>NC_052073.1:36430970-37058470 GCF_015852505.1 Tachyglossus aculeatus
TCTACCTCTCCCTCCGTCTCTCTCCCCCTCCATCTCTCTTCCCACCTCTTTCTCCCCCCTTCTCTGTCTCTTCCTCATTCTCTTACTCTCTATCTCTCCCTCCCTCCATCTCTCTCCCCCTCCATCTCTCTCCCCACCTCTTTCTCCCCCCTTCTCTGTCTCTTCCTCATTCTCTTCCTCTCTACCTCTCCCTCCCTCCGTCTCTCTCCCCCTCCATCTCTCTCCCCACCTCTTTCTCTCCCCTTCTCTGTGTCTGCCTCATTCTCTTCCTCTCTGTCTCTCCCTCCCTCTGTCTCTCTCCCCCTCCATCTCTCTCTTCCCCCTCTCCCTCCCCTCCTGTTTCTCTCCCCTTCTCTGTCTCTGCCTCATTCTCTTCCTCTCCCTCCATCTCTCTCCCCTCCTCTGCCTCGTTCTCTTCCTCTGTATCTCTCCCCACTCCATCTCTCTCTTCCCCGTCTCTCTCCCCTCTCTCATCTCTCTGTCCCTCTCTCTCTTTCCTTCTCGCTTCCCTCGCCCATCTCTCTCCCCCCCATCCGTCTCTCTCTCCTTTTCCATCTCTCTCGGTCTCCCCCGTGTCTCTGCCGTGTCTCTGTCCCGCCGGGCAGGCCGTGAAGCTGACCAGCTCCCGCACGCAGCTGCCGTACGAGTACTATTCCCTGCCGTTCTGTCAGCCCAGCAAGATCACCTACAAGGCCGAAAACCTGGGTAGGTCCTCCATGCCCCAGCCGGGACCGTTTTCGGGTCGCCCCCCCGGGCGGCCGGCGCCCTCCCCGAGCGTATTTTCGGAGCATCCACTGGTCAGTCGGGCAGTAGTATTTATTGAGCACTTACTGTGTGCGGAGCACTGTACTAAGCGCTTGGGAGAGTCCGATAGAACGACAGAACAGACCCGTTCCCTGCCCACATCGAGCCGACGGTCCAGAGGGGGAGACGGACGTGAAGAGTAGACCGTGTGCGGAGCACTGGACTGAGCGCTTGGGAGAGTCCAGTAGAGCAATGTAATAGACACATTTCCTGCCCACAAGGAGCCGACAGTCTAGAGCGGGAGACCAAGACGAATAGACATCAGTATACTGTGTGCAGAGCACTGTGCTAAGCGCTGGGGAGCATCGCATTTGAGTCACAGTCTCCTCATTCATTCATTCAATTGTATTTATTGAGCGCTTACTGTGTGCAGAGCGCTGGGCAGGATCCTTGTCCAGATGAGGGAACCGAGGCCCAGAGAATAATAATAATAATAATAACGACATTTGTTAAGCACTACTATGTGCGCTGTTCTCAGCGCTGGGGAGGATATGAGGTGATCAGGTTGTCCCCCGTGGGGCTCACAGTCTTCATCCCATTTTACAGAGGAGGGAATTGAGGCACAGAGAAGTGACTTGCCCAAAGCTGACAATTGGTGGAGCCGGGATTTGAACTCATGACCTCTGGCTCCCAAACCCGGGCTCCTTCCATTGGAGAAGCAGCGTGGCTCAGTGGAAAGAGCCCGGGCTTTGGAGTCAGAGGTCATGGGTTCAAATCCCGGCTCCGCCAACTGTCAGCTGGGTGGCTTTGGGCAAGTCACTTAACTTCTCTGTGCCTCAGCTATCTCATCTGTAAAATGGGGATTAAAACTGTGAGCCCACCCCGTGGGACAACCTGATTACCTTGTAACCTCCCCAGCGCTTAGAACGGTGCTTTGCACATAGTAAGTGCTTAATAAATGCCATTATTATTATTATTATTATTGAGTCACGCTGCGACTTGCCCGAGGTCACACAGCGGACAAGTGGCAGAGCCAGGATCTCTGGGCTGGGGGAGATTTACAAGATCATCAGGTCCCACCCGTTCTAAGTAGCAGGGAGGATGGGGATCGAATCCTCATTTTCCAGCCGAGGAAACCGAGGCGCAGGGAAGGGACCGGGCCGGGGTCATGCCGCAGACTAGAGGCGGGGCCGGGGCGGGAACCCGGGTGCTCGGACTGCCGGGCCGCGTGCGAGCACCGCGGCCCCCCGTGTCCGAGCGTGTGCCCCTCGGGTGTCCCGTGCCAGGGGAGGTGCTCCGCGGGGACCGGATCGTCAACACGCCGTTCGAGGTGCTGATGAACAGCGAGAAGAAGTGCGAGGTCCTGTGCCCGCAGCCCCCCGCCGGGCCCCCGCCGCCCGCCCAGCCCGCCCAGCCCACCACCCTCAGCCGCGCCCAGAGCCGCCTGGTCGCCGAGCGAATCCACGAGGACTACTACGTCCACCTGTGAGACCACCCCCCACCGAACATGGGGCCCAGGGGACTCCGGGAGGGGAGTGTCCAAGCGCAGGGAACTCCGGGAAGGGAGTCTCCAAGGCCAGGGAATTCTGAGAAGGAGGTTTCCACAACCAGGGATCTCCAGGAAGGGAGTCACCAAGGCCAGGGAACTCTGAGAAGGAGGTTTCCCCAACCAGGGAACTCTGGGAAGGGAATCGCCAAACCCAGGGGACTCTGAGGAAGGCAATTTCTAACCCCAGGGGACTCCGGGAAGGGAGCCTCCAAACCCAGGGAACTCTTGGGAAGGCAAGTTCTAACCCCAGGGAATTCCGGGAAGGGAATCTCCAAGGCCAGGGAACTCTGGGAAGGCAGGGTCTAACCCCAGGGGACTCCGGGAAGGGAATCTCCAAACCCAGGGAACTCTGAGAAGGAGGTTTCCACAACCAGGGAACTCTGGGAAGGGAATCTCCAAACCCAGGGAACTCTGAGGAAGGCAATTTCTAACCCCAGGGGACTCTGGGAAGGGAGTCGCCAAACCCAGGGAACTCTGGGGAAGGCAAGTTCTAACCCCAGGGGACTCCGGGAAGGGAATCTCCAAGGCCAGGGAACTCTGGGAAGGCACGTTCTAACCCCAGGGGACTCCGGGAAGGGAATCTCCAAACCCAGGGAACTCTGAGAAGGAGGTTTCCACAACCAGGGAACTCTGGGAAGGGAATCGCCAAACCCAGGGGACTCTGAGGAAGGCAATTTCTAACCCCAGGGGACTCCGGGAAGGGAGCCTCCAAACCCAGGGAACTCTTGGGAAGGCAAGTTCTAACCCCAGGGAATTCCGGGAAGGGAATCTCCAAGGCCAGGGAACTCTGGGAAGGCAGGGTCTAACCCCAGGGGACTCCGGGAAGGGAATCTCCAAACCCAGGGAACTCTGAGAAGGAGGTTTCCACAACCAGGGAACTCTGGGAAGGGAATCTCCAAACCCAGGGAACTCTGAGGAAGGCAATTTCTAACCCCAGGGGACTCTGGGAAGGGAGTCGCCAAACCCAGGGAACTCTGGGGAAGGCAAGTTCTAACCCCAGGGGACTCCGGGAAGGGAATCTCCAAGGCCAGGGAACCCTGGGAAGGCAAGTTTTAACCCCAGGGAACTCCAGGAAGGGAGCCTCCAAACCCAGGGAACTCTGGGGAAGGCAAATTCTAACCTCAGGGAACTCCGGGAAGGGAATGTCCAAGGCCAGGGAACTCTGGGAAGGCAAGTTCTAACCCCAGGGGACTCCGGGAAGGGAATCTCCAAACCCAGGGACCTCTGAGAAGGCGGTTTCCACAACCAGGGAACTCTGGGAAGGGAATCTCCAAACCCAGGGAACTCTGAGGAAGGCAATTTCTAACCCCAGGGGACTCTGGGAAGGGAGCCTCCAAACCCAGGGAACTCTGGGGAAGGCAAGTTCTAACCCCAGGGAACTCTGGGAAGGGAATCTCCAAGTCCAGGGAACTCTGGGAAGGCAAGTTCTAACCCCAGGGGACTCCGGGAAGGGAGCCTCCAAACCCAGGGAACTCTGGGGAAGGCAAGTTCTAACCTCAGGGAACTCCGGGAAGGGAATCTCCAAGGCCAGGGAACTCTCGGAAGGCAAGTTCTAACCCCAGGGGACTCTGGGAAGGGAATCTCCAAACCCAGGGACCTCTGAGAAGGAGGTTTCCACAACCAGGGAACTCTGGGAAGGGAATCTCCAAAACCAGGGAACTTTGAGAAGGCAAGTTCTAACCCCAGGGAATTTTGTGCAGGGAGCCTCCAAGCCCAGGGAACTCCGAGAAGGAAACTTCCTAGTCCAGGGAACTCTAGAAAGGCCATCTTCAATCCCAGGGAAATCTAGAAAGACCATCTGCAAGCCCAGGGAACTCTGGGAAGGCAGTCTCCAGCCCCAGGGAACTCTGGGAAGGCATGTTCTAACTCCAGGGAACTCCGGGAAGGGAGTCTCCAAGGCCAGGGAACTCTGAGAAGGAGGTTTCCAAAACCAAGGAACTCTGGGAAGGGAGCCTTCAAGCCCAGGGAACTCTGAGAAGGCAGTTTCTAGCCCCAGGAAACTCTGAGGAGGAAGCTTCCGAGTCCAGGGAACTCTAGGAAGACCATCTGCAAGCCCAGGGAACTCTGGGAAGGCAGTCTCCAGCCCCAGGGGACTCTGGGAAGGCAAGTTCTAACCCCAGGGAACTCTGGGAAGGCAGTCTCTAAGCCCAGGGGCCTCTGAGAAGGCAATTTCTAAGCCCAGGGAACTCTGAGGAGGCAGTCACCAAAACCAGGAAACTCTAGGAAGGAGAGTTCTAACCCCAGGGAACTCTGGTAAGGGAGCCTCCAAGCCCAGGGAATTCTAGAAAGGCCATCTCCAAGCCCAGGGAGCTCTAGGAAGACTGGCTCCAAGCCCAGGGAACTCTGGGAAGGGAGTCTGCAGGCCCAAGGGCCTCTGAGAAGGCAGTTTCCAAGTCCAGGGAACTCTGGGAAGACAGTCTCCAAGCCCAGGGAATTCTGAGGAGGCAGTCTCCCAAACCAGGGAACTCTGGGAAAGGAGCCTCCAGGCCCAGGGGCCTCTGAGAAGGCAGTTTCCAAGCCCAGGGAACTCTGGGAAAGCCGTCTCCAAGCCCAGGGAACTCTGGGAAGGGAGTCTACAGGCCCAAGGGCCTCTGAGAAGGCAGTTTCTAACCCCAGGGAACTCTGGGAAGGCAGTCTCTAAGCCCAGGGCCCTCCAAGAGGGCAGTTTCTAACCCCAGGGAACTCTGAGAAGGCAGTCTCCAAGCCCAGGGAACTCTGAGGAGGCAGTCTCCCAAACCAGGGAATTCTGGGAAAGGAGCCTCCAGGCCCAGGGGCCTCTGAGAAGGCAGTTTCCAAGCCCAGGGAACTCTGGGAAAGCCGTCTCCAAGCCCAGGGAACTCTGGGAAGGCAGTTTCTAACCCCCGGGAACTCTGGGAAGGCAGTCTCCGAGCCCAGGAAACTCTGGGAAGGGAGCCTCCAAGTCCAGGGAACTCTAGAAAGGCCATCTCCAAGCCCAGGGAACTCTGGGAAGGGAGTCTCCAGGCCCAGAGGCCTCCGAGAAGGCAGTTTCCAAGTCCAGGGAACTCTGGGAAAGCCGTCTCCAAGCCCAGGGAACTCTGGGAAGGTAGTCTCCAAGTCCAGGGAACTCTAGAAAGCCCATCTCCAAGCCCAGGGAACCCTGGGAAGGTAGTCTCCAGGCCCAGAGGCCTCCGAGAAGGCAGTTTCTAACCCCAGGGAACTCTGGGAAGGCAGTTTCTAACCCCGGGGAACTCTGGGAAGGCAGTTTCCAAGCCCAGGGAACTCTGGGAAGGGAGTCTCCAGGCCCAGGGGCCTCGGAGAAGGCAGTTTCTAACCCTAGGGAACTCTGGGAAGGCAGTCTCCAAGCCCAGGGAACTCTGGGAAAGCAGTTTCCAAGTCCAGGGAACTCTAGAAAGGCCATCTCCAAGGCCAGGGAACTCTAGGAAGACCGTCTCCAAGCCCAGGGAACTCTGGGAAGGCAGTCTCCAGGCCCAAGGGAACTCTGGGAAGGCAGTCTTCAGGCCCCGGGGCCTCCGAGAAGACAGTTTCTAACCCCAGGGAACTCTGGGAAGGCAGTCTCCAAGCCCAGGGAACTCTGGGAAGGCAGTTTCCAAGCCCAGGGAACTCTAGAAAGGCCATCTCCAAGGCCAGGGAACTCTAGGAATACCGTCTCCAAACCCAGGGAGCCCTGGGAAGGTAGTCTCCAGGCCCAAGGACCTCTGAGAAGGCAGTTTCTAACTCCAGGGAACTCTGGGAAGGCAGTTTCCAAGCCCAGGGAACTCTGGGAAGGCAGTGTCCAGGCCCGGGGGCCTCCGAGAAGGCAGTTTCTAACCCCAGGGAGCTCTGGGAAGGCAGTCTCCAAGCCCAGGGAACTTTGGGAAGGCAGTTTCCAAGTCCAGGGAACTCTAGAAAGGCCATCTCCAAGGCCAGGGAACTCTAGGAATACCGTCTCCAAACCCAGGGAACCCTGGGAAGGTAGTCTCCAGGCCCAAGGGCCTCTGAGAAGGCAGTTTCTAACTCCAGGGAACACTGGGAAGGCAGTTTTCAAGCCCAGGGAACTCTGGGAAGGCACGTTCTAATTCCAGGCAACTCTGATAAGGCAGTTTCTAACCCCAGGGACCTCTGGGAAGACAGTTTCTAACCCCGAGGACCCCTGGGAAGGCAGTCTCTAGGCCCAGGGACCTCCAAGTCAGCCGTCTCCAAGTCCAGGGGACTCTGCTGTGTGCCCTCCGCTAAGTCACTTAACCTCTCTGGGCCTCAGTTCCCTCCCGTGGAAAATGCAGAGATGATTAATTCCCATCACCGTCACCACGGCACCCGTCAAGCTGCTCACTACGCGCTAAGCGCTGCAGGAGACGGGAGGTGGTCGGGCCGGACGCGGTCCGTGTCCCACCCGGGGCTCTGCCTCAAGCGCTCAATAAATACAATGGATTGATTGAAGTAGGAGGGAGGACAGGGATCGAAACTCCGTGTCTCGGAGGAGGAAACTGAGGCTCCGGAGAGGGGAAGCGACCGGCCCAAGGTAACCTGGCGGGCCAGGGGCAGAGCCAGGATAATAATAATAATGGCATTTATTAAGCGCTTACTATGTGCAGAGCACTGTTCTAAGCGCTGGGGAGTTTACAAGGTGATCGGGTTGTCCCACGGGGGGCTCACGGTCTTCATCCCCATTTTCCAGATGAGGTCACTGAGGCCCAGAGAAGGGAAGCGACGAGCCCAAAGTCACCCAGCTGACAAGTGGCAGAGCTGGGAGTTGAACCCATGACCTCTGACTCCAAAGCCCAGGCTCTTTCCACTGAGCCACGCTGCTTCTCTAATAATGATGGCATTTATTAAGCGCTTACTCTGTGCAAAGCCCCGTTCTAAGTGCTGGAGAGTTTACAAGGCGATCGGGTTGTCCCACGGGGGACTCACGGTCTTCATCCCCGTTTTCCAGATGAGGTCACTGAGGCCCAGAGAAGTGAAGCGACCCCCCCAAAGTCACCCAGCTGACAATTGGCGGAACTGGGATTTGAACCCATGACCTCTGACTCCAAAGCCCGGGCTCTTCCCAGCTCAAGCCGCTTCACTTCTCTGGGCCTCAGTTCCCTCATCTGTCAAATGGGGGTGAAGACCATGAGCCCCCCGTGGAACAACCCGATCACCTTGTAAACTCCCCAGTGCTTGGAACAGTGCTCTGCACATAGTAAGCACTTAATAATGCCATTATTATTATCCTGACTCTGCCCCTGGCCCGCCAGGTTGCCTTGGGCTGGTCGCTTCCCCTCTCCGGAGCCTCAGTTTCCTCCTCGGAGACACGGAGTTTCGATCCCTGTCCTCCCCCCACTTCAATCAATCCATCGTATTTATTGAGTGCTTAAGGCGGACGGTGCTTTGCACATAGTAAGCGCTTAATAAATGCCATTATTATTATTATTATTATCGTTTCCACTGAGCCACGCTGCTTCCCCGGCTCCCAGCCCTTAGAGAGCGGGGGTCCGGGACGGGGATGAAGGGAGTCGGGGGGCGCGGCGTTAACGGGGGGTCCTCTCCCGCTTCCCGGCAGGATCGCGGACAACCTTCCCGTGGCGACGAGGCTGGAGCTGTACTCGGCCCGGGGGCCCGGCGGGGGACCTCCGGACGCGGACCCCGGCCCGGCCCGCCGCAAAGACAAGGACATCCAGTTCGAGCACGGCTATCGCCTTGGCTTCGTGGACGGCAGCAAGGTGACCCCCCCCTTCCTCTTTATAATAATAATAATAACAATAATAATAATAAAGGCATTGATTAAGCGCTTACTATGTGCAGAGCACCGTTAATGATGGCATTTATTAAGCGCTTGCTATAATAATAATAATGGTATTTGTTAAGCGCTTACTATGTGCAAAGCACTGTCAATGATGGCATTTATTAAGCGCTTACTATAATAATAATAATGGTATTTGTTAAGCGCTTACTATGTGCAAAGCACTGTTAATGATGGCATTTGTTAAGCGCTTGCTATACTAATAATAATGGTGTTTGTTAAGCGCTTGCTATGTGCAAATCACTGTCAATGATGGCGTTTATTAAGCGCTTGCAATAATAATAATAATGGTATTTGTTAAGCGCTTACAATGTGCAAAGCACTGTTAATGATGGCGTTTATTAAGCGCTTGCTATACTAATAATAATGGTGTTTGTTAAGCGCTTACTATGTGCAAAGCACTGTTAATGATGGCATTTATTAAGCGCTTACTATAATAATAATAATGGTATTTGTTAAGCGCTTACTATGTGCAAAGCACTGTTAATGATGGCATTTGTTAAGCGCTTGCTATACTAATAATAATGGTGTTTGTTAAGCGCTTACTATGTGCAAAGCACTGTTAATGATGGCATTTATTAAGCGCTTGCTATAATAATAATAATGGTATTTGTTAAGCGCTTACTATGTGCAAAGCACTGGTAATGATGGCATTTATTAAGCGCTTGCTATAATAATGGTATTTGTTAAGCGCTTACTATGTGCAAAGCACTGTTAATGATGGCATTTATTAAGTGCTTACTATAATAATAATAATGGTATTTGTTAAGCGCTTACTATGTGCAAAGCACTGTTAATGATGGCATTTATTAAGCGCTTGCTATAATAATAATAATGGTGTTAAGCGCTTACTATGTGCAAAGCACTGTTAATGATGGCATTTGTTAAGCGCTTGCTATAATAATAATAATGGTATTTGTTAAGCGCTTACGATGTGCAAAGCACTGTTAATGACGGCATTTATTAAGCGCTTGCTATAATAATAATAATGGTATTTGTTAAGCGCTTACCATGTGTAAAGCACTGTTAATGATGGCATTTATTAAGCGCTTGCTATAATAATAATAATGGTATTTGTTAAGCGCTTACTATGTGCAAAGCACTGTTAATGATGGCGTTTATTAAGCGCTTGCTATAATAATAACAATGGTATTTGTTAAGCGCTTACTATGTGCAAAGCACTGTTAATGATGGCGTTTATTAAGCGCTTGCTATAATAATAATAATGGTATTTGTTAAGCGCTTACTATGTGCAAAGCACTGTTAATGATGGCGTTTATTAAGCGCCTGCTATAATAATAATAATAATGGTATTTGTTAAGCACTTACTATGTGCAAAGCACTGTTAATGATGGCATTTATTAAGCGCTTGCTATAATAATAATAATGGTATTTGTTAAGCGCTTACTATGTGCAAAGCACTGTTAATGATGGCATTTATTAAGCGCTTGCTATAATAATAATAATGGTATTTGTTCAGCGCTTACTATGTGCAAAGCACTGTTAATGATGGCATTTATTAAGCACTTGCTATAATAATAATAATGGTATTTGTTAAGCGCTTGCTATGTGCAAAGCACTGTTAATGATGGCGTTTATTAAGCGCTTGCTATAATAATAATAATGGTATTCGTTAAGCGCTTACTATGTGCAAAGCACTGGTAATGATGGCGTTTATTAAGCGCTTGCTATAATAATAATAATGGTATTTGTTAAGCGCTTACTATGTGCAAAGCACTGGTAATGATGGCATTTATTAAGCGCTTGCTATAATAATGGTATTTGTTAAGCGCTTACTATGTGCAAAGCACTGTTAATGATGGCGTTTATTAAGCGCTTGCTATAATAATAATAATGGTATTTGTTAAGCGCTTACTATGTGCAAAGCACTGTTAATGATGGCATTTATTAAGCGCTTGCTATAATAATAATAATGGTATTTGTTAAGCGCTTACTATGTGCAAAGCACTGTTAATGATGGCATTTATTAAGCGCTTACTATAATAATAATAATGGTATTTGTTAAGCGCTTACTGTGTGCAAAGCACTGTTAATGATGGCATTTATTAAGCGCTTGCTATAATAATAATAATAATAATGGTATTTGTTAAACGCTTACTATGTGCAGAGCCCTGTTCTAAGCACTGGGGAGGTGACAAGGTGATCAGGTGGTCCCCCGGGGGGGCTCAGAGTTGTCATCCCCGTTTTACAGATGAGGGAACTGAGGCCCAGAGAAGTGAAGTGACTCGCCCAAAGTCACCCAGCTGACAGTTGGCGGAGTCGGGATTTGAACCCATGACCTCTGACTCCAAAGGCCGGGCTCTTTCCACTGAGCCGCGCCGCTTCTCCGCTGGGCTTCTTTAGACGGTCCGGGGAGCATCCCTCTTCTCCCCCTTCTAGGCCGTGAGCCCGCTGTTGGGTAGGGACCGTCTCTATATGTTACCGACTTGGACTTCCCAAGCGCTTAGTACAGTGCTCTGCACATAGTAAGCGCTCAATAAATACAATTGAATGAATGAATGAATCCCCGCCCCCCCGCTCGCTCCCCACTTCGGGAACAGTCCGATAGAGTGAGTAGACACTGTAATAATAATAATTACAGAGTTTATTAAACGCTTACTACTAATACTACTACTACTAATAACAGCATTTATTAAGTGCTTACTATTCATTCAATCATATTTATTGAGCACTTACTGTGTGCAGAGCACTGTACTAAGCGCTTGGGAAGTACTATGTGCAAAGCACCATTCTAAGCGCTGGGGAGATGACAAGGTGGTCAGGTTGCCCCACGTGGGGCTCACCGTCTTCATCCCCATTTTACAGATGAGGTCACTGAGGCCCAGAGAATAATAAATAAATAAATAACGATGGCATTTATTAAGCGCTTACTATGTGCAGAGCACCGTTCTAAGCGCTGGGGAGATTACAAAGTGATCAGGTTGTCCCACGTCGGGCTCACAGTCTTCAGCCCCATTTTACAGATGAGGTCACTGAGGCACGGAGAATAATAAATAAATAACAATGGCATTTATTTAGCGCTTACTATGTGCCAAGCACTGTTCTCAGCATTGGGGAGGTTTCAGGGTGAACAGGTTGTCTCACACGGGGGGCTCACAGTCTTCATCCCCATTTTACAGATGAGGTCACTGAGGCACAGAGAATTGGAAATAAATAACGATGGCATTCATTAAGCGCTTACTATGTGCAAAGCACTGTTTTAAGTGCTGGGGAGATTACAAGGTGGTCAGGTTGTCCCACGTGGGGCTCACCGTCTTCATCCCCGTTTTACAGATGAGGTCACTGAGGCACAGAAAATAATAAATAAATAACGATGGCATTTATTAAGCGCTTACTATGTGCAGAGCACCGTCCTGAGCGCTGGGGAGATTACAAGGTGATCAGGTTGTCCCACGTGGAGACCCCGTGCCGCAGAGACCCCCTTCCTCTTTATAATAATAATAATAATGAGGCACAGAGGTAACTGAGGCACAGAGAAATAATAATAATGGTATTTATTAAGCGCTTACTATGTGCCAAGTACTGTTCTAAGCGCTGGGGAGGTTACAGGGTGATCAGGTTGTCCCCTGGGGGGCTCCCAGTCTCAATCCCCATTTTCCAGAGGAGGGAACTGAGGCCCAGAGAAGGGAAGTGACTGGCCCAAAGTCACCCAGCTGACAAGTGGCGGAGCCGGGATTTGAACCCACGACCTCCGACTCCCAAGCCCGGGCTCTTTCCACTGAGCCGCGCCGCTTCTCTATGTACCGAGCTCCGTTCTAAGCGCTGGGGGAGATAGGAGGTGATCAGGCTGTCCCCCGCGGGGCTCACGGTCTTCACCCCCATTTGACAGATGAGGCCCAATCAATCAATCAATCAATCAATCGTATTTATTGAGCGCTTACTGTGTGCAGAGCACTGGACTGAGCGCTTGGGAAGTCCAAGTTGGCAACATCGAGAGACCAACAGTGGGCTCACAGTCTAGAAGGGGGAGACAGAGAACAAAACCAAACGTACTCACGAAATAAAATAAATAGAACAGATATGTTCAAGTAAAGTAAATTAATAAATAGAGTAATAGAGGCCCAGAGGAGCGAAGGGGCTTGCCCAAAGTCACCCAGCTGACAAGTCTCACTTCTCTGTGCCTCAGTTCCCTCATCTGTAAAATGGGGGTGAAGACTGTGAGCCCCCCGTGGGACAACCTGATCACCTTGTATCTCCCCCAGCGCTTGGAACAGGGCTTCCAGTGCCTCCTCCAGGAGGCCTTCCCAGACTGAGCCCCTTCCTTCCTCTCCCCCTCGTCCCCCTCTCCATCCCCCCCATCTTCCCTCCTTCCCTTCCCCACAGCACCTGTATATATGGATATATGTTTGTACAGATTTATTACTCTATTTATTTTACTTGTCCATATCTATCCTATTTATTTTATTTTGTTGGTATGTTTGGTTTTGTTCTCCGTCTCCCCCTTTTAGACCGGGAGCCCACTGGTGGGTAGGGACCGTCTCTATGTGTTGCCAATTTGTACTTCCCAAGCGCTTAGTCCAGTGCTCTGCACATAGTAAGCGCTCAATAAATGCGATTGATGATGATGATGCTTGGCACATAGTAAGCGCTTAATAAATGCCATCATTTTATTATTACTAATATTAATTACTAGTTATTAATGTAATCATTAGTAATTAATATTATTATTATTATCCCCCGTTTAGACTGTGAGCCCACTGTTGGGTAGGGACCGTCTCTATGTGTTGCCAATCTGTACTTCCCAAGCGCTTAGTCCAGTGCTCTGCACATAGTAAGCGCTCAATAAATACGATTGATGATGATGATGCTTGGCACATAGTAAGCGCTTAATAAATGCCATCATTTTATTATTACTAATATTAATTACTAGTTATTAATGTAATAACTAGTAATTATTATTATTATTATCCCCCTTTTAGACTGTGAGCCCACTGTTGGGTAGGGACCGTCTCTATGTGTTGCCAATCTGTACTTCCCAAGCGCTTAGTACAGTGCTCTGCACATAGTAAGCGCTCAATAAATACGATTGACGATGATGATGCTTGGCACATAGTAAGCGCTTACTATGTGCAGAGCACTGGACTAAAATGCCATCATTTTATTATTAATAATATTAATTACTAGTTATTAATGTAATCATTAGTAATTAATATTATTATTATTATCCCCCTTTTAGACTGTGAGCCCACTGTTGGGTAGGGACCGTCCCTATATGTTGCCGACTTGGACTTCCCAAGCGCTTAGTCCAGTGCCCTGCACCCAGTAAGCGCTCAATAAACACGATTGAAGGAATGAATGAATGAATGAACTTGTGCTTCCCAAGCGCTTAGTCCAGCGCTCTGCGCCCAGTGAGCGCTCAATAAATACGATTGAACGAATGAATGGCGGAGCCGGGATTCGAACCCACTTCCTCGGACTCCCAAGCCGGGGGCTCTCGCCACTGAGCCGCGCGGCCGCTTGTGCTTCCCAAGCGCTTCGTCCGGTGGCCCCCGCACGCGGTAAGCGCTCGGCAAATGCGACTGACTGAATGAATGAGCGAACCAGAAGCTCCTCGAGGGCCGTTTGAGTGTTTTGGACCCTCCCGAGCGCTCAGCACAGCGCGGCAGCCCCGTTAACCGCCTCTTCTCCCCCGCCGCGGCCTTCCAGTTTTATCTGCACAACCACCTGGCCTTCATCCTGTACTATCACCGCGAGGACGTGGAGGAGAACCAGGAGCCCACCTACCGCGTGGTCCGCTTCGAGGTGGTCCCTCAGAGCATCAGGCTGGACGGTGAGCTGGACGCCGGGCCCTGGGGGGGACGCCCCTCCGGCCCCCGGCGAGGACCGTTGTCCCGCTCTCGCCGCTTGAAACAAATCCACGGTAGCGTTAAAGCGCTCGCCGCCGTTCACTCATTCATTCGGTCATATTTATTGAGCGCTTACTGTGTGCGGAGCACTGGACTGAGCGCTTGGGAATTTTGCACATAGCGCTTAATAAATGGCATTATTATTATTATTATTATTATTATTATTACAAGTTGGCAACATCTAGAGACGGTCGTTCAGTGCTCGCCGCCGTTCACTCATTCGGTCGTATTGATTGAGCGCTTACTGCGTGCGGAGCACTGGACTGAGCGCTTGGGAATTCTGCACATAGTATGCTTAATAAATGCCATTATTATTATTATTATTATTATTATTATTATTATTATTACAAGTTGGCAACACCTAGAGACGGTCGTTCAGCGCTCGCCGCCGTTCACTCATTCATTCGGTCGTATTGACTGAGCGCTTACTGTGTGTTCGGTCGTATTGACTGAGCGCTTACTGTGTGCAGAGCACTGGACTAAGCGCTTAGAAATTTTGAACATAGCGCTTAATAAATGCCATTAATATTATTATTATTATTATTATTATTATTATTATTATTATTATTATTATTATTATTATTACAAGTTGGCAACATCTAGAGACGGTCGTTCAGCGCTCGCCGCCGTTCACTCATTCATTCGGTCGTATTGATTGAGCGCTTACTGTGTGCGGAGCACTGGACTGAGCGCTTGGGAATTCTGCACATAGTAAGCGCTTAATAAATGCCATTATTATTATTATTATTATTATTATTACAAGTTCGCAACATCTAGAGACGGTCGTTAAGCGCTCGCTGCCGTTCACTCATTCATTCGGTCGTATTGACTGAGCGCTTACTGTGTGCAGAGCACTGGACTGAGCGCTTGGGAATTCTGCACATAGTAAGCACTTAATAAATGCCATTATTATTATTATTATTATTATTATTGTTATTATTACAAGTTGGCAACATCTAGAGACGGTCGTTAAGCGCTCGCCGCCGTTCACTCATTCATTCGGTCGTATTGATTGAGCGCTTACTGTGTGCAGAGCACTGGACTAAGCGCTTGGGAATTTTGCACATAGCGCTTAATAAATGCCATTATTATTATTATTATTATTATTATTATTATTATTATTATTATTATTACAAATTGGCAACATCTAGAGACGGTTGTTAAGCGCTCGCCGCCGTTCACTCATTCATTCGGTCGTATTGATTGAGCGCTTACTGCGTGCGGAGCACTGGACTGAGCGCTTGGGAATTCTGCACATAGTAAGCGCTTAATAAATGCCATTATTATTATTATTATTATTATTATTATTGTTGTTATTACAAGTTGGCAACATCTAGAGACGGTCGTTAAGCGCTCGCCGCCGTTCACTCATTCATTCGGTCGTATTGACTGAGCGCTTACTGTGTGCAGAGCACTGGACTAAGCGCTTGGGAATTTTGTACATAGCGCTTAATAAATGCCATTATTATTATTATTATTATTATTATTATTATTATTATTATTACAAGTTGGCAACATCTAGAGACGGTCGTTAAGCGCTCGCCGCCGTTCACTCATTCATTCGGTCGTATTGATTGAGCGCTTACTGTGTGCGGAGCACTGGACTGAGCGCTTGGGAATTCTGCACATAGTAAGCGCTTAATAAATGCCATTATTATTATTATTATTATTATTACTATTATTATTATTACAAGTTGGCAACATCTAGAGACAGTCCCTACCCAACAGCGGGCTCACAGTCTAGAAGGGGGAGATGGACAACAAAACAAAACGTATTAATTCATTCATTACAAAACATATTAATTAATTCATTCATTCAATCGTATTTATTGAGCGCTTACTGTGTGCAGAGCACTGTACTAAAAGCTTGGGAATTCTGCACTTAAGCGCTTAATAAATGCCATTATTATTATTATTATTATTATTATTATTATTACAAGTTGGCAACATCTAGAGACGGTCCCTACGCAACAGCGGGCTCCCAGTCTAGAAGGGGGAGACGGACGAGAAAACTAAGCATGTTCACAAAATAAAATAAATAGAATAAATATGTACAAATAAAATAGAGTAGTAAATACGTACAAACATATATACATTCATTCATTCAGTCGTATTGATTGAGCACTTACTGTGTGCAGAGCACTGTACTAAAAGCTTGGGAATTCTGCACTTAATTAAGCTCTTAATAAATGCCATTATTATTATTATTACAAGTTGGCAACATCTGGAGACGGTCCCTACCCAACAGCGGGCTCACAGGCTAGAAGGGGGAGATGGACAACAAAACAAAACATATTAACCAAATAAAAGGAATAGAATAAATTCATTCATTCAATCGTATTTATTGAGCGCTTACTGTGTGCAGAGCACCTGGACTGAGCGCTTGGGAATTCTGCACATAGTAAACTCTTAATAAATGCCATTATTATTATTACAAGTTGGCAACATAGAGAGACGGTCCCTACGCAACAGCGGTCTCACAGTCTAGAAGGGGGAGACGGACGACAAAACTAAGCATGTTCACAAAATAAAATAAATAGAATAAATATGTACAAATAAAATAAATAGAGTAGTAAATACGTACAAACATATATACTTTCATTCATTCATTCAGTCGTATTGATTGAGCGCTTACTGTGTGCAGAGCACTGTACTAAGCGCTTGGGAATTCTGCACATAGTAAGCGCTTAATGCCGTTATTATTATTATTATTATTATTATTATTATTATTATTATTATTATTATTACAAGTTGGCAACATCTAGAGACGGTCCCTACCCAACAGCGGGCTCACAGTCTAGAAGGGGGAGACGGACAACAAAACAAAACATGTTAACAAAATAAAAGGAATAGAATATGTACAAGTAAAATAAATAGAGTAGTAAATACATGCAAACATATATACATATAATCCCCTTCTAGATCCCGCTGTTGGGTAGGGACCGTCTCTAGATGTTGCCAACTTGGACTTCCCAAGCGCTTAGTACAGTGCTCTGCACACAGTAAGCGCTCAATAAATACGATTGAATGAATGAATGGTACATAGTAAACACCTAGCAAACACCCCAATTTATTATTATTATTATTACTATTATTATTAAAAGATGGGAAATGGACTGTGTCCAACCTGTTGATACTGTATGACCCCCAGCGCTTAGTGCCTGGTATGTAAATAAACACCAAACACCCCAATTTATTATTATTATTACTATTATTATTAAAAGATGGGACGTGGACCGTGTCTAACCTGATGACCTTGTATGTCCCGCTGTTGGGTAGGGACCGTCACTAGATGTTGCCAACTTGGACTTCCCAGGCGCTCTGCACACAGTAAGCGCTCAAACTTGTCCTTCCCAAGCGCTTAGTCCAGTGTTCGGCGCGCAGTAAGCGCTCAATAAATACAATTGAATGAATGAATGGATGAATACGATTGAATGAATGAACGGGCGTCTCTGCCCAGCGCCGGGGGGCGAGGCCGGTGCCCGCTTGCATCCCCCAAATCCCTGGCTTTTAGACTGCCCACTGTTGGGTAGGGACTGTCTCTATATGTTGCCAACTTGGACTTCCCAAGCACTTAGTACAGTGCTCTGCACACAGTAAGCGCTCAATAAATACGATTGATTGATTGATTGATGTGCGTCCTCCAAATCTCCCGCCCCCGCAGAGCTGAAGACGGACGAGAAGAAGTCCTGCATCCTGCCCGACGCCGCCAACTCCGCCCCCCAGGAGATCGATCCTGCCAAGGAAAACCAGCTGTTCTTTACCTACTCGGTGCATTGGGAGGTCAGCGGCGGCCCGGGTCATTCGGTCCTATTTAACAATAATAATAATAATAATAATAGAATTTATTAAGTGCTTACTATGCGCCAAGCACCGTTCTAAGCGCTGGGGAGGTTACAAGGTGATCGGGTTGTCCCACGGGGGGGGCTCACAGTCTTCATCCCCATTTTACAGAAAATAATAATGGCATTTGTTAAGCGCTTACTATGTGCCAAGCCCCGTTCTAAGCGCTGGGGAGGTTACAAGGTGATCGGGTTGTCCCACAGGGGGTTCACAGTCTTCATCCCCATTTTAGAGCTAATAATAATAATGTATTTGTTAAGCACTTACTATGTTCCAAGCACCGTTCTAAGCGCTGAGGAGGTTACAAGGTGATCGGGTTGTCCCACGGGGGGCTCACAGTCTTCATCCCCATTTTACAGAAAATAATAATAATAATGGCATTTGTTAAGCGCTTACTATGTGCCAAGCACCGTTCTAAGCGCTGGGGAGGTTACAAGGTGATCGGGTTGTCCCACAGGGGGTTCACAGTCTTCATCCCCATTTTACAGAAAATAATAATAATAATAATAATGGTATTTGTTAAGCGCTTACTATGTGCCAAGCACCGTTCTAAGCACTGGGGAGGTTACAAGGTGATCGGGTTGTCCCACGTGGGGGGCTCACAGTCTTCATCCCCATTTTACAGAAAATAATAATAATAATGATGGCATTTGTTAAGCGCTTACTATGTGCCAAGCACCGTTCTAAGCGCTGGGGAGGTTACAAGGTGATCGGGTTGTCCCACGGGGGGGCCCACAGTCTTCATCCCCATTTTACAGAAAATAATAATAATAATAATGGCATTTGTTAAGCACTTACTATGTGCCAAGCACCGTTCTAAGCGCTGGGGAGGTTACAAGGTGACCGGGTTGTCCCACGGGGGGGATCACAGTCTTCATTCCCATTTTACAGAAAATAATAATAATGGTATTAAGCACTTACTATGAGCCCGCCCCCGGGAAGTCAATCAATCAATCATATTTATTGAGCGCTGTCTGTGTGCAGAGCACTGTACTAAGTGCTTGGGAAGTCCAAGTTGGCAACATATAGAGGCGGTCCCTACCCAACAGCGGGCTCACAGTCTGGCGGGGGGCTGTGTTGGGGGTCCGGGATTGAGTCCTTCCCAAACTGAGCCTCCACCTTCCTCTCCTCAATCAATCAATCAATCAATCGTATTTATTGAGCGCTTACTGTGTGCAGAGCACTGTACTAAGCGCTTGAGCACTGTACTAAGCACCTGACTCTCCATCCCCCCGCCTTACCTCCTTCCCTTCCCCACAGCACCTGGATAGATGTATATATGTTTGGACGGATTCATTAATCTATTTATTTTGCTTGTACATATTTATTCTATTTATTTTATTTTGTTAGTATGTTTGGTTTTGTTCTCCGTCTTCCCCTTCTAGACTGTGAGCCCGCTGTCGGGTAGGGACCGTCTCTAGATGTTGCCAACTTGGACTTCCCAAGCGCTTAGTCCAGTGCTCTGCACACAGTAAGCGCTCAATAAATACGATTGATCGATTGATTGATTGAGTCCGGCCCCCGGCGGGGGCTCCCCGTTTTCCCCCCGCCCCCCGTTTCTCGCTCCAGGAAAGCGACATCAAGTGGGCTTCGCGCTGGGACACCTACCTCACCATGAGCGACGTCCAGATCCACTGGTTTTCCATCATCAACTCGGTGGTGGTGGTCTTCTTCCTGTCCGGTGAGAGACGGAGACGGGGAGATACCGAAGGAGAGACTCTCGCCCCCGATCATTCATTCATTCATTCAGCCGTACTTATTGAGCGCTTACTGTGTGCAGAGCACTGGACTAAGCGCTTGGGAAGCCCAAGTCGGCAACATCTAGAGACGGGCCCTCCCCGACCGCGGGCTCACAGGCTAGGAGGGGGAGACAGACGACGCAACAAAACATATTAGCAAAATAAAATAAATAGAATATGTATGTACAAATAAAATAGTGATAATAAAATAAATAGAGTAGACCGTTAAGTAGAGTAGGCAGTCTTCTAGACACCTACCTCACCATGAGTGACGTCCAGATCCACTGGTTTTCCTTCATCAACTTGGTGGTGGTGGCCTTCTTCCTGTTCGGTGAGAGACAGAGATGGGCAGATACCGAGGGAGAAACTCATTCATTCATTCATTCATTCATTCATTCAATCATACTTTTTGAGCACTTACTGTGTGCAGAGCACTGGACTCAGTGCTTGGGAAGCCCAGGTTGTCAACATCTAGAGACGGGCCCTCCCCGACAGCGGGCTTGCAGTCGAGGAGGGGGAGACAGAGAACAAAACATATTAACAAAATAAAATAAATAGAATAAATATGTACAAATAAAATAAATAGAGTAATAATAAAATAAATAGAGTAGACAGTCTTCTAGACACCTACTTCACAATGAGCGACGTCCGGATCCACTGGTTTTCCATCATCAACGTGGTGGTCGTCTTCCTGTCCAGTGAGAGACAGAGATGGGGAGATACCGAGGGAGAGACTCATTCATTCATTCAATCATACTTATTGAGCGCTTACTGTGTGCAGAGCACTGGACTAAGCGCTTGGGAAGCCCAAGTCGGCAACATCTAGAGACGGGCCCTCCCCGAGAGTGGGCTCACAGTCGAGAAGGGGGAGACAGATGACAAAGCAAAACATATTAACAAAATAAAATAAATAGAATAAATATGTACCAATAAAATAGAGTAATAGTAAAATAAATAAATAGATTAATAATAAAATAAATAGAGTAGACTGGTAAGTAGAGTAGACAGTCTTCTAGACACCTACCTCACAATGAGCGACGTCCAGATCCACTGGTTTTCCATCATCAACTCGGTGGTGGTGGTCTTCTTCCTGTCCGGTGAGAGACAGAGACGGGGAGATACCGAAGGAGAGACTCTTGCCTCCGATCATTCATTCATTCATTCAGTCGTACTTATTGAACGCTTACTGTGTGCAGAGCACTGGACCAAGCACTTGGGAAGCCCAAGTTGGCAACATCTAGAGACGGGCCCTCCCCGAGAGCGGGCTCACAGTCGAGAAGGGGGAGACAGAGAACAAAACATATTAACAAAATAAAATAAATAGAATAAATATATACAAATAAAATAGAGTAATAATAAAATAAATAGAGTAGACAGTCTTCTAGACACCTACTTCACCATGAGTGACGTCCAGATCCAGTGGTTTTCCATCATCAACTCGGTGGTGGTGGTTGTCTTCCTGTTCGGTGAGAGACAGAGACGGGCAGATACCGAGGGAGAAACTCATTCATTCATTCATTCATTCATTCATTCATTCAATCATACTTTTTGAGCACTTACTGTGTGCAGAGCACTGGACTCAGTGCTTGGGAAGCCCAAGTCGTCAACATCTAGAGATGGGCCCTCCCCGACAGCGGGCTCACAGTCGAGAAGGGGGAGACAGAGAACAAAACATATTAACAAAACAAAATAAATAGAATAAATATGTACAAATAAAATAAATAGAGTAATAATAAAATAAATAGAGTAGACAGTCTTCTAGACACCTACTTCACAATGAGCGACGTCCAGATCCACTGGTTTTCCATTATCAATTCGGTGGTGGTGGTCGTCTTCCTGTACGGTGAGAGACAGAGATGGGGAGATACCGAGGGAAAGACTCATTCATTCATTCATTCAATCATACTTATTGAGCGCTTACTGTGTGCAAAGCACTGGACTAAGCGCTTGGGAAGCCCAAGTCGGCAACATCTAGAGACGGGCCCTCCCCGACAGCGGGCTCGCAGTCGAGAAGGGGGAGACAGAGAACAAAACAAAACAGTAAGCGCTCAATAAATACGATGGAATGAATGAATGAATGAACGAGAACCCAGATCCTTCCGACTCCCAGGATCCGGCTCTAATAATAATAATAATAATAATGATGATGGTATTTGTTAAGCGCTTACTATGTGCAAAGCACTGTTCTAAGCACTGGGGAGATTACAAGGTGATCAGGTTGTCCCACAGGGGGCTCCCAGTCTTCATCCCCATTTTCCAGATGAGGGAACTGAGGCCCAGAGAATAATAATAATAATGATGGTATTTGTTAAGCGCTTACTATGTGCGAAGCACTGTTCTAAGCACTGGGGACATTACAAGGTGATCAGGTTGTCCCACGGGGGGCTCACAGTCTTCATCCCCATTTTCCAGATGAGGGAACTGAGGCCCAGAGAAGTGAAGTGACTTTCCCAAAGTCACCCAGCTGACAATTGGCGGAGCTGGGATTTGAACCCATGACCTCTGACTCCTAATAATAATGGCATTTATTAAGCGCTTACTATGTGCAAAGTACCGTTCTAAGCCCTGGGGAGGTTACAAGGTGATCAGGTTGTCCCACGGGGGGCTCACAGTCTTCATCCCCATTCTCCAGATGAGGGAACTGAGGCCCAGAGAAGTGAGGTGACTTGCCCGAAGTCCCCCAGCTGACAAGTGGCAGA
This sequence comes from Tachyglossus aculeatus, assembly GCF_015852505.1. NCBI lineage: Eukaryota > Metazoa > Chordata > Mammalia > Monotremata > Tachyglossidae > Tachyglossus > Tachyglossus aculeatus. The sequence goes on from NC_052073.1 coordinate 36,453,155, forward strand.
GCCAGGATTTGAACCCATGCCCTCCGACTCCAAAGCCTGGGCTCTTTCCACTGAGCCACGCTGCTTCTCTAGACACGTCAGTCAGTCGGTGGTATTTATTGAGCGCCTACCGGGTGCAGAGCCCGGGCTGAACGCTTGGGAGAGTCCAATTATCCGGACGGGTCTGCTCGTTCCGTCGGATTGGACTCTCCCAAGCGCTCAGTCCAGTGCTCTGCCCACGGTCGGCGTTCAGTATATACAACTCTGAACGATCGTAGCGTCCTCCCCGAGGCGCTCAGCACGCTCCCGCACGCGCGGCCGGCCCTCGGTAAATCCCGGTGCCCGTCCGATTGGTGGAGAGTGAGACGCGGTTTTGTCGGGGGCGTCTATCGCAGGTATCCTCAGCATGATCATCATCAGGACCCTCCGCAAAGACATCGCCAACTACAACAAGGAGGATGACATCGTACGTGGCGTTGCGACAACCCGGCTTTGGGGGTTTTTTTCGGGGGCTGTGGGGGTGAAGAGGGTATTTGTTGAGCGCCTGCTAGGCGTCGGCCACTGTGCTGAGCGCTGGGGGAGAGCCAGGCTCGTCAGCTCCGACCCGGTCCCGCACGGGAGGGACTCCCGGTCCCCACCCCCGTTTCGCCGCCGAGGCCCGGAGAAGGGAAGTGACTGGTCCGGGGTCACCCACCGGGACTCGGGATTCATTCAGTCGTATTTATTGAGCGCTTACTGTGTGCAGAGCACTGGGCTAAGCGCTTGGGAAGTACAAGGTGGCAATCCCTGGGATTGGAAGCCGCTTCTCCTTCCGTCGGGAAGGTCGGGGGCGGGTGGGGCTTGGGGGTCCCGCCCCCCCCCCCCCCCCCCAAGAGACGTGTCTGTCTTCCCGGGGCGACAGGAAGACACCATGGAGGAGTCGGGCTGGAAACTGGTGCACGGAGACGTCTTCCGGCCGCCCCGCTATCCGATGATCCTCAGCTCCCTCCTGGGCTCCGGGATCCAGCTCTTCTGCATGATCCTCATCGTCATCTGTGAGTGATGCCCGCCCTGGCTCATTCTCACCCGACGGTCGCCTCCGCCCGCCGGGCACTCCCACCCGCCATTCACTTCTCCTCTCCGGTCACTCCCGCCCCCTAATCACCTCCGCCCGCCGAGCACTCTGCTTGCCAATCGATTACCTCTGCCCGCCGGACATTCCCACCCGCCAATCACTTCTCCTCTCCATTCACTCCCACCCGCCATTCACCTCCACCTGCCGGACACTCTACCTGCCAATCACCTCTGCCCGCCGGGCATTCCCACCCGCCAGTCATTTCTCCTCTCCGGTCATTCCCACCCGCCAATCACCTCCACCCGCCGGGCACTCTACCTGCCAATCACCTCCACCCACCAGGCACTCTACCTGCCAATCACCTCTGCCCGCCAGGCACTCTACCAGCCAATCACCTCCACCTGCCGGGCATTCCCACCCACCAATCACTTCTCTCCAGTCACTCCCACCTGCCAATCACCTCCACCCACCAGGCACTCTACCTGCCAATCACCTCAGCCCGCCAGTCTACCTTCCAATCACCTCCACCCGCCGGGCACTCCCACCCGCCAATCACCTCCACCCGCCAGGCACTCTACCTGCCAATCACCTCTGCCCACCAGGCACTCTACCTGCCAATCACCTCTGCCTGCCGGGCAGTCCCACCCGCCAATCACTTCTCCTCTCCAGTCACTCCCACCCGCCAATCACCTCCACCCGCCGGGCACTCTACCTGCCAATCACCTCCACCCGCCAGGCCCTCCCAACCGCCAATCACTTTTCTCTGGTCACCCCTGCCCTCCAATCATCTCCACCCGCTGGGCACTCTACCTGCCAATCACGTCTGCCCGCCAGGCACCCTACCTGCCAATCACTTCTCCTCTCCGGTCACTCCTACCCGCCAATCACCTCCGCCCACCAGGCACTCTACCTGCCAATCACGTCTGCCCGCCAGGCACCCTACCTGCCAATCACTTCTCCTCTCCGGTCACTCCTACCCGCCAATCACCTCCGCCCGCCAGGCACTCTACCTGCCAATCACCTCCGCCCGCCGTTCACTCTACCTGCCCATCAACTCTGCCCGCCAGGCACTCTACCTGCCAATCACCTCTGCCCACCGGGCACTCCCACCCACCAATCACCTCCACCTGCCAGGCACTCTACCTGCCAATCACGTCTGCCCGCCAGGCACCCTACCTGCCAATCACTTCTCCTCTCCGGTCACTCCCACCCGCCAATCACCTCCGCCCGCCGGGCACTCTACCTGCCAATCACCTCCGCCCGCCGGGCACTCTACCTGCCCATCAACTCTGCCCACCAGGCACTCTACCTGCCAATCACCTCTACCCACCAGGCACTCCCGCCTGCCAATCTCCTCCACCTGAAGGTCCCTGCCACCCCCCAGCCACCTCCACCCGCCAGGCACCCCCCAGCCACCCCCAGAGGGGAGACCCTCCCCCAGGACCCCCCGGGGGTCCATCCCCACCCTCGGGGTGAGGCCCGACGGACCGACCCCCGCCCACCTCAAGGTGGTCCGGTGGTCGCCCTCCTTTCCGGGGGGGACGGAGCCCCGTCTTTTCACCCAGGGAGGGGTGGCACCCGCGACCCTTCAACAGCCCCCCGTGTCCGTCCGCAGTTGTGGCCATGTTGGGGATGCTGTCGCCCTCCAGCCGGGGGGCTCTGATGACCACAGCCTGCTTTCTCTTCATGTTCATGGGGTACGCACTTCCGGCTACGGGGCTCGGTGACAGTGGTGGTGGGCGGCGGGGAGCCTTTAATCCCTTTTTTTGGCGGGGAGGGGGCCTGATAGGAGACGATTCATAATAATAATGGCATTTATTAAGCGCTTACTATGTGCCAAGCCCTGTTCTGAGCGCTGGGGAGGTTACAACCTGATCACCTTGTATCCCCCCCAGCGCTTAGAACAGTGCTTGGCACATAGTAAGCGCTTAACAAATACCATTATAATATAATAATAATCAGGTTGTCCCACAGAGGGCTCACAGTCTTAATCCCCATTTTCCAGATGAGGGAACTGAGGCCCAGAGAAGTGAAGCGACTGACAAATACCGATATAATATAATATAATAATAATCAGGTTGTCCCACAGAGGGCTCACAGTCTTAATCCCCATTTTCCAGATGAGGGAACTGAGGCCCAGAGAAGTGAAGCGACTGACAAATACCATTATAATATAATATAATAATAATCAGGTTGTCCCACAGAGGGCTCACAGTCTTAATCCCCATTTCCCAGATGAGGGAACTGAGGCCCGGAGAAGTGAAGCGACTGGCCCAAAGTCACCCAGCTGGCAATTGGCGGAGCCGGGATTTGAACCCACGACCCCCGGCTCCAAAGCCCGGGCTCTTTCCACTGAGCCGCGCTGAATTGCTGATTCATCCACTCAGTTGTATTTGAGCGCCTACTGTGTGCGGAGCGCTGTAATAAACGCCTTCATTATTATTATTATTATTATTAAGTGGAAGCGGCAGGATTAGAACCCATGTCCCCTGGACTCGCAGGCACGTGTTTTCTTCCGTTAGGGCACGCGGCTTCTCAGATAGTATCGATTGATGGATATAGTAATAATAATGATGGCATTTATTGAGCGCTTACTATGTGCAAAGCACCGTTCTAAGCGCTGGGGAGGTTACAAGGAGATCGGGTTGTCCCACGGGGGGCTCACGGTCTTCATCCCCATTTTACAGATGGGGGAACTGAGGCCCAGTTTAAAAAGTGAAGTGACTCGCCCAAAGTCCCACAGCGGACAAGTGGCGGAGCCGGGATTTGAACTCATGACCTCCGACTCCAAAGCCCGGGCTCTTTCCGCTGAGCCACGCTGCTTCTGTATTGAGTGCTTACTGTGTGCAGGGCGCTGTACTAAGTGCTTGGGAAGGCATGGATAAGAAATGATTTAATTAATAATAAAAATTGCATTTATTAAGCGCTTACTATGTGCTAAGCGCTGGGAAGGTTACAAGGAGATCGGGTTGTCCCACGGGGGTGTGGGGGGGGGTGGGCTCACGGTCTTCATCTCCATTTTACAGACGGGAGAACTGAGGCCCAGCTTAAGAAGTGAAGTGACTCGCCCAAAGTCCCACAGCGGACAAGTGGCGGAGCCGGGATTTGAACCCATGACCTCCGACTCCAAATAATAATAATAATAATGGCATTTATTAAGCGCTTACTATGTGCAAAGCACTGTTCTAAGTGCTTGGGAAGGCATTGATAAGAAATGATTTAATTAATAACAAAAATGGCATTTATTAAGCGCTTACTATGTGCTAAGCGCTGGGGGGGTTACAAGGAGATCGGGTTGTCCCACGGGGGTGGGGGGGGGTGGGCTCACGGTCTTCATCTCCATTTTACAGACGGGAGAACTGAGGCCCAGCTTAAGAAGTGAAGTGACTCGCCCAAAGTCCCACAGCGGACAAGTGGCGGAGCCGGGATTTGAACCCATGACCTCCGACTCCAAATAATAATAATAATAATGGCATTTATTAAGCGCTTACTATGTGCAAAGCACTGTTCTAAGTGCTTGGGAAGGCATTGATAAGAAATGATTTAATTAATAATAAAAATGTCATTTATTAAGCGCTTACTATGTGCTAAGCGCTGGGGAGGTTACAAGGAGATCGGGTTGTCCCACGGGGGGCGCTCACGGTCTTCATCCCCATTTTACAGACGGGGGAACTGAGGCCCAGAGAAGTGAAGTGACTCGCCCAAAGCCCCACAGTGGACAAGTGGTGGAGCCGGGATTTGAACCCATGACCTCCGACTCCAAATAATAATAATAATAATGGCATTTATTAAGCACTTACTGTGTGCAAAGCACTGTTCTAAGTGCTTGGGAAGGCATTGATAAGAAATGATTTAATTAATAACAAAAATGGCATTTATTAAGCGCTTACTATGTGCTAAGCGCTGGGGAGGTTACAAGGAGATCGGGTTGTCCCACTGGGTGGGGGGGCTCACGGTCTTCATCCCCATTTTACAGATGGGGGAACTGAGGCCCAGAGAAGTGAAGTGACTCGCCCAAAGCCCCACAGCGGACAAGTGGCGGAGCCGGAATTTGAACCCATGACCTCCGACTCCAAATAATGATAATAATAATGGCATTTGTTAAGCGCTTACTATGTGCAAAGCACTGTTCTAAGTGCTTGGGAAGGCAATGATAAGAAATGATTTAATTAATAACAAAAATGGCATTTATTAAGCGCCTACTATGTGCTAAGCGCTGGGGAGGTTACAAGGAGATGGGGTTGTCCCACTGGGGGGGTGGGGGGGGCTCACGGTCTTCATCCCCATGTTACAGACGGGGGAACTGAGGCCCAGAGAAGTGAAGTGACTCGCCCAAAGTCCCACAGCGGACAAGTGGCGGAGCCGGAATTTGAACCCATGACCTCCGACTCCAAATAATGATAATAATAATGGCATTTTATTAAGCGCCTACTATGTGCAAAGCACTGTTCTAAGGGCTGGGGAGGCTACAAGGTGATCAGGTTGTCCCACGTGGGGCTCCCAGTCTTCATCCCCATTTTCCAGATGAGGGAACCGAGGCCCAGAGAAGTGAAGTGACTCGCCCAAAGTCGCACAGCTGACAGGTGGCGGAGCCGGGATTCGAACCCGTGACCTCCGACTCCAAAGCCCGGGCTCTTTCCGCTGAGCCACGCTGCTTCTCCCTCGAGGACGGGGATTGTATAGGCTTACTCTACTGGGTGCTCCCAAGCGCTCGGCCCGTAGTAGACGGTCGATCGTGTCTAGTCACTCTATTGGACTCTCCCGAGAGCTCAGCACAGCGCTCCGCTCAGAGTAGACCGGCCGCCCCCGGAGGGCAGGGGTCCCGGCTCTCCCCACTCCCCTAACCGTGCTCTCTCCGCGGGACCACCCACCCCCCCGCCCCCAAATCCCCCCCAGCCTCGCCCCGACCGGTCCGGGGGGGCCCGGGGGGGTCCCCACTTCTCTTCCAGAGTGTTTGGGGGCTTCTCGGCGGGGCGTCTCTACCGAACCCTAAAAGGCCATCGCTGGAAGAAAGGAGCGCTCTGCGTGAGTCGGGGCGGGGGGAAAGCGGGGCGGGGGCAGCCCATCGTATTTATTGAGCGTCTACCGTGTGCGGAGCACTGGACTGTTCTCACTGCTACTACTACTAACGGCTGTGGTATTTGTTAAGCGCTTAATAATAATCATGGCATTTGCCAAGTGCTTATTATGTGCCCGGCGCTGTAATAATAATGATGAAGGCGTTTATTAAGCGCTGATGATGTGCAGAGCGCTGTCCTAAGCGCTGGGGAGGTTACAAGGTGATCAGGTTGTCCCATGGGGGGCTCACAGTCTTCATCCCCATAATAATAATAATAATAATAATGACGGCATTTATTAAGCGCTTACGATGTGCAGAGCACTGTCCTAAGCGCTGGGGAGGTTACAGGGTGATCAGATTGTCCCATGGGGGGCTCTCAGTCTTAATCCCCATAATCATAATAATAATAATGACAGGATTTATTAAGGGCTTATGATGTGCAGAGCACTGTCCTAAGTGCTGGGGAGGTTACAAGGTGATCAGGTTGTCCCAGGGGGGGCTCACAGTCGTCATCCCCATAATAATAATGATGGCATTTATTAAGCGCTTACGATGTGCAGAGCACTGTCCTAAGCGCGGGGGAGGTTACAAGGTGATCAGGTTGTCCCATGGGGGCCTCACAGTCTTCATCCCCATAATAATAATAATAATAATATTGATGGCATTTATTAAGCGCTGACGATGTGCAGAGCGCTGTCCTAAGCGCTGGGGAGGTTACAAGGTGATCAGGTTGTCCCCATGGGGGGCTCACAGTCTTCATCCCCATAATAATAATAATATTGATGGCATTTATTAAGCGCTGACGATGTGCAGAGCGCTGTCCTAAGCGCTGGGGAGGTTACAAGGTGATCAGGTTGTCCCATGGGGGGCTCACAGTCTTCATCCCCGTAATAATAATAATAATGATGATGGCATTTATTAAGCGCTTACGATGTGCAGAGCGCTGTCCTAGGTGCTGGGGAGGTTACAAGGTGATCAGGTTGTCCCATGGGGGGCTCACAGTCTTCATCCCCATAATAATAATAATAACAATAATGATAATGATGGTATTTATTAAGCACTTACGATGTGCAGAGCACTGTCCTAAGCGCTGGGGAGGTTACAAGGTGATCAGGTTGTCCCATGGGGGGCTCACAGTCTTCATCCCCGTAATAATAATAATAATGATGATGGCATTTATTAAGCGCTTACGATGTGCAGAGCGCTGTCCTAGGTGCTGGGGAGGTTACAAGGTGATCAGGTTGTCCCATGGGGGGCTCACAGTCTTCATCCCCATAATAATGATAATAATAATAATAATAATAATGATAATAATAATAATGGCATTTATTAAGCGCTTATGATGTGCAGAGCGCTGTCCTAAGTGCTGGGGAGGTTACAAGGTGATCAGGTTGTCCCATGGGGGGGCTCACAGTCTTAATCCCCATAATAATAATAATAATGGCATTTATTAAGCACTTACAATGTGCAGAGCGCTGTCCTAAGCGCTGGGAAGGTTACAAGGTGATCAGGTTGTCCCATGGGGGTCTTACAGTCTTCATCCCCATAATAATAATAGTAATAATGATGATGGCATTTATTAAGCGCTTACGATGTGCAGAGCACTGTCCTAAGCGCTGGGGAGGTTACAAGGTGATCAGGTTGTCCCATGGGGGGCTCACAGTCTTAATCCCCATAATAATAATAATAATAATAGTAATGATGATGGCATTTATTAAGTGCTTACGATGTGCAGAGCGCTGTCCAAAGTGCTGGGGAGGTTACAAGGTGATCAGGTTGTCCTACGGCGGGCTCACAGTCTTAATCCCCATTTTACAGATGAGGTCACTGAGGCCCAGAGAAGTGAAGTGACTTGCCCAAAGTCACCCAGCTGACAGTTGGTGGAGCCGGGATTTGAACCCGTGACCTCTGACTCCAAAGCCCAGGCTCTTTCCACTGTGCCACGCTATACTAAGCAATGGAGTGGTGAGGTGGGGGGAATCCAGCAGCATGAGAAGCAGCGTGGCTCAGGGGAAAAGAGCCCGGGCTTTGGAGTCAGAGGTCATGGGTTCAAATCCCTGCTCCGCCAGTTGTCAGCTGGGTGACTCTGGGCAAGTCACTTCACTTCTCTGGGCCTCAGTTCCCTCATCTGGAAAGTGGGGATTAAGACTGTGAGCCTCCCGGGGGACAACCTGATCACCTTGTAACCTTCCCAGCGCTTAGAACAGTGCTTTGCACATAGTAAGCGCTTAACAAATGCCATAATAATGATGATAATAATAATAAATAATATTAGCAATGACATTAACATAATAATAACTATTATATTATAATATTATTGTAATAATTAATTACAATATTATAATTGTAATGTATGATGTAATGTATGATGTAATGTAATGTATTATATGTGGTGTTATGTGTAGTGTAATATATTAACATTATGATATAGTATTGTTAAAGTTATGCTATGATATGATATGTTATATTATAATGTTATTTTATTATATTGTAATGTAATTATAATGACAAATATTATTATCCAAGCAAATCGGGTTGGACACAGTCCCCTTCCCACGTGGGGCTCACGGTCTTCAGAAGCAGCGCGGCTTAGTGGGTAGAGCCCGGGTCCGAGGGTCGAAAGGTCCTGGGTTCTAATCCCGGCTCTTCCACTTGTCTGCTGCGTGGCCTTGGGCCAGTCGCTTCACTTCTCTGGGCCTCAGTTCCCTCGTCTGGAAAATGGGGGTGAAGGCCGGGAGCCCCACGTGGGACAACCTGATCACCTTGTATCTCCCCCAGCGCTTAGAACAGTGCTTGGCACATAGTAAGCGCTTCACAAATACTGAAATTGTTATTTTTACAGTCAGCCATGCGGCCGGGGCTGGGCCCGGGGGGCGATGGGGGGTGGTCCTCGGCCTCTGCTCCCCCCCCCCCCCCCCCCAACTGACCGCGCTCGCTCCCACCCGCAGACGGCCACGCTCTACCCCGGAGTCGTCTTCGGCATCTGCTTCGTCCTGAACTGTTTCATCTGGGGGAAGCATTCGTCCGGAGCCGTAAGTGGGAATGCCTCTCTTTAGGGTGTCGGGATTTTGTCCGGCGCTGTCTGTGTGCGAGGCACTGTACTAAGCACTGGGAGGTCGGGGGGGGGATTCGGGATAATTGGGTTGGACACAGCTCGGGGGGGGGGTCTCTCTCCCACTCTTCCTTCCTCTCCCTCTCTGTCTTCCTCCCTCTCCCTTTTTCTCTCCCCCTTTCCTCGCCTTCTCTCTCTCTCTCTCCCTCCCTGTTCCTCCCTCTCTTTGTCCCACTCCCTCTTTCTTCCTCCCTCTCTCTCCTTCCTCTCGCCCTTTCTCCGTCTCCCCTTCTCCCACCCTCTTCCTCTCTCTCCGTATGTCACTCTCTTCTCTCCCTCTTCCTCTCCCTGTCTTCCTCTCCTCCCTCCCTCTGTCCCTCTCTTCCCCCCCTTCCTCTCTCTTTCTCCCTATGTGTCTCTCTCTTCTCTTCCTCTCCCTTTCTTCCTCTCCTCTGTCCCTCTCTGTCCCTCTCTTCTCTCCCCTCTCTTCCTCTCCTTCTCTCTCTCTTCTTCACTCTCTCTGTGTCCCTCTCTTCTCTCCCTCTTCCCCCTCTTCCTCTCCCCTCTCTTTCTCTCTCTTCCTCAGTCTCTCTCTCTATGTCCCTCTCTTCTCTCCCTCTTCCTCTCCCCTCTCTTCCTCTCCTTCTCTCTTTCTTCCTCACTCTCCCTCTCTGTCCCTCTCTTCCTCTCCTTCTCTCTCTCTCTTCCTCACTCTCTCTCTCTCTGTCCCTCTCTTCTCTCCCTCTTCCTCTCCCCTCTCTTCCTCTCCTTCTCTCTCGCTTCCTCACTCGCTCTCTATGTCCCTCTCTTCTCTCCCTCTTCCTCTCCCTTCCTCTCCTTTCTTCCTCGCTCGCTCTCTACGTCCCTCTCTTCTCTCCCTCTTCCTCTCCCTCTCTCTCCCTCACTCTCTTTTTGTCCCTCTCTTCTCTCCCTGTCGTCCTCTCCCCTCTCTTCCTCTCCTCCATCCCTCTCCCTGTCCCTCTCTTCTCTCCCCTCCTCCTCTCCTCTCCCTCTTCCTCTCTCTCTGTCCCTCTCTTCTCTCCCTGTCTTCCTCTCCTTCTCCCTCTCTTCCTCTCCTCCTCCCTCCCTCTGTCCCTCTCTTCTCTCCCTTTTCCTTTCTGTCTTTTCCTTTCCCTCTCTCTGTCCTTCTCTTCTCTCCCACTCCCTCTCCCTTCTCTCTCTTCCCTTTTCCTCTCTCTGTCTCCCCCACTCCTTTGCTCATTCTGTCTCCCTCCCTCTCTCCCCACTCCTTCTCTCTCTTTCCCTCCCTCATCCGCTCTCTCCCTCTTCTTCTCCTTCATCCTCTCCCTTCCTCTCCCTCATCCTCTCTGTCTCCTTGTCTCCCCCCCCTTCCTCCCCTTCCATGTCTCTCTCCTCTCCCTCTCTCCCTCTTCTACTCTGTTTCCCTCCCTTATCCTCTCCACGTCGCGCTCTCCTTCTCTCCGTCTCCGTCTGGCTCTCCCCATCCCCGTCCCTTGTTCAGGGTTCAGATTCCTCCCGAGGTAGCAGCGACAGTAGCGGCATCGTTTAGGCCCCCCGTTCAAGCGCCCGGGGTCTGATTCATTCAGTCGTATTTATTGAGCGCTTACATGTGCAAAGCACTGTACTAAGCGCCTGATGTGGTCTGATGTGCCCCCTTCCCTGCCCCGCCCCCAAGGGCTGCCCCGCCTCCGGGAGGGGACAGATGCAGAAGGAACAGTGCTTTGCACATAGTAAGCGCTTAATAAATGCCATTTAAAAAAAAAAGGAAATATACGTATATATGTTTGTACATATTTATTACTCTATTTTACTCGTACATATTCTATTTATTTTTCGTTAATTTGTTTTGTTGTCCGTCTCCCCCTTCTAGACTGTGAGCCCACTGTTGGGTAGGGACTGTCTCTATATGTTGCCAGCTTGGACTTCTCAAGCGCTTAGTACAGTGCTCTGCACACAGTAAGCGCTCAATAAATACAATTGAATGAATTGAATGAAAGAGGAGGGCAGTCGGCATCAGAGCCGCCTCGTCTCTCCCTCCCTGCCATCCCAGCACTGCTGCGACCCCCGACCTTCCCCTCCTACTGGGAAGCAGAGTGGCTCAGTGGAAAGAGCCTGGGCTTTGGAGTCAGAGGTCATGGGTTCAAATTCCGGCTCCGCCAGTTGTCAGCTGGGTGACTTTGGGCGAGCCGCTTCACTTCTCTGGGCCTCAGTTCCCTCCTCTGTCAAATGGGGGTGAAGACTGTGAGCCCCCCGTGGGACAACCCGATCACCTTGTAACCTGCCCAGCGCTTAGAACAGTGCTTGGCACATAGTAAGCGCTTAACAAATGCCATCATTATTATTATTATTGTTATTATTCTCTGTGCTTCAGTTCCCTCATCTGTAAGATGGGGAGGAAGATTGAGCCCCTCGTAGGACAACCCAATCACCTTGGGACCTCCCCAGCGCTTAGGACAGTGCCCCGCACATAGTAAGCGCTTAACAAATGCCATCATTATTATTATTATTATTATTCTCTGTGCCTCCGTTCCCTTATCTGTAAAATGGGAAGACTGAGCCCCTCGTGGGACAACCCGATCACCTTGGGACCTCCCCAGCGCTTAGAACAGTGCTTGGCACATAGTAAGTGCTTAACAAATGCCATCATTATTATTATTATTATTCCCTGTGCTTCAGTTCCCTCATCTGTAAGATGGGGATGAAGACCGTGAGCCCCCGGTGGGACAACCCGATCACCTTGGGACCTCCCCAGCGCTTAGAACAGTGCCTGGCACATAGTAAACGCTTAATAAACGCCATCATTATTATTAGGAAAGGTCATGGGGGGCTTCAGGCTGCGCCAACCACCGCCCCGCCGCCCCAGCACCCTCCGGGGCGACCCCCGACCTTCCCTTCCTACCAAAGGTGGAGCGGACCGGACCCCCGCCAGCGCACCCCTCGGGGTGAGGGGCACAGTGGAAAGAGCCCGGACTTTGGAGCCCGAGGTCATGGGTTCGAATTCCGGCTCCACCACGTGTCTGCTGTGTGACCTTGGGCAAGTCACTCCATCATCATCATCGCCAATCGTATTTATTGAGCGCTCACTGCGTGCAGAGCACTGGACTAAGCGCTTGGGAAGTCCAAGTTGGCAACATAGGGAGACGGTCCCGACCCAACAGTGGGCTCACAGTCTAAAACCGAGCCTCGGTTCCCTCATCTGGAAAATGGGAATCATCATCACCGATCGTGTTTATTGAGCGCTTACTATGTGCAGGGCACTGTACTAAGCGCTTGGGAAGTGCAGATTGGCAACATATAGAGACAGTCCCTACCCAACAGTGGGCTCACAGTCTGAAAGGAATGAAGACTGTGAGCCCCCCGGGGGACAACCTGATCACCTTGTATCCCCCCCCCAGCGCTTGGAACAGTGCTTGGCACATAGTAAGCGCTTAACAAATGCCATTATTATTATTATTATTATTATTATTATTATTATTATTATTATTATTATTATTATTATTTTTCCCTCCGTGGCAGGTTCCCTTCCCCACCCTGGCTGCCCTGCTGTGCATGTGGTTCGGGATCTCGCTGCCCCTGGTCTACCTCGGCTACTACTTCGGCTTCCGGAAGCAGCCCTACGACAATCCGGTCCGCACCAACCAGATCCCGCGCCAGATCCCGGAGCAGAGGTGGTACATGAACAGACTCGTCGGGTGAGTCCGCCCGGCCGCGCCGCGCGGGAGGTTTCGTTCGTTTTTTTCATTCAATCATATTTACTGAGCGCTTACTTCATTCATTCATTCAATCATATTTATTGAGCGCTTCCTGTGTGCAGAGCACTGGGCTAAGCGCTTGGGAAGTCCAAGTTGGCAACACATAGCGACGGTCCCGACCCAACAGCGGGCTCACGGTCTAGAAGGGGGAGACAGACGTGGAAACCTGGCCCGGAAACCGCGTGGGTAGAGAAACCAGACATGGCGGGACAGTTCGTTCGTTCAGTCGTATTTATTGAGCGCTTACTGTGTGCAGAGCACTGGGCTAAGCGCTTGGGAAGTCCAAGAAAATTCATTCATTCATTCAGTCGTATTGATTGAGCGCTTACTGTGTGCAGGGCACTGGACTAAGCACCTGGGAAGTCCAAGAAAATTCATTCATTCATTGTCGTATTTATTGAGCGCTTACTGTGTGCAGAGCACTGGAATAAGCGCCTGGGAAGTACAAGAAAATTCATTCACTCATTCAGTGGTATTTATTAAGTGCTTACACTGTGTGCAGAGCCCTGGACTAAGTGCTTGGGAAGGACAAGAACATTCATTCATTCATTCATTCGTATTTATTGAGCGCTTACTGTGTGCAGAGCATTGGACTAAGCACTTGGGAAGTGCAAGAAAATTCATTCATTCATTCAGTTGTATTTATTGAGCGCTTACTGTGTGCAGAGCACTGGACTAAGCGCTTGGGAAGTACAGGAAAATTCATTCATTCATTCATTGTTGTATTAATTGAGCGCTTACTGTGTGCAGAGCACTGGACTAAGCGCTTGGGAAGGACAAGAAAATTCATTCATTCATTGTCATATTTATTGAGCGCTTACTGTGTGCAGAGCACTGGCCTAAGTGCTTGGGAAGTCCAAGAAAATTCATTCATTCATTGTCGTATTTATTGAGCACTTACTGTGTGCAGAGCACTGGACTAAGCGCTTGGGAAGTCCAAGAAAATTCATTCATTCATTGTCGTATTTATTGAGTGCTTACTGTGTGCAAAGCACTGGACTAAGCGCTTGGGAAGGACAAGAAAATTCATTCATTCATTCATTCAGTCGTATTTATTGAGCGCTTACTGTGTGCAGAGCACTGGACTAAGCGCTTGGGAAGTCCAAGTCGGCAACATCTAGAGACGGTCCCTACCCGACAGTGGGCTCACAGTCTAGAAGGGGGAGACAGGGAACAAAACCAAACATATTAACAAAATAAAATAAATAGAATAAATATGTACAAATAAAATAAATCAATAGAGTACTAAATCCGTACAAGCATATATACATATATACAGCTGCTGTGGGGAGGGGAAGGAGGTAAGGCGGGGGGGATGGAGAGGGGGAGAGGAAGGAGGGGGCTCAGTATAGGAAGGCCTCCTGGAGGAGGTGAGCTCTCAGTAGGGCTTTGAAAATCTCACTGGTATCGTTGGCTTCTTGTTAATAATAATAATAATAGTATTTGTTAAGCGCTCACTATGTGCCAAGCACTGTTCCAAGCACTAGGACAGTGCAAGGTGATCAGGTTGTCCCCCTGGGGGCTCACAGCCTTCATCCCCATTTTCCAGATAATAATAATGATGGCATTTGTTAAGCGCTTACTATGTGCCAAGCACTGTTCTAAGCGCTGGGGAGGTTACAAGGTGGCCAGGTTGTCCCACGGGGGGCTCGCAGTCTTCATCCCCATTTAAAGCGCCCACTGTGTGCAAAGCACACTGAGAGCCCCCCGTGGGACAACCTGATCACCATGTATCTCCCCCAGCGCTTAGAACAGTGCCTTGCACATAGTAAGCGCTTAACAAATGCCAACGTCAAATCCCGGCCCCGCCAGTTGTCAGCTGTGTGACTTTGGGCACGTCACTTCACTTCTCTGGGCCTCAGTTACCTCATCTGTAAAAATGGGGATGAAGATTGTGAGCTCCCCATGGGGCAACCTGATCAACTTGTAACCTCCCCAGTGCTTAGAACAGTGCTTTGCACATAGTAAGCGCTTAATAAAATGCCAACGTCAAATCCCGGCCCCGCCATTTGTCAGCTGTGTGACTTTGGGCAAGTCACTTCTCTGGGCCTCAGTGACCTCATCTGGAAAATGGGAATGAAAACTGTGAGCCCCCCGTGGGACAACCCGATCACCTTGTAACCTCCCCAGCGCTTAGAACAGTGCTTTGCACATAGTAAGCGCTTAACAAATGCCAACGTCAAATCCCGGCCCCGCTAATTGTCAGCTGTGTGACTTTGGGCACGTCACTTCACTTCTCTGGGCCTCAGTGACCTCATCTGGAAAATGAGGATGAAGATTGTGAGCTCCCCATGGGGCAACCCGATCAACTTGTAACCTCCCCAGCGCTTAGAACAGTGCTTGGCACATAGTAAGCACTTAACAAATGCCATCCCGGCCCCACCAATTGTCAGCTGTGTGACTTTGGGCAAGTCACTTCTCTGTGCCTCAGTGACCTCATCTGGAAAATGAGGATGAAGATTGTGAGCCCCCCCGTCTGACAACCCGATCACCTTGTAACCTCCCCAGCGCTTAGAACGGTGCTTCGCACATAGTAAGCGCTTAACTTAACATCTCCGTTCCTCAGTTCCCTCATCTGTAAAATGGGGATTAAAACCGTGAGCCCCCCGTGGGACAACTTGATCACCTTGTAACCTCCCCAGTGCTTAGAACGGTGCTTTACACATAGTAAATGCTTAACAAATATCATTATTATTATCTTTTAGACTGTGTGCCCACTGTTGGGTAGGGACCGTCTCTAGATGTTGCCAACTTGGACTTCCCAAGCGTTTAGTGCAGTGCACTGCACACAGTAAGCGCTCAATAAATACGATTGAGTGAACGAATGAATTTTATTTGTACATATTCTATTTATTTTGTTAATATGTTTTGTTCTCTGTCTCCCCCTTCTAGACTGTGAGCCCGCTGTTGGGTAGGGACTGTCTCTATATGTTGCCAACTTGTACTTCCCAGGCGCTTAGTGCTGTGCACACAGTAAGCGCTCGATAAATACGATTGATGATGTTGGGTAGGGACTGTCTCTATGCATTGCCAACTTGTACTTCCCAAGCGCTTAGTCCAGTGCTCTGCGCACAGTAAGCGCTCGATAAATACGATTGATGATGTTGGGTAGCGACTGTCTCTATACGTTGCCAACTTGTACTTCCCAAGCGCTTAGTCCAGTGCTCTGCACACAGTAAGCGCTCAATAAATACGAGTGATTGATTAACAAATACCATTATTATTATTATTATTAAAGTACTGGGGCAAACGTGGAGGGTGGGGGAAGCGGCAGGTGGGCTGAGCCCACCCCCTCTCCCACAGGGTCCTCATGGCCGGGATTCTGCCCTTCGGAGCCATGTTCATTGAACTCTTCTTCATCTTCAGCGTAAGCCTCTGCGCCCCCCAAATCCCCGTCCCGGGGTGGTGGTCCTCGGGCCCGTCTCCCCCAGCCCCCCGGGATGGGGCGGACCGCACGCTTCCTCGGCCCCGGGGCTGGAGGGGACGCCCCCCAATTAGGGGTTGGGGTTCGGGGGGCCTCGGGAATGGGGAGGACCCCAACGGGATGGCTGGGAGGAACGCCGCCGGCGGAGGCTGGGGGGCGGGAAGTGGGGGAGACGACCCCGGGGGCGCGGAGAGGGTGGTCACGCCGCCCCTCGGGGCCCGGCACGGGGGGCATCCATCCGCAGGCCATCTGGGAGAACCAGTTCTACTACCTGTTCGGCTTCCTGTTCCTGGTGTTCCTCATCTTGGTGGTGTCCTGCTCCCAGATCAGCATCGTCATGGTCTACTTCCAGCTCTGTGCCGAGGTGAGGGCTGGGGGGGGGGGCGCCAATCAATCAATCAATCGTATTTATTGAGCGCTTACTGTGTGCAGAGCACTGGACTGAGCGCCTGGGAAGTCCAAGTCGGCAACATCGAGAGACGGTCCCTACCCAACAGCCGGCTCACAGGCTAGAAGACTGTGTAGGGGGCCACCCTACTAGACTAGAGTCTAGCATCATCATCATCAATCATTATCAATCAATCATCATCATTATTGAGCGCTTACTGTGTGCAGAGCACTGGACTAAGCGCTTGGGAAGTCCAAGTTGGCAACATCTAGAGACGGTCCCTACCCAACAGTGGGCTCACAGTCTAAAAGGGGGAGACAGAGAACAAAACCAAACATACTAACAAAATAAAAGAAATAGAATAGATATGTACAAGTAAAATAAATAGAGTAATAAATCTGTACAAACATATATCCATATATCCAGGTGCTGTGGGGAAGGGAAGGAGGTAAGATGGGGGGATGGAGAGGGGGAGGAGGGGGAGAGGAAGGAAGGGGCTCAGTCTGGGAAGGCCTCCTGGAGGAGGTGAGCTCTCAGCAGGGCCTTGAAGTCTAGAAGACGACTGTGTAGGGGGCCACCCCTACCCCAGAGAAGCTGCGTGGCTCAGTGGAAAGAGCCCGGGCTTTGGAGTCAGAGGTCGGGGGTTCAAATCCCGGCTCCGCCACTTGTCGGCTGGGTGACCTTGGGCCAGTCGCTTCACGCCTCTGGGCCTCAGTGACCTCATCCGGAAAACGGGGATTAAGACCGTGAGCCCCCGCCCCATGGGACAACCCGATCACCTTGCATTCATTCATTCATTCAGTCGTATTTATTGAGCGCTTACTGTGTGCAGAGCACTGGCCTAAGCGCTTGGGAAGTCCAAGTCGGCAACATCGAGAGACGGTCCCTACCCGACAGCGGGCTCACAGTCTAGAAGGGGGGGGACAGAGAACAAAACCAAACATATTAACAAAATAAAATAAGTAGAATAAATATGTACAAGTAAAATAAATAGAGTAATAAATACGTACAAACCTCCCCAGCGCTTAGAACGGTGCTTTGCACGTAGTAAGTGCTTCATAAAGGCCATCATTAGTATTCATTCATTCAACCGTGTTTATCGAGCGCCTACTGAGCCCACTGTTGGGTAGGGACCGTCTCTATATGTTGCCAACTTGGACTTCCCAAGCGCTTAGTCCAGTGCTCTGCACACAGTAAGCACTCAATAAATACGATTGATGATATAATGAATGAATAAATAAATATAGTAATATTATAATAGTATTATGATATCTAGTTTATATTATAATATAATTATTATAACTGATATAATAATGATGTAGTTATTATTATTACATCCTTGGGGAGACACACACACACCCCCCACCAAGCACTCTCCCCTAATATAATAATGAATAAATAATTATATTATAATAGTATAATTATAATATAATATGTAGTTTATATTATAATATAATTGTTATATTATAACTGATATAATAATGTAGTGGTTGTTATTATTACATCCTTGGGGAGGACCCCTTCCCCCCCCGCCCCCGGCACTCTCCCCATCCCGGGAGAGCGAGGGGTAGCATCACCTCCACCGGAAACGCCTCCGGCCTGGGGGATCATCATCAATCGTATTTATTGATCGCTTACCATGTGCAGAGCACTGTACTAAGCGCTTGGGAAGTACAAATTGGCAACATATAGAGACAGTCCCCACCCAACAGTGGGCTCACAGTCTGGGTTTTTTGGCGGGGCGGGGGGCGTCCTCTAGACTGTCCTGCCCCGTTTATCCCCCCCGGTGCCCACCTCCATCATTTATTTCTTTCTGTTCCTCTCCGTCCCCCCCCTCTAGACCGTCAGCTCCCTGCGGGCGGGGATCCCTGTCTGCCAACTTGGTGGGATTCTCCGCTCCCCGGGGGCTCAGTGCGGCGCTTGGGACACGGGGAGCGCTCAATAAATCCCACCGATGGACTTTTAGCGACGTCCATCTCCCCTCCGCCCCAACCCCCCCACCCCCCAGACCGTCAGCTCCTTACGGGCAGGGGCCGCGTCCGCTCTGTGGGGCCGCCGGACCCTGCCGAGCGCCCGGTCCAGCGGCCCGCGCGCAGGAAGCGCTCAATAAGTAGCACTGATTACTTGCTGGATGCAGGATTACCGCTGGTGGTGGAGGATATTCCTCGTCTCCGGGGGCTCGGCCTTCTACGTCCTGATTTACGCCGTCTTCTACTTCGTCAATAAGGTAATAGTCATTCATTCATTCATTCAGCCGTATTTACTGAGCGCTTACTGGGTGCAGAGCGCTGTACTAAGCGCTTGGGAAGTACAAGTCGGCGACATATAGAGGCGGTCCCCACCCGACAGCGGGCTCACAGTCTAGAAGGGGGAGACAGAGAACAAAACAAAACATGCGGCCAGGCGTCAAGTCGTCAGAATAAATGGAAATAAAGCTAGATGCGCATCATTAACAAAACAGAGAAGCAGCGTGGCTCAGTGGAAAGAGCCCGGGCTTCGGAGTCAGAGGTCGTGGGTTCAAATCCCGGCTCCGCCACTTGTCAGCTGGGTGACTTTGGGCCAGTCACTTCACTTCTCTGGGCCTCGGTCACCTCAACTGTGAAATGGGGATTGAGACCGTGAGCCCTCCGTGGGACAGCCTGATCACCTTGTAGCGTGGCTCAGTGGAAAGAGCCCGGGCTTTGGAGTCAGAGGTCGTGGGTTCAAAATCCCGGCTCCGCCAGTTGTCGGCTGGGTGACTTTGGGCGAGTCGCTTCACTTCTCTGGGCCTCGGTTCCCTCATCTGGAAAATGGGGATTAAAACTGGGAGCCCCCCGAGGGACAACCTGATCACCTTGTAACCTCCCCAGCGCTTAGAACAGTGCTTTGCACGTAGTAAGCGCTTAATAAAATGCCATTATTATTATTATATTATTGTAACCTCCTCATCTGTAAAATGGGGATTAAAACTGTGAGCCCCCCGAGGGACAACCTGATCACCTTGTAACCTCCCCAGCGCTTAGAACAGTGCTTTGTACATAGTAAGCGCTTAATAAAATGCCGTTATTATTATTATATTATTGTAACCTCCCCAGCGCTTAGAACAGTGCGTTGCACATAGTAAGCGCTTAATAAATGCCATCATTATTATTATCAATCAGTCGTATTTATTGAGTGCTTACTGTGTGCAGAACACTGTACCAAGCACTTGGGAAGTACAAGATCATCATCATCATCATCAATCGTATTTATTGAGCGCTTACTATGTGCAGAGCACTGTACTAAGCGCTTGGGAAGTACAAATTGGCAACACAACACAAGATGGCAACATATAGAGACAGTCCCTACCCAACAGTGGGCCCACAGTCTAAAAGGGGGAGACGGAGAACAAAACCAAACATACTAACAAAATAAAATAAGTAGAATAGATATGTACAAATAATGTGTATATTATTAAAATAGAGTATTAAATGTGGACAAGTAAAATAGAGTAATAAATCTGTACAAACAGGTGCTGTGGGGAGGGGAAGGAGGTAGGGCGGGGGGGATGGAGAGGAAAAAGGGGGCTCAGTCTGGGATAATAATAATAATAATGATGGCATTTATTAAGCGCTTACTATGTGCAAAGCACTGTTCTAAGCGCTGGGGAGGTTACAGTAATATAATAATAATAATGGCATTTTATTAAGCGCTTACTACGTGCAAAGCACTGTTCTAAGCGCTGGGGAGGTTACAAGGTGATCAGGTTGTCCCTCGGGGGGCTCACAGTTTTAATCCCCATTTTCCAGATGAGGGAACGGAGGCCCAGAGAAGTGAAGCGACTCGCCCAAAGTCACCCAGCTGACAATCGCGCTTACTGTATAACGACGATGGCTCTCGTTAAGCGCGTCCTACGAGCCAGGTGCCGTTCTAAGCGCCGGGGAGGTTACGGGGTGATCAGGGGGTCCCACGGGGGGCTCACGGTTTGAATCCCAGATGAGGGAACCGAGGCCGCCCAGGGTCACGTAGCAGATAAGCGGCGGAGCCGGGATTGGCACTCGTGACCCTTGACTCCGGGGGCAGCGGGGAGGGCGAGGGGGTCGTCCCGAGGCCGGGGGCGGCCGGTGACCTCCCCCGTCGTCCCCCCCCCCGCAGCTGGACATCGTGGAGTTCGTCCCGTCCTTGCTGTACTTCGGCTACACGGCCCTCATGGTCCTCTCCTTCTGGCTCCTCACGGGCACGGTGGGCTTCTACGCGGCCTACGTCTTCGTCCGCAAGATCTACGGAGCCGTCAAGATAGACTGAGGCCCGGTTGGCGGGGGCCGGGGGGGGGACGGACCGCGCCTTCCGACCCCCTCCCCGCTTTTCCTTCCCTCCCCCGGGACGGGATTTCCGGCCGCCCGGATCTCTCCGGACGGAAATCCCGCGTTTTAACGCTGCCCTCGACTCGCGGAGGGCGCGGGTTCGGAGGGGTGGCAGCGGGCTCCGCCGGTTGACCTCTGACCCCTCCTCCGGAGCCCGGCCTCCGTCCGCGTCCCCCCTTCCTCGCCCCCCGCCCCAAAACTGCCTTGGCTGGAGGAGGGGGTGGCGAGGGAGCCCCACCTCGGCCTCAGTGGTAGGTGGGAAATGGGTAGAGGGGGGACAGAGATTTCCCCGCCACGTACACACACAAACAGTCGGGGTGATGGGTGCATTTTGGGGGCGTCCGCCGAGCGAGGCCCACCGGGAGCCCCCTCCCTCGGGGTCCGGGGGAGGCCGCGCCGGGCGAGGAGAAGGTGGGCATCGCTCACCGGGGAGAGGCGAGGAGCGGGACTGCCCTCCGGTTTCTCCCGGAATGCCCCCTTTCCCGCTCCCAAAAGGCGGCCCCCCACCTTCCTCGTGGCCCGGGAAGCCTCCATCTCCTCCCGCCTGCTCCTCGCCGGCCCCAATTTCGGGAGGCGGCGCGGAGGCGTGACACCCTCCCCACGGAGCGGGGTCCCTCCGCCCCCGCACCAAGACCCCCGACCGTCCTTCCCGACGAGCCAGCCCTCCCCGGCCCCCCAAAACGCCAAAGCCGTGTCCCCCCCCCCCCCCCCCCGGCCCCGAGAATCAGCTGGGGACGGGGAAGGCGATTCTTAACCGAGATTTGGAAGATTGAATCCGCTCAGAACCTTGGGATCGTTTCTCTCCCGAAGAGACGCTTTTTGGAGGTGAACTCAGCCATCAGATGGATCTTTTTTTTTTTTAATTAACGTGTGTATCCTTGGGTTGTAAATAAATACGCCATAGTCCGGTTGTTCTGTTGGGTGGTAAGTAGGCACGGTGTTTCATTTTGTATTCAGGCGGGGCCTAGCGGGTAGAGCCGGGGCCCGCGAGTCACAAGGACTGTCGGGTGACCTTGGGTCGGTCACTTCCCTTGCCTGTGCCTCGGTTCCCTCATCTTCTAGACCGTGAGCCCACTGTTGGGTAGGGACTGTCTCTATATGTTGCCAACTTGGACTTCCCAAGCGCTTAGTACAGTGCTCTGCACACAGTAAGCGCTCAATAAATACGATGATGATGAGTCACAAGGACCGTCGGGTGACCTTGGGCCGGTCACTTCCCTTCCCTGTGCCTCGGTTCCCTCATCTTCTAGACCGTGAGCCCACTGTTGGGTAGGGACTGTCTCTATATGTTGCCAACTTGGACTTCCCAAGCGCTTAGTACAGTGCTTTGCACACAGTAAGCGCTCAGTAAATACGATTGATTGATTCGGAAACGGGGGGTTACGAGCGTGAACCCCTGGGGGACAGGGACCGTGTCCAACCTGATGAGCTCGTGTCTACCCCAGCGCTTTGTAATAATAATAACTTTTGGTAAGCGCTTACTATGTGCAAAGTACTGTTCTAAGCATTGGGGAGGATACAAGGTGAGCGGATTGTCCCATGGAGGGCACTCATAGTCTTAATCCCCATTTTACAGATGAGGGAACTGAGGCCCAGAGAAGTGAAGCGACTTGCCCAAAGTCACATAGCTGACAGTGTGACTTTGTACAGTGCTTGACAAGTACCATAATTATCATTCATTCATTCATTCAGTGGTATTTACTGAGCACTTATTGTGTGAGGAGCACTGTACTAAGCGCTTGGGAAGTACAAGTTGGCAACATAGAGACGGGCCCTACCCAACAACGGCCTCACAGTAATAATAATGACGGTATTTGTTAAGCGCTTACTGCGTGTCGAGGACTGTTCTAAGCGCCGGGGAAGATACAGGGTGATCAGGTTGTCCCCCATGGGGCTCACGGTCTCTGTCCCCATTTTACAGATGAGGCCACTGAGGCCCAGGGAAGTGAAGTGACTGGCCCAAACTCACCCAGCTGACATAGACGATGGAGGTTCTCCTGTCTCTCCAGCTACTGGTTCTCCGTCTCTTTCGGGGCCTCCTCCTCTTCCTGGGAGTCCCTCAGGACTCGGTCCTGGGACCCCTTCTCCGTCTAGGGAAGCAGCACAGCTCAGTGGAAAGAGCCCGGTCTTTGGAGTCAGAGGTCACGGGTTCAAATCCCGGCTCCGCCACTCGTCAGCTGCGAGACTTTGGGCAAGTCACTTCACTTCTCTGGGCCTCAGCTACCTCATCTGGAAAATGGGGATTAAAACTGAACCCCACGAGGGACAACCTGATCACCTTGTGAACTCTCCGGTGCTTAGAACAGTGCTTTACACATAGTAAGCGCTTAATACCATCATCATTATTATTATTTGGGCTTGGAAAGCGCCTTCTAGACTCTGTGAGCTTGTTGTTGGGTAGGGACCAACTCTATATGTTGCCTACTTGTACTATCCAAGCGCTTAGTCCAGTGCCCTGCACACAGTAAGCGCTCAATAAATACGATTGAATGAATGAATGCCTTCCCAGAAATTCTAGGGATTGGAGACTGCCTTCCCAGAGTTTCCTGGGCCTGGAAACTGCCTTCTCAGAGTTTCCTGGGCTAGGATACCTCTTTTACAGAGTTCCCTGGGCTTGGAAACGCCCTTCTCAAAAGTTCCCTGGGCTTGGAGACGGCTTTCCCAGAGTTCCCTGGGCTCGGAGACAGCCTTCCCAGAGTTCCCTGGGTTTGAAAACTGGCTCCTCAGAGTTCCCTGGGCTTGGGTTTGGAAACTGCCTCCTCAGAGTTCCCTGGGCGTGGGTTTGGAAATTGCCTTCTCAGGTGTTCCCTGAGCTTGGAGACTGTCTTCCAAGAACTCCTGAGCTTGGAAACTGCCTTCCCAGAGCCCCCTGGGCCTGGAAAATGCCTTCCCAGAGTTCCCTGGGCTTGGAGACGGCCTTCCCAGAGTTCCCTGGGTTTGAAAACTGGCTCCTCAGAGTTCCCTGGGCTTGGGTTTGGAATCTGCCTCCTCAGAGTTCCCTGGGCATGGGTTTGGAAATTGCCTTCTCAGGTTTTCCCTGAGCTTGGAGACGGTCTTCCAAGAACTCCTGAGCTTGGAAACTGCCTTCCCAGAGCCCCCTGGGCCTGGAAAATGCCTTCCCAGAATTCCCTGGGCTTGGAGACGGCCTTCCCAGAGTTCCCTGGGTTTGAAAACTGGCTCCTCAGAGTTCCCTGGGCTTGGGTTTGGAAACTGCCTCCTCAGAGTTCCCTGGGCGTGGGTTTGGAAATTGCCTTCTCAGGTGTTCCCTGAGCTTGGAGACTGTCTTCCAAGAACTCCTGGGCTTGGAAACTGCCTTCCCAGAGCCCCCCGGGCCTAGAAAATGCCTTCCCAGAGCCCCCCCGGGCCTGGAAAATGCCTTCCCAGAGCCCCCCGGGCCTGGAAAATGCCTTCCCAGAGTTCCCTGGGTTTGAAAACTGGCTCCTCAGAGTTCCCTGGTCTTGGGTTTGGAAACTGCCTCCTCAGAGTTCCCTGGGCGTGGGTTTGGAAATTGCCTTCTCAGGTGTTCCCTGAGCTTGGAGACTGTCTTCCAAGAACTCCTGGGCCTGGAAACTGTCTTCCCAGAGCCCCCTGGGCCTGGAAACTGCCTTCCCAGAGCCCCCTCGGGCCTGGAAACTGCCTTCCCAAAGCCCCTTGTGCCTGGAAACTGCATTCCCAGAACCCCCCGGGCCTGGAAAATGCCTTCCCAGAGCCCCCCGGGCCTGGAAAATGCCTTCCCAGAGCCCCCCGAGCCTGGAAAATGCCTTCCCAGAGCCCCCCTGGGCCTGGAGACTGCCTTCGCAGAGTTCCCCGGGCTTGGACACTGCCTTCTCAGAGCTGTATTAATCCCAACACTTAATCTTATCCTGCCTCGATGACTGTTTCAGCCTCCTTGCTGACCTCCCAGCATCCTGCCAGACTTCACTCTGCCGCCCGGATCACTGTTCCGCAAAGACGGTTCAGTCTGGGTTGCGCCGCTCCTCAAGACCCGCCAGCGGTTGCCCGGATAGCCACCTGCCAGGCCGGAGGCGAGACGGGTGAGACGGAGGGACGGGGAGAAGGTGGGCAGTACAGGAGCCGAGCGTGCGGGCCGGGCTGGAGGAAGAGAACGGCGCGGCGAGGTAAGAGGGGGCCAAGGGGTGGAAGGTTTTAAAGCCAACGGTGTTAGATGCGGAGGTGGATGGACAACCACTGGACGGTCCTGAGGAGTGAGAAATCAATCAATCAATCAATCAATCGTATTTATTGAGCGCTTACTGTGTGCAGGGCACTGGACTAAGCGCTTGGGAAGCCCAATCAGTAGTATTGAGTGCTTACTGCGTGCAGAGCCCTGGACTAAGTGCTTGGAAAGTCCAAGTTGGCAACATGTAGAGACGGTCCCTACCCAACAGTGGGCTCACAGTCTAAAAGGGGGAGACAGAGAACAAAACCAAACATACTACCAAAATAAAATAAATAGAATAGATAGGTACAAGCAAAATAAATAAATAAATAAATAAAAATTTAATAAATAAATAAATAAAGCCCAAGTTGGCAACATATAGAGACGGTCCCTACCCAACAGGGGGCTCACAGTCTAAAAGGGGGGGACAGAGAACAAAAGCAAACATACTAACAAAATCAAATAAATAGAATAGATAGGTACAAGTAAAATAAATGAATAAAAATTAAATAAATAAATACATGAAAATTGAATAAATAAATAAATAGATAAATAAATAAATAAATAATAAAGAAAGAAAGAAAGCCCAAGTTGGCAACATATAGAGACGCTCCCTACCCAACAGTGGGCTCACAGTCTAAAAGGGGGAGACAGAGAACAAAACCAAACATACTAACAAAATAAAATAAATAGAATAGATATGTACAAGTAAAATAAATAAATAAATAAATAAAAATAAATTAAATAAATAAATAAAGCCCAAGTTGGCAACATCTAGAGAAGTTCTCTACCCAACAGTGGGCTCACAGTCTAAAAGGGGGAGACAGAGAACAAAACCAAACATACTAACAAAATAAAATAAATAGGATAGATATGTACAAGCAAAATAAATAAATAAATACATAAATAAAATAAATAAAATAAATAAATAAATAAATAAAGCCCAAGTTGGCAACATATAGAGGCGGTCCCTACCCAACAGTGGGCTCACAGTCTAAAAGGGGGAGACAGAGAACAAAACCAAACATACTAACAAAATAAAATAAATAGAGTAGATATGTACAAGTAAAATAAATAAATAAATAAATAAATAAATAATAAAAGTAAAATAAATAAATAAATAAATAAGTAAGTAAGTAAATGAAGCCCAAGTTGGCAACATCTAGAGACAGTCCCTACCCAACAGTGGGCTCACAGTCTAAAAGGGGGAGACAGAGAACAAAACCAAACATACTAACAAAATAAAATAAATAGACATGTACAAGTAAAATAAATAAATAAATAAATAAAAATGAATTGAATTAAATAAATAAATAGATAAATAAATAAATAAATAAATAAGCCCAAGTTGGCAACATATAGAGACGGTCCCTACCCAACAGTGGGCTCACAGTCCAGAAAGATAAGTGGTGTGGGGCTGGGAGGGGGGATGACTGAACCTGGCCACAAGTCGGTGTGGGGGGGAGCAACTCAGCTATAGCCAGGGGGCATCTAGACAGTATCACCCCCCACCCCCGAGGAGGAGACAGCCCGGCCCTGGGAGGCGGAGAACCGGGGTACTCATCCTGACTCCGCCGCCCGCCTTCTGTGTGACCTTGGGCCAGTCGCTTCATTGTCCCTCAGTTTCCTCTGTAAAATGGGGATTCGATCCCTGTTCATTCATTCAATTGTATTTATTGAGCGCTTACTGTGTGCAGAGCACTGTGCTAAGCGCTTGGGAAGTCCAAGTTGGCAACATAGAGAGACGGTCCCTACCCAACGGCGGGCTCACGGTCTAGGAGGGGGAGACTCCCTCCTCCTTAGCCTGGGAGCTCCTCGTGGGACGGGGACCAGGTCCAATCTGATGAGCATGGATTCATTCATCCATTCATTCAATCGTATTCATTGAGTGCTTACTGTGTGCAGAGCACTGTACCAAGCGCTTGGGAAGTCCAAGTTGGCAACATAGAGAGACGGTCCCTACCCAATGGCGGGCTCACGGTCTAGGAGGGGGAGACTCCCTCCTCCTTAGCCTGGGAGCCCCTCGTGGGACGGGGACCAGGTCCAATCTGATGAGCATGGATTCATTCATCCATTCATTCAATCGTATTTATTGAGCGCTTACTGTGTGCAGAGCACTGTACTACGCGCTTGGGAAGTCCAAGTTGGCAACATAGCCGGTCCCTACCCAACAGTGGGCTCACTAAATAAGCGCTCAGTAAATACCATCAATCAATCTATCTCACCCCTGACCCCTGGCCCATGTCCTGCCACTGTCCCGGGAGGCCCTCCCTCCTCAAATCCCCCAGACCGTCGCTCTCCCCGGCTTCAAAGCCTTATCGAAGGCCCGCCGCCTCCTCCCAGAAGCCTTCCCTGACTGCGCCCCCTCTTTTCCTCTTCTCCCGCTCCCTTCCGCGTCGCCCCGACTCTCTTCCTCCCTCCGCTCCCGTCCCCCTCCCTCATATATCCCTCTCTCTTCCTGTCCGTCTCCCCCTCTAGACTGTCATTCATTCATTCAATCGTATTTATCGAGCGCTCACTGTGTGCAGAGCACTGGACTAAGCGCTTGGGAAGTCCAAGGTGGCAACACATAGAGACGGTCCCTACCCGACAGCGGGCTCGCGGTCTAGAAGGGGGAGACGGACGACGAAGCAAAACATATTAAAATAAAATAAATTCAGTCATTCATTCATAAATATAGATGAATAAATAAATAAATAGAATAGTCAATATGTACAAGTAAAATAGAGTAATAAATCTGTACAAACATCTATACAGGTGCCGTGGGGAGGGGAAGGAGGTAGGGAGAGGAAGGAGGGGGCTTGTGGGCAGGGAATGGGTCTGCTTATTGTTGGATTGGACTCTCCCAAGCGCTCAGTACAGTGCTCTGCACACAGTAAGCCCTCAAAAACCACGACTGAATGAGTGATCGATTGATTTTTTTTAAAGTCCGAGCCCACGCTAAGACATGGCGGAGCAGTGGCTTCTCCTGAGACGAGTCTCTCCCTCGGACTCCCTCTTCTAGACTGCGAGCCCGCTGTCGGGTAGGGACCGTCTCTCGATGTTGCCAACTTGGACTTCCCAAGCGCTCAGTCCAGTGCTCTGCACACAGTAAGCGCTCAATAAATACGATTGACTGAATGAAGGGGAAAAGTCAGGCAGCCGGTGGTATTTATTGAGCACTTCCTGCGTGCAGGGCACGGTACTGAACGCTCGGCTCTGCCGCTCAAATCCCGGCTCTGCCGCTTGTCAGCTGTGTGACTTTGGGCAGGTTGCTTCACTTCTCTGGGCCTCAGTTCCCTCATCTGTCAAATGGGGATTAAGACCGTGAGCCCCCCGTGGGGCAACCTGATCACGCTGTAGACTCCCCAGTGCTTAGAACAGTGCTTTGCACATAGTAAGCGCTTAATAAATGCCATTATTATTATTATTATTGGGAGCATCCAATACACCAGTAAACAGGCCTATTCCCTGCCCACAGAGAACTGACAGTCTAGGGGGGAGACAGACATGAACAGAAATGAAAAACAGCCCTCTCATCATCAATCGTATTTATTGAGCGCTTACTGTGTGCAGAGCACTGGACTAAGCGCTTGGGAAGTCCAAGTTGGCAACATATAGAAACGATTCCATCCCCGACTCGACGACCGTCGGATTCCCCGCCTCTTCCCCCACCCTGGAAGTCAAATTCCACCTCGGCCGGGATCCTTCAAAGGTATTTAATCAACGACTTCGTTATAAAAACTTTCTTCTCCAAAAGGCAATTCCATAAAGAAAAAACTGATTTAACAGAGCTAACGCCCTGGACATTTGATCTTATGGCGCTTAAAACTTTACAACTAGAAACCTCGCTTAATATAAAAATCCCAAAATACTCCAATAAAGAGCCGCTGTGCGGCTACAAAGTGCTAGAAGGTTTTGTCTTTTTTTAAAAAAAATTTTTGATTTAAATAGCTTGGGAGAGAGCATTCCCTCACAGAATCCCACCCTGGAACGTGGACCACCAGGGATGGGAGGAAACTTTATTTGGGGGGGAAAAAGGGAAGGTGGGGGGGGGGGGTCTCTGTTCCTTGAGAGACTGAGGGGGTTTGTGGAAGGGGGATGTTATTCTGGAATCACTATAAATGCTAATTGATCCCTGGGGGAAGAATCTGGGAACACCCACGGGGCGAAAGGGGGTTCAACTGATTTGATTTGATTCTTTTTGTCTGAGGAGGTGGGGTTCCCCCCGATTTACCTGGGATAGTCTAACTGCCTCTGGCCTAAGGGTCAACTTGCTCATCGCATAAACATCTTTCTTAAAAAACCAAGTCTCGTCCAAACCGTTAACGGGGAAGACGACAGAGTGATAAATTGTGCGGAGGACAAGGTCCTCGTTACAGGGGCCGGGGGAGATGGGGGCTTCCGAGCCACTACAGGTATAGGGCTCAACTGATTTGATTTGATTATTTTTGAGGGGGTGGGGTTCCCCCGGATCTACCTGGGATGGTCTAACCGCCTCTGGCCTAAGGGTCAACTTGCTCATCTCATAAACATCTGCCTTAAAAAACCAAGTCTCGTCCAAACCGTTAACGGGGAAGACGACAGAGCGATAAATTGTGCGGAGGACAAAGTCCTCGTTACAGGGGTTGGGGGAGAGGGGGGCTTCCGAGCCACTACAGGTATAGGGCTCAACTGATTTGATTTGATTTTTTTTTTTTCTGAGGAGGTGGGGTTCCCCCCGATCTACCTGGGATGGTCTAACCGCCTCTGGCCTAAGGGTCAACTTGCTCATCGCATAAACATCTTTCTTAAAAAACCAAGTCTCGTCCAAACTGTTAACGGGGAAGACGACAGAGCGATAAATTGTGCGAAGGACAAGGTCCTCGTTACAGGGGTTGGGGGAGAGGGGGGCTTCCGAGCCACTACAGGTATAGGGTTCAAGTGATTTGATTTGATTATTTTTGAGGGGGTGGGGTTCCCCCGATCTACGATGGTCTAACTGCCTCTGGCCTAAGGGTCAACTTGCTCATCGCATAAACATCTGTCTTAAAAAACCAAGTCTCGTCCAAACCGTTAACATGGAAGACGACAGAGCGATAAATTGTGCGAAGGACAAGGTCCTCGTTACAGGAGTTGGGGGAGAGGGGGGCTTCCGAGCCACTACAGGTATAGGGTTCAACTGATTTGATTTGATTATTTTTGAGGGGTGGTGTTCCCCCGATCCACCTGGGATGGTCTAACTGCCTCTGGCCTAAGGGTCAACTTGCTCATCGCATAAACATCTGTCTTAAAAAACCAAGTCTCGTCCAAACTGTTAACAGGGAAGACGACAGAGCGATAAATTGTGCGAAGGACAAGGTCCTTGTTACAGGGGCCGGGGGAGATGGGGGCTTCCGAGCCACTACAGGTATAGGGCTCAACTGATTTGATTTGATTATTTTTGAGGGGGTGGGGTTCCCCCGGATCTACCTGGGATGGTCTAACCGCCTCCGGCCTAAGGGTCAACTTGCTCATCGCGTAAACATCCTTCTTACAAAACCAAGTCTCGCTCCCGTACGGTCCAAACCATTAACGTGGACGACGACAGAGCGATAAATTGTGCAGAAGACAAGGTCCTCGTAACAGGGGCGGGGGAGAGGGGGTGCATGGAGACCCTCTCCCCCACCCCAGTGAGAGAAATCAAACCAAAATGGGGACAAAGATTTAACAGGGCCTTAACGAACAGGAGGTGTAATCAGGCAGGGCTTCCGTGAGCGGAAGGGAATCATCCCACCCGCTCGGTGGGTTCCGATTTTCGAATGTATCGCCCGGGAGGCGGCCGGAACCATCTTGGAGATGCCAAGGCCTGGAGGGAGGTCGAGGGGTGGTAGGGGTCGTCTAGCTTTTTTTCTTCTTTTTTTTAACACGGAACAAGGGGGTCCCCCAACCTGCCGGCTTCGACTTGAGAAAGGCCCGGAGGACGGACGACGGAAGGACCCCGGAGGGGCGGGAAGAGCCGCCGGCAGTGAACCCTTGGGATTCGGCGGGAGAGAGGTAGATATGTGTTTCCCGGCTTAATGGATAGGGGGGTACCGGGCCGTGGGGGTCTCAGTGGCCGGACGTGGGCATCCTCCCGGAGTGAGGAATGACCGGCAACCGAGGCCCGGGGCTGGAGGATGGCGGGGTTGGAGGGCTGGGAAATTCTAGGCACGTGGAGGGGGGAAACCCGGCGAGGGTCTTCAGGGGGGAACAGCGTGCGTGTCCACAAATGCAAGGACACACTCACTGTCCCCCACTCCTCGAGAAGGGCAGCGCGTAGGGATGAGGTTGACTTCCCTCTTCCCGGCAGGAAAGGGTGCGGAGGGGGGGAAAATGAGTCAGGCTCGCCGCCCCCCAACAACAACAACACCAAAAAAACCCACCAAGAGACAGCCCCCGAGCCCCTCCCGGACTGGGGGTCCTCGCCCGCCGTGGGAACCGGGGCGAGCTGGGGGCCGGAGGGGTTTCGAGTCCGTTGATCTCCCCGTGGGTTGTGGGGGGGAAAGAGGGATGCGTGTCATCTCCCGGGAAGTTGGGGAGGAGGCGGGGACCCCCATGGTGTGTAAACAATAACGAAGGTGGCGGGGGGCTGTCCGTCCGGAGCGACCGTGTAAACTGGACGAGGGCCGCCCGCCCGACGCCGAAACGGGGGGCGAGGGGTCGCTACCAGAAGGCCTCGTGGAAGTGGGGGAGGGTGGCGGGCCCCAGGCCGGCCGTGAAGACGGGGGTCAGCGGCTGCAGCTCCCCGAGGGGCCCCGGCCCGTCCAACGGCGGGGCCTCCAGGGTGGCCAGCAGGGTCGGGGCCTCGGGGGGCAGGAGGAAGGCCAGCAGCTGGGAGACGTCCATGTCGACGCGGGTGGCGCAGGGCCCCGAGGGGACCTGGGGGAGCAGGGCCCCATCCAGCAAGGCGGGCGGGGGCAAGGCGGGTGGCTCCCCCGGGAAGCCGTCCGCCTCCACCTTGGGGAACACCGCCGGAAAAACAGAGGTAACGGGCACCGGCTGGTACTCGGCGCACGGCTTGCCCGGGAAGCAATCCGCTTCCACCTTGGGGAATGCCTCCGGGAAGAACGAGGTAGCGGGCGCCTGCTGGTACTCGGCGGGTGGCTCTCCCGGGAAGCGGTCCGCCTCCACCTTGGGGAACACCGCCGGGAAAAAAGAGGTAACGGGCACCGGCTGGTACTCGGCGGGTGGCTCGCCCGGGAAGTAGTCCGCCTCCACCTTGGGGAACACCGCCGGGAAAAAAGAGGTAACGGGCAACGGCTGGTACTCAGTGGGCGGCTCGCCCGGGAAGTAGTCCGCCTCCACCTTGGGGAACACCTCTGGGAAAAAAGAGGTAACGGGCACTGACTGGTACTCAGTGGGCGGCTCACCCGGGAAGCGGTCCGCCTCCACCTTGGGGAACACCGCCGGATAAAAAGAGGTAACGGGCACCGGCTGGTACTCGGCGGGTGGCTCGCCCGGGAAGCGGTCCACCTCCACCTTGGGGAACGCCTCTGGGAAAAAAGAGGTAACGGGCACCGACTGGTACTCAGTGGGCGGCTCACCCGGGAAGAGGTCCGCCTCCACCTTGGGGAACACCGCCGGGAAAAAAGAGGTAACGGGCACCGGCTGATACTCGGTGGGTGGCTCGCCCGAGAAGTGGTCCGCCTCCACCTTGGGGAATGCCTCTGGGAAAAAAGAGGTAACGGGCACCGACTGGTACTCGGTGGGCGGCTCACCCGGGAAGCGGTCCGCCTCCACCTTGGGGAACGCCTCTTGGAAAAAAGAGGTAACGGGCACCGACTGGTACTCGGCAGGTGCCGGGAGCAGGCATGGGGGGTGTGGGGCAAAGGCGGGCGGCTCGCCTGGGAAGCGGAACGCCTCCGGGAAGAACGAGGTAGTGGGCACCAGCTGGCACTTGGCCAGCAGCTCACCCAGGAAGCGGTCCACCTCCACTTTGGGGAACGCCTCCGGGAAGAAGGAGGTAGCGGGTGGCAGCTGGTACTCGGTGGGTGGCTTGCCCAGGAAGTGGTCCAACTCCATGTTGGGGAATGCCTCCGGGAAGAGCGAGGCAGCGGGCACCGGCGGCTGGTACTCGGCGGGCAGTGGGGTCAAGGGGCACGGGGCAGATGGCGGGTCCACCCAGTGTGTGTTCTTCAGGTGGCGGCTGAGGTGGTCCTTGCGTCCGAAGCGCTGGGTGCAGATCCGGCAGGGGAAGTCCTTGCGGCCCGTGTGGATGACCAGGTGACGCCGCTTGTCCTTGCGGGTGTAGAAGCAGCGCCCGCACTCGGGGCACGGGTACTTCCTCTCCTTGGCGGCGCCCGGGCCCGGCTTCGGCTTGGCCCGCCGTGCGTGGACTCTGAGGTGGTCCAGGAGGCCGGCGAAGGGCCGCCCGCAGACCAGGGAGCCGAGGGAGCTCGGGGGCACGGGGGCCGCGTGGGTGGCCAGGTGGTGGTAATAACCCGCTGGCATCTTGTACCCCTTGCCGCAGTGCGGGCAGCGCAGGGCCGCCTTGCCGGGGTCGTGCGTCCGCAGGTGCTTGCGGAGATGGTCCTTGCGGTGGAAGGTCTTGACGCAGTAGGAGCACCGGTGGGGTTTCTGGGCCGAGTGGGTGGCCACGTGCCTGCGGCGGGCGGGGGGCACCGGACGTGGGCTGGGGCGGACCGGGGGCCCGGGCCGCGGGGGACGGATGTCGGACGGGGGGCTGGGCGTTCGGGGGGGCCCGGGTTCTAATCCTGACCCCTGAAGGTCTATCTCGGCGGGGCCTGGTGGGAAGGACCCCGGGGCTGGGAGTCGGGGGGTCCCGGGTTCTAATGCCGACCCCTAAAGGTCTATCTCGGTGGGGCCTGGCGGGATGGGCCCTGGGGCTGGGAGTCTGGGGGTCCTGGGTTCTAATCCCGGGCCCCCACGGGTTATCTCGGTGGGGCCTGGGTTCTAATCCCAGGCCCTGACGGCCTATCTCGGTGGGGCGTAGAGGGAAGGACCCCGGGGCTGGGAGTCTGGGGGTCCCGGGTTCTAATCCCCCATGGGCTATCTCAGTGGGGCCTGGGTTCCAATCCCGGGCCCTGACGGCCTATCTCGGTGGGGCGTAGAGGGAAGGATCCCGGGGGCTGGGAGTCTGGGGGTCCTGGGTTTTAATCCCAGGCCTTGACGGTCTATCTCGGTGGGGCCTAGAGGGAAGGACCCTGGGGCTGGGAGTCTGGGGGTCCTGGGTTCTAATTCCGGGCCCCCGACGGCCTATCTCAGTGGGGCCTGGCGGGAAGGGCCCCGGGGCTGGGAGTCTGGGGGTCCTAGGTTCTAATCCCTGGCCCCCACGAGCTACCTCGGTGGGGCCTGGGTTCCAATCCCAGGTCCCGACAGCCTATCTCTGTGGGGCCTAGAGGGAAGGACCCCAGGGCTGGGAGTCTGGGGGTCCTGGGTTCTAATCCCAGGCCCCGACGGCCTATCTCAGTGGGGCCTGGCGGGAAGGGCTCCGGGGCTGGGAGTCTGGGGGTCCTGGGTTCTAATCCCGGGCCCCAATGGACTATCTCGGTGGGGCCCTAGAGGGAAGGACCCCGGGGCTGGGAGTCTGGGGGTCCTGGGTTCTAATCCCAGGGCCCCGACAGCCTATCTCAGTGGGGCCTGGCAGGAAGGGCCCCAGGGCTGGGAGTCTGGGGGTCCTGGGTTCTAATGCCGACCCCTAAAGGTCTATCTCGGTGGGGCCTGGCGGGAAGGACCCCAGGGCTGGGAGTCTGGGGGTCCTGGGTTCTAATCCCGGGCCCCCACGGGCTATCTCGGTCGGGCCTGGGTTCTAATCCCAGGCCCCGACGGCCTATCTCAGTGGGGCCTGGCGGGAAGGGCCCTGGGGCTGGGAATCTGGGGGTCCTGGGTTCTAATCCCAGGCCCCGACGGTCTATCTCAGTGGGGCCTAGAGGGAAGGACCCTAGGGCTGGGAGTCTGGGGGTCCTGGGTTCTAATCCCAAGCCCCGACGGCCTATCTCGGTGGGGCCTAGAGGGAAGGACTCCGGGGCTGGGCGTTTGGGGGGTCCTGGGTTCTAATCCTAGGCCCCGATGGCCTATCTCAGTAGGGCCTAGAGGGAAGGACCCTGGGGCTGGGAGTCTGGGGGTCCTGGGTTCTAATCCCGGGCCCCCATGGGCTATCTTGGTGGGGCCTTGGTTCTAATCCCGGGCCCCGACGGCCTATCTCGGTGGGGCATAGAGGGAAGTACCCCGGGGCTGGGAGTCTGGGAGTCCTGGGTTCTAATCCCCGGCCCCCGACAATCTATCTTAGCCTGGCGGGAACGGCTCCGGAATTGGGCATTTAGGGGTCCTGGGTTCTAATCCTGGGCCCCCATGGTCTATCTCGATTGGGCCTGGGTTCTAATCCCGGGCCCCAACAGCCTATCTGGGTGGGGCCTAGAGGGAAGGACCCCGGGGCTGGGAGTCTGGGGGTCCTGGGTTCTAATCCTAGGCCCCGACGGCCTATCTCGGTGGGGCCTGGCGGGAAGGGCCCCGGGGCTGGGAGTCTGGGGGTCCTGAGTTCTAATCCTGGGCCCCGACAGTCTATCTTGGCGGGGCCCGGTGGGCACAGCCCAGGCCCTGGATTCGAAGCTCACCAGATGGGACGGAGTCCCAGTCCCTCGGGGGGCTCGCGGTCTTTACCCCCGTCGGCCCAGTGCTCTGCACACGGTAAGCGCTCAATAAATACGACTGAATGAATGAATGACGAGGAAACTGAGGCTCGGGGAAGTGAAATGACTGGCCCGAGGTCCGGCGGAGCCGGGACGAGAACCCGGGCCCTCTGACCCCCGGGCCCCGGCTCTACCCGCTAGGCCACGTCGCTTCTCTGAGGCAAGGGC
Source organism: Tachyglossus aculeatus (assembly GCF_015852505.1). Classification (NCBI taxonomy): domain Eukaryota; kingdom Metazoa; phylum Chordata; class Mammalia; order Monotremata; family Tachyglossidae; genus Tachyglossus; species Tachyglossus aculeatus. Next base: position 36,489,122 of record NC_052073.1, read on the forward strand.
GGTGACTGGCCCAAGGTCACCCCGCCGACACGGGGCGGGACCAGGACGAGAACGGGTCCGCTGGGTGACCCTGGGCAAGTCACTTGGCTTCTCTGGGCCGCAGCCACCTCACCCGTCCAATGGGGATGAGGCCTGTGAGCCCCGCGGGGGACAACCCGCCGAGACCCCGTAACCGCCCCGGCGCTCAGAACGGTGCCCATTTTCTTCTGTAAAATGGGGGTGAAGACTGTGAGCCCCCCGTGGGACATCCTGGTCACCTCGTAACCTCCCCAGCACTTAGAACAGTGCTTTGCACATAGTAAGCGCTTAATAAATGCTAGTAGTAGTAGTAGTAGTAGTAGTAGTAGTAGTAGTAGTAGTAGTAGTAGTAAGCGCTCCATGGACCACGCCATCATCACCGGCTCGGGTCCCTAATAAACGGTGGTGGTGGTGGTGGTAGTAGTAGTAGTAGTAGTAGTAGTAGTAGAAGTAGTAGTGGTAGTGGTAGTAGTAGTGGAGCAGTAGTAGTAGTAGTAGTAGCAGTAGTAGTAGTAGTAGTAGTAGTAGTAGTAGTAGTGGTAGTGGTGGTAGTAGTAGTAGTAGTAGTAGTAGTAGTAGTAGTAGTCGCTCCATGGACCCCGCCATCATCACCGGCCCGGGTCCCCAGTGCTTAGAACAGTGCTTTGCACATAGTAAGCGCTTAATAAATGCCATTAGTAGTAGTAGTAGAAGTAGTAGTAGTAGTAGTAGTAAGCGCTCCATGGACCACGCCATCATCACCGGCTCAGGTCCCTAATAAATGGTGGTGGTGGTGGTGGTGGTAGTAGTAGTAGTAGAAGTAGTAGTGGTAGTGGTGGTGGTGGTAGTAGTAGTAGTAGTAGTAGTAGTAGTAGTAGTAGTAGTAGTAGTAGTCGTTGCTCCATGGACCCTGCCGTCATCACTGGTCTGGGTCCCCCGACTCCCAGCCCCGTCCTCCCGCGCCGCTTCTCCATGAGATGACCGAGGTCACCCGGTGGACACGGGGGTGGGAGCGGGATTGGAACCCGGCTCCCGCGCCACCCGCTCCCGCGCCAGGTAAACTGAGGCCCGCCGGGAAGACCACCTACCGGTAGAGCTGGTACTTGGAAGTGAAGCCCTTTCCGCAGAGCGCCTGGGGGCAGCTGTAGGGCTTCGGCGGTGGCGAGGGCGGCCCCCCGTCGCCGTCGGGGACCCCGGGGCCCCGTCCCCAGCATCTGCCCCCTCCATCGTGGAGTCCGTGAGGAGCGCTGGGGCACAGGGTCGCCATGGCGACGGGCGGCCTAGTTGGGGGGGCGGTCCATCAGCCGGGCCGGGTCGAGGGGTCCGCCCCTGGAACGATAATTCATTTGTGAATTAATGAATTAATGAATTAATGAATCATTTGTGAATTAATTCATTTGTGAATTATTTGCTAAGCGCTTACTCTGCGCCGAGCACTGTTCTGAGCGCCGGGTGGGAGGTACAAGGTGGTCGGTCTTCATCCCCATTTGACAGAGGAAGAAACTGAGGCACAGAGAAATTAAGTAGTAATAATAATGACGGTATTTGTTTAGCGCTTACTATGCACCAAGCACTGTTCTGAGCGCCGACAGATACAAGGTGTCAGTCTTCATCCCCATTTGACAGAGGAAGAAACTGAGGCACAGAGTAATTAAGTAGTGATAATAATGATGGTATTTGTTTAGCGCTTACTATGTGCCGAGCACTGTTCTGAGCGCCGGCAGATACAAGATGGTCAGTCTTCATCCCCATTTGACAGAGGAAGAAACTGAGGCACAGAGAAATTATGTAGTGATAATAATGGCGGTATTTGCTCAGCACTTACTCTGCGCCAAGCACTGTTCTGAGCGCCGGGTGGGAGATACAAGGTGGTCGGTCTTCATCCCCATTTGACAGATGAGGGAACTGAGGCACAGAGAAATTAAGTAGTAATGATAATGATGGTATTTGTTTAGCGCTTACTATGTGCCAAGCACTGTTCTGAGCGCCGGCAGATACAAGGTGATCAGTCTTCATCCCCATTTGACAGAGGAGGGAACTGAGGCACAGAGAAATTAAGTAGTAATAATAATGATGGTATTTGTTTAGCGCTTACTATGTGCCAAGCACTGTTCTGAGCGCCGGCAGATACAAGGTGATCAGTCTTCATCCCCATTTGACAGATGAGGGAACTGAGGCACAGAGAAATTAATTAGTAATAATAACGATGGTATTTGTTTAGCGCTTATTATGCGCCAAGCACTGTTCTGAGCGCCTGGTGGGAGATACAAGGTGATCAGTCTTCATCCCCATTTGACAGATGAGGGAACTGAGGCACAGAGAAATTAATTAGTAATAATAATGATGGTATTTGTTTAGCGCTTACTATGCGCCAAGCACTGTTCTGAGCACCGGCAGATACAAGGTGATCAGTCTTCATCCCCATTTGACAGATGAGGGAACTGAGGCACAGAGAAATTAAGTAGTAATAATAATGATGGTATTTGTTTAGTGCTTACTATGCGCCAAGCACTGTTCTGAGCACCGGCAGATACAAGGTGATCAGTCTTCATCCCCATTTGACAGATGAGGGAACTGAGGCACAGAGAAATTAATTAGTAATGATAATGATGGTATTTGTTTTGCGCTTACTATGTGCCAAGCACTGTTCTGAGCACCGGCAGATACAAGGTGATCAGTCTTCATCCCCATTTGACAGATGAGGGAACTGAGGCACAGAGAAATTAATTAGTAATAATAACGATGGTATTTGTTTAGCGCTTATTATGCGCCAAGCACTGTTCTGAGCGCTGGCAGATACAAGGTGATCAGTCTTCATCCCCATTTGACAGATGAGGGAACTGAGGCACAGAGAAATTAAGTAGTAATAATAATGATGGTATTTGTTTAGCGTTTAATATGCGCCAAGCACTGTTCTGAGCGCCGGGTGGGAGATACAAGGTGATCAGTCTTCATCCCCATTTGACAGATGAGGGAACTGAGGCACAGAGAGGCACAGGTGTCTCCCCCAGCCTTCAGAACAGTGCTTTGGCACATAGTAAGCGCTTAACAAAGACCATCATTATCGTCATTCATTCATGCATTCACTCATTCAATCGTATTTATTGAGCGCTTACTGTGTGCACAGCACTGTACTAAGCGCTTGGGAAGTACAAGTTGGCAACAATATTATTTGCAATGTTATTATTGCCATCATCATCCAAGTATTTATTAAGCGCCTAAGCGCTTGAGAAGCCGCATGGCCAGCCGGAGCCTGGGAGTCGGAAGGTCCTGGGTTCTAATCCCGGCTTTGGGCAAGTCACTTCCCTTCTCTGGGCCTCAGTTTCCTCATCTGGAAAATGGGGGTGCCGACTGGGAGCCCCCCGTGGGACAACCTGATCACCTTGTTTCCTCCCCAGCGCTTAGAATGGTGCTTTGCACATAGTAAGCGCTTAATAAATGCCATTGTTATGGGTTCAAATCCCGGCTCCACCAGTTGTCAGCTGGGTGACTTTGGGCCAGTCACTTCCCTTCTCTGGGCCTCAGTTTCCTCATCTGGAAAATGGGGATGAAGACTGGGAGCCCCCCGTGGGACAACCTGATCACCTTGTAACCTCCCCAGTGCTTAGAACAGTGCTTGGCACAGAGTAAGCGCTTAATAAATGCCATTGTTATGGGTTCAAATCCCGGCTCCACCAGTTGTCAGCTGGGTGACTTTGGGCCAGTCACTTCCCTTCTCTGGGCCTCAGTTTCCTCATCTGGAAAATGGGGATGAAGACTGGGAGCCCCCCGTGGGACAACCTGATCACCTTGTAACCTCCCCAGCGCTTAGAACAGTGCTTGGCACAGAGTAAGCGCTTAATAAATGCCATTATTATGGGTTCAAATCCCGGCTCCACCAGTTGTCAGCTGGGTGACTTTGGGCCAGTCACTTCACTTCTCTGGGCCTCAGTTTCCTCATCTGGAAAATGGGGGTGAAGACTGGGAGCCCCCCGTGGGACAACCTGATCACCTTGTTTCCTCCCCAGCGCTTAGAATGGTGATTTGCACATAGTAAGCGCTTAATAAATGCCATTATTATGGGTTCAAATCCCGGCTCCACCAATTGGCAGCTGGGTGACTTTGGGCCAGTCACTTCACTTCTCTGGGCCTCAGTTTCCTCATCTGGAAAATGGGGATGAAGACTGGGAGCCCCCCGTGGGACAACCTGATCACCTTGTAACCTCCCCAGCGCTTAGAACAGTGCTTGGCACAGAGTAAGCGCTTCATAAATGCCATTGTTATGGGTTCCAATCCCGGCTCCACCAATTGTCAGCTGTGTGACTTTGGGCCAGTCACTTCCCTTCTCTGGGCCTCAGTTTCCTCATCTGGAAAATGGGGGTGCCAACTGGGAGCCCCCCATGGGACAACCTGATCACCTTGTTTCCTCCCCAGCGCTTAGAACGGTGCTTTGCACATAGTAAGTGCTTAATAAATGCCATTATTATGGGTTCAAATCCCGGCTCCACCAGTTGTCAGCTGGGTGACTTTGGGCCAGTCACTTCACTTCTCTGGGCCTCAGTACCCTCATCTGGAAAATGGGGATGAAGACTGGGAGCCTCCCCCCGGGGGGACAACCTGATCACCTTGTATCCTCCCCAGTGCCTCCCGCCTAGGCGCATTATTCGCATTTCCCACCTGCAGAAGGTGGGATACCCATGCCCCCCACCCCCTCAAGAGGCTGGATTATCCGTGCCTCCCGCCTCCATAGGCGCATTATTCCTATTTCCCGCCTTCCGGCCTGCAGAAGGCAGGATATCCATGCCCTCCCCCCCCATCAGAGGCTGGATTATCCGTGCCTCCCGCCTCCATAGGCGCATTATTCCTATTTCCCGCCTGCAGAAGGCGGGATATCCATGCCCTCCCCCCCATCAGAGGCTGGATTATCCGTGCCTCCCGCCTCCATAGGCGCATTATTCCTATTTCCCGCCTGCAGAAGGCGGGATATCCGTGCCCTCCCCCCCATCAGACTCTGGATTATCCGTGCCTCCCGCCTCCATAGGCACATTATTCCTATTTCCCGCCTACAGAAGGTGGGATATCCGTGCCCTCCCCCCCCATCAGACGCTGGATTATCCGTGCCCCCCCCCCCCCATCAGACGCTACCTTGTCCTTCCCAAGCGCTTAGCACAGAGCCCTGCACACAGTAAGCGCTCAACAAATACGATTGAATGAAGGAATGAAAAGCACCAGGTTGGTTATTCGTATTTCCCGCCTTCGGAAGGCGGGCTAGCCGTGTCCTCCAGCGCTTAGAACAGTGCTTTGCACATAGTAATCGCTTAATAAATACTATCATTATCATTATTAGTTAAGTGACTATTAGTTGATTACTAGTTGATTAATGATAATAATGTCATTATTACTACTACAAGGTGCAGTGCAAGCACCTTGCCCTTCCCAAGCGCTTAGCACAGAGCCCTGCACACAGTAAGCGCTCAATAAATACGATTGAATGAAGGAGTGCTTTGCACATAGTAAGCGCTTAATAAATACTATCATTAGCATTATTATTAGTTGATTATTAGTTAATGATAATATCATTATTATTACTACAAGGTGCAGTGCAAGCACCTTGCCCTTCCCAAGCGCTTAGCACAGAGCCCTGCACACAGTAAGCGCTCAATAAATAGGATTGAATGAAGGAGTGCTTTGCACACAGTAAGTGCTTAATAAATACTATCATTAGCATTATTATTAGTTGATTATTAGTTAATGATAATATCATTATTATTACTACAAGGCGCAGTGCAAGCACCTTGCCCTTCCCAAGCGCTTAGCACAGAGCCCTGCACACAGTAAGCGCTCAATAAATACGATTGAATGAAGGAGTGCTTTGCACATAGTAAGCGCTTAATAAATACTATCATTATCATTATTATTAGTTGATTATTAGTTAATGATAATATCATTATTATTACTACAAGGCGCAGTGCAAGCACCTTGCCCTTCCCAAGCGCTTAGCACAGAGGCCTGCACACAGTAAGCGCTCAATAAATATGACTGAATGAAGGAGTGCTTTGCACATAGTAAGCCCTTAATAAATACTATCATTATTATTATTAGTTGATTATTAGTTAATGATAATATCATTATTACTACTACAAGGTGCAGTGCAAGCACCTTGCCCTTCCCAAGCGCTTAGCACAGAGCCCTGCACACAGTAAGCGCTCAATAAATAGGATTGAATGAAGGAGTGCTTTGCACATAGTAAGCGCTTAATAAATACTATCATTATCATTATTATTAGTTGATTATTAGTTAATGATAATATCATTATTATTACTACAAGGCGCAGTGCAAGCACCTTGCCCTTCCTAAGCGCTTAGCACAGAGGCCTGCACACAGTAAGCGCTCAATAAATACGACTGAATGAAGGAGTGCTTTGCACATAGTAAGCCCTTAATAAATACTATCATTATTATTATTAGTTGATTATTAGTTAATGATAATCTCATTATTATTACTACAAGGTGCAGTGCAAGCACCTTGCCCTTCCCAAGCGCTTAGCACAGAGGCCTGCACACAGTAAGCGCTCAATAAATATGACTGAAGGAGTGCTTTGCACATCGTAAGCGCTTAATGCTATCATTATTATTAGTTGATTATTAGTTAATAATATCATTATTATTACTACAAGGTGCAGTGCAAGCACCTTGCCCTTCCCAAGCGCTTAGCACAGAGCCCTGCACACAGTAAGCGCTCAATAAATACGATTGAATGGAGTGCTTTGCACATAGTAAGCGCTTAGTAAATACTATCATTAGCATTATTATTAGTTGATTATTAGTTAATGATAATCTCATTATTATTACTACAAGGTGCAGTGCAAGCACCTTGCCCTTCCCAAGCGCTTAGCACAGAGGCCTGCACGCAGTAAGCGCTCAATAAATAGGATTGAATGAAGGACTGAAAAGCAGCAGGTTGGTGATTCGGATTTCCCGCCTTCCCGCCTGCAGAAGGCGGGCTGTCCGGGCCCCCTCCCGCCCCGGGGCGGGTCAGGGGTGGGGTCAAGGGTCATGCCGGGGTCATTCCGGGGTCAGGGGTCACGCGGGGGGGCGGTGGGGGGGACTCACCCCGGCCTGGCCCCGTCGGTGACCGGACCCTTAGTGGGCGGGAGGGCGGACGGGCCCCCCCCCCCTGCATGCGCACGCGCGCCCCGCCGGCAGGGGGCGCGGCCGGGCCCTCTCGATGGGCGGCCGCCGGGGCGGCTAGAGCGGCCGCAGGCGAGGCACCGCCCCCTATGCGTCTCGGCTCCTCCCCGCGGCTAGAGCGGCCCCTCCGCGGGGGGGGCCGACGGGATGGCGGCGGACTGGCTATGGCGGGCGGCCTTGTGGGCCCTGCTGGCCCTCCCGGGGTTGGGCCGGCCCTGGGACCCCGCCGGCTACCTCCTCTACTGCCCCTGCATGGGTGAGGACCCCCCTGACCCTTGACCTCTGACCCCTGACCCCCCCCAGAGGGCTGCCCCCTGCTCTGGGCCTCGGTTACCCCCCACCGGAAGTAGGCCTGCCTCAGGTGGGCCAACCACCTCATGCTGCTAATAATGATAATAATAATAAAAAGGATGGCATTTATTAAGCACTTACTATGTGCGAAGCACTGTTCTAAGCGCCAGGGAGGTTACAAGGTGATCAGGTGGTCCCACGTGGGGCTCACAGTCTCCATCCCCATTTTACAGATGAGGGAACTGAGGCCCAGAGAAGTGAAGTGGCTTGCCCAGAGTCACACAGCTGGGCATTTGAACCCATGACCTCTGACTCCAAATAATAACAATAATGATGGCATTTATTAAGCGCATACTATGTGCGAAGCACTGTTCTAAGCGCCAGGGAGGTTACCAGGTGATCAGGTTGTCCCACAGTCTCCATCCCCATTTTACAGATGAGGGAACTGAGGCCCAGAGAAGTGAAGTGGCTTGCCCAGAGTCACACAGCTGGGCATTTGAACCCATGACCTCTGACTCCAAATAATAACAATAATGATGGCATTTATTAAGCGCATACTATGTGCGAAGCACTGTTCTAAGCGCCAGGGAGGTTACCAGGTGATCAGGTTGTCCCACAGTCTCCATCCCCATTTTACAGATGAGGGAACTGAGGCCCAGAGAAGTGAAGTGGCTTGCCCAGAGTCACACAGCTGGGCATTTGAACCCATGACCTCTGACTCCAAATAATAACAATAATGATGGCATTTACTAAGCGTTTATTATTATTTTTATTATGATCGTTATCATTGTCACGACTGTTGGTAGCATCACCGGTGTCCTCGTGAATGTCATTCCTTTTTCTGTCAGGGCGATTTGGAAACCAAGCCCCCCGAGGGACAACCTGATCACCTTGTATCCCCCCCAGGGCTTAGAGAACGGTGCTTTGCACACAGTAAGCGCTTAATCAATCCCATCATTATTATTATTATTATTACTATTATTATTATAATTGTTATCATTGTCACGACTGTTGGTAGCGTCACCGGTGTCCTCGTGAATGTCATTCCTTTTTCTGTCAGGGCGATTTGGAAACCAAGCCCCCCGAGGGACAACCTGATCACCTTGTATCCCCCCCAGGGCTTAGAGAACGGTGCTTTGCACACAGTAAGCGCTTAATCAATCCCATCATTATTATTAGTAGTAGTATTATTAGTATTATTATTATTATCGCTATTGTTGTCACGACTGTTGGTAGCATCACCGGTGTCCTCGTGAACGTTATTCCTTTTTCTGTCAGGGTGATTTGGAAACCAGGCCCCCCGAGGGACAACCTGATCACCTTGTATCCCCCCCAGGGCTTAGAGAACGGTGCTTTGCACATAGTAAGCGCTTAATCAATGCCGTCATCATCATTATTATTATTATTATTATAATCACTATCGTTGTCACGACTGTTGGTAGCGTCACCGGTGTCCTTGTGAATCTTATTCCTTTTTCTGTCAGGGCGATTTGGAAACCAGGCGGATCATTTCTTGGGGTCGTTGGCCTTCGCGAAGCTGCTGAACCGGACTCTGGCGGTGCCGCCATGGATTGAATATCAGCATCACCGCCCTCCGTATGCCAATGTGAGACCCCCCACCCATCCCGACCTCCCACCCCCAGCCCACCGGCCCCTGCTTCGCCCCGGGGGAAGGAAATCGGGTGGCCTCCCCAGTTGGTACTTTCCCGAGCCCTCAGTAAACTGCACCGCCCCCAGTGAGCGCTCAATAAATCCCCCCCGATTGCCCGCTTTAATAATAATGGCATTTACTAAGTGCTTAGAGAAGCGGCGTGGCTCAGGCCCCCAGTGAGCGCTCAGTAAATCCCCCCCGATGGCCCTCTTTAATAATAATGGCATTTACTAAGCGCGGCGTGGCTCAGTGGAAAGAGCCCGGGCTTTGGAGTCAGAGGTCATGGGTTCAAATCCCGGCTCCGCCAATTGTCAGCTGGGTGACTTTTCGACCAAGTCGCTTCTCTGGGCCTCAGTTCCCTCATCTGTCAAATGGGGATCAATCAATCAATCGTATTTATTGAGCGCTTACTGTGTGCAGAGCACTGGACTAAGCGCTTGGGAAGTACAAGTTGGGAACATATAGAGACAGTCCCTACCCAACCCTTTTAGCTTACAGTCTAAAAGAGTGGGAGCCCCCCGTGGGACAATCTAGTCACCTTGGAACCTCCCCAGCGCTTAGAACAGTGCCCTGCACATAGTAAGCACTTGTCGCTTCCCTTCTCTGGGCCTCAGTTCCCTCATCTGTCAAATGGGGATGAAGACCGGGAGCCCCCCGGGGGACAATCGAATCACCTTGGAACCTCCCCAGCGCTTAGAACAGTGCTCTGCACATAGTAAGCGCTTGTCGCTTCCCTTCTCTGGGCCTCAGTTCCCTCATCTGTCAAATGGGGATGAAGACCGGGAGCCCCCCGGGGGACAATCGAATCACCTTGGAACCTCCCCAGCGCTTAGAACAGTGCCCTGCACATAGTAAGCGCTTGTCGCTTCCCTTCTCTGGGCCTCAGTTCCCTCATCTGTCAAATGGGGATGAAGACCGGGAGCCCCCCGGGGGACAATCGAATCACCTTGGAACCTCCCCAGCGCTTAGAACAGTGCCCTGCACATAGTAAGCGCTTGTCGCTTCCCTTCTCTGGGCCTCAGTTCCCTCATCTGTCAAATGGGGATGAAGACTGGGAGCCCCCCGGGGGACAATCGAATCACCTTGGAACCTCCCCAGCGCTTAGAACAGTGCCCTGCACATAGTAAGCGCTTGTCGCTTCCCTTCTCTGGGCCTCAGTTCCCTCATCTGTCAAATGGGGATGAAGACTGGGAGCCCCCCGGGGGACAATCGAATCACCTTGGAACCTCCCCAGCGCTTAGAACAGTGCCCTGCACATAGTAAGCGCTTGTCGCTTCCCTTCTCTGGGCCTCAGTTCCCTCATCTGTCAAATGGGGATAACAACAATAATAATAATGATGGCATTTATTAAGCGCTTACTACGTGCAAAGCACTGTTCTAAGCGCCGGGGAGGTTGCAAGGTGATCAGGTTGTCCCATGGCGGGGGGGGCTCACACAATTTTAATCCCCATTTTACAGATGAGGGAACTGAGGCACAGAGAAATTAAGTGACTTGCCCAAAGTCACACAGCTGACAGAGCGGGATTCGAACCCACGGCCTCCGAATCCCAAGCCCGCACTGTTTTCCACTGAGCCACGCTGCTTCTCGGGATGAAGACCGGGACCCCCCCCAGCACCGTGGGACAATCGAATCGCCCTGGAACCTCCCCAGCGCTTAGAACAGTAGTAAGCGCTTAATAAATGCCGTCATTAGGATTATTATTACGTGCAAAGCACTGTTCGAAGCGGGCAGGGAAGGCGTCCCGAGCGCTGGGTCCGGTGGCCCGCCCCCGGGAGGCGCTCCATAAATAGGACCGACTGTATGGACGGCTCCCCGCAGGTCCACGTGCCGTACGAGAGGTACTTCGAGCTGGAGCCCCTCCTCGCCTACCACCGCGTCGTCAGCCTGGAGGACTTCATGGCGACCCTGGCCCCCGACCACTGGCCCCCCAATAAGCGGGTGGCTTATTGCTTCCAGGCGGCCGCCGAGCGGAGCCACGATAGGAAGACCTGCCCCATGAAGGTGAGGGGGGGCCCCCGGCGGGCTGGGGAGGGGCGTCTCGCACACTCACCCGCGGCTAACTGGGGCTAAATCGGAAGAATAGTCAGCTTGTGATAATAATAATAACAATAATGGCATTTATTAAGCGCTTACTATGTGCAAAGCACCGTTCTAAGCGCTGGGGGGGTTACAAGGTGATTAGGTTGTCCCACGGGGTGACATTCTTAATCCCCATTTTACGGATGAGGTGACTGAGGCACAGGGAAGTGAAGTGACTTGCCCAGAGTCACCCAGCTGACAATTGGCGGGGCCGGGATTTGAACCCATGGCCTCGGACTCCAAAGGAGCCACGCTGCTTCCCAAGCGCTTAGTACAGTGCTCTGCGCACAGTAAGCGCTCACTAAATGCGACTGATTGAATAGTCACGAGGGTAACAAGTCATCGTTCTCAATCCCACGCTTAGTTCGGCCATTCGTGAAGCGCTTGCTAATAATAATAGTGATGGTGTTAAGCGCTTACTATCATCATCATCATCATCAATCGTATTTATTGAGCGCTTACTGTGTGCAGAGCACTGGACTAAGCGCTTGGGAAGTCCAAGTTGGCAACGTATAGAGACGGTCCCTACCCAACGGTGGGCTCATAGTTGAGAAGGGGGAGCGCCGTAATAAGTGCTTGCCGGTAAAAACATCTACCGCTCCAGCGCCCGAACGGAGTCCATCAACGGGGGCGAAGATATCCGGGCCGCCGCGAAAAGCGCAAAAAAATCACTCCGCCCGAAAGTTCAAACCGTTTCAATCAATCAATCAATCAATCGTATTTATTGAGCGCTTACTGTGTGCAGAGCACTGGACTAAGCGCTTGGGAAGTCCAAGTTGGCAACATATAGAGACGGTCCCTACCCAACAGTGGGCTCACAGTCTAGAAGGGGGAGACAGAGAACAAAACCAAACATACTGACAAAATAAAATAAATAGAATAGATATGCACAAGTAAAATAAATAAATAAATAGAGTAATAAATAGGTACAAACGATCAAGATGGCCTTCAGCGACTGTTACAGAGCCGTCGGGCGTCTCCCCGGTTCCGCGTTTTACTTAATGGAATTATTATTATTATTATTATTATTATTATTATTATTATTATTATTATTATTATTATTAGACGGTCACCTCGTCCTCTAGACTCACCCCGTGTCTGGACTGTCACCTGGTCCCCTAGCCCGTCACCTCGTCGCTAGACCGAAAAGCCCCGTGTAGGCGGGATGCCTCCTTATTCTATTTATTTTATTTTGTGAGTATGTTTGGTTTTGTCTCCCCCTTTTAGACTGTGAGCCCACTGTTGGGTAGGGACTGTCGTTCTCAATCCCGCGCTTAGTTCGGCTATTCGTGAATCAATCAATCGATCAATCGTATTTATTGAGCGCTTACTGTGTGCAGAGCACTGGACTAAGCGCTTGGGAAGTACAAGTCGACAACATATAGAGACAGTCCCTACCCGACAGTGGGCTCACAGTCAAAAAGGGGGAGACAGAGAACAAAACCAAACATACTGACAAAATAAAATAAATAGAATAGATATGTACAAGTAAAATAAATAAATAAATAGAGTAATAAATAGGTACAAACGATCAAGATGGCCTTCAGCGACTGTTACAGAGCCGTCGGGCGTCTCCCCGGTTCCGCGTTTTACTTAATGGCATTATTATTATTATTATTATTATTATTATTATTATTATTATTAGACGGTCACCTCGTCCTCTAGACTCACCCCGTGTCTGGACTGTCACCTGGTCCCCTAGCCCGTCACCTCGTCGCTAGACCGAAAAGCCCCGTGTAGGCGGGATGCCTCCTTATTCTATTTATTTTATTTTGTGAGTATGTTTGGTTTTGTCTCCCCCTTTTAGACTGTGAGCCCACCGTTGGGTAGGGACTGTCGTTCTCAATCCCGCGCTTAGTTCGGCTATTCGTGAATCAATCAATCAATCGATCAGTCGTATTTATTGAGCGCTTACTATGTGCGGAGCACTGGACTAAGCGCTTGGGAAGTACAAACTGGCAACATCTAGAGACAGTCCCTACCCAACAGTGGGCTCACAGTCTAAAAGGGGGAGACGGAGAATAAAACCAAACATACTAACAAAATAAAATAAATAGGATAGATATGTACAAGTAAAATAAATAAATAAATAAATAGAGTAATAAATATGTACAAGCATATATACAGGTGAAGTGCTTGCTAATAATAATAGTGATTGTATTAAGCGCTTACTATCATCATCATCATCATCAATCGTATTTATTGAGCGCTTACTATGTGCAGAGCACTGGACTAAGCACTTGGGAAGTACAAACTGGCAACATATAGAGACAGTCCCTACCCACCAGCGGGCTCACAGTCTAAAAGGGGGAGACGGAGAACAAAACCAAACATACTAACAAAATAAAATCAATAGGATAGATATGTACAAGTAAAATAAATAAATAAATAAATAGAGTAATAAATATGTACAAGCATATATACAGGTGAAGTGCTTGCTAATAATAATAGTGATTGTATTAAGCGCTTACTATCATCATCATCAATCGTATTTATTGAGCGCTTACAGTGTGCAGACTGTCTCTACGTTGTCCCCACGTGGGATAACTTGATCACCTTGTATCCCCCCCAGCGCTTAGAACAGTGCTCTTCACATAGTAAGCGCTTAACAAACGCCATCATTATTATTAGTAGGAGGAGGAGAGCAGCGAGGTAAGGTAGGAGGGGGCAAGGTGATTGAGGGCTTTAAAGCCGATGATAAGGAGTTTCTGTTTGATGCTGAGGTGGATGGGCAACCCCTGGAACTTCCTGAACTTCTGGAACTTCCTGTGTATATGTTTGTAAATATTTATTACTCTATTTATTAATTTATTTATTTTACTTGTACATATCTATTCTATTTTATTTTGTTAGTATGTTTGGTTTTGTTCTCCGTCTCCCCTTTTAGACTGCGAGCCCACTGTTGGGTAGGGACTGTCTCTAGATGTTGCCAACTTGGACTTCCCAAGCGCTTAGTCCAGCGCTCTGCACACAGTAAGCGCTCAATAAATACGATTTACTCATTGATTGATATATGTTGCCAATTTGTACTTCCCAAGCGCTTAGTCCAGTGCTCTGCCCACAGTAAGCGCTCAGTAAATACGATTGATGAGGATGATGATGATGCGAGTCCGCCAATTCGCGCCGCCGTGACCGCGCCCAGGCGCTCAGTATCGCGCCCGGTAGGTGCTCAATAAACGCCACTGCTGCTCTGATTAAAGGGGGGACGGCGTCGTTGGGGGGGTCTTACAGGACGGAAACCCCTTCGGACCATTCTGGGACCAGTTCGACGTGAACTTCAGCAGGTCGGAGGTGTTCAGCGGCCTGGCTTTCAGCCCGGCCTACAAAGACCAGTGGATCCGGAGGTATTGGGCGGCCGGAGGGGAGGGACTTACAGCCCCAAGTTACGGGGGGACGCTGCTGCTGGCCGGGGGTACCTCCATAATAATAATAATAATAATAATAATAATGGTATTTGTTAAGCGCTTACTATGGCCAAGCACCGTTCTAAGCGCTGACTTCCATCTCGTCTCTCCCCCCGCCGACCTCTGGCCCGGAAGGCCCTCCGTCCTCAAACCCCATATTCGTTCAATCGTATTTATTCATTCATTCAGTCGTATTTATTCATTCATTCAGTCAGTCGTATTTATTGAGCGCTTACTGCGTGCAGAGCACTGGACTAAGCGCTTGGGAAGTCCAAGTTGGCAACATCTAGAGACGGTCCCCACCCAACAACGGGCTCGCGGTCTAGAAGGGGGAGACAGACAGCAAAACAAAACGTGTAGCCGGGCGTCAAAATCGTCCGAACAACTAGAATTAAAGCGAGGTGCACGTCGTTAACAAAATAAAAAGAATAGTAACTATGTACTAAACGGTTCCCAATGGCTGTTAACACTAAGTGCTTGGGAAGTCCAAGTTGGCAACACCTAGAGACGGTCCCTACCCAACAGCGGGCTCACAGTCTAGAAGGGGGAGACAGACAACAAAACAACACATATTAACAAAATAAAATAAATAGAATAGTAAATATGTACAGGTAAAATAAATACCATTCATTCATTCATTCAATCGTATTTATTGAACGCTTACTGTGTGCAGAGGACTGGACTAAGCGCTTGGGAAGTACAAGTTGGCAACATCGAGAGACGGCCCCTACCCAACAGTGGGCTCACAGTCTAGAAGGGGGAGACAGACAACAAAACAACACATATTAACAAAATTAAAATAAATAGAAGAGTAAATATGTACAGGTAAAATAAATACCATTCATTCATTCAATCGTATTTATTGAACGCTTACTGTGTGCAGAGCACTGTACTAAGCGCTTGGGAAGTCCAAGTTGGCAACACATAGAGACGGTCCCTACCCGACAGCGGGCTCACCGTCTAGAAGGGGGAGACAGACAACAAAACAACACATATTAACAAAATAAAATAAATAGAATAGTAAATATGTACAGGTAAAATAAATACCATTCATTCAATCGTATTTATTGAGCATTTACTGTGTGCACAGCACTGTACTAAGCGCTTGGGAAATACAAGTTGGCAACACCTAGAGACGGTCCCTACCCAACAGCGGGCTCACCGTCTAGAAGGGGGAGACAGACAACAAAACAACACATATTAACAAAGTAAAATAAATAGAATAGGTATGTACAGGTAAAATAAATACCATTCATTCATTCATTCAATCGTATTTATTGAGCCCTTACTATGTGCAGAGCGCTTGGGAAGCCCAAGTTGGCAACATCTAGAGACGGTCCCTACCCAACAGCGGGCTCACAGTCGAGAAGGGGGAGACGGACGACAAAACAACACATATTAACAAAATAAAATAAATAGAATAGGAAATATGTACGGGTAAAATAAATACCATTCATTCATTCAATTGTATTTATTGATCACTTACTATGTGCAGAGTGCTTGGGAAGCCCAAGTCGGCAACATCTAGAGACGGTCCCTACCCGACAGCGGGCTCACAGTCTAGAAGGGGGAGATGGACAACAAAACAACACATATTAACAAAATAAATAGAATAGGAAATATGTATAACTAAAATAAATGCCATTCATTCATTCATTCATTCAATCGTATTTATTGAGCGCTTACTGTGCGCAGAGTGCTTGGGAAGTCCAAGTTGGCAACCTATAGAGACGGTCCCTACCCAACAGCGGGCTCACAGTCGAGAAGGGGGAGACGGACGACAAGACGAAACATAGGGTACAGAGCCCGGCAGGTAGTAAGCGCTTAACGGGTACCGTTGTCGCCAGGTTCCCGGCCAGCGAGCACCCGGTGCTGGCGTTGCCCGGGGCCCCGGCCCAGTTTCCGGTGGTGGAGGAGCACCGCCGCCTGCAGAAGTACATGGTTTGGGCGCCGGCCTTGGCCCGGGAGGCGGAGGCCCAGATCAGCGCGCACCTCCTTCGGCCTTACGTGGGCATCCACCTCCGCATCGGCTCCGACTGGGTAACGTCACCCCCGCCATCCCCCCGCGGCCACCACGGTGACCCCGTGACAGTCTCGCTCTTCTCCCCACCCCCCCAGTGCTCCCCATTCATTGGGCGCTCAGTGATAAATGTCATTATTATTATTATTATTATTATTATTATTATTATTATTGTTGTTGTTGTTGGCGCTCAGTGATAAATGTCATTATTATTATTATTATCATAGTTATTATCATCATTATTATTATCATTATTATTTAATTATTATTGTTGTTGGCGCTCCGTGATAAATGTCATTATTATTATTATTATCATAGTTATTATCATCATTATTATTATCATTATTATTTAATTATTATTGTTGTTGTTGGCGCTCAGTGATAAATGTCATTGTTATTATTATTATTATAGTTGTTATTATCATCATTATTATCATTATTATTTAATTATTATTGTTGTTGTTGGCGCTCAGTGATAAATGTCATTATTATTATTATTATTATAGTTGTTATTATCATCATTATTATCATTATTATTTAATTATTATTATTATTATTGTTGTTGTTGTTGTTGGCGCTCAGTGATAAATGTCATTATTATTATTATTATTATAGTTGTTATTATTATCATCATTATTATTATCATTATTATTTAATTATTATTTAATTATTACAGTTGATTGTTATTAATAATAGTGATTATAATAATAATGATGGCATTTGTTAAGCGCTTACTATGTGCCCAGCACCGTTCTAAGCGCCGGGGAGGTTACAGAGGTGATCAGGTTGTCCCCCCTGGGGCTCCCAGCCTTCATCCCCATTTGACAGATGAGGGCACTGAGGCCCAGAGAGGTGAAGTGACTTGCCCAAAGTCACACGGCTGACAAGTGGGCTGCTTCTGCTATGCGCAGAGCGCTGTTCTAAGCGCTGGGGGGGGGGTTACAAGGTGATCAGGTTGTGCCCCGGGGGGCTCCCAGCCTTCATCCCCATCCCCATTCAAGGGTTCGAATCCCGGCTCCGCCACTCGTCAGCTGTGGGACTTCGGGCGAGTCACTTCACTTCTCTGGGCCTCAGTGACCTCATCTGTCAAATGGGGATGAAGACCGGGAGCCCCACGGGGGACAACCCGATCACCTTGTATCTCCCCCAGCGCTTAGAGCGGAGCTTGGCACGTAGTAAACGCTCAACAGATACCGCCCTTATAGCTCCTGCCGTGCGCAGAGCACTGTGCTAAGCGCTTGGAGAGTACAGTTCAGCAACGCAGAGAGGTGACGGGCCCGTCTCCCCGCAGAGGAACGCGTGCGGCCTGCTGAAGGACGGGTCGGCGGGCCCCCACTTCATGGCGTCGCCGCAGTGCGTGGGCTCCGGGCGGCCCGGTGCGGCCAAGCTGACGGCGGCCATGTGCCTGCCGGACCTGGCGGAGCTGGAGCGGGCCCTGGCGCTGTGGGTGGGCCGGCTGCGCGCCCGCGCCGTCTACGTCGCCACCGACTCGGACAGCTTCGTCCCGGAGATCCAGCGCCTCTTCAAGGGGGAGGTGAGTTGACCGCCTCGCCAGACGAACCCTGCCCTTCGTTCCTCCCCGCTGCCTGGACCTCTTCCTCCTTTTCCTCCTTCTCCTCCTCCAATTCTCCTCCTCCTCCTCCTCCTACTCCTCGTCCTTCTCTACCTCTTCTACCTCCTGTTCCTCTTCCTCCTATTCTCCTCCTCTTCCTCCTCCTCCTATTCTCCTCCTCCTCTTCTTCCTCTTTCTCCTCCTCTTCCTCTTCTCCTCCTCCTACTCTCCTCCTCTTCTTCCTCCTCCTCCTCTTCTTCCTCCTCCTCCTCTTCCTCCTCCTCCTCCTATTCTCCCTCCTCCTCCTCCTATTCTCCCTCCTCCTCTTCTTCCTCCTCCTCCTCTTCCTCCTCCTATTCTCCCTCCTCCTCCTCTTCCTCCTCCTCCTCTTCCTCCTCCTCCTCCTATTCTCCTCCTCCTCCTCTTTCTCCTCCTGCTCTTCCTCCTCCTCCTCTTCCTCCTCCTCTTCTCCTCCTCCTCTTCTTCCTCCTCCTCCTCCTCCTCTTCTCCTCCTCCTCTTCTTCCTCCTCCTCCTCCTATTCTTCCTCCTCCTCCTCCTATTCTCCTCCTCTTCTTCCTCCTCCTCCTCTTCCTCCTCTTCTTATTCTCCTCCTCCTCTTCCTCCTCTTCTCCTCCTCCTCTTCTTCCTCCTCCTCCTCTTCCTCCTCTTCTCCTCCTCCTCTTCTTCCTCCTCCTCCTCCTAGTCTCTTCCTCCTCTTCCTCCTTCTCCTCCTGCTCTTCCTCCTCCACCTCTTCTTCCTCCTCTTCCTCCTCCTCCTATTCTCCTCCTCCTCCTATGCTTCTCCTCCTCCTATTCTCCTCCTGTTCTTCTTCCTCCTCTTCTTCCTCCTCCTCCTCTTCCTCTTCCTCCTCTTCCTCCTCCTCCTCCTCCTATTCTCCTCCTCCTCCTATTCTCCTCTTCTTCCTCCTCCTCCTTGTCCTCTTTCTCCTCCTTCTCCTCCTCTCCCTCCTCCACTTCTTCCTTCTCCTCTTCCTCCTCCTCTTACCTCCTCCTCCTCCTCCTCCACCACAAGAACTGGCTCCCCACTGTAATAATCCTAGTAACTGTGGTATCCGTTAAGCGCTTACTACATGCCAGGCACCGTACTAAGCGCCGGGGTGGATCCAAGCCAAACAGGTCGGCTGCTGTTCCCGTCCCACGTGGGGGCTCCGGGGCTTCATCCCCATTTGACAGAGGAAGGGAAACGACCGGCCCAGGGTCCCCCGGCGGATAGAGCGTGGGCCTGGGAGACGGAAGGTCGTGGGTTAGAATCCCGGCTCCGCCACTTGTCCGCCGTGTGACCTTGGGCAAGTCACTTCACTGGGCCTCAGTGACCTCTGTCAAATGAGGATTGAGACCGTGAGCCCCACGTGGGCCAGGGACTGCGTCCAAACCGATTGGCCGGGATCTGTCTCCCCCAGCGCCGGCTACGTAGTGAGCGCTTAACAAATACCGCAATCAGTACTAAGTGGCGGAGCCGGGATTGGAACCGGCGACCCTCCAACCCCAGGCCGTGTTGCACGGAGACCGGGCCGGGCGCTCAGCCCACCGCCCGGCCCTTAGCGAACGCTTGCCGCAAGGAAGAAACCGAGGCCCAGAGAGGGACGGTCCAGGCCTCGGGTCGACGGGTTTCGATCTCCGTCTCCCCCTTTTAGACTGTGAGCCCACTGTTGGGTAGGGACCGTCTCTAGATGTTGCCGATTTGCCCTTCCCAAGCGCTTAGTACAGTGCTCTGCACATAGTAAGCGCTCAATAAATACGATTGATGATGACGACGGGGTCGGTGGGTCTCCCCGCGCAGGTGAAGGTCGTCTGCCTGCGGCCGGAAGTGGCCCAGCTGGACCTCTACATCCTGGGCCGGGCCGACCACTTCATCGGCAACTGCGTGTCCTCCTTCACGGCCTTCGTCAAGCGGGAGCGGGACCTGCTGGGAAGACCCTCCTCGTTCTTCGGCATGGACCACCCCCCGTCTCCCCGGGATGAGTTCTGAGCCGCCCGGCCGGCAGATCCCGGGCCCGGGCGTCGGGAGACCCCGGCATCTCCTCCCGGCTCCGACCCTCGTCTGCCGGGTGACCTCGGCCCGGTCACTTCCCTCCTCCGGGCCTCGGTTCCCTCTGGAAAACGGGGGTGAAGACTGGGAGCCCCGCGGGGGACGGGGACCGGATCCACCCCAGCGCTCAGAACGGTGCCTGGCGCGTAGTAAGCGCTCAGCAGATACCGCAGTTACGACTGATATGATCGCCACCCGCCTCTGCCCCCGCCCACGACGCCGGACTCCTCCGCTTAAGCGCCTGCTATGTGCCAGACACCGTAACTAAGCGCCGGGGGAGGTGCGGCGCTTAGTACGTCATGGGTTCGAATCCCGGCTCCTCCAGCTGTCAGCTGGGTGACTTTGGGCGGGTCGCTCCACTTCTCTGGGCCTCGGTGGCCTCACCTGTCAAGCGTTTGACATGTAGGACGTGCTTAACAAATACCATTTTATTCTTAAAAAAAGAAACAGAGGACTGCCACCGTTTCGGGTCATTTTTTTTAAGGCTTTTATGAAGCGCTTACTATGTGCCAAGCACCGTTCTAAACGCCGGGGAGGTTTCAAGGTGATCGGGTTGTCCCACGGTGGGGGGCTCACAGTCTTCATCCCCATTTTCCAGATGAGGGAACTGAGGCCCAGGGAAGGTAAGTGATTTGCCCAAAGTCACACAGCCTGACAGTTGGCAGAGCCGGGATTTGAACCCACGATCTCTGACTCTTTCCACCGAGCCACGCTGGGATGCGCTCGGGTTTGGTCGGGGGCGAGGGAAACGGGGATTCCCGTTCCCGCATCCCCTCGCGCCCGAGGACGCCCACGTTTCCGGGCCTCAGTTTCCCCACCCGTGGGGCGGGGGGCTGAATCGGGCGCCCGCCTCGAACGCAGATCACCCCCAGCGCCCAGCCCGTACCGCAGCGGTCATAGTTCAGGCCGACGCCGTCGCCCCCGAGGTCCGCTCGGAAGCGGGGCCTTCCGGGAGGAAAGGACGAATTCTACCGGAAGGGATTTTTTAAATATCAATTTCTATATTTTTTTTCCTTTTCTCAATAAAAACCCGGAAGGGGAATTTAGAGTCGCGGGTGGTTTCGAACGGGAGACGGGGCGAGAAGGGCGGTATCCACATCTCTTGGCCTAAGATGTTTCAAAAGGGTTTAAGCGCTTGGGAGAACCCGATAGAACAGACCCATTCCCTGCCCACAAGGAGCTGATAGTCCAGGGGGGGAGATATAAAACAATAATAATGGCATTCGTTAAGCGCTTACTATGTGCAAAGCACTGTTCTAAGCGCTGGGGTGGTTACAAGGTGATCAGGTTGTCCCACGGGGGGCTCAGGCTTAATCCCCGTTTTACATTCATTCATTCAATCGTATTTATTGAGCGCTTACTGTGTGCAGAGCACTGGACTAAGCGCTCGGGAAGGACAAGTTCAAAAGATGTTTACGGGTTTCAAAAGGGCGGGATCCTCAGCTTCCTCGGCTTGGTTTCTGAGCGTCTACTACAGCTCGGCCCCTCGCGCCACAGCTCGCCAGTCGTCTAGTCCAGCCCCGCCTGCCCACTTTGCTCCCCTGACGCCAACCCGTTCCCCGTCCTCCATCCCGCCCGGCCTCTCCATATCATCATCATCATCATCAATCGTATTTATTGAGCGCTTACTGTGTGCAGAGCACTGGACTAAGCGCTTGGGAAGTACAAATTGGTAACATATAGAGACAGTCCCTACCCAACAGTGGGCTCACAGTCTAAAAGGGGGAGACAAAACCAAACATACTACAAAATAAAATAGAATAGATATGTACAAGCAAAATAAATAAATAGAGTAATAAATATGTACAAACATATACATATATACAGGTATATACACATATATATGTATATATGCATATGTATACATATATATGTGTATACATATGTATATGTGTATACATATATATGTGTGTATATATACACACATATATACATATATATGTGTGTATATATACATATATATGTGTGTATATATACATATATATATATACATATATATGTGTGTGTGTGTATATATATATACACAGATATATCCATATCCCACAGACGCCCGCTCTCCCCACCTTCCAAGCCCTCCTGAAATCCCGGCTATCCCGAGAGGTCTCCCCCACCCAAGTAATAATAATAATAATAATAATAATAATAATAATAGCATTTATTAAGCGCTTACTATGTGCAGAGCACTGTTCTAAGTGCTGGGGAGGTTACAAGGTGATCAGGTTGTCCAATGGTGGGCTCCCAGGCTTCATCCCCATTTTCCAGATGAGGGAACTGAGGCCCAGAGAAGTGTGTCCAAAGTCACCCGGCTGACAATTGGCAGAGCCGGGATTTGAACCCATGACCTCTGACTCCAAAGCCCGGGCTCCTTTCCACTGAGCCACGCTGCTTCCAAGTCCTCTTTTTCCCCAGCTCCCTCTCCCTTCTGCGTCCTCAGCCGTATTTATCGAGCGCTTACCGCGCGCGGAGCACTGAACTAAGCGCTTGGAAGAACCCGATAGAACAGACCCATTCCCTGCCCACAAGAAGCTGATAGTCCAGAGGGGGAGACAAAATAATAATCATGGTATTTGTTAAGCGCTTACTATGTGCAAAGCACTGTTCTAAGCGCTGGGGAGGTAAAATGGGGATGTAGACCATGAGCCCCATGTGGGAAAAGGGTCTTTGTCCACCCCAATTAGCTTGTGTCTCCCCCAGCGCTTAGCACAGTGCCTGCCACATAGTAAGCACTTAAATACCACAGTTGGTATTATTTTAATCCAGTGCGCCTCACACAGTAGCTGCTCAATAAATCACTGTGGCTCAGTAGAAAGAGCCCGGGCTTTGGAGTCAGAAGTCATGGGTTCAAATCCCGGCAATGCCAACTGCAGCTGGGTGACTTTGGGCAAGTTACTTCACTTCTCTGGGCCCCAGTAAGCGCTCAATAAATACGATTGATTGATTGATTGATGGCAGCGTGGTTCAGTGGAAAGAGCCTGGGCTTTAGAGTCAGAGGTAATGGGTTCAAATCCACTTGTCAGCTGTGCGACTTGGGGCCAGTCGCTTCACTTCTCTGGGCCCCAGTTACCCCATCTGTAAAATGGGGATTAAAACTGTGAGCCCCCCGTGGGACAACCTGATTACCCTGCAACCTCCCCAGCGCTTAGAACAGTGCTTTGCGTATAGTAAGCGCTTAACAAACACCATTATTATTATTATTTTGTGGGCTTCAGTTCCCTCATCTGTAAAATGGGGATGCAGACTGTGAGCCCCATGTGGGAAGGGGACTTTGTCCATCCTTATTAGCTTGTGTCTCCCCCAGCGCATAAACACTTAACAAATACCATTATTATTATTATTACCATCGCTTGATCACTATTGTTATTGCTATCATTACCACAGTATCATGATCAATCCTGATCACTGCTGCCATGATGATTGGGGTGATTATTTCGGTTATTGCTTCATTATTCTCATTCTCAGCGGGCCCGGCCTGCTTTGTCCGCCGGCCCGCTCTCGATAAAGTTATTGATGTTGAAGACGGTGGTTGCTAAGGAAGGCGGTCAAGGAGGCCTGTTGCTAAGGGGGAGGAGGGAGGGGCGTTGCTACGGAAGGGAAGGGGGAGGGGCGTTGCTAAGGAGGAAGGTGGGAGGGGCGTTGCTACGGAAGGGAAGGAGGGAGGGGCGTTGCTATGGAGGAAGGAGGGAGGGGCGTTGCTATGAGGGAAGGAGGGAGGGGCGTTGCTAAGGGGGAGGGAGGGGCGTTGCTAAGGAAGGGAAGGCGGGAGGCGCGTTGCTAGGGAAGGGAAGGAGGGAGGGGCGTTGCTAAGAGAGGTAAGGGGGAGGGGCGTTGCTAAGGGAGGGAAGGAGGGGCGTTGCTAAGGGAGGGAGGAGGGAGGGGCGTTGCTAAGGGAGGGAAGGAGGGATGGGCGTTGCTAAGGGAGGGAAGGAGGGGCGTTGCTAAGGGAGGGAAGGAGGGAGGCGCGTTGCTAGGGAATGGGAGGGGAGGCGCGTTGATAAGGGAGGGAGGTGGGTTGCTAAGGAGAGCGATCAGGGAGGTGCTGTGCTAAAGAGGGTCCCACTTTTCCTCATCATCCCCTTCCCCTTCTCCCTGACTCGCTCCCTTTGCTCTTTTACCCTCCCATTCATTCATTCAATCGTATTTATTGAGCGCTCACTGTGTGCAGAGCACTGTACTAAGCGCTTGGGAAGTGCAAAGATGACGATGATGTGCATCTAGCTCTACTTCTATTTATTCTGATTCATTCAATCATATTTATTGAGCGCTTACTGTGTGCAGAGCACTGTACTAAGCGCTTGGGAAGTACAAAGATGACGATGATGTGCATCTAGCTCTACTTCTGTTTATTCTGATTCATTCATTCATTCAATCATATTTATTGAGCGCTCACTGTGTGCAGAGCACTGGACTAAGCGCTTGGGAAGTACAAAGATGACGATGATGTGCATCTAGCTCTACTTCTATTTATTCTGATTCATTCATTCATTCAATCAATCATATTTGTTGAGCGCTTACTGTGTGCAGAGCACTGTACTAAGCGCTTGGGAAGTACAAAGATGACGATGATGTGCATCTAGCTTTACCTCCCAGCCCCCCAGCGCTTATGTCCATATCGGTCATTTTATTTATTCGTTGGGATGCCTGCATGATAATAATAATGATGGTGGTGGCTTTTGTTAAGCGCTTACTGTGTGCCAAGCGCTGTTCTAAGAGCTGGGGGAGATCCAGTGTCATCAGGTTGTCCCCCGTGGGGCTCCCAGTCTTCATCCCCATTTGACAGATGAGGGAACTGAGGCCCAGAGAAGTGAAGTGGCTTGCCCAAGGTCACACAGCAGACAAGTGGCGGATTTGGCGGGATTGGAACCCACGTCCTCTGACTCCCAAGACCGAGCTTATTTGTACTGATGTCTGTCTCCCCCACCTAGACTGTGAGCTCGTTCTGGGCAGGGGTTGTCATTCCTTACTGCCGTATTGTACTGTCAATCAATCAATCGTATTTATTGAGCACTTACTGTGTGCAGAGCACTGGACTAAGCGCTTGGGAAGTCCAAGTTGGCAACACATAGAGACGGTCCCTGCCCAACAGTGGGCTCACAGTCTAAAAGGGGGAGACGGAGAACAAAACCAAACATACTGACAAAATAAAATAAATAGAATAGATATGTACAAGTAAAATAAATAAATAGAGTAATAAATCTGTACAAACATATATACATATATCCAGGTGCTGTGGGGAAGGGAAGGAGGTAAGATGGGGGGGATGGAGAGGGGGACGAGGAGGAGAGGAAGGAAGGGTCCCAAGCGCTGTCCCAAGCGCTTATTCCAGTGCTCTGCACCCAGTAAGCGCTTAATACATACGATTGAATGAAAGAAGGAATGAATCTGTCATTTATTTGGGTTGCTGTCCGTCTCCCCCCACTCTAGACTGTGAGCTCGTTGTGGGCAGGGAATGTCACTGTTTGTTGTTCTATTGTCCTCTCCCAAGAGCTTAGTCCAATGTTCTGCACACAGTAAGTGCTCAATAAATGCCATTGAATGAATGAATGAATGAATGAATGAATGAATGAATGAAAAGAGGTGAGGGAAACACGTTGCTAAGGAGGTGAGGGAGGTGCATTGCTAGGGAGGGCTGTCAGGCAGGCGCGTTGCTAAGGAAGGCCGTCAAGCAGGCACGGTGTTGAGGGGGGCGCGTTGCCAAGGAGGGGAAAGAGGACCGTTGCTAAGGAGAGCCGTAAAGCAGGCGCGGTGCTAAGGAGGTGAAAGAGGGAGGGGAGGGAGGGAAGCGCGTTGCTAAGGAAAGCTGTCAGGGAGGCATGTTGCTAAGGAGGGCCGTCAAGTAGGCACGGTGCTGAGGAGAGGGCGGTGGCGCGTTGCTAAGGAGCGGAGGGAGGCTTGTTGCTAAGGAGTGCCGTAAGGCAGACGCGGTGCTGAGGAGGTGAAGGAGGGAGCGCGTTGTTAAGGAGGGGAGGGGGCACGTTGCTAAGGAGGGCCGTCAAGCAAGCACGGTGCTGAGGAGGGGGGCGCGTTGCTAAGGAGGGGAGGGAGGTGCGGGGCTAAGGAGATGAAGGAAGGAGGGAGGAGAGGGCGGGGAGGGAGGCGCGTTGTTAAAGAGGGCCGTCAAGCAGGAACAGTGCTAAGGAGAGGGAGGGGGTGCGTTGCTAAGGAGGGCCGTAAGGCAGGCGCGGGGCCAAGGAGGTGAAGGAGGGAGGAGAGGGCGGGAAGGCCGTCATTGCTAAGGAAGGCCGTCAGGGAGGCGTGTTGCTAAGGAGGGCCGTCAAGCAGGCACGGGGCTAAAGGAGGTGAAGGAGGGTGGGGGGAGGCGCGTTGCTAAGGAGTGCTGTCAGGGAGACGCGTTGCTAAGGAAGTGAGTGAGGGGGGGCTGGTTGCTAGGGCCGTCCGCCGTTGCCGTTTGTCGCCATCCGGTCTGCTGCGGGGAGGGGGGCGGCGGGCTGTGCGGAGCGCTGTGCGGAGCCCTGTGCGGAGCGCTGTGCGGAGCGCTGGGGAGAGGCCCCCTCCCCCCCCTCAAGGAGCTGACCGTCCGGTACCGGGAGCAGAGCACTGAGCAGAGGCCCGTCGAGGGACTAGGCGCCGTCCCCGCCCTGGAGGAGCTGATTGGCCACGACTGTGTGCAGAGCACTGTGCAGAGCGCTGCGAGGGGACGGTAGGGTGAGTAGACCCGG
Organism: Tachyglossus aculeatus; assembly: GCF_015852505.1. Classification (NCBI taxonomy): domain Eukaryota; kingdom Metazoa; phylum Chordata; class Mammalia; order Monotremata; family Tachyglossidae; genus Tachyglossus; species Tachyglossus aculeatus. The sequence continues at coordinate 36,516,014 of NC_052073.1, forward strand.
GCCCCGCCCCGGAGGAGCTGACGGGCCCCTACCCTGTGCAGAGCACTGTGCTGAGCGCTGGGAGAACCCAGTGGAGGGACTATAATAATAATAATAATAATGGCATTTATTAAGCGCTTACTATGTGCCAAGCACTGTTCTAAGCACTGGGGAGGTTACAAGGTGACCAGGTTGTCCCTCGTGGGGCACCCAGTCTTCATCCCCATTTTCCAGATGAGGTCACTGAGGCCCAGAGAAGTGAAGTGACTTGCCCAAAGTCACCCAGCCGACAGTTGGCAGAGCCGGGATTTGAACCCGCGACCTCCGACTCCTAAAGCCCGGGCTCTTACCAGTGAGCCACGCTGCTTCCCCAGCGTGGGACTATAAAAGGACTATAAAGGGCTATAAAAGACTATAAAAGGACCCCGCCCTGGAAGAGCTGACGGGCCACGACTGTTGCCAATTTGGACTGCCCGAGCGCTTAGTGCAGTGCTCTGCACATAGTAAGCGCTCAATAAGTACGATTGATGATGATGATGACTGCGTGCAAAGCACTGTGCCGAGCGCTGGGAGAGGACAGTAGGGTGAGTAGACGCGGTCCCCGCCCTGAAGGAGCTGATACTAACAATGATAGCATTTATTAAGCGTTTACTATGTGCAGAGCACTGTACTAAGCGCTGATGGTATGCTACTGTGTGCAAAGCACTGTGCCGAGCGCTGGGAGAGGACAGTAGGGTGAGCAGACGCGGTCCCCGCCCTGAAGGAGCTGATACTAACAATGATAGCATTTATTAAGCGTTTACTATGTGCGAAGCACTGTTCTAAGCGCTGATGGTATGCTACTGTGTGCAAAGCACTGTGCCGAGCGCTGGGAGAGGACAGTAGGGTGAGCAGACGCGGTCCCCGCCCTGAAGGAGCTGATACTAACAATGATAGCATTTATTAAGCGTTTACTATGTGCGAAGCACTGTTCTAAGCGCTGATGGTATGCTACTGTGTGCAAAGCACTGTGCCGAGCGCTGGGAGAGGACAATAGGGTGAGCAGACACCGTCCCCGCCCTGAAGGAGCTGATGATAGTAATGATAGCATTTATTAAGCGCTTACTATGTGCAAAGCACTGTTCTGAGCGCTGATGGTATACTACTGTGTGCAAAGCACTGTGCCGAGCGCTGGGAGAGGACAATAGGGTGAGCAGACACGGTCCCCGCCCTGAAGGAGCTGATGATAATAATGATAGCATTTATTAAGCGCTTACTATGTGCAAAGCACTGTTCTAAGTGCTGAGCACTGTTCTAAGCGCTGATGGTATACTACTGTGTGCAGAGCACTGTGCCGAGCACTGGGAGAGGACTATAGAGTGAGTAGGCACAGTCCCCACCCTGGAAGAGCTGACGGTCCCCGACTGTGTGCAGAGCACTGTGCCGAGCGCTGGGCAGAGGCCCATAGAGAGAGGAGACGAGGTCCCCGCCCTGAAGGAGCTGATGATAATAATGATAGCATTTATTAAGCGCTTACTATGTGCAAAGCACTGGTCTAAGCGCTGAGCACTGTTCTAAGCGCTGATGGCATACTACTGTGTGCAAAACCCAGTGCCGAGCGCTGGGAGAGGACAGTAGGGTGAGTAGACACGGTCCCCGCCCCGGAGGAGCTGACGGTCCACAACTGTGTGCCGAGCATTGTGCTGAGCGCTGGGCAGAGGCCCACAGAGAGAGGAGACAAGGTCCCCGCCCTGAAGGAGCTGATAATAATAACGATAGCATTTATTAAGCGCTTACTATGTGCAAAGCACTGGTCTGAGTGCTGATGGTATACTACTGTGTGCAAAGCACTGTGCCGAGTGCTGGGCAGAGGCCCACAGAGATAGGAGACAAGGGCCCCACCCTGAAGGAGCTGATGATAATAACGATAGCATTTATTAAACATTTACTACGTGCAAAGCACTGGTCTAAGCGCTGATCATCATCAATCGTATTTATTGAGCGCTTACTGTGTGCAGAGCACTGGACTAAGCGCTTGGGAAGTACAAATTGGCAACACATACCAATATGGGAAGTATATATTGGCAACATGATGGTATACTACTGTGTGCAGAGCACTGTGCCGAGCGCTGGGAGAGGACTATAGAGTGAGTAGACACGGTCCCCGCCCCGGAGGAGCTGACGGTCCACGACTGTGTGCCGAGCATTGTGCCGAGCGCTGGGCAGAGGCCCACAGAGAGAGGAGACGAGGTCCCCGCCCTGAAGGAGCTGATAATAATAATGATAGCATTTATTAAGCGCTTACTATGTGCAAAGCACCGGTCTAAGCGCTGAGCACTGTTCTAAGCGCTGATGGTCTACTATTGTGTGCAAAGCACTGTGCCGAGCGCTGGGAGAGGACAATAGAGTGAGTAGACACAGTCCCCGCCCTGGAAGAGCTGATGGTGTACGACTGTGTGCAGAGCACTGCGCCGAGCGCTGGGCAGAGGCCCATAGAGTAGACAAGGTCCCCGCCCTGAAGGAGCTGATAATAATAATGATAGCATTTATTAAGCGTTTACTATGTGCAAAGCACTGGTCTAAGCGCTGATGGTATGCTACTGTGTGCAGAGCACTGTGCCAAGAGCTGGGAGAGGACTATAGAGTGAGTAGACACGGTCCCCGCCCTGGAGGAGCTGACGGTCCACGACTGTGTGCCGAGCATTGTGCCGAACGCTGGGCAGAGGCCCACAGAGAGAGGAGACAAGGTCCCCGCCCTGAAGGAGCTGATGATAATAATGATAGCATTTATTAAACGTTTACTATGTGCAAAGCACTGGTCTAAGCGCTGAGCACTGTTCTAAGCGCTGATGGTATAGTACTGTGTGCAAAGCACTGTTCTGAGCATTGAGCACTGTTCTAAGCACTGATGGTATACTACTGTGTGCAAAGCACTGTGCCGAGCGCTGGGAGAGGACAATAGAGTGAGTAGACACGGTCCCCGCCCCGGAGGAGCTGACGGTCCCCTACCGTGTGCAGAACACTGTGCTGAGCGCTAGGAGAGGACTATAGAGTAGACACGGTCCCCGCCCTGGAAGAGCTGACGGTCCCCTACCGTGTGCAGAGCACTGTGCCGAGCGCTGGGAGAGGACTATAGAGGGAGTAGACACGGACCCCACCCTGGAAGAACTGACGGTCCACTACCGTGTGCAGAGCACTGCGCCGAGCGCTAGGAGAGGACTGTAGAGTAAGTAGACACGGTCCCCGCCCCGGAGGAGTTGATGGTGCCCTACCGTGTGCAGAGCACTGTGCCGAGCGCTAAGAGAGGACAATAGAGTGAGAAGACACGGTCCCCGCCCCGGAGGAGCTGATGGTCCACGACTGTGTGCAGAGCACTAGGAGAGGACTATAGAGGGAGTAGACACGGTCCCCGCCCCGGAGAAGCTGACGGTCCCTTACCGTGTGCAGAGCACTGTGCTGAGCGCTAGGAGAGGACTATAGAGTGAGTAGACACGGTCCCCGCCCTGGAGGAGCTGAGGGTCCCCTACCGTGTGCAGAGCACTGTGCCGAGCGCTGGGAGAGGACAATAGAGTGAGTAGACACGGTCCCCGCCCCGGAGGAGCTGACGGTCCCCTACCGTGTGCGGAGCACTGTGCTGAGCGCTAGGAGAGGACTATAGAGGGAGTAGACACGGTCCCCGCCCCGGAGAAGTTGATGGTCCACTACCGTGTGCAGAGCACTGTGCCGAGCGCTGGGAGAGGACTGTAGAGTGAGTAGACACGGTCCCCGCCCCGGAGAAGTTGACGGTCCACTACTGTGGGCAGAGCACTGTGCCGAGCGCTGAGAGGACTGTAGAGTGAATAGACACGGTCCCCGCCCTGGAAGAGCTGACGGTCCCTTACCATGTGCAGAGCACTGTGCTGAGCGCTAAGAGAGGACTGTAGCGTGAATAGACACGGTCCCCGCCCCGGAGGAGCTGACAGTCCCTTACCATGTGCAGAGCACTGTGCTGAGCGCTGGGAGAGGACTATAGAGTGAATAGACACGGTCCCCGCCCCGGAAGAGCTGACGGTCCCCTACCGTGTGCAGAGCACTGTGCCGAGCGCTGGGAGAGGACAATAGAGTGAGTAGACACGGTCCCTGCCCCGGAAGAGCTGACGGTCCCCTACCGTGTGCAGAGCATTGTGCCGAGCGCTAGGAGAGGACTATAGAGGGAGTAGACACGGACCCCACCCTGGAAGAACTGACGGTCCACTACCGTGTGCAGAGCACTGTGCCGAGCGCTAGGAGAGGACTGTAGAGTAAGTAGACACGGTCCCCGCCCCGGAGGAGTTGATGGTGCCCTACCGTGTGTAGAGCACTGTGCCGAGCGCTAAGAGAGGACAATAGAGTGAGAAGACACGGTCCCCGCCCCGGAGGAGCTGATGGTCCACGACTGTGTGCAGAGCACTAGGAGAGGACTATAGAGGGAGTAGACACGGTCCCCGCCCCGGAGGAGCTGACAGTCCACTACCATGTGCAGAGCATCGTGCTGAGCGCTAAGAGAGGACTGTAGAGTGAATAGACACGGTCCCCGCCCTGGAGGAGCTGACGGTCCCCTACCGTGTGCAGAGCACTGTGCCGAGCGCTGGGCAGAGGACAATAGAGTGAGTAGACATGGTCCCCGCCCCGGGGAAGCTGACGGTCCACTACCGTGTGCAGAGCACTGTGCCGAGCGCTAAGAGAGGACAGTAGAGTGAATAGACACGGTCCCCACCCTGGAGGAGCTGACGGTCCACTACCGTGTGCAGAGCACTGTGCCGAGCGCTGGGAGAGGACAATAGAGTGAGTAGACACGGTCCCTGCCCCGGAAGAGCTGACGGTCCCCTACCGTGTGCAGAGCACTGTGCCGAGCGCTAGGAGAGGACTATAGAGTAAGTAGACACAGTCCCCGCCCCAGAGGAGTTGACGGTCCCCTACTGTGGGCAGAGCACTGTGCCGAGCGCTAAGAGAGGACTGTAGAGTGAATAGACACGGTCCCCGCCCCGGAGGAGCTGACAGTCCCTTACCGTGTGCAGAGCACTGTGCCGAGCGCTGGGAGAGGACAATAGAATGAGTAGACACGGTCCCCGCCCCGGAAGAACTGACGGTCCCTTACCGTGTGCAGAGCATCGCGCCGAGCGCCGGGCAGGGGCCCACGGAGAGAGGAGACAAGGTCCCGGCCCCGGAGGAGCCGACGGCCGTCCGCCGCCGCCGCCGCGCGCGCGGAGCCCCGGGTCCGGGCCGTCGGCGGGCGCGTCCGTCGGGCGGCCCGCGTCCCCCGCCGCCATGTCGAAGGCGAAGAGCTCGGAGGCCGTGAAGGTGGTGGTGCGCTGCCGGCCGGCGTCCAGCAAGGAGCGGGCCGCGGGGCACGCGCAGGTGGTGGCCGTGGACTCCAAGCTGGGCCAGGTGTCGGTGCGGAGCCCCCGGGCCCCGCACGAGGCCCCCAAGACGTTCACCTTCGACGCGGTCTACGACTGGACGGCCAAGCAGCTGGACCTGTACGACGAGGCCTTCCGGCCCCTGGTGGACTCGGTCCTGGGGGGCTTCAACGGCACCATCCTGGCCTACGGGCAGACGGGCACGGGGAAGACGTACACCATGGAGGGGGTCCGCGGGGACCCCGAGCGGCGCGGGGTGATCCCCAACTCCTTCGAGCACATCTTCACCCACATCTCGCGGTCGCAGAACCAGCAGTACCTGGTGCGGGCCTCCTACCTGGAGATCTACCGGGAGGAGATCCGCGACCTGCTGGGGAAGGACCAGGCCCGGCGGCTGGAGCTGAAGGAGCGGCCCGACACGGGGGTCTTCGTCCGGGACCTGTCGTCCTTCGTCACCAAGAGCGTGCGGGAGATCGAGCACGTCATGCAGGTGGGCGGCCGCAACCGCTCCGTGGGGGCCACGCACATGAACGAGCGCAGCTCCCGCTCGCACGCCATCTTCGTGGTCACCGTGGAGTGCAGCGAGGCCGGGCCCGACGGCCGCAACCACATCCGGGTGGGCAAGCTCAACCTGGTGGACCTGGCGGGCAGCGAGCGGCAGGCCAAGACCGGGGCCCGCGGCGAGCAGCTCAAGGAGGCCACCAAGATCAACCTGTCCCTGTCGGCCCTGGGCAACGTCATCTCGGCCCTGGTGGACGGGCGCACCACCCACGTGCCCTACCGGGACTCCAAGCTCACCCGCCTGCTGCAGGACTCGCTCGGCGGCAACGCCAGGACGGTCATGGTGGCCAACGTGGGGCCCGCCTCCTACAACGTGGAGGAGACCCTCACCACCCTGCGCTACGCCAGCCGGGCCAAGAACATCAAGAACAAGCCCCGCGTCAACGAGGACCCCAAGGACGCGCTCCTCAGGGAGTTCCAGGAGGAGATCGCCCGCCTCAAGGCCCAGCTGCAGCGGCGCTCCGGGGGCAAGAGGGACAGGAGGGCCCGGAGGGGCGACGGGGACGACGAGGGGGACAGCGGGGACGACGACGACGACGGCGGCGGCGAGGCGGCCGGCCGGGACGCCGAGGCCTACTGGAGGGCCCAGCGGGAGAAGCTGGAGGCCGAGAGGATGGCCATAGCCGGAGACCACAGCCTGGTCGCCGAGGACCGGATGCGGCTCCTGAAGGAGAAGGAGAAGAAGGCGGAGGACCTGCAGAGGGAGAAGGACGCCGCCGAGATGCTGGGGGCCAAGATCAAGGTACCGGTGGCCCGAGCCGGGCGCGGCGGGGCGCCGGGAAGGCCCCGGCGGCGGGGAGGGACCGTTCGTCCGGTCGTATTCGGGGATGAGCGCTTACTGTGTGCGGAGCGCTGGGCTGAGCGCTCGGGAAGTACCAGTTGGCAACAGAATTATAATACTGACGACGGTGGTATTTGTTAAGCGCCTACTCTGTGCCAAGCCCCCTTCTAAGCCCCGGGGAGGTCCCAGGGTGATCGGGTTGTCCCACGGGGGGCTCACGGTCTTCATCCCCCTTTTTCCAGGTGAGGGAACTGAGGCACAGAGAAGGGGCGTGCCCGTTCTAAGCGCAGGGGAGGTTCCAAGGTGATCGGGTTGGCCCACGGGGGGCTCACGGTCTTCATCCCCCTTTTTCCAGATGAGGGAACTGAGGCACAGAGAAGGGGCGTGCCCGTTCTGAGCGCAGGGGAGGTTCCAAGGTGATCGGGTTGTCCCACGGGGGGCTCACGGTCTTCATCCCCTTTTTCCAGATGAGGGAACTGAGGCACAGAGAAGGGGCGTGCCCGTTCTGAGCGCCGGGGAGGTTCCAAGGTGATCGGGTTGGCCCACGGGGGGCTCACGGTCTTCATCCCCCTTTTTCCAGATGAGGGAACTGAGGCACAGAGAAGGGGCGTGCCCGTTCTGAGCGCCGGGGAGGTTCCAAGGTGATCGGGTTGTCCCACGGGGGGCTCACGGTTTTCATCCCCCTTTTCCAGATGAGGGAACTGAGGCACAGAGAAGGGGCGTGCCCGTTCTAAGCGCCGGGGAGGTTCCAAGGTGATCGGGTTGTCCCACGGGGGGCTCACGGTCTTCATCCCCTTTTTCCAGATGAGGGAACTGAGGCACAGAGAAGTGGCGTGCCCGTTCTAAGCACAGGGGAGGTTACAACGTGATCAGGTTGTCCCACGGGGGGCTCACGGTCTTCATCCCCTTTTTCCAGATGAGGGAACTGAGGCACAGAGAAGGGGCGTGCCCGTTCTAAGTGCAGGGGAGGTTCCAAGGTGATTGGGTTGTCCCACGGGGGGCTCACGGTCTTCATCCCCTTTTTCCAGATGAGGGAACTGAGGCACAGAGAAGGGACGTGCCCGTTCTAAGCGCCGGGGAGGTTCCAAGGTGATCAGGTTGTCCCATGTGGGATTCACAGTCTTCATCCCCATTTTACAGATGAGGTCACTGAGGCACAGAGAAGTGGTGTGCCCGTTCTGAGCACCGGGGAGGTTCCAAGGTGATCGGGTTGTCCCATGTGGGACTCATAATCTTCATCCCCCTTTTCCAGATGAGGTCACTGAGGCACAGGGAAGTGGTGTGCCCGTTCTAAGCGCCGGGGAGGTTCCAAGGTGATCAGGTTGTCCCATGTGGGACTCATAATCTTCATCCCCCTGTCCAGATAATAATAATAATAATAATAATAATAATAATAATGATGGCATTTGTTAAGCGCTTACTATGTGTAAAACACTGTTCTAAGCGCCGGGGGGGGATACAAGGTGATTGAGTTGTCCCACGTGGGGCTCACAGTCTTAATCCCCATTTTCCATTTGAGGTAACTGAGGCCCAGAGAAGTGAAGTGACTTGCCCAAAGTCACACAGCAGACATGATCGATTGACAAAACGAAACCTGTGGATGGGTGTCAAGTTGTCAGAACAAATGGAATTAAAGCTAGATCAATCAATCAATCAGTCGTATTTATTGAGCGCTTACTGTGTGCAGAGCACTGGACTAAGCGCTTGGGAAGTACGAGTTGGCAACATAGATGCACATCATTAACAAAATAGAAGAGTAAATGTGGACAAGGAAAATAAAAAGGGTGATAAATCTGTACTAACATAGAAAGGGGCTGTGGGGAGGGGAAGGAGGTAGGGCGGAGGGGGAGAGGAAAGATGGGGCTTAGTGTGGGAAGGCTTCCTGGAGGAGGTGAGCTCTCATCATCATCATCATCATCATCAATCGTATTTATTGAGCGCTTACTATGTGCAGAGCACTGGACTAAGCGCTTGGGAAGTACAAATTGGCAACATATAGAGACAGTCCCTACCCAACAGTGGGCTCACAGTCTAAAAGGGGGAGACAGAGACCAAACATACTAACAAAATAAAATAAATAGAATAGATGTGTACAAATAAATTAAATAAATAAATAGAGTCAAAAAATATGTACAAACATATATCCATATATACAGGTGCTGTGGGGAAGGGAGGGAGGTAAGATGGGGGGATGGAGAGGGGGGCGAGGGGGAGAGGAAGGAAGGGGGTGAGTGTGGGAAGGCCTCCTGGAGGAGGTGAGCTCTCAGCAGGGCCTTGAAGGGAGGAAGAGAGCCAGCTTGGCGGATGGGCAGAGGGATTGGGGGCATTCCAGGCCCGGGGGAGGACGGGGGCCGGGGGTCCATGGCGGGACAGGCGAGAGCGAGGTACGGGGAGGAGATTAGTGGTGGAGGAGCGGAGGGTGCGGGCTGGGCAGTAGAAGGAGAGAAGGGAGGTGAGGTAGGAGGGGGCGAGGTGATGGAGAGCCTTGAAGCCCAGGGTGAGGAGTTTCTGCCTGATGCGCAGATTGATCGGTAGCCATTGGAGGTTTTTGAGGAGGGGAGTAATATGTCCAGAGCGTTTCTGGACAAAGATAATCCGGGCAGCGGCGTGAAGTATAGACTGAAGCGGGGAGAGACAGGAGGACGGGAGATCAGAGAGGAGGCCGATGCAGTCATCCCGTCGGGAGAGGATGAGAGATTGAACCGGCAGGGTAGCGGTTTGGATGGAGAGGAAAGGGCGGATTCATTCATTCATTCATTCATTCATTGAGCGCTTACTGTGTGCAGAGCACTGTAGTAAGCGCTTGGGAAGTCCAAGTCGGCAACATCTAGAGACGGGCCCTACCCACCAGTGGGCTCACAGGCTAGAAGGGGGAGAATAATTAAATAGGGCTCGTCCGGAGCAGAGACTGTGTCTAGTCCAATCAGTCAATCAATCAATCAATCAATCAATCGTATTTATTGAGCGCTTACTGTGTGCAGAACACTGTACTAAGCGCTTGGGAAGTACAAAAGCGCTTGGGAAGTACAAGTTGGCAACATCTAGAGACGGGCCCTACCCACCAGTGGGCTCACAGGCTACAAGGGGGAGAATAATTAAATAGGGCTCGTCCGGAGCAGAGACTGTGTCTAGTCCAATCAATCAATCAATCAATCAATCAATCGTATTTATTGAGCGCTTACTGTGTGCAGAACACTGTACTAAGCGCTTGGGAAGTACAAAAGCGCTTGGGAAGTACAAGTTGGCAACATCTAAAGACGGGCCCTACCCACCAGTGGGCTCACAGGCTAGAAGGGGGAGAATAATTAAATAGGGCTCGTCAGGAGCAGAGACTGTGTCTAGTCCAATCAATCAATCAATCGATCATATTTATTGAGCGCTTACTGTGTGCAGAGCACTGGACTAAGCGCTTGGGAAGTACAAAAGCGCTTGGGAAGTACAAGTCCAATTTGTATCCATTACAGTGCTTAGTATAGTGCCTGGCACATAATAAGCACTAAAGACCACAATTACTAATACTCCTAAGCACTTGGGTAAGTACAGGATCACTCCCAACTGCAGCAGCGCTTACTCTGTGCAGAGCACTGTACTAAGCGCCTGGGAATCTTGGCGATGTCGCGGAGGTGAGACCGGCAGGTTTTGGTGACGGATCGGATGTGAGGCGAGCACTTCTTGGGGAAGCAGTGTCGCGCAGTGGAAACAGCGTGAGCTTGGGAGTCCGAGGTCATGGGTTCAAATCCTGGCCCCACCACTTGTCAGCTGTGTGACCTTGGGCAAGCCACCTCACTTCTCTGGGCCTCAGTGACCTCATCTGGAAAATGGGGGTGAAGACTGGGAGCCCCAAGTGGGAGAAGCTGATCACCTTGTATCCCCCACCCAGTGCTTAGGCACATAGTAAGCGCTTCACAAATACCACCATTAAGTGACTTGCCCAAAGTCACCCAGTTGACAAGTGGCGCAGTCGGGATCCGAACCCATGACCTCGGACTCCACAGCCCGGGCTCTTAACACTGAGCCACGACAATATAATAGACCCGTCCCCTGCCCACAAGGAGCTGACAGTCCAGAGCGGGAGACGGACGGGAAGAGAAATCAGCAGATTGTGTGCCGAGCACTGGACTGAGCGCTTGGGAGAGTCCAATAGAGGAATGTAATAGACGCATTGCCTGCCCACCAGGAGCTGACAGTCTAGAGCGGGAGACGGACGGGAGGAGAAATCAGCAGATTGTGTGCCGAGCACTGGACTGAGCGCTTGGGAGAGTCCAATAGAGCAATGTAATAGACCCGTCCCCTGCCCACAAGGAGCTGACAGTCTAGAGTGGGAGACGGACAGGAGGAGAAATCAGCAGATTGTGTGCCGAGCACTGGACTGAGCGCTTGGGAGAGTCCAATAGAGCAATGTAGTAGACGCATTCCCTGCCCACCAGGAGCTGACAGTCTAGAGCGGGAGACGGACGGGAGGAGAAATCAGCAGATTGTGTGCCGAGCACTGGACTGAGCGCTTGGGAGAGTCCAGTAGAGCAATGTAATAGACGCATTCCCTGCCCACCAGGAGCTGACAGTCTAGAGCGGGAGACGGACGGGAGGAGAAATCAGCAGATTGTGTGCCGAGCACTGGACTGAGCGCTTGGGAGAGTCCAATAGAGCAATGTAATAGACCCGTCCCCTGCCCACAAGGAGCTGACAGTCTAGAGTGGGAGACAGACAGGAGGAGAAATCAGCAGATTGTGTGCCGAGCACTGGACTGAGCGCTTGGGAGAGTCCAATAGAGCAATGTAGTAGACGCATTCCCTGCCCACCAGGAGCTGACAGTCTAGAGCGGGAGACGGACGGGAGGAGAAATCAGCAGATTGTGTGCCGAGCACTGGACTGAGCGCTTGGGAGAGTCCAGTAGAGCAATGTAATAGACGCATTCCCTGCCCACCAGGAGCTGACAGTCTAGAGCGGGAGATGGACGGGAGGAGAAATCAGCAGATTGTGTGCCGAGCACTGGACTGAGCGCTTGGGAGAGTCCAATAGAGCAATGTAATAGACGCATTGCCTGCCCACAAGGAGCTGACAGTCTAGAGCGGGAGACGGACGGGAGGAGAAATCAGCAGATTGTGTGCCGAGCACTGGACTGAGCGCTTGGGAGAGTCCAGTAGAGCAATGTAATAGACGCATTCCTGCCCACCAGGAGCTGACAGTCTAGAGCGGGAGACGGACGGGAAGAGAAATCAGCAGATTGTTTGCAGAGCACTGGACTGAGCACTTGGGAGAGTCCAGTAGAGCAATGTAATAGACGCATTCCCTGCCCACAAGGAGCTGACAGTCTTGAGCGGGAGACGGACGGGAGGAGAAATCAGCAGATTGTGTGCCGAGCACTGGACTGAGCGCTTGGGAGAGTCCAATAGAGCAATGTAATAGACGCATTCCCTGCCCACAAGGAGCTGACAGTCTAGAGCGGGAGACGGACGGGAGGAGAAATCAGCAGATTGTGTGCAGAGCACTGGACTGAGCGCTTGGGAGAGTCCAATAGAGCAATGTAATAGACGCATTCCCTGCCCACCAGGAGCTGACAGTCTAGAGCAGGAGATGGACAGGAGGAGAAATCAGCAGATTGTGTGCAGAGCACTGGACTGAGCGCTTGGGAGAGTCCAATAGAGCAATGTAATAGACGCATTCCCTGCCCACAAGGAGCTGACAGTCTTGAGCGGGAGACGGACGGGAAAAGAAGTGAATTCTGGGTAGGATTGGGGCAGACCCCTGCCCTCCCCTGTGGCCCCCGGCCCGGAGCTGATTGTTTGGCCGCCCCTCGCCCCGCCAGGCGATGGAGAGCAAACTTCTGGTCGGGGGGAAAAACATCATCGACCACACCAACGAGCAGCAGAAAGTCCTGGAGCAGAAGCGGCAGGAGATCGCCGAGCAGGTAAGGTGGCCGCCGGTCACGGCCCGGGGCCTGGGGGGGACTCCTCCCTCCGTCCGTCCGTCCGTCCGTCCCCCCCAGCCCCTCAGAGGGGGTCCCCGCGAGAGGCGGCGTCCACCCCGCCAGCCCGGAGGCGACCCGATGACCTCCAGCCGGGCGGGAGGGAACCTGGAGTCCCGTGGAATATTCATTCATTCAGTCGTATTTACTGAGCGCTTACTGTGTGCAGAGCACTGGACTAAGCGCTTGGGAAGTCCAAGTTGGCAGCATCTAGAGACGGTCCCTACCCAACAAGCGGGCTCACAGGCTAGAAGGGGGAGACAGACAACAAAACAAAACATATTAACAAAATAAAATAAATAGAATAAATATGTACAAATAAATAGAGTGATAAATATGTACAAGCATTCATTCATTCAATCGTATTTATTGAGCACTTACTGTGGGCAGAGCACTGGACTAAGCGCTTGGGAAGTCCAAGTTGGCAACATCTAGAGACAGCCCCTACCCAACAGCGGGCTCACAGGCTAGAAGGGGGAGACAGACAACAAGATGAAACATATTAACAAAGTAAAATGAATAGAATAAATATGTACAAATAAATAAATAGAGTAATAAATATGTACAAGCATTCATTCATTCATTCAATCGTATTTATTGAGCGCTTACTGTGTGCAGAGCACTGGACTAAGCGCTTGGGAAGTCCAAGTTGGCAACATAGAGAGACGGCCCCTACCCAACAGCGGGCTCACAGTCTAGAAGGGGGAGACAGACAACAAGACAAAACATATTAACAAAATAAAATAAAATAAATATGTACAAATAGAGTAATAAATATGTACAAGCATTCATTCATTCAATCGTATTTATTGAGCACTTACTGTGTGCAGAGCACTGGACTAAGCGCTTGGGAAGTCCAAGTTGGTAACATCTAGAGACGGTCCCTACCCAGCGGCGGGCTCACAGGCTAGAAGGGGGAGACAGACAACAAAACAAAACATATTAACAAAATAAAATAAATAGAATAAATATGTACAAATAAATAGAGTGATAAATATGTACAAGCATTCATTCATTCAATCGTATTTATTGAGCACTTACTGTGGGCAGAGCACTGGACTAAGCGCTTGGGAAGTCCAAGTTGGCAACATCTAGAGACGGTCCCTACCCAGCAGCGGGCTCACAGGCTAGAAGGGGGAGACAGACAACAAGATGAAACATATTAACAAAGTAAAATGAATAGAATAAATATGTACAAATAAATAGAGTAATAAATATGTACAAGCATTCATTCATTCAATCGTATTTATTGAGCGCTTACTGTGTGCAGAGCACTGGACTAAGCGCTTGGGAAGTCCAAGTTGGCAACATAGAGAGACGGCCCCTACCCAACAGCGGGCTCACAGTCTAGAAGGGGGAGACAGACAACAAGACAAAACATATTAACAAAATAAAATAAAATAAATATGTACAAATAGAGTAATAAATATGTACAAGCATTCATTCATTCAATCGTATTTATTGAGCACTTACTGTGTGCAGAGCACTGGACTAAGCGCTTGGGAAGTCCAAGTTGGTAACATCTAGAGACGGTCCCTACCCAGCGGCGGGCTCACAGTCTAGAAGGGGGAGACAGACAACAAGACAAAACATATTGACAAAATAAAATAAATAGAATAAATATGTAAAAATAAATAGAGTAATAAATATGTACTAGCATTCATTCATTCATTTATTCAGTTGTATTTATTGAGTGCTTACCGTGTGCAGAGCACTGTAGTCCAAGTTGGCAACATCTAGAGACAGCCCCTACCCAACAGCGGGCTCACAGTCTAGAAGGGGGAGACAGACAACAAAACAAAACATATTAACAAAATAAAATAAATAGAATAAATATGTACAAACATTCATTCATTCATTCAATCGTATTTATTGAGTGCTTACTGTGTGCAGAGCACTGGACTAAGCGCTTGGGAAGTCCAAGTTGGCAACATCTAGAGACGGCCCCTACCCAACAGCGGGCTCACAGGCTAGAAGGGGGAGACAGACAACAAGACAAAACATATTGACAAAATAAAATAAATAGAATAAATATGTACAACCATTCATTCATTCATTCAATCGTATTTATTGAGCGCTTACTGTGTGCAGAGCACTGGACTAAGCGCTTGGGAAGTCCGAGTTGGCAACATCTAGAGACGGCCCCTACCCAACAGCGGGCTCACAGGCTAGAAGGGGGAGACAGACAACAAGACAAAACATATTGACAAAATAAAATAAATAGAATAAATATGTACAACCATTCATTCATTCATTCAATCGTATTTATTGAACGCTTACTGTGTGCAGAGCACTGGACTAAGCGCTTGGGAAGTACAAGTTGGCAACCTATAGAGACGGCCCCTACCCAACAGCGGGCTCACAGTCTAGAAGGGGGAGACGGACAACAAGACAAAACATATTAACAAAATAAAATAAATAGAATAAATATGTACAAATATTCATTCGTTCATTCAGTTGTATTTATTGAGCTCTTGCTGTGGGCAGAGCACTGTACTAAGCGCTTGGGAAGTCCAAGTCGGCAACCTATAGAGACGGTCCCTACCCAGCAGCGGGCTCACAGTCTAGAAGGGGGAGATGGACAAGAAGACAAAACACATTGACCAAATAAAATAAATCGAATAAATGTACATAGTCCCCTTGCGTCTTCCTGCCTCGGTTTCCCCACTCCGTCCCCTTAGACGGGGAAGCCTCGGGTCTGGCGGGGGAGGGTCCGGGCCGTCCGCGGTGGGTTAAGCGCTTAACGATGTGCTGGACGCCGCGCTACGCGATGTCCCCGTCCCCCGCGGGGGGACCGAGGGACGGAGGAGGGCGGCGACCGGCCCGGGATCCCGCAGCGGGAATGGCTTGGGGTTTTCCCGCCCAGAAACGCCGGGAGCGGGAAATCCAGCAGCAGGTTGAGATCCGGGATGAGGAGACCCTGGAGCTGAGGGAGACGTACAGCTCTCTGCAGCAGGAGGTGGACATCAAGACCAAAAAACTCAAAAAGGTAACGGCCCCTCGTCCTCGGGGCTGCTTAGTAATAATAATAATGGCATTTATTAAGCGCTTACTATGTGCCAAGCACTGTTCTAAGCGCTGGGGAGGTTACAGGGTGATCAGGTTGTCCCCTGGGGGGCTCACAGTCTTCATCCCCATTTTCCAGATGAGGTGACTGAGGCCCAGAGATTAATAATGATGGCATTTATTAAGCGCTTACTATGTGCCAAGCACTGTTCTAAGCGCCGGGGAGGTTACAAGGTGATGAGGTTGTCCCCCGGGGGGCTCACAGTCTTCATCCCCATTTGACAGATGAGGTGACTGAGGCCCAGAGAATAATAATGATGGCATTTATTAAGCGCTTACTATGTGCCAAGCACTGTTCTAAGCGCTGGGGAGGTTACAAGGTGATCAGGTTGTCCCCCGGGGGGCTCACAGGCTTCATCCCCATTTGACAGATGAGGTGACTGAGGCCCAGAGAATAATAATAATAATAATAATAATGATGGCATTTATGAAGCGCTTACTCTGTGCCAAGCACTGTTCTAAGCTCTGGGGAGGTTACAAGGTGATCAGGTTGTCCCCTGGGGGACTCACAGTCTTCATCCCCATTTAACAGATGAGGTGACTGAGGCCCAGAGATTAATAATGATGGCATTTATTAAGCGCTTACTATGTGCCAAGCACTGTTCTAAGCGCCGGGGAGGTTACAAGGTGATGAGGTTGTCCCCCGGGGGGCTCACAGTCTTCATCCCCATTTGACTGATGAGGTGACTGAGGCCCAGAGAATAATAATGATGGCACTTATTAAGCGCTTACTATGTGCCAAGCACTGGGGAGGTTACAAGGTGATGAGGTTGTCCCCCGGGGGCTCACAGTCTTCATCCCTATTTGACAGATGAGGTGACTGAGGCCCAGAGAATTATAATAATAATAATGATGGCATTTATTAAGCGCTTACTATGTGCCAAGCACCGTTCTAGGCACTGGGGAGGTTACAAGGTGATGAGGTTGTCCCCCAGGGGGCTCACAGTCTTCATCCCCATTTGACAGATGAGGGAACTGAGGCCCAGAGAAGGGAAGTGACTCGCCCAAAGTCACATAGCTGACGGGTGGCGGGGCCGGGATTCGAACCCATGACCTCTGTCTCCAAAGCCCGGGCTCTTTCCACTGAGCCACGCTGCTTCTCTGAGCACTTGCTCCGTGCAGAGCCCGGGAGAGGTGGCGGACCCCTTCCTTGCCCACAGAGAGCTTACAGTCCGTCAGTGGCATTTTTTGGGCGCTCTCTGTGTGCAGAGCATCATCATCATCAATCGTATTTATTGAGCACTTACTATGTGCAGAGCACTGTGCTAAGCGCCTGGGAGAGTTGGCAGACACGTTCTCCGCCCTCAGGGAGCACTGGTATTTATCCGACGGTATTTATTGAGCGCTTCCTGGTGCAGAGCGCTTGGGAGAGTCCAGTCCAAGAGAGTCCCTGCCCCAAAAGAGCGGCCCCTCGTTGGTATTTATTGAGCGCTTCCCATCCTACGCGCATGGGAGAGTCCAGTCCGCCAGCCGGCAGACCCTCTCCCTGCCCACAGGGAGCCGACGGTCTAGAGGATGATTCGATCGATGGTATTTACTGAGCGCCCAGCGTGTGCGGAGCAGTGTGCTAAACACCTGGGAGAGTCGGTAGACATATTCCCACTCCACAAGGAACTTACAGTCGATCGGTGGTATTTATTGAGCACTCACCGTGGGCGGGGCACTGTACTGAGCGCCTGGCAGAGTTGGTAGGCACGTTTTCTGCCCGCAGGGAGCACTGGTATTTATCCGACGGCATTTATTGAGCGCTTCCTGGTGCAGAGCGCTTGGGAGAGTCCAGTCCAAGAGAGTCCCTGCCCCAAAAGAGCGACCCCTCGATGGTATTTATTGAGCGCTTCCCATCCTACGCGCTTGGGAGAGCCCAGTCCGCCAGCCGGCACACCTGCTCCCTGCCCACGGGGAGCCGGCAGTCTAGAGGATGATTCGATCGATGGTATTTACTGAGCGCTCAGCGTGTGCAGAGCACTGTGCTAAGCGCCTGGGAGAGTTGGGGGACACGTTCCCTGTCCACAAGGAACTTACAATCGATCGGTGGTATTTATTGAGCGCTCACTCTGTGCGGAGCACTGTGCTAAGCACCTGGGAGAGTCGGTAGACATATTCCCACTCCACAAGGAACTTACAGTCGATCGGTGGTATTTATTGAGCACTCACCATGGGCGGAGCACTGTACTGAGCGCCTGGCAGAGTTGGTAGGCACGTTCTCCGCCCACAGGGAGCACTGGTATTTATCCGACGGTATTTATTGAGCGCTTCCTGGTGCAGAGCGCTTGGGAGAGTCCAGTCCAAGAGAGTCCCTGCCCCAAAAGAGCGACCCCTCGATGGTATTTATTGAGCGCTTCCCATCCTACGCGCATGGGAGAGCCCAGTCCGCCAGCCGGCAGACCCTCTCCCTGCCCACGGGGAGCCGACGGTCTAGAGGACGGTTCGAGCGGTGGTATTTACTGAGCGCCCGGCGGGTGCGGAGCACTGTGCTAAGCGCCTGGGAGAGTTGGGGGACATGTTCCCTGTCCACAAGGAACTTACAATCGATCGGTGGTATTTATTGAGCGCTCACTCTGTGCGGAGCACTGTGCTAAGCACCTGGGAGAGTCGGTAGACATATTCCCACTCCACAAGGAACTTACAGTCGATCGGTGGTATTTATTGAGCACTCACCGTGGGCGGGGCACTGTACTGAGCGCCTGGCAGAGTTGGTAGGCACGTTTTCTGCCCGCAGGGAGCACTGGTATTTATCCGACGGCATTTATTGAGCGCTTCCTGGTGCAGAGCGCTTGGGAGAGTCCAGTCCAAGAGAGTCCCTGCCCCAAAAGAGCGACCCCTCGGTGGTATTTACTGAGCGCTTCCCATCCTACGCGCATGGGAGAGCCCAGTCCGCCAGCCGGCAGACCCTCTCCCTGCCCACGGGGAGCCAACGGTCTAGTGGACGGTTCAAGCGGTGGTATTTACTGAGCGCCTAGCGGGTGCGGAGCACTGTGCTAAGCGCCTGGGAGAGTTGGGGGACACGTTCCCTGTCCACAAGGAACTTACAATCGATCGGTGGTATTTATTGAGCGCTCACGCTGTGCTAAGCGCCTGGGAGAGTCGGTAGACATATTCCCACTTCACAAGGAACTTCCAGTCGGTCAGTGGTATTTATTGAGCGCTCACCATGGGCGGAGCACTGTACTGAGCGCCTGGCAGAGTTGGTAGGCACGTTCTCCGCCCGCAGGGAGCACTGGTATTTATCCGACGGTATTTATTGAGCGCTTCCTGGTGCAGAGCGCTTGGGAGAGTCCAGTCCAAGAGAGTCCCTGCCCCAAAGGAACGATCCCTCGATGGTATTTATTGAGCGCTTCCCATCCTACGCGCTTGGGAGAGCCCAGTCCGCCAGCCGGCAGACCCGCTCCCTGCCCACAGGGAGCCAACGGTCTAGTGGACGGTTCGAGCGGTGGCATTTACTGAGCGCCCGGCGGGTGCGGGGCTCTGAGCTGAGCGCCGCAGCGGGACCCCGGGTGGGGAGGGGGGCGGCCCGGGCCCGTGACGACCCCCGTCCCCCCCCTCGGCAGCTGTTTTCGAAGCTGCAGGCCGTGAAGGTGGAGATCCACGACCTGCAAGAGGCGCACATCAAGGAGCGACAGGAACTGGAGCAGACGCAAAACGAGCTCACCCGGGAGCTCAAACTCAAGTAAGCGCCCCCGGGGCCGGGGGGCGGCCGGCGGCCGGGGGGTCTCCCCCACCGGGGGGAAATCCTCCGCCCGGACGGGCAAGGCCCGAAGCTGTCGAGTGCTCGCGGTGTTCGCCGTAATCGGGGCGGTCGGCCCGTAGAAATCCATTCCTTCGGTCGTATTTATTGAGCGCCTCCTGTGTGCGGAGCACTGGACTGAGCGCTTGATGGGGATTGATTTTTGATTGATTTTTGAATGAATGAATGACTAATCATGTTAGCGGTCATAGGAGCGGTTAGCCGTAGAAATTCGTTCCTTCGGTCGTATTTAGGGAGCGCTTCCTGTGTGCGGAGCACTGGACTGAGCGCTTGATTTTGATTGATTTTTGATTGATTTCTGAATGAATGAATGACTAATCATGTTAGCGGTTAGCTGTAGAAATTTGTTCCTTCAATCGTATTTAGGGAGCGCTTCCTATGTGCGGAGCACTGGGCTAAGCGCTTGATTGGGATTGATTTTTGATTGATTTTTGAATGAATGAATGACTAATCACGTTAGCGGTTAGCCATAGAAATTTGTTCCTTCAATCGTATTTATTGAGCGCTTCCTGTGTGCGGAGCACTGGACTAAGCGCTTGATTGTGATTGATTTTTGATTGATTTTTGAATGAATGAATGACTAATCATGTTAGCGGTTAGCCATAGAAATTCGTTCCTTCAATCGTATTTAGGGAGCGCCTCCTGTGTGCGGAGCACTGGACTAAGCGCTTGATGGGGATTGATTTCTGATTGATTTTTGAATGAATGAATGACTAATCATGTTAGCGGTAATAGGAGCGGTTAGCCGTAGAAATTCGTTCCTTCGGTCGTATTTAGGGAGTGCTTCCTGTGTGCGGAGCACTGGACTAAGCGCTTGATTTTGATTGATTTTTGATTGATTTCTGAATGAATGAATGACTAATCATGTTAGCGGTTAGCTGTAGAAATTTGTTCCTTCAATCGTATTTAGGGAGCGCTTCCTGTGTGCGGAGCACTGGACTAAGCGCTTGATGGTGGTTGATTTTTGATTGATTTTTGAATGAATGAATGACTAATCATGTTAGCGGTTAGCCATAGAAATTCGTTCCTTCAGTCGTATTTAGGGAGCGCTTCCTGTGTGCGGAGCACTGGACTAAGCGTTTGATTGCGATAGATTTTTGATTGATTTTTGAATGAATGAATGACTAATCATGTTAGCGGTTAGCCGTAGAAATTCGTTCCTTCAGTCGTATTTAGGGAGCGCTTCCTGTGTGCGGAGCACTGGGCTAAGCGCTTGATTGGGATTGATTTTTGATTGATTTTTGAATGAATGAATGACTAATCACGTTAGCGGTTAGCCATAGAAATTTGTTCCTTCAATCGTATTTATTGAGCGCTTCCTGTGTGCGGAGCACTGGGCTAAGCGCTTGATTGCGATTGATTTTTGATTGATTTTTGAATGAATGAATGACTAATCATGTTAGCGGTTAGCCATAGAAATTCGTTCCTTCAGTCGTATTTAAGGAGCGCTTCCTGTGTGTGGAGCACTGGACTAAGCGTTTGATTGTGGTTGATTTTTGATTGATTTTTGAATGAATGAATGACTAATCATCTTAGCGGTAATAGGAGCAGTTAGCCGTAGAAATTCGTTCCTTCAGTCGTATTTAGGGAGCGCCTCCTGTGTGCGGAGCACTGGACTAAGCGCTTGATGGTGGTTGATTTTTGATTGATTTTTGAGTGAATGAATGACTAATAATGTTAGCGGTAATAGGAGCGGTTAGCCATAGAAATTCGTTCCTTCAGTCGTATTTAGGGAGCGCTTCCTGTGTGCAGAGCACTGGACTAAGCGCTTCATTGTGGTTGATTTTTGATTGATTTTTGAATGAATGAATGATTAATAATGTTAGCGGTAATAGGAGCGGTTAGCCATAGAAATTCGTTCCTTCAATCGTATTTAGGGAGCGCTTCCTGTGTGCGGAGCACTGGACTGAGCGCTTGATGGGGATTGATTTTTGATTGATTTTTGAATGAATGAATGACTAATGATGTGAGCGGTAATAGGAGCGGTTAGCCATAGAAATTCCTTCCTTCAATCGTATTTAGGGAGCGCTTCCTGTGTGCGGAGCACTGGACTGAGCGCTTGATTGCGATTGATTTTTGATTGAGTTTTGAATGAATGAATGACTAATCATGTTAGCGGTAATAGGAGCGGTTAGCCGTAGAAAAATCGTTCCTTCAGTCGTATTTATGGAGCGCTTCCTGTGTGCGGAGCACTGGACTAAGCGCTTGATTGGGATTGATTTTTGAATGAATGAATGACTAATGATGTTAGCGGTAATAGGAGCGGTTAGCCGTAGAAATTCGTTCCTTCAGTCGTATTTAGGGAGCGCTTCCTGTGTGCGGAGCACTGGACTAAGCGCTTGATGGGGATTGATTTTTGATTGATTTTTGAATGAACGAATGACTCATAATGTTAGCGGTAATAGGAGTGGTTAACCATAGAAATTCGTTCCTTCAGTCGTATTTATTGAGCGCTTCCTGTCATCATCATCATCAATCGTATTTATTGAGCGCTTACTGTGTGCAGAGCACTGTACTAAGCGCTTGGGAAGTACAAGTTGGAAAGATATAGAGACAGTCCCTACCGTGCAGAGCACTGGACTAAGCGCTTGATTTTGATTGATTTTTGATTGATTTCTGAATGAATGAATGACTAATAATGTTAGCGGTAATAGGAGCGGTTAGCTGTAGAAATTCGTTCCTTCAGTCGTGTTTAGGGAGCGCTTCCTGTGTGCGGAGCACTGGACTAAGCGCTTGATGATACTAATAATAATATCTAGACTGTGAGCCCACTGTTGGGTAGGGACCGTCTCTAAATGTTGCCAACTTGGACTTCCCAAGCGCTTAGTACAGTGCTCTGCACACAGTAAGGGCTCAATAAATACGATCGATTGATTGATTGACTAAGCGCTTGATGATAATAATAATATCTAGACTGTGAGCCCACTGTTGGGTAGGGACCGTCTCTCTTACGTTGCCAACTTGTACTTCCCAAACGCTTAGTCCAGTGCTCTGCACACAGTAAGCGCTCAATAAATACGATTGATTGATTGAGTGCTCTGCACACAGTGAGTGCTCAATAAATACCATTGATGGATTGATTGATTCTCCAGGCATCTCATCATAGAGAATTTCATTCCCCTGGAAGAGAAATCCAAGATCATGAACAGATCCTACTTCGACGAAGAGGAAGACCAGTGGAAACTGCATCCCATCACCCGGTTGGAGTGAGTGACCTTTGACCCCGGCCCCGGGGGGCGGCCTAGGGGACCGGGTTCGAGGCTAGTCCTGTGAGCCCGCTGTTGGGTAGGGACCGTCTCTCTATGTTGCCAACTTGGACTTCCCAAGCGCTTAGTCCAGTGCTGTGCACACAGTAAGCGCCCAATAAATACGATTGAATGAATGCTGTGCACACAGTAAGCGCTCAATCAATACGATTGAATGAATGAATGAATGTGCCAAGCACTGCGCTGAGCGCCGGATCGATGAGAGCTCAAGAGGTCGGACTCAGCCCCCCATCCCGCCCGGGCCTGCCGGTCTAAGGGGACCGCGTGGAGGCGGAGGCCGGGGGGAAATGACCGGCCCAGGGTCACACGGCGGCTCCGAGGGGTTCCGGGTTCGAGGTGGCGGGGCGGGGCGGGGGGGGGGGTGGTTGGGGGAGACGTCTCCCGCGGCCCGCTGACCGGTTGCGGGGGTCTCCCGCCACCAGCAACCAGCAGATGATGAAGCGGCCCGTGTCCGCCGTGGGATCCAAGCGGCCCCTCAGCCAACACGCCAAGACATCCATGATGACGTGTGCCGAGGCCCGGTACCGGGTGAGACCCCGTCCACACCAGGGGACCCCATCCCGGCCCCCAACACCAACTGGGGGTGGTGATAATACTTGCGGTATCTGTTAATAATAATAATAATGATGGCATTTATTAAGCGCTTACTATGTGCCAAGCACTGTTCTAAGCGCTGGGGGAGGGATACAAGGCGATCAGGTTGTCCCACGGGGGGCTCCCAGTCTTCATCCCCATTTTACAGGTGAGGGAACTGAGGTACAGAGAAGTTAGAGAAGCAGCGTGGCTCAGTGGAAAGAGCCCGGGCTTTGGAGTCAGAGGTCATGGGTTCGAATCCCGGCTCCGCCACATGTCTGCTGTGTGACCTTGGGCTAGTCACTTCACTTCTCTGGGCCTCAGTTACCTCATCTGTAAATGGGGATTGACTGTGAGCCCCCCCGGGGGACAACCTCATCACCTTGTAACTTCCCCAGCGCTTAGAACAGTGCTTTGCACATAGTAAGTGCTTAACAAATGGCATTATTATTATTATTATTATTATTATTATTACTATTAAGTGACTTAATAATAATGATGGCATTTATTAAGCACTTACTATGTGCAAAGCACTGTTCTAAGCGCTGGGGGGGGGATACAAGGTGATCAGGTTGTCCCACGTGGGGCTCACGGTTTTAATCCCCATTTTACAGATGAGGGAACTGAGGTTCAGAGAAGTTAAGTGACTTAATAATAATGATGATGGCATTTATTAAGCACTTACTATGTGCAAAGCACTGTTCTAAGCGCTGGAGGGGGATACAAGGCGATCAGGTTGTCCCACGTGGGGCTCACAGTTTTAATCCCCATTTTGCAGATGAGGTAACTGAGGTACAGAGAAGTTAAGTGACAATAATAATGATGGCATTTATTAAGCGCTTACTGTGTGCAAAGCACTGTTCTAAACATTGGGGGGGATACAAGGCAATCAGGTTGCCCCACATAATAATAATAATGATGGCATTTATTAAGCGCTTACTATGTGCCAAGCACTGTTCTAAGCACTGGGGGGGGGTGGGATACAAGGCGATCAGGTTGTCCCACGGGGGGCTCACAGTTTTAATCCCCATTTTACAGATGAGGGAACTGAGGTTCAGAGAAGTTAAGTGACTTAATAATAATGATGATGGCATTTATTAAGCACTTACTATGTGCAAAACACTGTTCTAAGCGCTGGGGGGGGATACAAGGCGATCAGGTTGTCCCACGTGGGGCTCACGGTTTTAATCCCCATTTTGCAGATGAGGTAACTGAGGTACAGAGAAGTTAAGTGACTTAATAATAATGATGGCATTTATTAAGTGCCTACTATGTGCAAAGCACTGCTCTAAGCGCTGTGGGGGGATACAAGGCGATCAGGTTGTCCCACGGGGGGCTCACAGTTTTAATCCCCATTTTACAGATGAGGTAACTGAGGTACAGAGAGGTTAAAAGCGACTTAATGATGGCATTTATTAAGTGCTTGGGAAGTGCTCCGGTGTGCTCCTCCACAGAGAGCAGCGTGGCTCAGTGGAAAGAGCCCAGGCTTTGGGGTCCGAGGTCATGGGTTCAAATCCCGTCTTCGCCACTTGTCAGCTGGGTGACTTTGGGCAAGTCACTTCACTTCTCGGGGCCTCAGTTCCCTCATCTGGAAAATGGGGATGAAGACCGGGAGCCCACCACCTGATCACCTTGTAACCTCCCCCAGCGCTTAGAGCAGTGCTTTGCACATAGTAAGCGCTTAGTAAATGCCATCATTATTATAAAGTCACTTCTCTTTATCTTTGCACACAGCAAGCGCTTAATAAATGCCATTTTTTAAGAAAAAAAAAAAGACCGCTGCCCTAGGTGATGGGGAGAGCGAGGTCAGGGGGGGCGCTGACTGATCACCTCATAACCTCCCCCAGCGCTTAGAGCAGTGCTTTGCACATAGTAAGCGCTTAGTAAATGCCATCATTATTATTAAGTCACTTAACTTCTCTGTACCTTTACACATAGCAAGCGCTTAATTTTTTTTAAAAAAGAGACCACTGCCCTTGGTGATGGGGAGAGCGAGGTCCGGGGGGGGCGCCGACTGATCACCTTGTAACCTCCCCCAGCGCTTAGAACAGTGCTTTGCACATAGTAAGCGCTTAGTAAATGCCATCATTATTATTAAGTCACTTCTCTGTACCGCTGTACCTTTGCACATAGCAAGCGCTTAATAAATGCCTTTTTTTTAAAAAAAAAAAGACCGCTGCCCTTGGTGATGGGGAGAGCGAGGTCCGGGGGGGCGCTGACTGATCACCTTGTAACCTCCCCCAGCGCTTAGAGCAGTGCTTTGCACATAGTAAGCGCTTAGTAAATTTTTTTACTCTTATTTTTTTATCTTACTTATTTTTTTTACATATTTATTACTCTATTTATTTATTTATTTATTTTACCTGTACATTTCTATCCTACTTATTTTATTTTGTTGGTATGTTTGGTTCTGTTCTCTGTCTCCCCCTTTTAGACTGTGAGCCCACTGTTGGGTAGGGACTGTCTCTATGTGATGCCAATTTGTACTTCCCAAGCGCTTAGTACAGTGCTCTGCACATAGTAAGCGCTCAATAAATACGATTGATTGATTGATTGATTGATTAGTAAATGCCATCATTATTATTAAGTCACAACTTCTCTGTACCTTGGTACCTTTGCACATAGCAAGCGCTTAATAAATGCCATTTAAAGCCCACCACCTGATCACCTTGTAACCTCCCCCAGCGCTTAGAGCAGTGCTTTGCACATAGTAAGCGCTTAATAAATGCCATCATTATTATTAAGTCACAACTTCTCTGTACCTTTGCACACAGCAAGCGCTTAATAAATGCCATTTTTTAAGAAAAAAAGACCGCTGCCCTTGGTGATGGGGAGAGCGAGGTCTGGGGGGGGCGCCGACTGATCACCTTGTAACCTCCCCCAGCGCTTAGAGCAGTGCTTTGCACATAGTAAGCGCTTAGTAAATGCCATCATTATTATTAAGTCACTTCTCTGTACCGCTGTACCTTTGCACATAGCAAGCGCTTAATAAATGCCATTTTTTTAAAAAAAAAAAAAGACCGCTGCCCTTGGTGATGGGGAGAGCGAGGTCCGGGGGGGCGCCGACTGATCACCTTGTAACCTCCCCCAGCGCTTAGAGCAGTGCTTTGCACATAGTAAGCGCTTAGTAAATGCCATCATTATTATTAAGTCACTTAACTTCTCTGTACCTTTGCACATAGCAAGCGCTTAATGCCATTTTTTAAGAAAAAAAGACCGCTGCCCTTGGTGATGGGGAGAGCGAGGTCAGGGGGGGTGCTGACTGATCACCTTGTAACCTCCCCCAGCGCTTAGAGCAGTGCTTTGCACATAGTAAGCGCTTAGTAAATGCCCTCATTATTATTAAGTCACTTCTCTGTACCTCGGTACCTCTGCACATAGCAAGCGCTTAATAAATGCCATTTTTTAAGAAAAAAAGACCGCTGCCCTTGGTGATGGGGAGAGCGAGGTCCCCGGGGGGCACTGACTGATCACCTTGCAGCCTCCCCCAGCGCTTAGAGCAGTGCTTTGCACATAGTAAGCGCTTAGTAAATGCCGTCATTATTATTAAGTCACTTAACTTCTCTGTACCTTTGCACACAGCGAGCGCTTAATTTTTTTTAAAAAAGAGACCACTGCCCTTGGTGATGGGGAGAGCGAGGTCCGGGGGGGCGCCGACTGATCACCTTGTAACCTCCCCCAGCGCTTAGAGCAGTGCTTTGCACATAGTAAGCACTTAATGCCATCATTATTATTAAGTCACAACTTCTCTGTACCTTGGTACATTTGCACATAGCAAGCGCTTAATAAATGCCATTATTTTTTTAAAAAAAGACCGCTGCCCTTGGTGATGGGGAGAGCGAGGTCCGGGGGGGGCGCCGACTGATCACCTTGTAACCTCCCCCGGTGCTTAGAGCAGTGCTTTGCACATAGTAAGCGCTTAATAAATGCCATCATTATTATTAAGTCATGCACATAGTAAGCGCTTAATAAATGCCATCATTATTATTAAGTCACAACTTCTCTGTACCTTTGCACACAGCAAGCGCTTAATAAATGCCATTTTTTTTAAAAAAAAAAAGACCGCTGCCCTTGGTGATGGGGAGAGCGAGGTCCAGGGGGGCACTGACTGATCACCTTGTAACCTCCCCCAGCGCTTAGAGCAGTGCTTTGCACATAGTAAGCGCTTAATAAATGCCATCATTATTATTAAGTCATGCACATAGTAAGCGCTTAATAAATGCCATCATTATTATTAAGTCACAACTTCTCTGTACCTTTGCACACAGCAAGCGCTTAATAAATGCCATTTTTTTTAAAAAAAAAAAGACCGCTGCCCTTGGTGATGGGGAGAGCGAGGTCCAGGGGGGCACTGACTGATCACCTTGTAACCTCCCCCAGCGCTTAGAGCAGTGCTTTGCACATAGTAAGCGCTTAACAAATGAAGTCACAACTTCTCTGTACCTTGGTACCTTTCACATAGCAAGCGCTTAATAAATGCCATTTTTTAAGAAAAAAAGACCGCTGCCCTTGGTGATGGGGAGAGCGAGGTCCGGGGGTGGGGCGCTGACTGAGCACCCCTCCCCGTCCCGACCCCCGCCGCAGGCGGAGAACATCGTGCTGCTGGAGCTGGACATGCCGAGCCGGACCACCCGCGACTACGAGGGGCCCACCGTCTCCCCCAGAGTCCAGGCGGCCCTGGAAGCCGCCCTGCAGGAGGAGGGCGAGATCCAAGTAGACGCCTCCGGCCTCGCCGGCTCCCTCACCAAGAAGCCCAAGGCCCGGTGAGGCGGCGCGGGGGTGGGCGGCGGCGGGGCGGGAGGCGGGCGAGGCGAGGGGCTACGACGGCCACGGACTTAAAATCCCCTCCCGTCGCCCCCCGACCGCGGACAGGCCGAAGGTGGTCCGGAAGGCCGCGGCCTCCCCGCTCTCCCCAGGGACGTCCGCCGGATCTCTGCTCTACCCGCAATCCCGGGGCCTGGTTCCCAAATAAAGCCGGGACCCCAGCCCCTCCCCGTCGTGGAGCGACGGACCCCGGGGGACCCCCCAACTCGGCCGGCCTCTCTCCCCTCGCCGCCCCGGCCAGCTTAGCCGGACAACCGGGGGAAAGGCCGGGGTCCCCCCGTCCCGTCCCCTTCCCGCTCCTTGCCGTCGGTCGCGGGGGGACGCCGGCCTCCCCGAGAGCCCCGCGGCGCCAAGAGAGACGGCGGCGGCCGGGAAGTCGTCGGGAAAAAGACGCTCGTGGCCTGGCGGGATGGGGCGCGAATCCGGCCCATCTGACCGTCGTCCGGGGGCTCCTGGGAGCGGCGGGAAGATCAGGGCTGGAATCGAGGGGGCTCCGGGATGCGGATGGGCGACGGAAGCCCCCCAGACGCCACCGGCCCGCGTGGGCCGTCGGAGGGGAGCCCCCCAACTTCACGCTCTGACCGTCGTCTGGGGGTTCCTGGGAACGGCGGGAAGATCCGGGCTGGAATGGAGGGGGCTCCGGGATGCGGATGGGCGACGGGCTCCTCGACAGGAAGCCCCCCAGATGCCACCGGCCCGCGTGGGCCGTCGGAGGGGAGCCCCCCAACTTCACGCTCTGACCGTCGTCTGGGGGTTCCTGGGAGCGGCGGGAAGATCCAGGCTGGAATCGAGGGGGGCTTCGGGATGTGGATGGGCAATGGGCTCCTCGACAGGAAGCCCCCCAGACGCCACCAGCCCGCGTGGGCCGTCGGAGGGGAGCCCCCCATCTTCACGCTCTGACCGTCGTCTGGGCATTCCTGGGAGCGGCGGGAAGATCCGGGCTGGAATCGAGGGGGCTCCCAGGGGGCTCCGGGACAAGGATGGGCGACGGGCTCCTCGACAGGAAGCCCCCCCAGACGCCACCAGCCCTCGTGGGCTGTTGGAGGGGAGCCCCCCAACTTCACGCTCTGACCGTCGTCTGGGGGTTCCTGGGAGCGGCGGGAAGATCCGGGCTGGAATCGAGGGGGCTCCCGGGGGGCTCCGGGACAAGGATGGGCGACGGGCTCCTCGACAGGAAGCCCCCCAGACGCCACCAGCCCCCCAACTTCACACCGAGTCCCCTTCCCCTGACCCCTTTCTGGTCACCCACCCTTGTGGGAACCGGGGGAGGCGGAAGGGTCCGGACTTCCTCCTCCTCCTCCTCCTCCTCGCCCTTCAGCTTGGAAGCGGGGCCGCGGTTCCGTTTCGGGGGGCGTTCCGAAGCGGGGGCAGGCCTCTTCGGACCCCTTCCCCAAGACACGGAAGCAGAGACCACCGAGGAGAACCAGGCCGGGGAACGGACGCGGCCCAGCTGCCGCCGGGGAGCCACGTCTCACAGGACGGTGGGTTTTGCGGGGGGCCGGGGACCGACCTCGTAGTTCCGTTTGTAAGTTTCCGTTGGTTGGGGATTGGGATTTCTTGGTTTTAAATTCCCCGGGCCGGCCTACGCCGCCGCTCGGCTCCCGGCGGGCGCCTCGTGTCCCAACGAAACGTCCCGGACCGTCGACGGAAGACCCCCGCCCCATCACCCTTCGGGGGGGACCCTGCTGTCCGGCTTCTGGCCCGACCCCCCGGGGGGAAAGGAGACGCCGCTTCTCCCATCTTGTTTTGCAGAAGGCCCTTCCTCGCCCTCTCCTCTCCCGTTTCCGGCCTCCCGGAGGCGGGAATGTCGCCGGGCACGTTGGGATCGGGGGAAGGGGTGGGAGAAACCTAAGACCCCCCTCAGCGGCGGGGGTCCCAAGGAAGGGGGGAGATGGACGGAGCGTCCGGAACGCGGGACGGGCCCCATATCCGAGCCCCGACGTCAGGAATCCCGGGAATAAAAGCACTTTCTCGAAATCTCGAAGGGCGGGTCGTGCGTATTCTTTTTAATGGTATCGGGGAAGCGCTTACTTGGTGCCGGGCGCTGTACTAAGCGCCGGGCTGATGGGGTGGGACCCGGTCCCTGGCGCACGGGGGGCTCACGGTCTTCCTCCCCGTTTTCCAGAGGAGGGAACCGAGGCCCAGAGAAGGGAAGCGGCTTGCCCGAGGCCGCACAGCCGACGAGTGGCAGAACGGGGATTAGAACCCGTGACCGTCGGATTCTCGGGCTCTAGCCACTACGCTACGCTTGGCAAGTCACTTCTCTGGGCCTCAGTTCCCTCATCTGTAAAATGGGGATGAAGACTGTGGGCCCCACGTGGGACAACCTGATTACCTTGTATCCATTCAATCGTATTTACTGGAGTAGGCGGCTAGAGTGGACGACACTTACTACCACTACGACTAATAATAATGATGATGGTATTTGTTAAGCGCTTACTATGTGCGAAGCGCTGATTAAGATTGTGAGCCCCATGTGGGGCAACCTGATCACCTTGTATCCCCCCCAGCGCTTAGAACAGTGCTTTACACATAGTAAGCGCTTAATAAATGCCATCATTAAAGTAAATTAAAATGGGGATTAATAATAATAATAATAATGGTATTTGTTAAGCGCTTACTATGTGCAAAGCGCTGATTAAGATTGTGAGCCCCATGTGGGACAACCTGATCCCTTCGTATCCCCGCCAGCATTTAGAACAGTGCTTTGCACATAGTAAGCGCTTAATAAATGCCATCATTAAATTAAAATGGGGATTAATAATAACGATCACTAATAATCGATTATTATATTATGATATAATATATACTATAACAATATCATAATATAATAACAGACTATTATTATAATAACATTACATTAAAATGGGGGTTAATAATAATAATGATGGTATCTGTTAAGCGCTTACTATGTGCAAAGCGCTGATTAAGACTGTGAGCCCCATGTGGGACAACCTGATCACCTTGTATCCCCCCCAGCGCTTAGAACAGTGCTTTGCACAGAGTAAGCGCTTAATAAATGCCATCATTAAATTAAATTAAATTGGGGATTAATAATAATAATAATAATAATGACGGTATTTGTTAAGCGCTTACTATGTGCAAAGCGCTGATTAAGATTGTGAGCCCCATGTGGGACAACCTGATCCCTTTGTATCCCCCCCAGCGCTTAGAACAGTGCTTTGCACATAGTAAGCACTTAATAAATGCCATCATTAAATTAAAATGGGGATTAATAATAACGATCACTAATAATCGATTATTATATTATGATATAATATATACTATAATAATATAATAATAATATAATAACAGACTATTATTATAATAACATTACATTAAAATGGGGGTTAATAATAATGATGATGGTATCTGTTAAGCGCTTACTATATGCAAAGTGCTGATTAAGATTGTGAACAGTGCTTTGCACATAGCGCTTAATAAATGCCATCATTAAATTAAAATGGGGATTAATAATACTAATAATAATAATGGTATTTGTTAAGCAATTACTATGTGCAAAGCACTGATTAAGATTGTGAGCCCCATGTGGGACAACCTGATCCCTTCGTATCCCCGCCAGCGTTTAGAACAGTGCTTTGCACATAGAGCTTAATAAATGTCATCATTAAATTAAAATGGGGATTAATAATAACAATAACGATTATTAATAATCAATGATTATAATATACAATATTATAATAATATAGCAATAAAGGATTATTATAACATTAAATTAAAATGGGGGATTAATAATAATAATGATGGTATTTGTTAAGTGCTTACTATGTGCAAAGCACTGATTAAGACTGTGAGCCCCATGTGGGACAACCTGATCACCTTGTATCCCCCCCCAGCGCTTAGAACAGTGCTTTGCACATAGTAAGCGCTTAATAAATGCCATCATTAAATTAAATTAAAATGGGAATTAATAATAATAACGATCACTAATAATCAATTATTATAATATTATGATACAATATATAATACTATAATAATATTATAATAATATAACATAATAGACGATTATTATAACATTAAATTAAAATGGGGATTATTAATAATAATAATAATGGTATTTGTTAAGCGCTTACTATGTGCAAAGCGCTGATGAAGATTGTGAGCCCCATGTGGGACAACCTGATCCCTTTGTATGCCCGCCAGCGCTTAGAACAGTGCTTTGCACATAGTAAGCGCTTAATAAATGCCATCATTAAATTAAATTAAAATGGGAATTAATAATAATAATGCTCACTAATAATCAATTATTATAATATTATGATACAATATATACTATAATAATATTATAATAATATAACATAATAGGCAATTATTATAACATTAAATTAAAATGGGGATTAATAGTAATAATAATAATAATAATAATAATGGTATTTGTTAAGCGCTTACTATGTGCAAAGCACTGATTAAGATTGTGAGCCCCATGTGGGACAACCTGATCCCTTTGTATGCCCGCCAGCGCTTAGAACACTGCTTTGCACATAGTAAGCGCTTAATAAATGCCATCATTAAATTAAAATGGGAATTAATAATAATAATAACGATCACTAATAATCAATTATTGTAATATTATGATGCAATATATACTATAATAATATAACATAATAGGCTATTATAACATTAAATTAAAATGGGGATTAATAATAATAATAATAATAATGGTATTTGTTAAGCGCTTACTATGTGCAAAGCGCTGATTAAGACTGTGAGCCCCATGTGGGACAACCTGATCACCTTGTATCCCCGCCAGCGCTTAGAACAGTGCTTTGCACATAGCGCTTAATAAATGCCATCATTAAATTAAATTAAAATGGGAATTAATAATAATAACGATCACTAATACTCGATTATTATATTATGATAATACTATAATAATAATATTATAATAATATAATAGGCGATTATTATAACAACATTAAATTAAAATGGGGATTAATAATAATAATAATAATAATGATGGTATTTGTTAAGTGCTTACTACGTGCAAAGCGCTGATTAAGATTGTGAGCCCCATGTGGGACAACCTGATCCCTTTGTATCCCCCCCAGCGCATAGAACACTGCTTTGCACATAGTAAGCGCTTAATAAATGCCATCATTAAATAAAATTAAAATGGGAATTAATAATAACGATCACTAGTAATCGATTATTATATTATGATATAATCTATAATACTATGATAATATTATAATAATATAACAATAGGCGATTATTATAACATTAAATTAAAATGGGGATTAATAATAATAATAATAATGGTATTTGTTAAGCTCTTACTATGTGCAAAGCGCTGATTAAGATTGTGAGCCCCATGTGGGACAACCTGATCCCCTTGTGTC
Source organism: Tachyglossus aculeatus (assembly GCF_015852505.1). Lineage (NCBI taxonomy): Eukaryota > Metazoa > Chordata > Mammalia > Monotremata > Tachyglossidae > Tachyglossus > Tachyglossus aculeatus. The sequence goes on from NC_052073.1 coordinate 36,549,491, forward strand.
CCCCCCAGCGCTTAGAACAGTGCTTTGCACATAGTAAGCACTTAATAAATGCCATCATTAAATTAAATTAAAATGGGAATTAATAATAATAACGATAACTAATAACCGATTATCATATTATGATATAATATATAATACTATAATAATATAACATAATAGGCGATTATTATAACAACATTAAAATGGGGATTAATAATAATAATAATAATGGTATTTGTTAAGCTCTTACTATGTGCAAATTGCTGATTAAGATTGTGAGCCCCAGGTGGGACAACCTGATCCCTTTGTATCCCCCCCAGCGCTTAGAACAGGGCTTTGCACATAGTAAGCACTTAATAAATGCCATCATTATTATCATTATTGTTAATAAGTGCCGGCCTTTATTATTAATTAATGCGCCTGAATGAATGACTCAATGAACAGGGGTCAAAGGGCGGGCCTACAGCCACACACGCCGGCTCCCGGCATCCCTCGGGGCCCGGCTGCGGCCCAAACCTCGCGAGACTTCCGCCCTGCCCGGCGCCCCCGCGTCTTCACCAGAGATGTCGTCACTTCCGGCGTGCGGCCCGCCGGGAAGCGTAGTCCCGCTCGCCTAGGGATGCCGGCGCTTCCGGCCGGGGAGCCGGGCGGGACTACAGCTCCCAGCGTGCCTTGCGGTTTGTTTTTGTTCAAAAAAAAAAAAGCCCCACACAGACAGAGGAGAGAGAGAGCGCGCGCGGGCGCCAAGACACGCAGACGCACGGGGCTGGGGTCGCGCGCGCTCCGCCCGTCGCAAGCGTCCCCCGAGGGAAGGCGGCTCTGTCGGGACTTGGCGGCGGCGGCGGCGGCGGCGGCGGGGCCGTGACCTCTGACCCCGGTGTTATGTGGGGCCGCCGCATTCCTTAGTGAGCGCGCAGCGGGACACGCGCGCGTGGAGCCGCCGCCGCCGCCGCCGCCGCCGCCGTCGCGCCCCCGCCCCGCAGCGTTCCCCGGAGGACGACGACGAGGAGGAGGAGGAGGAAGAGGAGGAGGAGGAGGAGGAGGAAGCCCCCGCGGCGGGATGAAGGAGAAGCAGAAGAGGAAGAGGGAGCGCACGTGGGCCGAGGCCGCCCGCCTGGTGAGGGGAGGCGCGCGGGCCCGCGCGGGGGAGGGCGGCGGCGGGGGGGGGGGGGGGATGGGGGCGCGCGCGTGCGCGGAGAGTGGGGGGGGCCCGCGCCCCCTCCTCCGCACGAGGGGATGCGAGGCCACGCCCCCTCGGCCCTCCCCGGCCTCCCCCTCCCTTTTTTCCCGAGGCCACGCCCCCTTCTCCTGAGCCTCGTGTCTCAGGCCCCGCCCCTTCTCAGCCTCGCGCCTTCTAGCCCCGCCCCTTCTCTGAGGCCACGCCCCCTTATCAGCCACGCCCCCTTAGTCTCGCGCTGCCCAACCCCGCCCCTTTTCCTCAGCCCCACCTCCTTCTCAGCCTCGTGTCTCCTCGGCCCCTCCCCCTGTCGGCCTCGCGCCTCCCAGCCCCGCCCCTTTCCCCGAGGCCACGCCCCTCCCCAGCCCCGCCCCCTCCTCGAGACCCCGCCCCTTCCTTCTCATCCCCGCCCCCTTATCAGCCTCGTGTCCCCTCGCCCCCACCCCCTCACTTCAGCCCCGCCCCTGCTCGGCCTCGCACCTCCCAGCCCCGCCCCTTCCCCGAGGCCACGCCCCCTCCCCAGCCTCGCCCCTCTCAGCCCCGCCCCCTCATCGAGACCCCGCCCCTTCCTTCTCATCCCCGCCCCCTTATCAGCCTCGTGTCCCCTCGCCCCCACCCCCTCACTTCAGCCCCGCCCCTGCTCGGCCTCGCGCCTTCCAGCCCCGCCTCTTCTCCTCCGCCTCGCGCCGCCCCGCCCCTGCCCTGAGGCCCCGCCCACTTCTCAGCCTCGTGTCTCCTCGTGCCTCCAAGCCCCTCCCCTTCCTTTTCCTCAGCCCCGCCCCTTTATTGGCCTCGCGCCTTCCAGCCCCGCCCCTTCATCAAGGCCACGCCCCCTTCGCCTCAGCCTCTCGTCGCCCAGCCCCGCCCCTCTCCATCAGCCCCGCCCCTTTCTCGGCCTCGTGCCTCCCCGCTCCTTCCCCATAGGCCCCGCCCCCTCACCAGCCTCGTGTCTCCCCGGCCCCGCCCCTTCTCGGCCTCGCGCCTCAGCCCCGCCCCCTTCTCAGCCTCGTGTCTCCTCGGCCCCTCCCCCTCGGCCTCGTGCCTCTCATTCAGGCCCCCTTCTCAGCCCCGCCTCCTTATTGGCCTCGTGTCTCTTCAGCCCCGCCCCCTTTAGCCTCGTGCCGCCTCAGCCCCTCCCCCATCATCCTGGTGCCTCCCAGCCCCTCCCCTTTTCCTCAGCCCCGCCCCCTCCCCAGCCTCGTGTCGCCTCAGCCCAGGCCTCGTGCCTTCCGGCCCCGCCCCTTTTCCTCAGCCCCGCCCCCTCAGCCTCGTGTCGCCTCAGCCCCGCCCCCTTCCCCAGCCTCGTGCCTCTCCAGCCCCGCCCCTCTCCACAGCTTCCACCCTTCCCTCTTCTCAGCCTCGTCCATGATGATGACGATGATGATGATGGTATTTGTTAAGCGCTTACTATGTGCCAAGCACTGTTCTCCCCAGCCTTAGACCCCGCCCCCTCACCAGACACCGGTCCCGCCCCTTCTCAGCCCCGCCCATCTCCACGGCCTCTGCCACGCCCCTTCTCAGCCCCTTCCCCTTCTCCTCAGCCCCATCCCCTTCTCAGCCCTGCCAATCATCTCCCTGGCCTCAGCCCCGCCCCCTTCTCAGCCCCACCCCCTTTGCCTCAGCCCCGCCCCTTCACCTCAGACCTGCCAATCATCTCCCCAGCCTCAGGCCCCGCCCCTTCTCCTCAGCCCTGCCAATCATCTCCCTGGCCTCAGACCCCGCCCCTTCTCAGCCCTGCCAATCATCTCCCCTGCCCCGCCCCCCCTCAGCCCCGCCAGTCATCTCCCAGGCCTCAGACCCTGCCTCCTCTCCCTAGCCCTGCCAATCATCTCCCCAGCCTCAGCCCCACCCCCTACTCAGCCCCGCCAATCATAATCTCCGAGCCTTAGCCCCGCCCCCTTCTCAGCCCTGCCAATCATCTCCCTGGCCTCAGGCCCCGCCCCCTTTTCACCCCCACCAATCATCATCTCCCTGGCCTCAGGCCCCGCCCCCTTCTCACCCCCACCAATCATCATCTCCCATCCTTAGCCCCACCCCTTCTCAGCCTGGCTCCTCCTTCCCGAGCAGGATAGGGCGCCCCCTAGTGCTCAGTGCACTACTCTATCCACAGAAGGCGCTTAGTAAATACCATCCATCCATTCAATCGTATTGAGCGCTTACTGTGTGCAGAGCACTGTACTAAGCGCTTGAGAAGTCCAAGTTGGCAACATATAGAGACGGTCCCTACCCAACAGTGGGCTCACAGTCTAGAAGACTTCCATCCATCCATCCATCCATCCATCCATCCAACCATCCGTCCCTTCCTCGGAGGTAGGATTACGTCCACCGTGTCAGATTGGATGCCCCCCCACCCCGCGCACAGGCGCTCAGTTCAGCCCCCTACACACAGAAGGCGCTCAGTAGATACCCCCAGTGGGCCGATGGAGTGTCAGCTTCCAGAGGGCAGGGATCACGTCAACCGGTTGGGTCGCGTTGGGCCCTCCCTGGCGCTCACTACAGTGCTCCGCATGCAGTACGCACTCGGTAGACGCGAGCGGTTAACGGGTTCCCTTTTGACTGACGGCTCCTCGAGGGCGTTCAGTAAGTACCGTGTCAGGATGCTCGTGTTTCGGCAGTAGCGATAATGGGAGCGATGGTAGTCGTGAAGCGCTTCCCACGTTCAGTCGCGTTTATTGAGCACTGACTGTCCATTCACGGTGGAAAGAGCTGGGTTCAAATCCCAGCTCCGCCGACTGTCAGCTGGGTGACTTTGGGCAAATCACTTCGCTTCTCTGTGCCTCGGTTCCCTCGTCTGTAAAATGGGGATGAAGACTGGGAGGGCAACCTGATCACCCTGTATCCCCCCAGCGCTTAGAACAGTGCTTTGCACATAGTAAGCGCTTAACAAATACCATCCTTATCACCCGGGGGGGTCCCGGTTTAAGTGAGAGAGGATGATCTCCCCGTTTCACAGAGAGGGAAGCTGAGGCCCGGAGGCGGTGACGTGACTTGGCCGAGGTCACCCGGGTGGCATGCTAAACTGCCAGCCCGCCCGTCTTCCCCCTTTGTCTCCGAATTACTACGGGAGGGCGTCTAGACCATTTTGTTGGAATGGCATTTGGGAAGCGCTTACTACGTGGCCGACACTGAACAAAGCGCTGGGGTAAAAAGTTCATCCGGTTGGACACAGTCCCTGTCTCACGTGGGGCTCACGGTCTTAATTTTCATTCTTTTTTAAGTATTTGTGAAGCGCTTAGTACGTGCCGGGCCGGGCACTGGGGGAGACCCAGGCTATTCAGATTGGTCCCTGTCCCCTGTGGGGCTCCCAGTCATTCATTCAATCGTATTTATTGAGCGCTTACCATGTGCAGAGCACTGTACTAAGCGCTTGGGAAGTACAAGTTGGCAACATCTAGAGACGGGCCCGACCCAACAGCGGGCTCACAGTCGAGAAGGGGGAGACAGACGACAAAACCAAACATATTAACGAAATAAAATAAATAGAATAAATATGGACAAATAAAATAACCCACGTCCGCTCCCAGGAAGACCCCGTCGGATCCCTGACTCGCTGCCTTGATTCCTCCCCTCTCCCCCAGCCCCACGGCCCTTCTATCCATCCGCGCTTAGTACAGCGCTCTGCAATCAATCAATCAATCGATCGTATTTATTGAGCCTTTACTGTGTGCAGAGCACTGTACTAAGCGCTTGGGAAGTACAAGTTGGCAACATATAACACATCTGCACACAGTAAGCGCTCAATAAACACGACTGAACGCATCCCAGCTCCGCCACTTGTCAGCTGTGTGACTTTGGGCAAGCCACTTAACCTCTCTGGGCCTCAGTTCCCTCATCTGTAAAATGGGGATTAAGACCGTGAGCCCCCCCGTGGGACCACCTGATCCCCTTGTAAACTCCCCAGCGCTTAGAACAGTGCTTTGCACATAGTAAGCGCTCAATAAATGCCGTTATTATTATTAACGAGAAGCAGCGTGGCTCAGTGGAAAGAGCCCGGGCTTTGGAGTCAGCGGTCATGGGTTCAAATCCCGGCTCCGCCAACTGTCAGCTGGGTGACTTTGGCAGGTCACTTGACTTCTCTGGGCCTCAGTTCCTCATCTGGAAAATGGGGGTGAAGGCTGTGAGCCCCCCGTGGGACAACCTGATCACCTTGTAACCTCCCCAGCGCTTAGAGCGGTGCTTTGCACATAGTAAGCGCTTCATAAATGCCACCATTATCATTATTATTATTATTATTATTATTATTATTATTATTACCCACTAGGCCGCACCGCTCCTTCGGGGCTGACCACCCGGTTTCCCACCCCGGGGTCCGGCCCCGTCGCCCATCACGTTCGTGTCCGTGGTTTGGGGGTCTTCCTCCGTCTCCGCCTCCGCTCAGACCCGCTTTTCCTACCGGATTTTATTCACCGAAAGACCCCCGCACCCCGCCCGTTTCGTCCCGGGCCCGTGGCTCGCTTTCGTCCCGCTCGGGCGCTCAGCACAGCGTCCTGCACGCCGGAGGCGTCCGATAAGTCCGGTCACATCAGTCCATCCATCAGTCAGTGGTGTTGATTGAACGCCTCCTGGGTGCGGGGCGTCGTCATCATCATCATCATCAATCGTATTTATTGAGCGCTTACTATGTGCAGAGCACTGTACTAAGCGCTTGGGAAGTACAGATTGGCAGCACATAGAGACAGTCCCTACCCAACAGCGGGCTCACAGTCTAAAAGGGGGAGACAGAGAACAAAACCAAACATACCAACAAAATAAAATAAATAGGATAGATATGTACAAGTAAAATAAATACATAAATAGAGTAATAAATATATCGTCCTGAGCGCCTGGGAAAATCCAGCATAACGGAGTGGGCAGACACGATCCCTGCCCCTCGGTCGTCCGGCGGTGGTATTTATTGAGTGCCTTTTGGGTGTAGGGCACTGTACTGAGCGCTTGGGAGAATCCCCTCATAAAGTGGGTGGACACGATTCTCTTCCCCCTCGGTCCGTCCGGCGGTGGTATTTATTGAGTGCCTGTTGGGTGTAGGGCACTGTACTGAGCGCTTGGGAGAATCCCGACACAAAGTGGGTGGACACGATTCCCTTCCCTCTCGATCCATTCCTTCGTTCAGTCGTACTGATGGAGCGCTTAGCGTGTGCAGAGCACTGTACTGATCGCTTGGGAGAGGATGATAATAATGATGGCGTTTGTTAAGCGCTTACTAGGTGCAAAGCACTGTTCTAAGCGTTAGGGAGGATACAAGGTGATCAGATTGTCCCAAATGGGGCTCACAGTCTTCATCCCCATTTTACAGATGATAATGATGATGATGATGGCATTTATTAAGCGCTTACTAGGTGCAAAGCACTGTTCTAAGCGCTGGGGAGGTTACAAGGTGATCAGGTTGTCCCACGGGGGGACTCACAGTCTTCATCCCCATTTTACAGATGATAATGATGATGATAATGGCATTTATTAAGCGCTTACTAGGTGCGACGCACTGTTCTAAGCGCTGGGGAGGTTACAAGGTGATCAGGTTGTCCCACATGGGGCTCACAGCCTTCATCCCCATTTTACAGATGATAATGATGATGACGATGGCATTTATTAAGAGCTTACTAGGTGCAAAGCACTGTTCTAAGCGCTGGGGAGGTTACAAGGTGATCAGGTTGTCCCACATGGGGCTCACAGTCTTCATCCCCATTTTACAGATGATAATGATGATGGTGGCATTTATTAAGCGCTTACTATGTGCAAAGCCCTGTTCTAAGCGCTGGGGAGGATACAAGGTGATCAGGTTGTCCCACGGGGGGGCTCCCAGTCTTCATCCCCATTTTCCAGATGAGGGAACTGAGGCCCAGAGAAGTGAAGTGACCTTCCCCAAGCCACCCAGCTGGTAATTGGCGGGGCTGGGATTTGAACCCACAACCTCTGACTCCAAAGCCCGGGCTCTTTCCACCGAGCCACGCTGCTTCTCTATCGACAATACGACGGCAAACATTCCTGCCCACAGAGAGCTCACAGTTTAGAGGGGAAGGTCAGTCGGTGGTATCTATTGAGCGCCTGCTGTGTGCCGGGGACTGTACTGAGCGCTGGGGGAGACGCAAGACCATCAGGTCGGGCGCAGCCCCCGTACTAAGCGCTTGGGAAGTCCAAGTTGGCAACATAGTACTGAGCGCTGGCGGTAGAAAGAAGTTCAACAGGTGGGACGCGTTCATTCACTCATATTTATTTATTTTACTTGTACATAGCTATTCTATTTATTTTATTTTGTTAGTATGTTTGGTTCTGTTCTCCGTCTCCCCCTTTTAGACTGTGAGCCCACTGTGGGGTAGGGACCGTCTCTATATGTTGCCAACTTGGACTTCCCAAGCGCTTAGTACAGTGCTGTGCACACAGTAAGCGCTCAATAAATGCGATTGATTGATTGATTCGGTCGTATTTACTGAGCGCTTACTGCGTGCAGAGCGCCGGATGAAGCGCTTTGGAGAGGAGAGTGCAGCCATAGGAGAGACCTCTTCCCTGCCCACAGCGAGCTTTGACTTGCCCAAGGTCACCTCCTCCAAGAGGCCTTCCCACACTGAGCCCCCTTTTTCCTCTCCTCCTGCTCTGCACACAGTGAGCGCTCAATAAATCATCATCATCATCAATCGTATTTATTGAGCGCTTACTATGTGCACAGCACTGTACTAAGCGCTTGGGAAGTACAAACTGGCAACATAAATTTATTGGCTCAATAAATACGATTGATTGATTGATCCCCTCCCGCCCTCCCTCCTTCCCCACCCGACAGCACCCGTCTGTATGTTTATACAGATTTATTACGCTATTTATTTTACCTGTACATATCATACTATTCGATTTATTTTGTTAACGATGCACATTTACCTTTAATTCTATTTATTCTGACGACCTCGCATGTTCTGTTTTGTCGTCCGTCTCCCCCTTCTAGACCTGTACGTGTTTAATATTCGATTTATTTTGTTAATGATGTGCATCCAACTTTAATTCTATTTGTTCTGACGAGTTTGACACCCGTCTCCGTGTTTTGTTTTGTCGTCCGTCTCCCCCCTTCTAGACCGTGAGCCCGTTGTCGGGTAGGGACCGTCTCTCTATGTCGCCAGCTTGTACTTCCCAAGCGCTTAGTACAGTGCTCTGCACAGAGAAGCGCTCAATAAGTGCGATTGAATGAATGAATGAATGAAAGCAGATAATAATAATAATAATGATGGCATTTATTAAGCGCTTACTAAGTGAGAAGCAGCCCAGCGTAGTGGGTAATAATAGTAATGATGGTATTTGTTAAGCACTTACTATGTGCAAAGCACTGTTCTAAGCGTACACCCCGGGCCTGGGACTCAAAGGACCTGGGTTCTCGGCTCAGCCCCTTAATAATAATAATAATAATAATAACAATAATAATAATAATGGCATTTGTTAAGCGCTTACTATGTGCCAAGCACTGTTCTAAGCGTACACCCCGGGCCTGGGACTCAAAGGACCTGGGTTCTCGGCTCAGCCCAATAATAATAATAGTAATAATGGCATTTGTTAAGCGCTTACTATGTGCCAAGCACTGTTCTAAGCGTACACCCCGGGCCAGGGACTCAAAGGACCTGGGTTCTCATCCCGGCTCTGCCCCTTAATAATAATAATAATAATAATAATAATAATAATGATGGCATTTGTTAAGCACTTACTATGTGCAAAGTACTGTTCTAAGCGTAGACCCCGGGCCTGGGACTCAAAGGACCTGGGTTCTTATCCCGGCTCGTCCCCTTAATAATAATAATAATAATAATAATAATAATAATAGCATTTGTTAAACACTTACTATGTGCAAAGCACTGTTCTAAGCGTACACCCTGGGCCTGGGACTCAAAGGACCTGGGTTCTCATCCCGGCTTGGCCCCTTAATAATAATAATAATAATAATGATGGCATTTGCTAAGCGCTTACTATGTGCAAAGCACTGTTTTAAGCGTACACCCCGGGCCTGGGACTCAAAGGACCTGGGTTCTCATCCCGGCTCGGCCCCTTAATAATAGTAATAATAATAATGATGGCATTTGTTAAGCGCTTACTATGTGCCAAGCACTGTTCTAAGCGCTGGGGAGGATACAAGGTGATCAGGTTGTTCCACGGGGGGCTCACAGTCTTCATCCCCATTTTACAGGTGAGGTAACTGAGGCACAAAGAAGTGAAGTAGGGACCATCTCTATATGTCGCCAACTTGTACTTCCCAAGCACTTAGTCCAGTGCTCTGCACACAGTAAGCGCTCATTAAATACAATTGAATGAATGAGTGAAAGCAGATAAGTGAGAAGCAGCCCGGCATAGCGGGTACGAATAATAATGATGGTATTTGTTAAGCGCTTACTATGTGCAAAGCACTGTTCTAAGCGTACACCCCGGGCCAGGGACTCAAAGGACCTGGGTTCTCATCCCGGCTCGGCCCCTTAATAATAATAATAATAATAATGATGATGGCATTTGTTAAGCGCTTACTATGTGCAAAGCACTGTTCTAAGCGTAGACCCCGGGCCTGGGACTCAAAGGACCTGGGTTCTCATCCTGGCTCGGCCCCTTAATAATAATAATAATAATAATAATAATAATAAAATGATGATGGCATTTGTTAAGCGCTTACTATGTGCAAAGCACTGTTCTAAGCGTAGACCCCGGGCCTGGGACTCAAAGGACCTGGGTTCTCATCCCGGCTCGGCCCCTTAATGATAATAATAATAATGATGGCATTTGTTAAGCGCTTACTATGTGCAAAGCACTGTTCTAAGCGTAGACCCCAGGCCTGGGACTCAAACGACCTGGGTTCTTATCCCGGCTGGGCCCCTTAATAATAGTAATAATAATAATGATGGCATTTGTTAAGCGCTTACTATGTGCAAAGCACTGTTCTAAGCGCTGGGGAGGATACAAGGTGATCAGGTTGTTCCACGGGGGGCTCACAGTCTTCATCCCCATCTTACGAATGAGGTAACTGAGGCACAGAGAAGTGAAGTAGGGACCATCTCTACGTGGTTAATATTTATTTGACTTGTATGTATTCACTATTCTATTTATTTTGTTAATGATGTGCATCCAACTTTAATTCTATTTGTTCTGACGACTTGGACACCCGTCTCCATGTTTTGTTTTGTCGTCCGTCTCCGCCCTTCCAGACTGTGAGCCCGCTGTCGGTAGGGACCGTCTCTCTACGTTGCCCACTTGGACTTCCCAAGTGCTTAGTCCAGTGCTCTGCATTCATTCATTCATTCATTCGTATTTATTGAGCGCTTACTGTGTGCAGAGCACTGGACTAAGCGCTTGGGAAGTACAAGTTGGCAACATCGAGAGACGGTCCCTACCCAACAGCGGGCTCACAGTCTAGAAGGGGGAGACGGACAACAAAACTAAACACATTAACCAAATAAAATAAATAGAATAGATATGTACAAGTAAAATGAATAGAGTAATAAATATGTACAAACATATATATATCCAGGTGCTGTGGGGAGGGGAAGGAGGTAAGGCGGGGGGGAGGAAGAAGCGGGCTCAGTCTGGGAAGGCCTCTTGGAGTAAGCGCTCAGTAAATACGATTGAATGAATGGAGGGGGGGTAAGGGTCGTTGGAAAATCAATCAATCATATTTATTGAGCGCTTACTGTGTGCAGAGCACTGTACTAAGAGCTTGGGAAGTCCAAGTTGGCAACATATAGAGACGGTCCCTACCCAACAGCGGGCTCACAGTCTAGAAGGGGGAGACGGACAACAAAACTAAACACATTAACCAAATAAAATAAATAGAATAAATATGTACAAGTAAAATGAATAAATAAATAGAGTAATAAATACGTACAAATTGTATATATATATATATATATATATATATATATATATATCCAGGTGCTGTAGGGAGGGGAAGGAGGTAAGGCGGTGGGGAGGAAGAAGGGGGCTCAGTCTGGGAAGGCCTCTTGGAGTAAGCGCTCAGTAAATACGATTGAATGAATGGAGGGGGGGAAGGGTCATTGGAAAATCAATCAATCTTATTTATTGAGCGCTTACTGTGTGCAGAGCACTAGACTAAGCGCTTGGGAAGTCCAAGTTGGGAACATCTAGAGACGGTTCCTACCCAACAGCGGGCTCACAGTCTTCTCCATCCCCCCCATCTTACCTCCTTCCCTTCCCCACAGCACCTGTATATATGTATATATGTTTGTACAGATTTATTTATTTATTTTACTTGTACATGTCTATTCTATTTATTTTATTTTGTTAGTGTGTTTGGTTTTGTTCTCTGTCTCCCCCTTTTAGACTGTGAGCCCACTGTTGGGTAGGGACTGTCTCTATATGTTGCCAACTTGGACTTCCCAAGCACTTAGTCCAGTGCTCTGCACACAGTAAGCCCTCAATAAATACGATTGATGATGAGACGGACAGCAAAACAAAACATATTAACAAAATAAAATAAGTAGAATAAATAGGTACAAATAAAATAAATAGAGTAATAAATATGCACAAACATCTATACATCTATCCAGGTGCTGTGAGAAGGGGGCTCAGCCTGGGAAGGCCTCTTGGGGTAAGCGCTCAGTAAATGATGATGGTGATGATGGCATTTATTAAGCGCTTACTATGTGCAAAGCACCGTTCTAAGCGCTGGGGGGGATACAAGGTGATCAAGTTGTCCCACCTGGGGCTCACAGTCTTAATCCCCATTTTACAGATGAGGACACTGAGGCTCAGAGAAGCAGAGTGACTTGCCCAAGGTCACACAACAGACATGTGGTGAAGCCGGGATTCGAACCCATGACGTCTGACTCCAAAGCCCGGGCTCTTTCCACTGAGCCACGCTGCTTCTCTAAAAATGCTCTGAATGCTTTTCATTCAATAAATACGATTGAATGGTTGGAGGAGGGGGAAGGGTCGTTGGAAAATCAATCAATCAATCAATTGTATTTATTGAGCGCTTACTGTGTGCAGAGCACTGGACTAAGCGCTTGGGAAGTACAAGTTGGCAACATATAGAGACAGTCCCTACCCACCAGTGGGCTCACAGTCTAAAAGGGGGAGACAGAGAACAAAACCAAACATACTAACAAAATAAAATAAATAGGATAGATATGTACAAGTAAAATAAATAGAGTAATAAATATGTACAAACATATATACATATATACAGTCGTATTTATTGAGCGCTTACGTCTACCAACTCTATCATCATCATCAATCATATTTATTGAGCGCTTACTGTGTGCAGAGCACTGGACTAAGCGCTTGGGAAGTCCAAGTTGGCAACATCTAGAGACGGGCCCTACCCAACAGTGGGCTCACAGTCTAAAAGGGGGAGACAGAGAACAAAACCAAACATACTAACAAAATAAAATAGAATAGATATGTACAAGTAAAATAAATAAATTAATTAAAAATAAATATAAATAAAATAAATAAATAAATAAACAAATAAAGCCCAAGTTGGCAACATATAGAGACGGTCCCTACCCAACAGCGGGCTCACAGTCTAAAAGGGGGAGACAGAGAACAAAACCAAACATACTAACAAAATAAAATAGAATAGATATGTACAAGTAAAATAAATAAATAAATAAAAAATCAATAAAAATAAAAAAAATCAATCAATCAATCAATCCCAAGTTGGCAACATATAGAGATGGTCCCTACCCAACAGTGGGCTCACAGTCTAAAAGGGGGAGACAGAGAACAAAACCAAACATACTAACAAAATAGAATAGATATGTACAAGTGAAATAAATAAATAATAAATAAAAATAAAAAAATCAATCAATCAATCCCAAGTTGGCAACATATAGAGATGGTCCCTACCCAACAGTGGGCTCACAGTCTAAAAGGGGGAGACAGAGAACAAAACCAAACATACTAACAAAATAAAATAGAATAGATATGCACGAGTAAAATAAATAAATAAATAAATAGAGTAATAAATATGTACAAACATATATACAATCGTATTTATTGAGCGCTTACATCTACCAACTCTATTATATTGTTATCTTGTAATCTATCAAGTGCTTTAGTACAATGCTCTGCACCCAGTAAACACTCAATAAATTCGATTGATTGATTGCCGTCCGGTTTTGTGGGCCTCAGTTGTTCCATCGGCAAGGTGGGCGTGTTATTGCTCCGCTTGAGCAGGCCAGACTGGAGCGAGCACTGTACTAAGCGCTCGGGAAGTCCCAAGCTGGCGACCTATAGAGACGGTCCCTACCCAGCAGTGGGCTCCCAGTCTGGAAGGGGGAAATGGTGGGATTTGGGGCTCTTGGGAGGGGAATCCGTTCCCGGTGTGGACGCCTTTTCCCGTTTTCCCTCCCGCAGGTGTTAGAGAACTACTCGGACGCACCCATGACCCCGAAACAGATCCTTCAAGTCATCGAGGCCGAGGGGCTGAAGGAGATGAGGTCGGTGACAAGAGGGGCGGGGAGGGGGTCCCCGGGACCCCGAGAGACGCACAGGGAGACGGGGTGGGGGTCGTGGACGTGACGTGCGGCGGATTGTGGGCGCGGGAGAGGCGGCCGGCGGCCCGCGCGGGGCTCGGTGGTTCCCCGGCGGGGGGTGGCCGTGATGGTTGTCGGTTTTCGGGGGGCGTCCGGTGTTTGTGGGTGTGATGGCTGGCCGTTGGGGAGGGGCGCGAGGGTGGGTTTGTGATGGGAAGCAGCGTGGCTCAGCGGTGATTGAGTGCTGTCATTGTGTTAAGCGCTTAGTCCAGTGCTCTGCACACAGTGAGCGCTCAATAAATACGATTGAATGAATGATAATGTTTTGTTTTGTTGTCCGTCTCCCCCCTCTCAACTGTTGGGTGGGGACCGTCTCTATATGTTGCCAGTTAGGACTTCCCAAGCGCTTAGTCCAGTGCTCCGCACACAGTAAGCACTCAGTAAATAGGATTGAATGAATGAGTGAATGAATGAAATCACTCCACTGCTCTGCGCCTCAGCGACCTAATCGATAAAATGTAGCTATAATTCCATTTATTCTGACGGTTGTCAGTTTGTTAATATGTTTTGTTTTGTTGTCCGTCTCGACTGTTGGGTAGGGACTGTCTTTATATGTTGCCAATTAGGACTTCCCAAGCGCTTAGTACAGTGCTCTGCACACAGTAAGCGCTCAATAAATACGATTGAATGAATGATAATGTTTTGTTTTGTTGTCCGTCTCCCCCCTCTCAACTGTTGGGTGGGGACCGTCTCTATATGTTGCCGACTTGGACTTCCCAAGCGCTTAGTCCAGTGCTCTGCACACAGTAAGCGCTCAATAAATACGATTGAATGAATGAATGAAATCATTTCACTGCTCTGCGCCTCAGTGACCTAATCGGTAAAATGTAGCTATAATTCCATTTATTCTGACAGTTGTCAGTTTGTTAATATGTTTTGTTTTGTTGTCCGTCTCGACTGTTGGGTAGGGACTGTCTTTATATGTTGCCAATTAGGACTTCCCAAGCGCTTAGTACAGTGCTCTGCACACAGTAAGCGCTCAATAAATACGATTGAATGAATGATAATGTTTTGTTTTGTTGTCCGTCTCCCCCCTCTCAACTGTTGGGTAGGGACCGTCTCTATATGTTGCCGACTTGGACTTCCCAAGCGCTTAGTCCAGTGCTCTGCACACAGTAAGCGCTCAATAAATACGATTGAATGAATGAATGAAATCATTTCACTGCTCTGCGCCTCAGTGACCTAATCGGTAAAATGTAGCTATAATTCCATTTATTCTGACAGTTGTCAGTTTGTTAATATGTTTTGTTTTGTTGTCCGTCTCGACTGTTGGGTAGGGACTGTCTTTATATGTTGCCAATTAGGACTTCCCAAGCGCTTAGTACAGTGCTCTGCATACAGTAAGCGCTCAATAAATACGATTGAATGAATGATAATGTTTTGTTTTGTTGTCCGTCTCCCTCCTCTCAACTGTTGGGTAGGGACCGTCTCTATATGTTGCCGACTTGGACTTCCCAAGCGCTTAGTCCAGTGCTCTGCACACAGTAAGCGCTCAATAAATACGATTGAATGAATGAGTGAAGGAATGAAATCACTTCACTGCTCTGCGCCTCAGCGACCTAATCGGTAAAATGTAGCTATAATTCCATTTATTCTGACGGTTGTCAGTTTGTTAATATGTTTTGTTTTGTTGTCCGTCTCGACTGTTGGGTAGGGACCGTCTCTATATGTTGCCAATTAGGACTTCCCAAGCGCTTAGTCCAGTGCTCTGCACACAGTAAGCGCTCAGTAAATACGATTGAATGAATGAGTGAATGAATGAAATCACTTCACTGCTCTGCGCCTCAGCGACCTAATCGGTAAAATGTAGCTATAATTCTATTTATTCTGACGGTTGTCAGTTTGTTAATATGTTTTGTTTTGTTGTCCGTCTCGACTGTTGGGTAGGGACTGTCTTTATATGTTGCCAATTAGGACTTCCCAAGCGCTTAGTACAGTGCTCTGCATACAGTAAGCGCTCAGTAAATACGATTGAATGAATGAGTGAATGAATGAAATCACTTCACTGCTCTGCGCCTCAGCGACCTAATCGGTAAAATGTAGCTATAATTCCATTTATTCTGACGGTTGTCAGTTTGTTAATATGTTTTGTTTTGTTGTGCGTCTCGACTGTTTGGTAGGGACCGTCTCTATATGTTGCCAATTAGGACTTCCCAAGCGCTTAGTCCAGTGCTCTGCACACAGTAAGCGCTCAATAAATACGATTGAATCAATGAATGAATGAAATCACTTCACTGCTCTGCGCCTCAGCGACCTAATCTGTAAAATGTAGCTATAATTCTATTTATTCTGACGGTTGTCAGTTTGTTAATATGTTTTGTTTTGTTGTCCGTCTCGACTGTTGGGTAGGGTCCATCTCTATATGTTGCCAATTAGGACTTCCCAAGCGCTTATTCCAGTGCTCTGCACACAGTAAGCGCTCAATAAATACGATTGAATGAATGGGTGAATGAATGAAATCACTTCACTGCACTGCGCCTCAGCGACCTAATCGGTAAAATGTAGCTGTAATTCTGTTTATTCTGACGGTTGTCATTTTGTTAATATGTTTTGTTTTGTTGTCCGTCTCCCCCTTCTCGACTGTGAGCCCGCTGTTGGGTAGGGACCCTCTCTATAGGTTGCCGACTTGGACTTCTCAATCGCTTAGTACAGTGCTCTGCACACAGTAAGCGCTCAATAAATACGATTGAATGGATGTTAATATGTTTTGCTGTCTGTCTCCCCCTTCTCAACTGTGAGCCCACTGTTGGGTAGGGACTGTCTCTATATGTTGCCGACTTCGACTTCCTGAGCGCTTAGTATAGTGCTCTGCGCACAGTAAGCGCTCAATAAATACGATTGAATGAATGAATGAAATCACTTCTCTGCGCCTCAGCGACCTAATCGGTAAAATATAGCTATAATTCTATTTATTCTGACGGTTGTCGTTTTGTTAATCTGTTTTGTTGTCTGTCTCCCCCTTCTCGACTGTGAGCCCGCTGTTGGGTAGGGACCGTCTCTAGATGTTGCCGACTTGGACTTCCCAAGCGCTTATTCCAGTGCTCTGCACACAGTAAGCGCTCAATAAATACGATTGAATGAATGCTAAAATGTTTTGCTTTGTTGTCCGTCTCCCCATTCTCAACTGTGAGCCCACTGTCGGGTAGGGATCGTCTCTATATGTTGCCGACTTGGACTTCCCAAGCGCTTAGTACAGTGCTCTGCGCACAATAAGCGCTCAATAAATACGACTGACTGAATGAATATATTAAGCGCTTAAGAAAGACCATTTAGAAGAAAAGAAGGTGCCTGGGGTGGGGTCGTGGGGGAGATGCCACCGTGCACCCACACTAACTGTGAGCCCGCTGTTGGGTAGGGACCGTCTCTCTAAGTTGCCAACTTGAACTTCCCAAGCGCTAAGTCCAGTGCTCTGCATACAGTAAGCGCTCAATAAATACGATTGAATGAATACCTGTATAAATGTATATATGTTTGCACATATTTATTACTCTATTTTATTTGTACATATTTATTCTATTGATTTTATTTTGTTAATATGTTTTGTTTTGTCGTCTGTCTCCCCCTTCTCGACTGTGAGCCTGCTGTTGGGTAGGGAGCGTCTCTATAGGTTGCCGACTTGGACTTCCCAAGCGCTTAGTCCAGTGCTCTGCACACAGTAAGCGCTCAATAAATACGATTGAATGAATACCTGTATATATGTATATATGTTTGTATGTATTTATTACTCTATTTATTTTACTTGTACATATTTATTCTACTTATTTTATTTTGTTAATGTGTTCAGTTTTGTTGTCCGTCTCCCCCTTCTCGACTCTGAGCCCGCTGTTGGGTAGGGCCCGTCTCTAGATGTTGCCAACTTGGACTTCCCAAGCGCTAAGTCCAGTGCTCTGCACACAGTAAGCGCTCAATAAATACGATTGAATGAATACCTGTGTATATGTATCTATGTTTGTATGTATTTATTACTCTATTTATTTATTTATTTTATTTGTACATATTTATTCTATTTATTTTATTTTGTTAATATGTTTTGCTTTGTTGTGTGTCTCCCCCTTCTCGACCGTGAGCCCACTGTTGGGTAGGGACCGTCTCTAGATGTTGCCAACTTGGACTTCCCAAGCGCTTAGTCCAGTGCTCTGCACCCAGTCAGCGCTCAATAAATACGATTGAATGAATACCTGTACTACGTATATGTTTGTATGTATTTATTACTCTATTTTATTTGTACGTATTTATTTCATTTTGTTAATATGTTTTGTTTTTATTTGTACGTATTTATTCTACTTATTTTATTTTGTTAATATGTTTTGTTTTGTTGTCTGTCTCCCCCTTCTAGACTGTGAGCCCGCTGTTGGGTAGGGACCGCCTCTATATGTTGCCAACTTGGACTTCCCAAGTTCTTAGTACAGTGCTCGGCACACAATAAGCGCTCAATAAATACGATTGAATGAATACCTGTATATATATGTACATATGTTTGTACGTATTTATTGCTCTATTTTATTTGTACATGTTTATTGTGTTTATTTTATTTTGTTAATATGTTTTGTTTTGTTCTATGTCTCCCCCTTGTAGACTGTGAGCCCACTGTTGGGTAGGGACCGTCTCTAGATGTTGCCAACTTGGACTTCCCAAGCGCTTAGTATAGTGCTCTGCACACAGTAAGCGCTCAATAAATACGATTGAATGAATGAACCCGGGTCCTCGGACTCCAGGGCCCGGGCTCTACCCGCTAGGACACGCCGCTTCTCATTCATTCATTCATTCAATCATATTTATTGAACGCTTACTGAGTGCAGAACACTGGACTAAGCTCTTGGGAAGTACAAGTCGGCGACGTATAAATTCTCAATTTGTCATAAGAAGTACCTCCCCCTGGCATGGAAGGCCCTCCCTCCGCACATCCGCCAAGCCAGCCCTCTTCCTCCCTTCCAAGCCCTGCTTTGCACATAGTAAGTGCTTAATAAATGCCATTGTCATTATTATTATTATTATTATTATTATTATTACTGAGAGCTCACCTCCTCCAGGAAGCCTTCCCACACTCAGCCCCCTTTTTCCTCTCCTCCTCCCCGTTCAACCCCGCCCTACGGCACCTGTCTATATGTTTGTACAGATTTATTCCTCTATTTTACTTGTACATATTTACTATTCTATTTATTTTATTTTGTTAATATGTTTTGTTTTGTCGTTTGTCTCCCCCTTCTAGACTGTGAGCCCGCTGTTGGGTAGGGACTGTCTCTCTATGTCGCCAACTTGGACTTCCCAAGCGCTTAGTCCAGTGCTCTGCACACAGTAAGCGCTCAATAAATACGATTGAAGGAATGAATGAATGAATGAATTACTCTATTTTACTTGTACATATTTACTATTCTATTTATTTTATTTTGTTAATATGTTTTGTTTTGTCATTTGTCTCCCCCTTTTAGACTGTGAGCCCGCTGTTGGGTAGGGACCGTCTCTCTATGTCGCCAACTTGGACTTCCCAAGTGCTTAGTCCAGTGCTCTGCACACAGTAAGCGCTCAATAAATACGATTGAATGAATGAATGAATGAGTCTATTTTACTTGTACACATTTACTATTCTATTTATTTTATTTTGTTAATATGTTTTGTTTTGTCGTCCGTCTCCCGCCTCTAGCCTGTGACCCCACTGTTGGGTAGGGACCGCTTCTATATGTCGCCAACTTGGACTTCCCAAGTGCTTAGTACAGTGCTCTGCAAACAGTAAGCGCTCAATAAATACGATTGAATGAATGAATGAATGAATGAATTACTCAGTTTTACTTGTACGTATTTACTATTCTATTTATTTTATTAATATGCTTTGTTTTGTCGTGTGTCTCCCCCTTCTAGCCTGTGAGCCCGCTGTTGGGTAGGGACCGCTTCTATATGTTGCCAACTTGGACTTCCCAAGCGCTTAGTCCAGTGCTCTGCGCACAGTAAGCGCTCAATCAATACGATTGAGTGAATGAATGAATGAATTACTCAATTTTACTTGTTCATATTTACTATTCCATGTATTTTATTTTGTTAATATGTTTTGTTTTGTCGTCTGTCTCCCCCTTCTAGACTGTGAGCCCGCTGTTGGGTAGGGACTGTCTCTATGTGTTGCCAACTTGGACTTCCCAAGCGCTTAGTCCAGTGGTCTGCACACAGTAAGCGCTCAATAAATACGATTGAATGAATGAATGAATGAATTACTCAGTTTTACTTGTACGTATTTACTATTCTATTTATTTTATTAATATGCTTTGTTTTGTCATGTGTCTCCCCCTTCTAGACTGTGAGCCCGCTGTTGGGTAGGGACCGCTTCTATATGTTGCCAACTTGGACTTGCCAAGCGCTTAGTCCAGTGCTCTGCACACAGTGAGCGCTCAATAAATACAATTGAATGAATGAATCTGCATACAGTAAGCGCTCAATAAATACGATTGAGTGAATGAATGAATGAATGAATGAATGAATGAAGTACCAATAGACCAAACCCATCTGGGGGCCCGAGACTCCGTCCCGTCCTCCCCCGGGGACGTTGGAAATGAAACGTCAGCCGACCGATCAGTCGATATCAGTAGCATTCCCATCTGCCGCGCAACCTCAAGTCACTCGACATTTTTTTTTTTTTTGATGATGGCATTTGTTAAGCGCTTACTATGTGCAAAGCACTGTTCTAAGCGCTGTGGGGTTAGAACATGATCAGGTTGTCCCACGTGGGGCTCACAGTCAATCCCCATTTACAGATGAGGTAATTGAGGCACAGAGAAGTGAAGTGACTTGCCCAAGGTCACACAGCAGACACGTGGCGGAGCCGGGATTCGAACCCACGACCCCTGACTCCAGAGCCCGGGCTCTTTCCGCTGAGCCACGTTGACTTCCCCGGGCCTCAGTCCCCTCTTCCGTCAGATGGGGACGGAGACCGGGAGCCGCGGGTGGGACGGGGACCGCGTCCAACCCGCTTGGCTCGGTCCGGCGCCCGGCACGTCGTAGGCGCTCAGCAAGTGCCGTAATCGTAATTCTTATCCCAGTGGGACCTCGCCCCTGGCCTGCCTCAACGCCATGCTGCACTCCAACTCCCGAGGAGGCGACGCGCCCTTCTACAAGCTGCCCGGCCGAATCAGCCTCTTCACCCTCAAGGTACGTTCGACTCCGGCCGCCGAGGTAGCGGAACCGTCCACCGCACGATCGATCGCGCGCTTCGGGCGCGGCCCGGGGGAGTCCGCTACGCTCCCCTGCCCGCGAGCTGGCCCTCAGTACGTCGGCGGTGCATATTGAGCGCCTGGGAGCGGCCGACGCGACAGAGCGGGTGGGCATGTTCTCTGCCTTCAATCAGTCAATCAATCAATCGTATTTATTGAGCGCTTACTGTGCGCAGAGCACTGGACTAAGCGCTTGGGAAGTACAAGTCAGCAACACATAGAGACAGTCCCTACCCAACAGCGGGCTCACAGTCTAGAAGGGGGAGACAGAGAACAAAACCAAACATACTAACGAAATAAAATAAATAGAATAGATATGTACAAGTAAGATAAATAAATCAATAAGTAGAGTAATAAATATGTACAAACATATATACAGGTGCTGTGGGGAAGGGAAGGAGGTAAGATGGGGGGGAGGCGGGGAGTAAGCGCTCCGCGGAGACCTGCCGGACGGACCCATTGTAAGCGGTCAGCCCGCCAGTTGTATCGGAGTCCGAGGTCATGGGTTCAAATCCCGGCTCCGCCAGTTGTCAGCTGGGTGACTTCGGGCGAGTCACTTCACTTCTCCGGGCTTCAGTTCCCTCATCCGTAAAATGGGGATGGAGACTGTGAGCCCGCCATGGGACAACCTGATCACCTTGTAACCTCCCCGGCGCTTAGAACAGTGCTTGGCACCTAGTAAGCGCTTAATAAATGCCATTATTATTATTTATCGAGCGCTTCCCGTGTGCAGAGCGCTGGGGAGAGTCCGCTAGACCATTTCCCGGCTCTGTTGGAGGGGGCTGCCCCGAACGCTCAACAGGTAGCGCCGATTGATTATAAGCAATTAGTAAGTCGTATTTATTGAGCGCTTCCGACGCGCAGAGCACAGTAGCGAGCGCTTTGGTGGGTTGGATGGACCAGACGCGTTCCGTGCCCTGCACAGAGTAAGCGCCCGCCAAGTACCCCCGGTGGATCGACGGCGGGCCGTCGTCATCATCATCAATCGTATTTATTGAGCGCTTACTGTGTGCAGAGCACTGTACTAAGCGCTTGGGAAGTACAAATTGGCAACATAGAGACAGTCCCTACCCAACAGTGGGCTCACGGTCTAGAAGGGGGAGACAGAGAACAAAACCAAACATACTAACAAAATAAAATAGAATAGGAATAGAATGGAATTGAGGAGAAGCAGCGTGGCTCAGTGGATAAACAGAATAAGAATAGAATAGAGGAGAAGCAGCGTGGCTCAGTGGAAAGAGCCCGGGCTTTGGAGTCAGAGGTCATGGGTTCAAATCCTGGCTCCGCCACTTGTCAGCTGTGTGACTCTGGGCAAGTCACTTAACTTCTCTGGGCCTTAGTTCTCTCATCTGTAAAATGGGGGTTAAGACTGGGAGCCCCCCGGGGGACAACCTGATCACCTTGTGACCTCCCCAGCGCTTAGAACAGTGCTTTGCACATAGTACGCGCTTAATAAATGCCAGTATTATTATTATTATTATTAGAATAGATATGTACAAGTAAAATAAATAGAGTAACAAATATGTACAAACATATATATATATACCGCGGACCGCCGACCCCGCCCGCGCCCCCCACCCGCAGAAGGACGCCCCGCAGTGGTCCCGCCAGGCCTCCGTGCCCGAGGGCGAAGACCCCGCGGACCCCGGGAGCGGCGTGGGCAGCGACGGGGACCCCCTGCAGCGGGGCCGACGCTCCCCGGACGCCACCGGCTCCTCCTCCTCCCCTTCCTTCTCGTCCTCGTCGTCGTCGTCCTCCGCGTCGGCGCTGTCCTGTGCCACCGCCGCCAAGTGCCCCACCGCCCCCGTCTGCGTGGCCCAAGAGCCCTGCGGAGCCGCCTCCCAGGTGGGGGTCCCGCGGGGACGGGGGGTGGGAGAGGGGGGACCCCCCCAACGGGGCCCCGCTCCGCCCTAACCCGGACCCCCTCCCCGTCTCCCCGGCGCCCGGGCGCAGGCCGGCAAGTCGAGGAAGAAGGCGGACGTCATGCTGCCGCGGGTGGTCCTCACCCCCATCAAGGTCAACGGGGCCCGCCTGGACCCCCCCTCAGGTGCGTGTGCCCCCCGAGGCGGCGGGGAGGGGTCCCCCGCGTCCCCCCCAACCTCCAGTCCTTGACCGCGGGTCCCCGGATCCCGCAGGGTTCTCCGGACAAGCCGCCGACGGCGGCGGCGGCGGCGGCTCGGCCCCGCGCGGCCGCCCGGAGCCGGGCCGGGACCCCCCGCAGCTCCTCCGCGCCCTCCGCAAGACGGCCACGGGTGAGCGACCGCCGTCCCCCCGGGGGGTTGGGGGGGCCCGGGGAGACCCCGGGGGGCGGCCTCCCCCTCACGGCCCCCTCCCCGGCCGCCCGCAGGACCCCTGAAGCGCGGCCGCGGGGAGGAGATCGACTTCGAGACGCCGGGCTCCATCCTGGTGAACACCAACCTGCGGGCGCTCATCAACTCCCGCACCTTCGGCGCGCTGCCGCCCCACTGCCAACAGCGTCTCCTCGCCCTCCTGCCCGAGGTGGACAGGCAGGTACAGGCCAGGCGGACCCCCCCCCCCCCCCCCCCCGGCCCCCCCCCAAACGCCTCAGTTTCCCCATCACCTCCCGGGCGGCCGGCCCTGTCCTCCCTCCGGGTGCCCCCCATCTGTCCGACGGCTTCCCCTCCCGTCTCGTGCCCACCCGAGGGGCCGGGGCGGGGGGCCCGGTGGTGGCGCGGCCCCCCCGGTGACGCGGCCCGGCCCCCCCTCAGGTGGGGACGGACGGGCAGGCGCATCTGAGCAGCAGCGCGCTCAACAACGAGTTCTTCACGCACGCCGCCCAGAGCTGGCAAGAACGCCTGGCTGACGGTAGGGACTCTCGGGGGGCGGCCAGGGCGGGCGGGACCCCCAGGCCCCTTCATTCATTCACTCATTCATTCATTCAATCGTATTTATTGAGCGCTCACTGCGTGCAGAGCACCGGGCTAAGCGCTTATAGAGACGGTCCCTACCCAACAGCGGGCTCGCAGTCTAGAAGGGGAAGGAGCCAGACCGTATGCCCAGAGTCGGTGCCCGAGGGACGCCGGGCATCTT
This sequence comes from Tachyglossus aculeatus, assembly GCF_015852505.1. Lineage (NCBI taxonomy): Eukaryota > Metazoa > Chordata > Mammalia > Monotremata > Tachyglossidae > Tachyglossus > Tachyglossus aculeatus. The sequence continues at coordinate 36,573,403 of NC_052073.1, forward strand.
TGGCAGAGAGGGCACTTCCTGTGCGCGAAGCACTGGGCCGAGCGCTCGGGAGCGTCCGATACGGCCGAGTCCGTGGGCACGGTGCCCGCCGGCGGTCTACAGGGCGATGGGCGGTGTTGGGCGGGCGCTCATCCCGGCCCCGGCGAGCCGCCGGCCTCTCAGTCCCTCGGTGGCGTTTACTCGTGGCTCAGTGGAAAATCAATCAATCCATCCATCAATCAATCGTATTTATTGAGCGCTTACTGTGTGCAGAGCACTGGACTAAGCGCTTGGGAAGTCCAAGTTGGCAACATCTAGAAGCGGTCCCTACCCTACAGTGGGCTCACAGTCTAAAAGGGGGAGGTGGAGAACAAAACCAAACATACTAACAAAATAAAATAAATAGAATGGATATGTACAGGTAAAATAAATAAATAAATAGAGTGATAAATGTGTACGGGAGGCAGACAACAAAACCAAACATACTAACAAAATAAACTAAATAGAATAGATATGTACAGGTAAAATAAATAAATAAATAAATAGAGTGGTAAATGTGTACGGGAGACACAACAAAACCAAACATGCTAACAAAATGAAATAAATAGAATGGATATGTACAGGTAAAATAAATAAATAAATGGAGTAATAAATGTGTACAAACATATATACATCTATACAGGTGCTGTGGGGAAGGGAAGGAGGTAAGATGGGGGGATGGAGAGGGGGGCGAGGGGCTTTGGAGTCAGAGGTCATGGGTTCAAATCCCGGGTCCGCCACTTGTCAGCTGGGTGACTTTGGGCATGTCATTTTCAATCAATTAATCGTATTTATTGAGCGCTTACTGTGCGCAGAGCACTGGACTAAGCACTTGGGAAGTCCAAGTTGGCAACATGTAGAGACAGTCCCTACCCAACAGTGGGCTCACAGTCTAAAAGGGGGAGACAGAGAACAAAACCAAACATACTAACAAAATAAAATAAATAGAATAGATATGTACAGGTAAAGTAAATAAATAGAGTAGTAAATGTGTTCGGGAGGCAGACAACAAAACCAAACATATTAACAAAATAAAATAAATAGAATAGATATGTACAGGTAAAATAAATAAATAAATAGAGTAATAAATGTGTACAAACATCTATCCATATATACAGGTGCTGTGGGGAAGGGAAGGAGGTAAGATGGAGGGATGGAGAGGGGGACGAGGGGCTTTGGAGTCAGAGGTCATGGGTTCAAATCCCGGCTCTGCCACTTGTCAGCTGGGTGACTTTGGGCAAGTCACTTCCAATCAATCAGTCAATCAGTCGTATTTACTGAGCGCTTACTGTGTGCAGAGCACTGGACTAAGCGCTTGGGAAGTACAAGTTGGCAACATATATCCATCCCCCCCATCTTACCTCCTCCCCTTTCCCACAGCACCTGTATATATGTATATATGTCTGTACATATTTATTACTCTATTTTACTTGTACATATCTATTTTATTTATTTTATTTTGTTAGTACGTTTGGTTTTGTCCTCTGTCTCCCCCTTCTAGCCTGTGATCCCACTGTTGGGTAGGGACCGTCTCTAGATGTTGCCAACTTGGACTTCCCAAGCGCTTAGTCCAGTGCTCTGCCCACAGTAAGCGCTCAATAAATACGATTGATTGATTGATTGATATAGAGACGGTCCCTACCCAACACCGGGCTCACAGCCTAAAAGGGGGAGACTTCACTTCTCTATGCCTCAGTTCCCTCATCGGTAAAATGGGGGTGAAGATGGTGAGCCCCATGTGGGACAACCCGATCAACGCGTATCCGCCCCAGCGCTTAGAGCAGTGCTTTGCACGTAGTAAGCGCTTAATAAGTGCCAATTAAAAAAAAAAAATACTGGGGATTGGGGCCAGAAAGGTGGGAGGGGGGCCGGGTGCTTAATAAACGCCGTCGTTGTGGTTGTTATTTGCTGAGCGCTGCCCCGCCCGCGAGGAACCGACAGTCTCTCCATCCCTCAGCGGTATCCACCGTGCGCGGCGCGCTGTCCCGAGCGGCCGGGAGAGCCCAGGAGGGACGGCGGAGGCGTCCCCCGGGGGTCGGGGGGTGGCGGCCGGGGGGCTCCCCCAGCCCGGTGAGCGGGGCCCGGCCCGTCCGTGTCCCCCGCCCCCGCAGGGGAGTTCACGCCCGAGATGCAGGCCCGCCTCCGCCAGGAGCTGGAGAAGGAGAAGCGCGTGGAGCTGTGGAAGCGGAGGTTCTTCGAGGACTTCTACGGCCAGAGGTGAGCAAGCGGGGCGGCGGGCGGGGGGCCGGGCGGGGGCCGGAGCTGACCCGCGGCCGCCTCCCGTCGCAGGTCGGGGCTGAGCCGGGAAGAGGCCCTGCAGGAAGGCCGCGGCCCCCCGTCCCGCCCCGCCCCGCGCCCCAGGGACGGACACCCCAGGCGCCAACGCCGGGCCGGCCTCCGCTGCTGCCCCCGAGGAGACCCCCGGCCCGCCCCGGGGGGACCGCCCCGGGACCGCGACGACGACGGCGACGGCGACGACGGCGGGAGGATCCCCGGCCTGCCCGAGGAGCGTCCGGCCCGGCCGCCCCAGGACCAGAAGAGGAAGCGCTTCCAGCCGGCCCCCGCCCCCGCCCCCACCGACAAGAGGCCCCGGCTGGAGGAGCGTCAGTCCTTTCGTGACACAACTGAAAGTGCTCGTGCCGAGAAGCCCCAGCCCTCGAAAGAGGAGCCCAAGGTCCCGCCCATCCGGGTACGTCACCCCGCTCCGGGAGCCGGGGGGCCGGTCGGCGCTCACCACGTGCCAAGCACTGTCCTGAGCGCTGGGGGAGAGAGAAGGCCGTCAGGTTGTCCCCCGGGGGGCTCGCAGGCCTCGGCCCCGTCTGACAGGTGAGGGCACCGAGGCACGGCGAAGCGGAGCGGCCCGCCCGCGAGGGCGTTGGCGGCGCCCGGCCCGGCGGCGTGTACCCAGCGCCCGGGGAGGTGCGCGGCGATCGTCCGGTCGGACCCGGTCCCCGTCCCACGCGGGGCGCCCGGGCCGCGGCGGCGGGAGAAGCGGAGTAGGACGAGGACGGCGTTAGGCGCTTACTACGTGTCGAGCACCGGGGAGGTCCCGGGTCCTCGCCCCCCGCGGGGCTTCCGCTCTAAGGAGGGGAAACGGGTCGAGGGGGACGGGGCGGTCTTCGTCAAGCGGCCGAGCGCCGGGAGGACGGACGGAAGGGCCGAAAGCAGTAGGGAGGGCGGGGGCCGTCACGTCCCCCTTTTACGGTGGAGGAAACTGAGGCCCGGCTAGGCGAATCGGCTGCCAAGGTGTCGCGGCGGGCAGCCGGCGGGGCCGGGAATCGGTCCGTGGGATTTACCGAGCGCTTCCCACGGGCGGAGCGCTCGGGGGAATCTAGCGCAACGGAGCCGGAGGCCACGTTCGCTCCCCGCGAGGAGATGAACGACCCTCTGTCCACCAAGGGTGTTTCTCGAGCGTGCAGAGCACTGGACTGAGCGCCCCGGGGGAACCTAACGGAACGGAGTCGGGAGACAGGCGTTCCCTGCCCACGACGGACTCGCGGTCTGTCGTTCCTTCGGTTGTATTTATCCAGTGCAGAGCACTGGACTAAGCGCTCGGGAGAGGACAGCACGACGGTAAAAGAGACCCGTCCCCTGCCCGCAGGGAGCCGACGGGCTGGAGCGGGGGAGACGGACAGGAGGAGAAAGAAAGGAAATGTGGGACGTGGACGGGAGCGGTGCCGAGCTGGGACGGGGGAGGAAGGAAGGGAGCGAGTCGGGGGCGACGCGGAAGGGAGCGGGAGAAGAGGAAAGGAGGGCGCAGTCGGGGAAGGCCTCTCGGAGGAGGAGGAGGAGGAGGAGACGCGCCTTGGATAAGGCAGGGACTGTCTCTAGATGTTGCCAACTTGGACTTCCCAAGCGCTTAGTCCAGTGCTCTGCACACAGTAAGCGCTCAATAAATACGATTGATTGATTGATTGGAGGGAGAGCGACGGTCTGGGGGACGCGAGGCGGGAGGGACGGGGGCGAGGGGTCGGCGGCCAGAGGGACGAGGCGGAGGCCCCGGGAGGAGGTTGGCGTGAGAGGAGCGGAGTGCGCGGGCCGGGCTGCGGTAGACGACCAGCAAGGTGAGGTCCGAGGGGGAGAGGAGATGGACGGCTCTAAAGCCAGCGGTGACGGTTTCTGTTGGCCGCGGAGGTGGACGGGCGACCCCCGGACGGTCCCGAGGAGCGGGGAGACGCGGCCCCAACGTTTCCGTAGAACGACGGCGCGGGCAGCGGAGAGACGGGAGGGCGGCGAGGAGGCCGAGGCGGTCATCCAGGAGGGAGAGGAGGAGGAGTGAGATCGGATTAACGGGGGAGCGGTTTAGAGGGAGAGGAGAGGGCGGATTTCAGCCAAGCGGTGAAGGCGGGACCGACGGGATGGAGTGACGGATAAGCGCTTAGTACAGTGCCCTGCACACAGTAAGCGCTCAATAAATACGATTGATGATGACGACTCTGGCGGCGGAACGAGAGCGAGGAGCCGGGGAGAAGGCCGAGGGCCCGGCCTCCTGAGACGGGAAGGACGGAGGGGCCGTCTGCGGCGACGGGACGGTCCGGGGAAGGACGGGGTTTGGGCGGGGTGACGGGGAGCTCCGTTTTGGACGTGTGAAGTGTGAGGTGACCGGAGGACGCCCAAGGAGCGATGCGAGCCGGCAGAGAGGGAGACGGAGCGGGGCCGGAGATGGAGATCTGGGAATCAATCAATCAATCAATCGTATTTATTGAGCGCTTACTGTGTGCAGAGCACTGGACTAAGCGCTTGGGAAGTCCAAGTTGGCAACATATAGAGACGGTCCCTACCCAACAGTGGGCTCATGTCCACTTAGAGGCGGTGGTTGAAGCCGTGGGAGCGAACGATTTCTCCAAGGGAGTGGGTGTAGACGGAGAAGAGAAAGGGACCCGACCGAACCTCGAGGGACCCCCCACAGTGGGGGGGCAGAGGAGGAGCCCCCGAAAGAGACGGAGAACCAGCGGCCGGAGAGATGGGGGAGGACCACTCATTCATTCATTCACTCAGTCGTATTTATTGAGCGCTTACCGTGTGCAGAGCACTGGACTAAGCACTTGGGAAGTCTAAGTCGGCAACTTCTAGAGACGGCCCCTACCCGACAGCGGGCTCACAGTTGAGAAGGGGGAGACAGACAACAAAACCAAACATGTAGACGGGTGTCAAAATGGAACAAATAGAATTAAAGCTAGATGCACATTATTAACAAAGCAGAATAGTAAATATGTACAAATGGAGTGATAAATCAGTACAAACATATATCCAGGTGCTGTGGGGAGGGGATGGAGGAGAGGAAAAGGGGGGCTCAGTGTGGGAAGGCCTCCTGGAGGAGGTGAGCTCTCAGTAGGGCTTTGAAGGGAGGAAGAGGGATAGTTTGGAGGATGTGCGGAGGGAGGGAATTCCGGGCCAGGGGGAGGACGGGGGCCGGGAGTCGATGGCGGGATGGGCGAGAAGGAGGCCCGGGGAGGAGGGGAGCGGCAGAGGAGCAGAGGGTGCGGGCTGGGCTGGAGAAGGAGAGAAGGGAGGTGAGGTAGGAGGGGGCCAGGGGATGGATGGACAGCCTGGAAGCCCAGGGGGAGGAGTTTTTGCCTGATGCGTAAGTTGACAGGTAGCCACTGGAGATTTTTGAGGAGGGGAGTAACATGCCCAGAGTGTTTCTGCACAAAGATGATCCGGGCAGCAGCGTGAAGTATAGTCCGAAGCGGCGAGAGGCAGGAGGACGGGAGATCAGAGAGGCGGCCGATGCAGTCATCCAGTCGCCATAGGTTGAGAGATTGAACCGGCAGGGTAGCGGTTTGGATGGAGAGGAAAGGGCGGATCTTGGCGATGTCGCGGAGGTGAGACCGGCAGGTTTCGGGGACGGATCGGATGTGAGGAGTGAACGAGAGAGCGGAGTAGAGGACGACACCGAGGTTGTGGGCTCGTGAGATGGGAAGGATCGTAGTGACAGGAAAGTCAGGGAGAGGGCAGGGTTTGGGAGGGAAGATAAGGAGTTCAGTCCTGGCCATGTTGAGTTCTAGATGGCGGGCAGGCATCCAGATGGAGATGTCCTGAAGGCGGGAGGAGATGTGAGCCTGGAGAGAGCAGGGCCGGTGATGTAGATTTGGGTGTCATCAGCGTAGAGATAATAGTTGAAGCCGTGGGAGCGAATGAGGTCACCGAGGGAGTGAGTGTAGATCGAGAGCAGAAGGGGACCGAGAACTGAACCTTGGGGACCCCGACGGTAAGGGGGTGGGAGGGGGAGGAGGAGCCCTTAAAAGAGACTGAGAATGAACGACCGGAGAGATAAGAGGAGAACTGGGAGAGGACGGAGTCCGTGAAGCCAAGGTCGGATAGTGTGATGAGGAGAAGGGGGTGGGCCACAGTGTCGAAGGCAGCCGAGAGGTCGAAGAGGATCAGGATGGAGTAGGAACCGTTGGATTTGGCAAGCAGGAGGTCATCGGTGACCTTTGAGAGGGCAGTTTCAGTGGAGTGTAGGGGATGGAAGCCGGATCGGAGGGGGTTAGGAGAGGGTTGGTGTTGAGGAATTGGAGGCAGCGAGTGTAGACGACTCATTCAAGGAGTTTGGAAAGGAAGGGTAGGAGGGAGGTAGGGCGATAACTAGAAGGGGAGGTGGGGTCAAGAGAGGGTTTTTTTTAGGCTGGGGGAGATGTGGACACGTTTGAAGGCAGAGGGGAAGGAACCAGCGGAGAGTGAGCCGTTGAAGATGGAATTTGAGGAGGGAAGGGGCGAGAGATTTCATAAGATGAGAGGGAACGGGGTCGGAAGCACACGTGGCCGGAGTAGCACTTGAGAGGAGGGAGGAGAGCTCCTCTGAGGATACTGCTGGGAAGGATGGGAGAGTAGTGGAGAGGGTCGAGAGCAGATGGGGAGGAATGACTGGGGAGCTCAGACCTGATGGAGATCATTTTCCTAATGAAGTAGGAGGACAGATCGTCGGGGGTGAGGGATGGAAGATGGGGAGGAATAGGGGGCCTGAGAAGGGAGTTAAATGCCCAGGGGAGGGTGGCGTCTGCAAAGCCGAGGTGGGCTGATGTTTCCAGGAGAAGGGGGCGGCCCGCGGGGTCATCATCATCATCAATCGTATTTATTGAGCGCTTACTATGTGCAGAGCACTGTACTAAGCGCTTGGGAAGTACAAATTGGCAACATATAGAGACGGTCCCTACCCAACAGCGGGCTCACAGTCTAAAAGCTGAGAGGTGGAGGAGAGGCTGTTAGTTTGGGCGAGGAGGAGGAGGTCCTCATTCATTCAGTCAGTCGTATTTATTGAGCGCATACTGTGTGCAGAGCACTGTACTAAGCGCTTGGGAAGGACAAGAGGGCGGTTTCTGTGGAGCCGAGGGGACGGAAGCCAGACGGGAAGGGGTTGAGGAGAGAATCGGAGGAGAGGAAGGGTCGGAAGGGGGTCGTCCAGGGAGGCTATTTTTCAGGTGGGGGAGACGCCGTCGGGGAGCCAGCGGGTGAAGGTGGCGGTTGGAGAGGGAAGATGGGAGGGGTTTGGATACGGTGCCGAGGAAAGGGGTCCGATGAGCAGGTGGAGGGCGTGGATGTTGAGAGGAGGCGGGAGATGCCGCCGGGAAGAAGGGGGCACGGGGGCGACTTTAGGGAGATGACCCCCGATAGCGTCGGCTTTCCCGATAGAGCAGGCGGCCGCGTCACCCGGGGTGACAGATGGGACGGGCGAGGGAACGGAGGGCGTCCGAGAACCAGGCGTCCGAGACCCCCGGCGAGGGCGACGGGCACCGACGCCGAAATGGGCAGAGAAACGGTTCGGCCGGGCAGAGGAGAGGGGCCGGGACCGAGTCAAGGTGGATGGGTTGGGCCTGATCTCCACCGGCGGCGCTCCGCGGCACGGGGGCGGAGGGGGAGGAGGGCGGCACGGCAGATGCGGGGCCGTGGCTTTAATGATAATAGTAATTGTGGTATTTAAGCACTTGTGATAATTATAATAATGATGATGGCATTTGTTAAGCGCTTACTGTGTGCAAAGCACTGTTCTAAGCGCCGAAGAGGATACAAGGTGATCTGTGTCCCCCGGGGGGCTCACAGTCTTCATCCCCATTCGGCAGATGAGATCACTGACGCCCGGAGAAGTGATTTGTTAAGCGCTTACTATGTGCAAAGCACTGTTCTAAGCGCCGAAGAGGATACAAGGTGATCTGTGTCCCCCGGGGGGCTCACAGTCTTCATCCCCATTTGACAGATGAGATCACTGATGCCCGGAGAAGTGAAGTGACTTGCCCAAAGTCACCCAGCTGACACTGGGCGGAGGCGGGATTTGAACCCACAACCTCTGACTCCAGAGCCCGGGCTCTTTCCACTGAGCCACGCTGCTTCTCTGCGCCAATTTAAGCACTTACTATGTGCCAAGCGCTTCACTGCTATGAGATGGACGGAGGGACGGGAGCGAGCGAGTGGAAGTCGAGGAGGGGGAGCGTCTGTTTGGTCCCCGACGGAGCCTCGTTGGGGTCGATGAGCAGTGATTTGCACATAGTAAGCGCCTAACAAATGCCATCATCATCATCGTCGTGAGAAGATCGGATGGGGTCCGCAGACAGGAGGTCTCCGTCGGGGGACGGGACAGATTTAGGGGGGACGGGTCACCCCCGGAGGGTCTCGAGGGGTGGGGTGATGTCTTGGACGTGTTTGTAGAGAAACAAAGTGGGCAGCCCGGACCGCGGAGGGGAGAGACGGGAGGCTGAAACCACCATCGAGGCGGGAGAGGAGAAGAGCCGGGGTTAACGCGGGAGCGGTCCGGATGGACGGGAGAAGGGGCGGGTTTTAGGGGATGATAATAATAATAATAATAATGATGATGGTGTTTATTAAGCGCTCACTATGTGCAAAGCACTGTTCTTGAGCGCTTCCTGGGTGCGGAGCGTGGACTGAGCGTCTGGGAGAGTTGTGGACGTGTTCCTTGACCACGAGGAACTGACCGTCTTGGTGGGGGGGGGGTGGTGAATGAAACTGGTGGGGGTCGTGGGTTGGGGGGCTTTCCCCCCCAGGATGGAGCAGCTCTTAACCCCTTCGCCCCTCCCTCCCCCCCGGCCCCTCTGTCGTCCCTGCAGATTCAACTTTCGCGCATCAAACCGCCGTGGGTGGTTAAAGGTCAGCCCGCTTACCAAGTGTGCCCCCGCATCGTGCCCCCCGAGCCCCCCGGGCCCGAACCCCCCGGGCACCAGGGCGCCGCCGCCGTCGCCGCCGCCCGGACCCTCGCCGACCTCAAGGCCCACGCCCTGCAGGCCCGGGCCCAGCGCGGGGCCGCCCCCGGGCCCCCGGGCCCGCCGGGCTCCCCGGGCCCCCCGGGCGCCCGGCCCGGGGCGGCGGAGCGCGCGGGCCCCAAGCGGGGCGCTCCCAGGTGGGCACTGGCTCTACCGAGAGCACAGCTACTGCCGCCTGCCCCTTTAGCGGGCACGGGGGGCCGCGCCCGGGAGGAGGAGGAGGCCAAGGCGGCTGTGGCGGCGTCCGGAGGGTCCGGCTCCCCGGCCCGGCTCCGGGAGCCCGCCGGGCCCCGCGGCGACTCAGCGGACACGGGCTCGGACGGGGAGGGCCGCCGGGACCCCGGCCCGCGGGTCGCCCGGACGCCCCCCCGCGCCGCCGGAGCCCCCGAGCCGGACGGGGCCACCCGGGACCCTGGCGCCCGGCCCGGCCCGCCGCCGGCCCCCAGAGACTGCGCCCCGCCCCCCGCCCCCATGGTCTTCGGCTGCGGCCGCCCCGCCCTCGCCGCCGCCGCCCCCCACGAAGCCCGCCGTGACGCTGCCGCCGCCGCCGCCGCCGCCGCCGGTCCGGCCCCGAGCGGCCGAGGGCCCCGGCGTCCCGGCCCCCGAGCGGCCCCCCGCCCCGCCGCCTCCCCGCCCGTCGGCCGGCCCGCCCGTGGGGAAGGGGGCCGGGACCCCCCAGCCGCCGCCGCCGCCGCCGCCTCCGCCGCCCGCCCTGGACCTGAAGCAGGTCCTGTACCGCCACCTGTCCCGCCTGCGGCGCGGACCCCCGCCCCCGGCCCGCGGACCCCCGGGCGGCGGGGCGGCGGCGGGCCGGGCCGGGGCCGCGGGGCGGCGGGCCGGGCCGGGCCGGGGGGGCGGCGGTGGCGGCGGCCCTGGCGGCGGCCCAGGTGCTGGCCGGGGGCCGCGGGGGCCGCGGGGGGCTGGGGGAGATGGCCCTGCGCTGCTCGTGCAGCCTCAAAGCCATGACCGTCTGCAAGGGCTGCGGGGCCTTCTGCCACCACGACTGCATCGGCCCCGCCAAGCTCTGCGTCCTCTGCCTCGTCGTCAGATAGGGGCGGCCGCGGGGGCCTGACCACCGCCGCCACCACCACCACCACGAGGAGGAGGAGGAGGAGGACGCCCGGGGTCCCCGTCGGGGTCACCGGCGTCACCCCCCCCCCCCCCACACACACGCGCGCGGAGGGAGCGGCAGCCCCCTCCGCGGAGGCCCGGCCCGGCCCGGAGTGGCCGGAGCGGCCGGACACGCGCTCGGAGAGCGGGGCCGCCTTTTTCGTATTTCCTATTTTTCTACCGTCGTCTCCCGTCTCCGTTCCCGGTTGGAGAGAAGTGGAGTCGCCGGACCGTCCCCACGGGGCGCCGGGGAGGAGGCCGCGGCCGCGGCACGCGCGGGCGGGCGGCCTTGGGGGTGGAGGGGTGGGCCGGTGGCCCCCTCCCCCTCCCCGCCCCGAAATATATTCTGTATAATCTGCGCGCCTGTGGCCGCCTCCGTCTGTCTGTTCTCCGCCTGGGGAGGGGAGGGGACGGCCTTCCCCGGGGCCTTGTTGTCCTCAGACGGCGCCGGCGGGGGACCCGGCGCCGTCTGTGACTGTGATCCCCCTGTCGGGTAGGGACCGTCTCTATATGTTGCCAATTTGTACTTCCCAAGCGCTTAGTACAGTGCTCTGCACATAGCAAGCGCTCAGTAAATACGATCGATGGTGATGGCGACGGGGCTCTCGGGCTGGACCGCCCAGGGGCAGGCTGGCCGTGGCATCTGCTAAGCACTTACTCTGTGCTAAGCGCCGGGGTGGCTACAAGGTGATGGGGTTGGCCCCCCTGGGGCCCCCGGTCTTCATCCTCATTTCCCAGTTGAGGTCACTGAGGCCCGGAGAAGGGAAGTGACTCGCCCAAAGTCACCCAGCTGACAAGGGGCGGAGGTGGGATTCGAACCCACGGCCTCCGACTCCCCAGCCCGGGCTCTTTCCGCCGAGCCCCGAGCCTTTTGGCTCCCGGGGCGGGTCGGCCGGGCTTTGACAGTCAGCTTTTTGGGCCGGCTCGATGGGAGCTCTGTTGGCGTTTCGCGATGGGTGGTGCCCACCGTGTGGCGGGCACTGTACTGAGCGCCGGGGCAGGGGCGGAGATGCTCCGGTTGGATGCGGTGTAAGGGTGGGGATGGCGGGGTTTGTTATGATGTGCCCACACTGCGCCGGGCCCCGTTCTCAGTGCCGGGGCAGGTTGGGGAGAAAAATAATAATCATGGCATCCGTTAAGCGCTTAGTATGTGTCGGGCTCTGTTCTAAGCGCTGGGGGAGGTACTTGTGGGGCTCCCAGTCTTCGTCCCCATGACTCAGTGGAAAGAGCCTGGGCTTTGGAGTCACAGGTCAAGGGTTCAAATCCCGCCTCCGCCAATGGCCAGCTGTGTGACTTTGGGCAATTCACTTCACTTCTCTGGGCCTCGGTTCCCTCATCTGTAAAATGGGGATGAAGACTGTGAGGCCCCCCATGGGACAACCCGATCACCCCGTAACCTCCCCAGCGCTTAGAACGGCGCTTTGTGCCTAGTAAGCGCTTAATAAATACCATCGTTATTATTATTATTCTCCCCATTTGGCAGAGGAGGGAACTGAGGCCCAGAGGAGCAAAGTGACCGGCCGAATTTAGCAGAGCGGATGAGCGGCGGAGTCGGGGTTAGAACTCGGGTCTTCTGATTCCCGGGCCCGGGCTGTTGTCGCTGTGTTGGGCTGCTTCACCTGATGGTTTGGGGGGCTGTGCCCGTCCTCTCCCCCACTACCCCCTGCGCCGCATGAGGAAACTGAGGCTTGGAGGAGGCCGGGCCTTATGGGGTGATGCCACTGTGCCCGCCGCCTTGGCACAGTCCGGCCCGAAGGGCCCATGGAAGCCCCTTGAGGGGCTGGGGGGTTCGGTGTATGTCTGTGGGAGAGGCGTTCCCCCCCCCCCCCCCCCCCGGGCCCAAGCCCCCCCTCACCCCCGGCCCCACATTGTCACTCGGTTTGCTATTCAGTGTGTGTTTATTAAGTAGACCGGACCCTTACTGATCGCCATAGAACAGACGGACACGCAGAGAGATGGACGGCGGGGGGGGGGGCGGATCGGTACCCCCATAGCCACAGCGGAGGACCGGGGGGCGACAGGATGGGGGTCCGGGGACCGTTTGGGGCCTACGCTAAAGCCGACCCACAAACAGGCCGGCCGGCCCGCCCTGCCAGCTCTGTGCCTCTTTCACAGACATGCACACACACACACACACACACACACACACACACACACACACAGATGGGGGGTGGGGGGGGGGGGGGGCTTTGTCTCCGCCGCTGTCGGAAGCCCCGCTAAAGTTTGCATAGGTGCGGGGCTTCAAAACCAGGATTGGGGGCGAGGAGGGTCTGGTGTGTGTGTGTGTGTGTGTGTGTGTGTGTGGTGTGTGTGTGTCTGTGTGTGACCCCCCCCCAACAAGGCATTTCCTGCGGGGGGGGGGGGGGGGGCGACCCCCTCCCTGCCGCGTTTGTCTGTGGGTCCGGGAGAAGTGGGTGACTGACAGTAATTTGGGGGGGGGGGAATTGTTGCCCCCCATTGCCCCCCCCCCCAGCGGGATGCCCCCTCCCCTCCCCCCGACAGATGGGCCTCTGTGGGGGAGGGGGCCGGGGGGGGGGGCAGATTTTTCCTGTACATGTAAACAGTAGACTTTCACTGAGGCCCCCCCAAAACCGGGAGCAAAAAAGAGGACGGAAAAGTTGGGGGGGAATCGCAACCTTTGCAAGAAGTCTAGGAAGTTTGACCCAAAATGGAGAAAGGCCCCACACCAGGGCCTCCCCCCAGCCGGTTCCCCTGAACCCCCCCCCCCCCCCCCCGAAAAAAAAGTTACCTAAGGCGGCGATTGTCCTGGGCCACTGATTTGTTTTTTTTTCCTCTTTTTCCCTTAAACGTTAAGACTCACAAATGGGGATGGGGTGGAGGGGGTGGTCCGGGGTGACTGTGTCGTCGTCGTCATCACACACAAAACTATTTACAGCGGCTTGGAAAACCGGGGGGTGGTGGGGGTGGGCGGACCCCCCCGGATTTCCAAGAGAGGGACAGAGACAGGGAGAGAAATGGGCAGGAGAGCAGAGACAAGAAATGGGCAGGAGGATGGAGACAGAGATGGGGGGGGGGGGGTTTCCTGGGGATGTCGGGGGTCTCCAGGGTGGGAGGGCAGGTCTTGGGGGGCACAGGCCGGTGGTCCGCCCGCCCCCCTCCCTGAGGACTGGCTGTGGCGTCTACAAGTGCTGGCTTTTTCGGGGGGTAGAAGACCCCCTCTCCCCCGGTCCAGTGTGTGTGTGTTTTGGGGGCGGGGGGGGGGGGAAATCTGGGGGTCCGCAGGCCCGACTGTATGGCTCCAGGATTGGGGGGGGGGGGGATGGGGAGATGATGGGGATCCCCCCCAGGTGCAGCAGCAGGATTTGGGGAAGTGGGGGGGGGGGGGTATTGCACTGAGCAGGGGGGTCCTGGGGTGGGGGTGGGGGGTTCATGCAGGGGGGTCCTGGGGGGGAGTGTCTGTGAGCTGCTGGTTTTTTGGTGATGGAAAAACCCTCCCTCCGCCTCTGCCAAGTCCTTCCTCCAACTGGCCTCCCCTCCTGGGTCGGGGGTCCTGGGTTGGGGAGGGGGGAGACCCAGCAATGTGGAGCGGGAGGCCCGGAGCCCCAAGAGGGTGAGGTAGTACAGAGACTTGGGGGGGGCCGCGGCGGGGGGAGCCCGAACCCCGAACCCCCAGTCTGGCTTTCTCTCTCTCTCTCTGTGCCCCTGCTGGGCTCCCCTGGGAGGAGGGGGCTGCTCAAGCCCCCCATGGTGGGGTGGGGGTGGCGGGGGGGGGGTCTCCCTCCCCTAGCAGCTGGGGGTCGGCGGGAGGGTGGGCCCGGGAGACTGGGCCCTGGATACGAGCTGAGCAGGCTCGGGGGCGGGGGTCTCCCCACATCCTGGAGGGATGGGATTGGGGGGGGCGGGGGTGTGTGACATGGAATGTTACCTCGGAGGAACCAATTCCTTCCCATCGGACAAAACTGGCAGATCTTTACAAAAAAACACACATGCACACGTGGGTGCACACGCGCACATATATATATACACACACACACGCACACACGCACCAAAAAAAGGTCCATTTTCAGAAAAAAATAAATTACGAAAGGAGGAGGAGGAGGAGGAGGAGTGACAGGAGGAGGAGGAGGAAGAAGGTCTTAATAAATACGCAGCTCTGCTTCACCTAAGACGGAAAAGGGAGCGACGGGGCGATGGGGAGGGGGTTTCTAAGGTCGGTCGCGGCCTCTGACCCTTCCTGCCCCCGGCCCAGGGGTCCCCCCAGGGACCCCCCCACCCCGGGGGGGGGCTTTCAGTTCTGCTGCAGGATGAGGTTTTCCAGTTCGTCGGCGGAGCGGAGCAGGAAGGCGGCCGACTCGCGGTAGCCGGCGATGAGCTTGCGCACGGCCCCGATCTCCGTGGGGCTCAGCTGGGCCGTCGTCATCCCCCGGCCCCCGCTCCCGCCGCCCCCGCCGCCCCCGCTCCCACCGTTGTTGTTGTTGTTGTTGTTGTTGGAGGACGACGAGCAGGACGAGGAGGCGGGGGCCGACGAGGACGACGACGACGACGACGAGGAGGACGACGAGGAGGACGAGGAGGAGGCCGGGCCGGAGCCCGAGGTGGCCGTGGCGGCGGCGGCTCCACCTTTCATGCTGAGATCCGTGGGACCTGTGCGGGGGGCGACACGGAGGGCGTGAGGGTCAGAGAGGGCGGTGGGGCCGCGACAACCCGAGGCGGCGGAGCGGTCTCCGGCTCCAAGTGGAATCGATCAATCGTATTGACTGAGCGCTTACTGTGTGCAGAGCACTGGACCGAGCACTTGGGATGTATAGGTTGGCAACATATACAGTCCCTACCCGACTGGGCTCACAGTCTTAAAAGGGGAGACGGAGAACCTTCCCGGGCCCGGGATGCGCCCTCCCCCTGAGGCCCGGGAAGGTCCGTCGACGGATGAGGAAGGCGGGAGAGTCCCTCACCGGGGGCCGCGACGGTAGGGGAGGCCGAAGGTGGGGGCGGCCCGGGGCCCCGGGGGTCTCACCGTTACTGTGGTTGGCGGTCTGGAGGGAGGCGGGGGTCTGCAGTCCGGCCCCCAGGGCCCCGTAGCCCCGGTAGCTGTAATTGAGGGTGCCGTTGACGTAGACGGGGTCCTGGGCGTAGGTGGCGGCGGGCGCGGCGGGGGCGGGCGGGCCCGGGGGCGGCTTGTCCAGGGCGATGGGCTCGTCCTGCGGGCCGTCACACGGGGGGGGGGGGGGGGTCTCAGGCCCGCCCCCGGAGACCACCCCTCCTCCCCCACCGAGGCCTCACCTCCGCTCCCCGCCCCGGTCGCGGCCCGGCCGCTGTCCGGGGCTCCCCCTCGGTCCAGCGCTCTGCCCGCGGGGAGCGCCCCGTAAATAATAATAATAATAATGACGGCATTTGTTAAGCGCTTACTGTGTGCAAAGCACTGTTCTAAGCGCTGGGGGATACAAGGTGATCGGGTTGTCCCACATGGGGCTTACGGTCGATCCTCATTTTACAGATGAGGTAGCTGAGGCCCAGAGAATAATAATAATAATAATAATAATAATAATAATAATAACGATGGTATTTGTTAAGCGCTTCCGATGTGCAAAGCACTGTTCTAAGCGCTGGGGAGGTACAAGGTGATTGGGTTGTCCCACGTGGGGCTTATAGTCAACCCTCATTTTACACATGAGGTAGCTGAGGCCCAGAGAATAATAATAATAATAATAACGATGGCATTTGTTAAGCGCTTACGATGTGCAAAGCACTGTTCTAAGCGCTGGGGAGGTACAAGGTGATCGGGTTGTCCCACGTGGGGCTTACGGTCAACCCTCATTTTACAGATGAGGTAGCTGAGGCCCAGAGAATAATAGTAATAATAATAATGATGGCATTTGTTAAGCGCTTACTGTGTGCAAAGCACTGTTCTAAGCGCTGGGGAGGTACAAGGTGACCCGGTTGTCCCACGTGGGGCTTACAGTCTTAATCCCCATTTTCCAGATGAGGGAACTGAGGCTCAGAGAAGTGAAGCGACTGGCCCAAAGTCACCCACCCAGCTGACAATTGGCGGAGCCGGGATTCGAACCCACGACCTCGGACGCCAAAGCCCGGGCCCTTCCCACTGAGCCACGCTGCTTCTCAGTCGCGTCAGACCGAGTCGCGCTCCGCGGTTCGCCGACCTCCCCGGGCCCGGCCGGGGCGAGGGGATGAGAGGGGGGACCCTCATCCCCACCGGGATGAACCCTTCCTTATTCCCGGGAGCACAAGCCCACATTCCCGGGGTGGCGGAGCCCAGAGGCCCAGATTCCCGGGGCGGGGGGCGTAAATGGCACTGATGGACGGCTCTGGCCGTCCTTCCTCCGAAGGAGGGGAGCGGAGGGGCTCGCCCGCGGGCCGCCCGGGCCCTCCACCTCTCCGGCCTCCTCTCGGTCCACCGGCTTCCGTCTCCCCACGGTCCTCCGGTGCGGGCATCCCCCTCCGACCGTCGGACGGGCGGGATCCCGGCTTTCCCGGGCGGCACTGACCTGAGAAGTCTGGTAGACCTCCAGCCGCATCCTCTTGGCGGCTTTCCTGGTCTCGCTCTCGCAGGCGGCGGCGAGGATGTTCTCGGCCATGGCGGAGGTCAGGTGCGGAGGCGTGGGCCTGGTCTGGGCACGGGGCGGGCACCGTCAGGCCCCCGGTCCCGGCCCCGTTCCCCATCCCGGGGCGGGGGGCGGAATCCCTCGGGGTTCCCCGAGGAGCGGGATCATCTGTCGCCCCGCCGGACCCTCCCGTGCCAGTGCTCGGCACCCGGGAAGCGCCGGCCGGCTACGGCGGGGTGGGGGGGATGAGTGCGGAGGCGGGCCGGGGCCGGGGGCACGGAGGTGGGCGTCCGGGGGCGGGCTGACCATCTCCATGCCGTTCTTCTTCATGCGCCGGCAGGACTTGAGGTAGGTGCGGATGCGCTTCCGGGCCCGCTCCTGGAACTCGGGGAACTGGCGGCTGCAGGACTCGATGATGGCCTGGATCTTCTCCTTGGGCTGCTTGGAGATGGGCACCATCCGGTCCAGGTTCTCGTCCACGAACAGCCGCACGAACATCTAGCGGGGGAGGCCGGGGGGCTGAGGGCGGCGCCGGGACCCTCCCCCCGGGTCCCCGGCCCCCCGCGCCTCTCCCCCGGGGGGCTCACGTTGAAGGCCTTGAGCCTCTCCGGGTCGAGCCCCTCCGAGTCGTTCATCTTGTCCGCGTCGTCGTCGTCCTCGTCGTCGGGCGGCGGGGGCGGGGGCGGGCGGCCCACGGTCAGGTCCTCGGGGCAGACGCTCCCCTCCGTCCGCGCCGACTCGTAGCTCCCCGAGCTGTACTGGGGGGACTGGGCGGGCGGGCGGAGGGGGACAGGGGCGCACCGGGCCGGACCGTGAGCCCCCCGTCCGGGACCGGCGGCGGAAAGTCGCGCGCCCGCCATCTCCGACACCCCGGGCCCACGTCGGGGCCCGGGTCCCCGACGGCGATGGCGACGACGGTATCTGGTGAGCGTTTACTACGTGCCGAGTGCCGGGGGAGATACGAGGGGATCCGGTCGCCCCCCGCCGTGGGGCTCCCGGTCCCCACTGACCGGCTCGGGGTCGCCCGGCAGGTTCCGTAGGCGCCGCTCCCCGTGGCCTCCCGGACCGCCTCCCGCCCGGGGTGGGGGGCTCCCGGTCCGAGGGAGGAAACTGAGGCCCCGAGAGGGGGAGCGGGCCCCCCGCCCCCGTCCCCCCGGACGTACCTCGGGGGTCCCTTTGAGGGCGTACTTGGCCCGGGCCCTGGGGCCGCCGCCGTCGGCGTCGGGCGCGTAGGGGGCCTGGGGGTGGGCGGGGGCCTTGTCGCAGAGGTCGACGGGCTGGTCGTCGGCGGGGCCGTGGCCGTTCATGTCGGAGAAGGCGCAGTCGCCCTGGGTGCTGCTGGCCGCCGCCGGGTTCAGGGTGGCCGAGGCGGGCCCGCCGCCGCAGCTCTCCGACGACGAGTCGTCTGCGCGCACGGTCCGGCGGTCGGATCGACGGGGCGGGCGGCCGCGCCCGGGGGCCCCCGGACCGTCCATCCGTCCGTCCGACCGCCCGCCCCGTCCGACTACTCCCTCGGCCGCCCGCCCGCCCGTCCGATCGTATTTACGGAGCGCTGCCTGTGTGCGGGGCGCTGGACTGAGCGCCCGGGAAGGGCGAATCGGCCACAGATGGAGACGGCCTCAACCCCACGACGGGCTCCCGGCCGCTACACCGACGACGACGGCTACTAACACTCGTGAAGCCCTTACCACGTGCCCGGCACCGCGAGCAAAAACGGGGTTAGGTGGGGGCTCACGGATCTCCGTCCCCATTTCGCGGGCGAGGAAACCGAGGCCCGGAGGAGGGAAGGCCGACGAGCCTCCCGGGCCCTCGGTCAGTGGGCCGCGCTGCTTCTCGTCCGCCCACCCTCCGCCTATCCAGCCGGCCACCCGTCCACACAGCTCCCCACCCCACCGGGGACGACGACTGCGCCGCTCGGTAGGCGTTTACTACGTGCCAAACACTGCGCTAAGGGTGGAGAGGGAGGCGCGAGCTGGTCGGGGAAGGGAACGGACGCCGCATCCCCGTTTTGCAGAGACGCGGAGCGACCGGCCGAGAGGGACTCTTTCCGGCCGCCCGTCCGGGCCGTCGTCCCGCGTCTAGTACCCCTGCCCGGCTCCCAGAACACTGTACTGAGCGCCGGGGAGAGGCCGGTCCCCCGGAGGAGCTCACACTACACCCATCCATCAACGGCACTCGCTGGGCGTCCACCGCTACTGACGGTGACCCAACAGGGTCATATCTATTCTACTTATTTTATTTTGTTAATATGTTCGGTTTTGTTCTCTGTCTCCCCCTTCTAGGCTCTATATGTTGCCAACTTGGACTTCCCAAGAGCTTAGTACAGTGCTCTGCACACAGTAAGCGCTCAATAAATACGATTGATTGGTGGTAGGGTCTTTATATGTTTCCAACTTGTACTTCCCAAGCACTTAGTACAGTGCTCCGCACACAGTAAGCACTCAATAAATACGACTGAATAATGAATGAATGAATGTCAGGCGCTGACTCGGCGCAGAGCATTGCGCTGAGTGCTGGGGCGGCCCACCCGTGTCCCCCCCGTCTCCATCCTCATCGTCCAGACGAGGGAAGCGAGGCCCGGAGGAGGGAAGTGAGCGGCCCGCGGCCCCCCGGCTCCCTACTGTGCTTTGCACATAGTAAGCGCTTAACAAATGCCATTTATTATTATTACTGTGTGCGCAATGCTGTGGGACACGTTGGGACGAGGTTTCGGGGGGGGGGGGGGGCAACATGTGGGATGAGGGGGTGGGCCTTGGAATGGGGAAGGGGCCTGGATTGGGGTGTAGGGACGGGGCCTGGATTGGGATGCTGGCTCACCGTCTAGAAAGTAATAATGGCATTTATTAAGCGCTTACTATGTGCCGGGCACTGTTCTAAGCGCTGGGGAGGTGAGGTTGTCCCATGTGGGGCTCCCAGTCTTCATCCCCATTTTCCAGATGAGGTGACTGAGGCCCAGAGAAGTGACGTGACTGGCCCAAAGTCACCCCGGCTGACAAGCGGCGGGGCCGGGATTTGAACCCGTGGCCTCCGACTCCAAAGCCCGGGCTCTTTCCATTGAGCCAAGCTGCTTCTCTAGACGATGAGCCCGCTGTCGGGTAGGGGCCGTCTCTATCTGTTGCCAACTTGGGCTTCCCAAGCGCTTAGTCCAGTGCTCTGCACACAGTAAGCGCTCAATAAATACGACTGAATGAATGAACGAATGAATGAATGAATGAGGGCTTGGGCTGTGGGGGCGGGGCTCAGTCTGGCTGGAGCCGGCTTGTCCCCTCCCAACCGCTCCAGAAATAATAATAATGGCATTTATTAAGCGCTTACTATGTGCCAAGCACTGTTCTAAGCGCTGGGGAGGATACAAGGTGATCAGGTTGTCCCACGGGGGGGCTCACAGTCTTCATCCCCATTTGACAGATGAGGGAACTGAGGCCCAGAGAAGTGAAGTGACTTGCCCAAAGTCACCCAGCTGACAATTTATTTTATTTGTACGTATTTATTCTATTTATTTTATTTTGTTAACATGTTTTGTTTTGTTCTCTGTCTCCCCCTTCTAGACTGTGAGCCCGCTGTTGGGTAGGGACCATCTCTAGATGTTGCCAACTTGGACTTCCCAAGCGCTTAGTACAGTGCTCTGCACACCGTAAGCGCTCAATAAATATGATTGATTGATTGATTGATTGTCTCCCCCTTCTGGACTGTGAGCCCACTGTTGGGTAGGGACCGTCTCTAGATGTTGACAACTTGGACTTCCCAAGCGCTTAGTCCAGTGCTCTGCACACAGTCAGCACTCAATAAATACGATTGAATGAATGAATTGGTGGAGCCAGGATTTGAACCCATGACCTCTGACTCCAAAGCCCGGGCTCTTTCCACTGGGCTGCACTGCTTCTCTACCATATGGAGAGGCAGCGTGGCTCAGTGGCAACAGCCCAGGCTTGGGAGTCAGAGGTTGTGGGTTCTAATCCCGGCTCCGCCCCTTGTCAGCTGGGTGACTTTGGGCAAGTCACTTCACTTCACTTCTACAGCCCGGGTTTTAGAATCACAAGTCATGGGTTTGAATTCCGCTCCGCCACACGTCTGCTGTGTGACGTTGGGCAAGTCACTTCACTTCTCTGAGCCTCAGTTCCCTCATCTGTAAAATGGGGATGAAGACTGTGAGCCCCACGTGGGACAATCTCATCACCTTGTAACTCCCCAGCGCTTGGAACAGTGCTTGGCACATAGTAAGCGCTTAACAAATGCCATTATTATTATCATTATTCTCTGGGCCTCAGTTCCCTCATCTGTTAAATGGGGATGAAGACTGGGCGTCCCACGGGGGGGACCACCTGATTGCCTTGTATCTCCCCTGGCGCTTAGAACAGTGCTGCGCACATAGTAAGCGCTTAACAAACGCCATCGTTATTCTCATTACTGAATGTGAGCCCGCTGTTGGGCAGGGACCGTCTCTCTATGTTGCCAACTTGGACTTCCCAAAGCACTTAGTCCAGTGCTCTGCACACAGTAAGCGCTCAATAAATACGACTGAATGAATATGTTGCCAAATTGTACTTCCCACGCATTTAGTACAGTACTCTGCACACAGTAAGCGCTCAATAAATAGGATTGAATGAATGAGTGAATATGTTGCCAACTTGTACTTTCCAAGCGTTAGTAAAGTACTCTGCACACAGTAAGCGCTCAATAAATACGATTGAATGAATGAATGTTGCCAACTTGCACTTCCCAAACGCTTAGTCCAGTGCTCTGCACACAGTAAGCGCTCAATAAATACGACTGAATGAATGAATGTTGCCAACTTGCACTTCCCAAACGCTTAGTCCAGTGCTCTGCACACAGTAAGCGCTCAATAAATACGACTGAATGAATATGTTGCCAACTTGCACTTCCCAAGCGCCTTAGTCCAGTGCTCTGCACACAGTAAGCGCTCAATAAATACGATGAATGAATATGTTGCCAACTTGTACTTCCCAAGCGCTTAGTACAGTGCTCTGCATGCAGTAAGCGCTCAATAAATAGGAGTGAATGAATGAGTGAATATGTTGCCAACTTGTACTTCCCAAGCGCTTAGTACAGTGCTCTGCACACAGTACACGCTCAATACGATTGAATGAATATGTTGCCAACTTGGACTTCCCAAGCGCTTAGTACAGTGCTCTGCACACAGTAAGCGCTCAATAAATACGATTGAATGAATGAGTGAATGAATAAATACGACTGAATGAATGACTGGGGCCCCTCCTACCCCCGGGGGCTGAGGGCAAGGCTGGCGCATGCGCGCCGAAACAAGTGCGCCCCCCCCACCCGCCCTCCACGGTCCGCGCATGCGCGCGAGGGGCCGGGGCCAGATTTGGGGCTAAACCACAGCGGTTGCGCCCCCCCTCCACCCCCCACCAAGAGCAGGCCGGATCAGCCCGGCCATCGCCACGGCAACAGCGGGGCGGTGGCGCCGGCCAATGAGGAGGCGGGCGACGGGCGGCGCCGGCCAATGAGGAGGCGGGCGGCGGGAGGCGCCGGCCAATGAGGAGGCCGGAGGCGGGCGGCGCCGACCAATGAGGAGGCCCCGGCCCCCCCCAACCCCGCCCACCTCTGACCCCTCCAGACCCTTCCGGCCCCCGCGGGCTCCCGCCTCCCGAGTCCCCACACCCCTCATTACCAGACCTCTAATAATAACAATTAGTAATGATAATACAATAATAATTATTATATAAAATAAATTATCATAATAAACACATAAATATTATAAAAATATAAATAATAATAACATAAATATTGTTTTATATTCTAGAGTATTTAATATACTATTATATAATATATTATATGTTCTAATGTAGCATCATAAAATATTCAATGTGATATATAATACTTCACATAGCTTGTTTAATATATTATATATTATAATTTATATCATAGAACATGAAATATTTTATATTATAAAATATTTAATATAATATTTAGGATATTATAAAATATTATTATTATAATTATGGTGGCATTTATTTAGCACTTACTATGTGCAAACGGTCTTCGTCAAGCGCCTCCTGTGGGCTGGCGCTGTTCTAAGCGCCAGGGTGGATAATGATAATAATATTCATTCAGTCAGTCAGTCATTCAATTGTATTTAATGAGCGCTTACTGTGTGCAGAGCACTGGACTAAGCGCTTGGGAAGTCAAAGTCGGCAACATATAGAGATGGTCCCTACCCAACAGCGGGCTCACAGTCTAGAAGGGGGAGACAGACAAGAAAACATATTAACAAGATAAAATAGAATAAATATGTACAAATAAAATAGAGTAATAAATATGTACAAACATATGTACATATATATACATTATATAATAACTATAATGAGGGCATTTATTAAACGCTTACTATGTGCAAAGCACTGTTCTAAGCACTGGGGAGGTTACCAGGTGATCGGGTTGTCCCCTGTGGGGCTCAGTCTCCACCCCCATTTTACAGATGAGGGGACTGAGGCCTGGAGAATAATAATAATAATAATAATAGCATTTATTAAGCGCTTACTACATGCAAAGCACTGTTCTAAGCGCTGGGGAGGTTACAAGGTGATCAGGTTGTCCCTGAGGGGGCTCACAGTTTTAATTCCCATTTTACAGATGAGGTAACTGAGGCCCAGAGAAGTGAAGTGACTTGCTCAAAATCACTCAGCTGACAATTGGCGGAGCCGGGATTTGAACCCATGACCTGTGATTCCAAACCCCGGGCTCTTTCCACTGAGCCACGCTGCTTCTGCGACTCGCCCAAAGTCACACGGCTGACGAGTGGCGGATCCCAGCAAACCGGGTCGGATCCAGTCCCTTGTCCCCCGTGGGGCTCCGGGCCCCCATCCCCATTTTCAAGATGAGGTCACCGAGGCCCGGAGAAGGGAAACGACTGGGCCAAGGTCTCCCGGCAGACCGGTGGGGGAGCCGGGACGAGACCCCCAGGTCCTTCCTACTCCCAGGCCCGGGCCCTAGCCATTAACGTCCAGTATCTTTAAATTCTACATTATAAATGACCTTTTCATTTATATTAACGTCCGCCTCGTTATGGGCAGGGAACATTTCTGCTAGTTCTGTCGGATCGGACTCTGCCAAGCGCTCAGTACGGTGCTCTGCGCATAGTAAGCACTGGATAAATACCACCGGTTGACTGTACTTTCTCCAGTACGGGGCTCTGCACACAGTAAAT
Source organism: Tachyglossus aculeatus (assembly GCF_015852505.1). Taxonomy (NCBI): domain Eukaryota; kingdom Metazoa; phylum Chordata; class Mammalia; order Monotremata; family Tachyglossidae; genus Tachyglossus; species Tachyglossus aculeatus. The sequence goes on from NC_052073.1 coordinate 36,597,450, forward strand.
GCTCAGTAAATACAATTATTAATAATTATAATAGATGACACGCAAATCCGTGAAGCGTTCCATATTTTTTCCCCTGTCCCGCCGTCGACCCCCGGCCCACGTCACCCCCTGGGCCTGGAATGCCCCCAATCCCTCTGCCCATCCGCCAAGCTTGCTCTCTTCCTCCCTTCAAGGCCCTGCTGAGAGCTCACCTCCTCCAGGAGGCCTTCCCACACTCACCCCCTTCCTTCCTCTCCCCCTCGTCCCCCTCTCCATCCCCCCATCTTACCTCCTTCCCTTCCCCACAGCACCTGTATATATGGATATATGTTTGTACAGATTTATTACTCTATTTATTTATTGATTTATTTTACTTGTACATATCTATTCTATTTATTTTATTTTGTTAGTATGTTTGGTTTTGTTCTCCGTCTCCCCCTTTTAGACTGTGAGCCCACTGTTGGGTAGGGACTGTCTCTGTATGTTGCCAACTTGGACTTCCCAAGTACAGTGCTCTGCACACAGTAAGCGCTCAATAAATACGATTGATGATGATGATTGATTACACACTCCTATTCTCCTCCTCTTCCTCACCCTCCTCCCACTTCCTCCTCCTCCTCCTCCTCCTGCTCATTCTCCTCCCCCTCCAACCACCCTCTTCCTCTTCGGCTTTCTCCCTCTCCTTCTCCTCCTCTTCTTCCTCCTCCTCCTCTTCCTCCTCCTTCTCCTCCACCATCTCCTCCTCCTGCTCCTCCTCCTGCTCATTCTCTTCCTCCTCCTCCTCTTCACAGTCCTGCTCCTCCTCCTAATGAAATAATAATCCTAATAACAACGGTGGTATTTGTTGAGCGCTTCCTACGCGGCAGGCCCCGTGCTAAGCGCCAGCGCCTCAGGTTGGACGCGGTCCCCGTCCCCCGCGGGGCTCCCTGTCTCCATCCCCATCCTGCTCCACGAGAAGCAGCGTGGCTCAGTTGAAAGATCACGGGCTTCGGAGTCCGAGGTCATGGGTTCTAATCCCGGCTCCGCCACATGTCTGCTGTGTGACCTTGGGCAAGTCACTGAACTTCTCTGAGCCTCAGTTCCCTCATCTGGAAAATGGGGATTAAGACTGTGAGCCCCACGTGGGACAACCTGATCACCTTGTATCCCCCCCAGCGCTTAGAACAGTGCTTTGCACATAGTAAGCGCTTAACAAATACCATAATTATTATTATTATTATTATCCCCATGTTCCAGAGGACGGAACTGAGGCCCGGAGAAGGGATGCGGACGAGCGGCGGAGCCGGGAGGAGAACCCAGGTTCTCCTTCTAGTCCCCTTCTAGACTGTGAGCCCACTGTTGGGTAGGGACCGTCTCTATATGTTGCCAACTTGGACTTCCCTAGCGCTTAGTACAGTGCTCTGCACACAGTAAGCGCTCAATAAATATGATTGAATGAATGAACCCAGGACCCTCTGACGGGCCGGGCCCGGGCTCTCCCCGCTGGGCTGCCCGAAGAGAAGTGAAGCGACTGCCCCAAGGACGCAGGACAGAGCCGGAATTAGAACCCAGGACCTTCTGACTCTCAGACCTACCAGAGAAGCAGCGTGGCTCAGTGGAAAGAGCCCGGGCTTTGGAGTCAGAGGTCATGGGTTCAAATCCCGGCTCCGCCACCGGTCAGCTGGGTGACTTTGGGCAAGTCGCTTCACTTCTCTCAGTGACCTCACCTGTCAAATGGGGATTAAGCCTGTGAGCCCCCAGTGGGACAACCTGATCACCTGGTAATAATAATAATAATATAATATATTATTATATTTTTATATTTTCATATTTTTAATAATATAATATATAATAATATACTAATAATTGGCATTTATTAAGCACTTACAGTACAGTATTAAGCGCTTACAGTGCAAATCACTGTTCTAAGCGCTGGGGAGGATACAGGGTGATCAGGTTGTCCCAAGTGGGGCACCCAGTCTTCACCCCCATTTTACAGATGAGGGAACTGAGGCCCAGAGAAGTTAAGTGACTTGCCCAAGATCGCACAGCAGACATGTGGCAGAGTCGGGATGCGAACCCACGAACTCCGACTCCAGAGCCCGGGCTCTTCCCACCGAGCCACGCTGCTCACGCTCACGCTGGTAAACTCCCCAGTGCTTCGCACATAGTAAGCGCTTGATAAATGCCAGCGTTATTACTATTAGGCCGAGCGGCTTCGTCCCTCCTGCTGGCGGTGGCCGTCCGGCTGGGGCCGTCACAGGCTCCGGCGAGGACACAAAGGCGTCTTTGACCTCGGGGAACAATGACCTTGTGTGAGCGGGTGGCCAGGGCGGCCCTGCCCCCCGCCATGCCCACCCCTGGGAGCTGGCTCGGCCGCGGGCCGCCCGGACGGGGGGCACGGGGGGCAGCAGCTGGCCTAGTGGGCTGAACCACGGGCCCGGCACTCGGAACAAAACTTGGACTTCCCAAGCGCTCAGTACAGTGTTAACATGTTTTGTTTTGTCCTCTGTCTCCCCCTTCTAGACTGTGAGCCCACTGTTGGGTAGGAACCGTCTCTAGATGTTGCCAACTTGGACTTCCCAAGCGCTTAGTACAGTGCCCTGCACGCAGTAAGCGCTCCATAAATACGACTGAATGAATGAATGAATGAATCATCATCATCATCAATCGTATTTATTGAGCGCTTACTGTGTGCAGAGCACTGTACTAAGCGCTAGGGAAGTACAAGTTGGCAACATCTAGAGACAGTCCCTACCCAACAGTGGGCTCACAGTTGAAAAGGGGGAGACGGAGGACAAAACCCAACATACTAGCAAAATAAAATAAATAGAATAGATATGTACAAGTAAAATAAATAAATAAATGGAGTGATAAATAAATGAGTGAATCCCGGCTCCGCCACTTGTCGGCTGCGTGACTTTGAGCAAGTCCCTTCACTTCTCTGGGCCTCAGTTCCCTCATCCGGAAAATGGGGGTGAAGACGGTGAGCCCCACGTGGGCCCACCTGATTACCATGTATCTCCCAGTGCTTAGAACAGTGCTCAGCACATAGTAAGCGCTTAACAAATGCCATCATGTATATATGTATATTTATGTACATATTTGTTACTCTATTTATTTTACTTGTACATATCTATTCTATTTATTTTATTTTGTTAGTATGTTTGGTTTTGTTCTCTGTCTCCCCCTTTTAGACTGTGAGCCCACTGTTGGGTAGGGACCGTCTCTAGATGTTGCCAACTTGGACTTCCCAAGCGCTTAGTACAGTGCTCTGCACACAGTAAGCACTCAATAAATACAATTGATGATGATGATCATTATCATCCCTTCTGGACTGTGAGCCCGTTGTTGGGTAGGGACCGTCTCTATATGTTGCCAACTTGTAATAATAGCATTTATTAAGCACTTACTATGTGCAAAGCACTGTTCTAAGCGCTGGGGAAGTAACAATAATAATAATGACGATGGTATTTGTTAAGTGCTTACTATGCGCAAAGCAAGTGCTTAGTACAGTGCTCTGCACACAGTAGGCGCTCCATAAATACGATTGAATGAATGAATGAAGTGGCTGGGCCGGGATTTGAACCCATGACCTCTGACTCCAAAGCCCGGGCTCTTTCCATTGAGCTACACTGCTTCTCTACAAGTATGCTTGCACTTCCCAAGCGCTTAGTACAGTGCTCTGCACACAGTAAGCGCTCAATAAATACGATTGAATGAATGAATGAATCTGGGGGCCGGGCCAGGCTCGGGTGTCATGGGTTCTAATTCCGCCTCCGCCACTTGTCAGCCAGGTGACTCTGGGCAAGTACGTCACTTCTCTGGGCCTCAGTTCCCTCATCTGTCAAATGGGGATGAAGACCGTGAACCCCCCGTGGGACAACCTGATCACCTTGTAACCTCCCCGGCGCTTAGAACAGTGCTTTGCGCATAGTAAGCGCTTAATAAATGCTATTTAAAAAGAAAGAGTGCAAGAGTGAGAGATGAGGAGGGAGAAAAAGAGAGAGTGAGAGAGCTGGAGTGAAAGATGGAGAGCATCAAAGAAGGAACGAGATGAACAAGAGAGAGATAGTGAATGAGAGAGAGAGCCTGGGCTTTGGAGTCAGGGGTCATGGGTTCAAATCCCGCCTCCACCACTTAGCTGGGTGACTTTGGGCTAGTCACTTCACTTCTCCGGGCCTCAGTTCCCTCATCTGTAAAGTGGGGATGAAGACTGTGAGCCCCCCCGTGGGACAACCTGATCACCTTGTAACCTCCCCGGCGCTTAGAACGGTGCTTTGCACCTAGTAAGCGCTTAATAAATGCCCTCATGATTATTATTATTACCTTGTAACCTCCCCGGTGCTTAGAACAGTGCTTTGCACATAGTAAGCGCTTAATAAATGCCATTAAAAAAAAAAAAGATGGGGTGAGAGATAGACCATGAAAGCGTGAGGGGGGCGTGAGCGTTCAGGGCTCAGTGGGGTGTGGGTGAAGGGATGCTAAGGACGAAGGAGGCCGCAGTTGGAGAGACCCCGGGAAGGAAAATTCCAGGGAAAAGCCCCCCAAAACCCCACCTATGCTGCCCCCTGCCCCCTCTGGGGCTTCTCCAGAGGGACTGGGAATGGAGGGAGGAAGAAAAGGAGGAGGAGGAGGAGGCTGGGATGGGATGGGATGGGTCCCTGGTTGTCCCTGGGGAGATTTGGGATTCCTGTCGCCCTTTGTTAGCGCGGCCCGGACGCTGACCGCCCCCACGAAGAGATGGAAGCGGCGTGGCTCAGTGGAAAGAGCCCGGGCTTTGAAGTCAGAGGTCGTGGGTTCAAATCCCGGCTCCGCCAACTGTCAGCTGGGTGACTTTGGGCAAGTCACTTCACTTCTCTGGGCCTCAGTTCCCTCATCTGGAAAATGGGGATGAAGCCTGTGAGCCCCTTGTGGGACAACCTGATTACCTTGTACCCCCCAACGTTTAGAATGGTGCTTTGCACATAGTAAGCGCTTAATAAATGCCGGCATTATTGTTATTATTATTATGGACGTCCGCCCTGGGCCCTACCTGGGGGTCCAGGGGAACCAAGGGGTCCAAGGGGCCCGGCAGCCGAGGCAGGAAGGGCCCCCCTCACCCCCTGGCCTCGCCTCTGAGCCCCTTCCTCCCCAGTCATTCAATCAATTGTATTTATTGAGCGCTTACTGTGTGCAGAGCACTGTACTAAGCGCTTGGGAAGTACAAGTTGGCAACATATAGAGACGGTCCCTACCCGACAACGGGCTCCCCAGGCTTCCCCTGCGGCCTGGGCCGTCCTGTGAGGGACACGGGGCAGGACTTGGGCCACCCCCCGACCCCCAGGGCCCTTGGCCTTCTCGGGGGGCTCGGGGCGGGCCCTGGGGTCCTGGGGGGGCTCGGGGCGTGGCGCGGCCTGGTCTGCCCCAAACAGGAAGCCGGTGTGGCCCAGGGAGACACAGGCCCCGCAGAGGGGACACAAACGCACCCCACATCACTCGTCTGCTGTGTGACCTTGGCCAAGCCAGTTCACTTAATTAATAATAATAATAATAATAATAATAATAATAATGATGGCATTTGTTAAGCACTTACTATGTGCAAAGCACTGTTCTAAGCACTGGGGAGGATACAAGGTGATCAGGTTGTCCCACCGGGGGCTCACGGTCTTCATCCCCATTTTCCAGATGAGGGAACTGAGGCCCAGAGAAGTGAAGTGACTTGCCCAAAGTCACCCAGCTGACAAGTGGCGGAGCCGGCATTTGAACCCATGACCTCCAACTCCCAAGCCCGGGCTCTTTCCACTGAGCCACGCTGCTTCTCCTCTATTGAAGAATAAAAGCAAGGAAACTGCAACAAACTAAGCCAAAATAAACTCCCAAACGTTTTGTACAGAAATAAATACTTGTTGCCAAAAATTGAAGGTTTTCTTTGCCATACGTGAACACATTTTCCTCAATATCCTGCCAATAAAATTCAGATTCTTACCACTTCTCTGTGTCTCAGTTACCTCATCTGTAAAATGGGGATTAAGACGGTGAGCTGCATGCGGGACAACCTGATTGCCTTGTAACTACCCCTTAGAACAGTGCTTGGCACATACTAAGCGCTTAACAAGTACCATTATTATTATTATTATTACCCCAGCGCTGGGTAGGGACCGTGTCTATGTGTTGCCGACTTGTACTTCCCAAGCGCTTAGTCCAGTGCTCTGCACACAGTAAGTGCTCAATAAATACCACTGAATGAATGAATGAATGAATGAATGAATGAAAGAGGGACACGGATGACACCTGGGGACCCCCCGCCGCGCCCCCAGCCTCTCTCCCTCTGGGAGACCACCCTCTCCCTCTCTCTGTGAGGCCTCGTGCTCTCTCTCTCTCAGAGACCCCCTTCTCTCTCTCTTTTCCTGTCTCTGGGAGACCCCCTTCTCTCCCCACTATTGGGTAGGGACTGTCTCTAGATGTTGCCAACTTGTACTTCCCAAGCGCTTAGTCCAGTGCTCTGCACACAGTAAGCGCTCAATAAATATGATTGATTGATTGATTGGGAGACCCCCTTCTCTCTCTCTCTCTCTGGGAGATGACCCTCTCCGACCTCCCCTCTCACTCTATCTCTGGGAAACCACTCTCTCTCTGTCTCTCTGGGAGACCACCTTTTCTCTCTCCCTCAGAGACCACCCCAACGCTTTTCAGAGACTACTCTCTTTCCCCCACCCCCGGGAGCACAGACCACCCTCTCTCTCTCGGGGAGACCATCTCCCCCTTCTAGACTGTGAGCCCGTCGTTGGGTAGGGCCCGTCTCTGTATGTTGCCGACTTGGACTTCCCAAGCGCTTAGTACAGTGCTCCGCACACACTAAGCGCTCAATAAATACGATTGAATGAATGAATCCTCTCCCTATCTCTGGGAGACTGCTCTCTCTCAATCTACCCTCTCCCTCTCTGGGAGACCACCAAAACTCTCTCCCTCAGGGAGATCTCTCTCCCCCCCTCTGAGAGACCACCTTCTCTCTATGTCCCTTAGGGACACCACCTTAACTCTCTCTCCCTCAGGGAGACCATCAAAACTCCCTCAGGGAGATCTCCCCCACTCACCCCCACCCCCGAGAGACCACCTTCTTTCTCTCTCCCTCAGAAAGACCACCCTCACTCTCTCTCTCCCTCAGGGAGATCTCTCTCTACCCATCTGAGAGACCACCTTCCTGCTCTCCCTCAGGGAGATCTCTCTCCCCGCCCCCCCCCCCCCAAGAGACCACCTTCTTTCTCTCTCCCTCAGGAAGACCACCCTAACTCTCTCTCTCCCCCAGAGAGATCTCTCTCTCCCCCTCTCTCTCTTTCCCTCTTTGAGAGACCACCTTTCTCTCTCCCTCAGAGAGATCTCTCTCTCCCTCTCTCTCTCTTTCCCTCTCTGAGAGACCACCTTTCTCTCTCCCTCAGGAAGACCACCCTAACTCTCTCCCTCAGAGATCTCTCTCTCGCCCGTCTCTCTCTCTCCCACAGGGAGACCACCCTAACTCTCTCCCTCAGAGAGATCTCCTTCTCCCTCAGGGAGATCTCTCTCTCCCCCCTCTCTCTCTTTCCCCCTCTGAGAGACCACCTTCTTTCTCTGTCCCTCAGGAAGACCACCCTAACTCTCTCCCTCAGAGAGATCTCTCTCTCTCCCCCTGAGACGACCTTCCCTCTCTCTCCCTCAGGGAGACCACCCTAACTCTCTCCCTCAGAGAGATCTCTCTCTCCCCCCTCTCTCTCTCCCCCTCTGAGAGATGACCTTCTCTCTCTCTCTCTCTCCCTCAGGGAGACCACCCTAACTCTCTCCCTCAGACAGACCACCCTCTCTCTCTCCCTCTGAGACCACCTTCTCTCTCTCTCCCTCAGGGAGACCACCCCCTCTCTCTCTCCCTCAGGCAGACCACCCTCTCTCTCCCCCTCTGAGAGACCACCTTCTCTCTCTCCCTCAGGGAGACCACCCTAACTCTCTCCCTCAGGGAGACCCCCCCCTCTCTCTCTCCCTCTGAGAGACCACCCTAACTCTCTCTCTCCCTCATGGAGACCACCTTCTCTCCCTCAGGGAGACCACCCTAACTCTCTCCCTCAGGGAGACCACCCCCTCTATCTCTCCCTCTGAGAGACCACCCTAACTCTCTCCCTCATGGAGACCACCTTCTCTCTCTCCCTCAGGGAGACCACCCTAACTCTCTCCCTCAGGAAGACCACCCTAACTCTCTCTCTCTCCCTTTGAGAGACCACCCTAACTCTCTCTCTCCCTCATGGAGCCCACCCTCTCTCTCCTCCTCTGAGAGACCACCTTCTCTCTCTCCCTCAGGGAGACCACCCTAACTCTCTCCCTCAGGGAGACCACCCTCTCTCTCCCTCACGGAGACCACCCTCTCTCTCTCTCCCTCTGAGAGACCACCCTATCTCTCTCTCTCTCCCTCAGGGAGACCACCCTCTCTCTCCCCCTCTGAGAGACCACCTTCTCTCTCTCTCTCTCTCTGTAGTTCAATGCTCCTACAGCCCAGTCAGTCAGTCATTCACTTGTACTTACTGAGCACTTCTGGGTGCAAAACACTGGTCTAAGCGCTTGGGAGACGACAGTAGACGAGAAGCAGCTTGGCTCAGTGGAAAGAGCCCGGGTTTTGGAGTCAGAGGGGTAGGGACCATCTCTATATGTTGCCAACTTGTACTTCCCAAGCGCTTAGTACAGTGCTCTGCACACAGGAAGCGCTCAATAAATATGATTGATTGAATGAATGAATGGGTTCAAACCCTGGCTCCGCCAATTGTCAGCTGTGTGACTTTGGGCAAGTCACTTCGCTTCTCTGGGCCTCAGTGACCTCATCTGTAAAATGGGGCTGAAGACTGTGAGCCCCCCGTGGGACAACCTGATCACCTTGTAACCTCCCCAGCGCTTAGAACAGTGCTTGGCACATAGTAAGCGCTTAATAAATGCCATCATTATTACTATTATTATAATAAACAGACCCATGGCCTGCCCACAAGGAGCTGTACACTAGAGTCCAGTGGTGTGTAGTACACTGCTCTGGAGGTTGCCAGCCCGTTGTGGGCAGGGAATGTGTCTGTTTACTGTTCTACCGTCCTGTTCCCAGGGCTCAGTCCATCATCATCATCATCATCATCATTCGTATTTATTGAGCGCTTACTGTGTGCAGAGCACTGTACTAAGCGCTTGGAAAGTCCAGCGTTCTGCACGCAGTAAGTACAATCGGATGCGTGAACGTAGTACAGCGCTCTGCAGCTCAGTCCCCTACGGCAGCTTGGCTCAGTGGAAAGAGCCCGGGCTGTGGACCCAGAGGTCATGGGTTCAAATCCCGGCTCCGCCAATGGTCAGCCGTGTGACTTTGGGCAAGTCACTTCACTTCTCTGGGCCTCAGTGACCTCATATGGAAAATGGGGATTAAGACTGTGAGCCTCCCGTGGGACAACCTTGTAACCTCCCCAGTGCTTAGAACAGTGCTTTGCACGTACTAAGCGCTTAATAAATGTCATTATTATTATTACGGCACAGTGCTCGGGCGTTCCTTCAGTAGTCTGGGGTTCAGGGGTGCCTGGGGGGGGGGGGGGTCGACCGGGGCGCGGATGGATTGGGTGACCCCGGTGAGGCGACAGCGGTGAGTCACAAACCGGTTCCCCGGGCTTATGTTTCTGTGCCACAAGAGGAAGGTGGGGGGTCTGGGGTGGGGGGTCTGGGGTGGGGGGGAGGGCCCCTGCCGGGCCTACTACAGAGGAGGAAACCGAGGCCCCGCCAAGGACGGAGGGCAGGGGGTGGTGAGTTCGAGTCCCCACGCCTCCTGGGACCACCTGCCCCCACCCCGCCACTGCGGCTGAAATGCGGATAATAATAATAATAACGGCAGTTGTTGAGCACTTACTATGTGCAAAGCACCGTTCTAAGCACTGGGGAGGTTACAAGAGGATCAGGTTGTCCCACGGGGGGCTCACAGTCTTCATCCCATTTTACAGATGAGGTAACTGAGGCCCAGAGAAGTGAAGCGATTTGCCCAAAGTCCCACAGCTGACAATTGGCGGAGCCAGGATTTGAACCCATGACCTCTGACTCTTTCTATTGAGCCACACTGCTTCTGGGACGGGGGGGTGGGAGGAGCCCCCCCCACACCAAGAGCCCCAAAAGACCCCCCACCCCCCCTCGGGGACAAAGGGACAAAGACCCCAAAAGAAAGGAAGGAGGGAGGGAGGGCAGGAAGGAAGGAGCCTGGGTCCCACGGCCGGAGGAAGCGACGACGCTCCAAGGCCCTCGGATCTCCCCGGCAGGGCTATTTACTGGACACTTTCGGCCCGTCTCGTCATCCCTATTACTCTATTTATTTATTTATTTTACTTGTACATTTCTATTCTATTTATTTTATTTTGTTAGTATGTTTGGTTTTGTTCTCTGTCTCCCCCTTTTAGACCGTGAGCCCACTGTTGGGTAGGGACTGTCTCTCTATGTTGCCAACTTGTACTTCCCAAGCGCTTAGTCCAGTGCTCTGCACACAGTAAGCGCTCAATAAATGCGATTGATTGATTGATTTGCTTGGGCCGGGGCTGTGCCCTTGGCGACTCTGTTGGTGGGGGGGCTCTTACTGGGTGCAAAACACTGGACTAAGCGCTTGGGAGGCGACAGTAGCCGAGAAGCAGCGTGGCTCAGTGGAAAGAGCCCGGGCTTTGGAGTCTGTATATATGTATATATGGTTGTACATATTTATTACTCTATTTATTTATTTATTTATTTATTTTACTTGTACATTTCTATCCTATTTATTTTATTTTGTTGGTATGTTTGGCTCTGTTCTCTGTCTCCCCCTTTTAGACTGTGAGCCCACTGTTGGGTAGGGACTGTCTCTATGTGTTGCCAATTTGTACTTCCCAAGCGCTTAGTACAGTGCTCTGCACATAGTAAGCGCTCAATAAATACGATTGATTGATTGATTGATTGCTTGGAGTCAGAGGCCATGGGTTCAAATCCCGGCTCCGCCAACTGTCAGCTGTGGGACTTTGGGCAAGTCACTTCACTCCTCTGGGCCTCAGTTAGTAAAATGGGGGTGAAGACTGCGAGCCCCCCGTGGGACAACCTGATGACCTTGTAACCTCCCCGGCGCTTAGAACAGTGCTTTGCACATAGTAAGCGCTTAACAAATACCGTTATTATTATTATTTCTGGAGAAGATCTCCCCCTCCCACCCCTGGAGACCTCCGGACACCCGCCCCCAACCCCGGCACCTCGGAGTAGGCCGGGCAGGCTCCACCGGGGCCTAATGGATCCCAAGCGCCGGGCCGGGGGTCCGGGGTGGTGTGGGGCGCCTAAAGCTCAATTCCTCTCCCGACTCCGCCGAGGATTTCACTTCCCGCTAAGCTAAGCGGCTTTGGAGGTGAGTAACATCCTCCGCGGCCCCCACATCATCCCTTCCGCTCCGGAGAACAACAGCCTGGACTGGGGGAGGGGGAGCCCGGCTGTCCACGGGGGGCTGGGGGAGATGCCCCTCAACTGCCCCCATGTCCCGTGGCCCAGCTTTCCCCTGGCAGCTGTCCATCACCTCCCCGGTCCCTTTCCGAGCTGGATTTTCCCAGATTTTCCCAGAATCCTCCTTGGCCCTCCGAGCCGGATTTTCCCAGACTCTTCCTCGGCCCCTCCGGATCCTCAGACCCCGAGGCGGCTCTTTCCTGTCATTCCCTTTCAAGTAGTCCCACTAACGGCTAGAAATAGCTGGACTAGTGTTCATTCATTCAGTCGTATTTATTGAGCGCTTACTGTGGGCAGAGCACTGTACTGAGCGCTTGGGAAGTCCAAGTTGGCAACATATAGAGATGGTCCCTACCCAAGAGTGGGCTCACGGTCTAGAAGCCTAGTAGCCACAACGGCGGTAGTAGTAGCCGCGATAGCGGTCATAGCATAGTAGTAGCAGCTGTAGTTTTGACGTCTGCCATCCCCCACGCTAGACTGTAAACCCGGAGTGGGCAGGGATTGTCTCTCTTTATAGCTGAATTGTACTTCCCAAGCGCTCAGTCTAGTGCTCTGCACACAGTAAGCGCTCAATAAATGCGACTGAATGGATGAATGCGGTAATAGCCACGATAGCAGTACTAGCAATAATAATAATAACGATGATGGCATTTATTAAGCGCTTACTACGTGCCAAGCACTGTTCTAAGCGCTGGGGAGGTTACAAGGGGATCAGCGCTCAATAAATATGATTGAATGAATGAATGAATGAATGAAATCACCTCACTTCTCTGCCCCTCGGTGACCTAATCGGTAAAATATAGCTATAATTATGTTTATTCTGACAGTTGTCATTCTGTTAATATGTTTTGTTTTGTCGTCTGTCTCCCCCTTCTAGCCTGGGAGCCCGCTGTTGGGTAGGGACCGTCTCTCTATGTTGCCAACTTGGACTTCCCAAGCGCTTAGTACAGTGCTCTGCACACAGTAAGCGCTCAATAAATACGACTGAATGGATGAATGCGGTAATAGCCACGATAGCAGTACTAGTAATAATAATAATAACGATGATGGCATTTATTAAGCGCTTACTATGTGCCAAGCACTGTTCTAAGCGCTGGGGAGGTTACAAGGTGATCAGCGCTCACTAAATATGATTGAATGAATGAATGAATGAATGAAGTCACCTCACTTCTCTGCCCCTCGGTGACCTAATCGGTAAAATATAGCTATAATTCTGTTTATTCTGACGGTTGTCATTCTGTTAATATGTTTTGTTTTGTCGTCTGTCTCCCCCTTCTAGCCTGGGAGCCCGCTGTTGGGTAGGGACCGTCTCTCTATGTTGCCAACTTGGACTTCCCAAGCGCTTAGTACAGTGCTCTGCACACAGTAAGCGCTCAATAAATACGACTGAATGGATGAATGCGGTAATAGCCACGATAGCAGTACTAGTAATAATAATAATAACGATGATGGCATTTATTAAGCGCTTACTATGTGCCAAGCACTGTTCTAAGCGCTGGGGAGGTTACAAGGTGATCAGCGCTCACTAAATATGATTGAATGAATGAATGAATGAATGAAGTCACCTCACTTCTCTGCCCCTCGGTGACCTAATCGGTAAAATATAGCTATAATTCTGTTTATTCTGACGGTTGTCATTCTGTTAATATGTTTTGTTTTGTCGTCTGTCTCCCCCTTCTAGCCTGGGAGCCCGCTGTTGGGTAGGGACCGTCTCTCTATGTTGCCAACTTGGACTTCCCAAGCGCTTAGTACAGTGCTCTGCACACAGTAAGCGCTCAATAAATACGACTGAATGGATGAATGCGGTAATAGCCACGATAGCAGTACTAGTAATAATAATAATAACGATGATGGCATTTATTAAGCACTTACTATGTGCCAAGCACTGTTCTAAGCGCTGGGGAGGTTACAAGGTGATCAGCGCTCAATAAATATGATTGAATGAATGAATGAATGAATGAATGAATGAAATCACCTCACTTCTCTGCCCCTCGGTGACCTAATCGGTAAAATCTAGCTATAATTCTGTTTATTCTGACGGTTGTCATTCTGTTAATATGTTTTGTTTTGTCATCTGTCTCCCCCTTCTTGACTGCGAGCCCGCTGTTGGGTAGGGCCCGTCTCTCTATGTTGCCGACTTGGACTTCCCAAGCGCTTAGTCCAGTGCTCTGCACACAGTAGGCGCTCAATAAATACGACTGAATGAATGAATGACTCAGGTTGTCCCACAGGGGGCTCACAGTCTTCATCCCCATCTTCCAGATGACGGAACTGAGGCCCAGAGAAGTGAAGTGACTTGCCCAAAGTCACCCAGCTTGACGAGTGGTGGAGCCGGGTTTTGAACCCAGGACCTCTGACTCCAAAGCCCGGGCTTTTCCCACTGAGCCACGCTGAGTAGCCACAACGAAAGCAGTAGCGGCAGAAGCAGTCCTAATAATAATACTTATGGTATTTAATAAGCGCTTACTGCGTGCCTGGCACTGTACTAAGCGCCGGGGTGGATCCAAGCCAATCGGGTGGGACACGGTCCCCGTCCCCCGTGGGGCTCCCGGTCTCCATCCCCATTTTCCAGAGGAGGGAACAGAGGCCCAGAGAGGGGAAGTGACTCACCCAGGGTCACACAGCAGACAAGTAGGGGAGCCGGGATGAGAACCCAGGACTCGCGGGCTCGGATTCGACCCGCTAGGCCATGCTGCTTCTCTACTGACTGTCATATACAGTGCCTGGCACATAGTAAGCCAGGTACTGGCTAATAATAAATAATAATTATAATAATATAATATTATAATATATAATATAATTATAATAATAATATAATAATAATAAATTTATTTATTTATTTTATTTGTGCATATCTATCCTATTTATTTTATTTTGTTAGTATGTTTGGTTTTGTTCTCTGTCTCCCCCTTTTAGACTGTGAGCCCACTGTTGGGTAGGGACCGTCTCTAGATGTTGCCAACTTGGGCTTTCTTTCTTCCTTTCTTTCTTTCTTTATCTATTCATCTATTTATTTATTTACTTATTTATTTTTTATTTATTTATCTATTTATTTTTTATTTATTTATTTATTTTGCTTGTACATATCTATTCTATTTATTTTATTTTGTTAGTATGTTTGGTTTTGTTCTCTGCCTCCCCCTTTTAGACTGTGAGCCCGCTGTTGGCTAGGGACCGTCTCTATATGTTGCCAACTTGGGCTTTATTTATTTATTTATTTATTTATTTATTTTTTATTTATTTATTTCTTTCTTTTACTTGTACCTATCTATTCTATTTATTTTATTTTGTTAGTATGTTTGGTTTTGTTCTCTGTCTCCCCCTTTTAGACTGTGAGCCCACTGTTGGGTAGGGACCATCTCTGGATGTTGCCAACTTGGACTTCTCAAGCGCTTAGTACAGTGCTCTGCACACAGTAAGCGCTCAATAAAAATACGATTGATGATGATGATGATGATGATGATCGTAAGCGCTTAACAAATACCAGTAATATTATTATTATGCTGGGATCCCCCAAGCGATCAGTAATCTGATAAATGGATTTTGGGGTCACCCCCATCCACCTCCCCTTCCCTGCCCAGGCCCAGCCCCACCCCCTCGGGGACAAAGGGCCACTGAGTCACCCGGGGGCCGCGCCCCCGCCCTCGGCCGCCATGGAGATGACCTCTGACCCCGGCTCCCCTAGAGAAGCTGACACATTGCCCCCCACCCCCGGCCAACATAATAAAATGATGGCATTTATTAAGCGCTTACTATGTGCAAAGCGCCGTTCTAAGCGCTGGGGGGGCTACAAGGCGATGAGGTTGTCCCGCGAGGGGCTCACGGTCTTAATCCCCATTTGACAGATGAGGTCACTGAGGCCCAGAGAATAATAATAATAATAATGATGGTATTTATTAAGCACTTACTATGTGCAAAGCGCTGTTCTAAGCGCTGTGGGGGGGATACAATGTGATGAGGCTGTTCCACAAGGGGCTCACGGTCTTAATCCCCATTTGACAGATGAGGTCACTGAGGCCCAGAGAAGTGAAGTGACTTGCCCAAAGTCACACGGCTGACAATAATAATAATGACAGGACTTGTTAAGCGCTTACTATGCGCAAAGCGCTGTTCTAAGCGCTGTGGGGGGGATACAAGGCGATGAGGTTGTCCCACGAGGGGCTCACGGTCTTAATCCCCATTTGACAGATGAGGTCACTGAGGCCCAGAGAAGTGAAGTGACTTGCCCAAAGTCACACAGCTGACAATAATAATAATGGCAGGACTTGTTAAGCGCTTACTATGTGCAAAGCACTGTTCTAAGCGCTGTGGGGGGGATACAAGGCGATGAGGTTGTCCCACGAGGGGCTCACGGTCTTAATCCCCATTTGACGGATGGAGGAACTGAGGCCCAGAGAAGTGAAGTGACTTGCCCAAAGTCACACAGCTGACAATAATAATAATGGCAGGACTTGTTAAGCGCTTGCTATGGGGAACACAAGATCAGGTTGTCCCACGTGGGGCTCATAGTCTTCATCCCCATTTGACGGATGGGGGAACTGAGGCCCAGAGAAGTGAAGTGACTTGCCCAAAGTCACAGAGCTGACAATAATAATAATGGCAGGACTTGTTAAGCGCTTACTATGTGCAAAGCACTGTTCTAAGCGCTGGGGGGTTACAAGGTGATCAGGTTGTCCCACGTGGTGCTCACAGTCTTCATCCCCATTTGACGGATGGGGGAACTGAGGCCCAGAGAAGTGAAGTGACTTGCCCAAAGTCACACAGCTGACAATAATAATAATGACAGGACTTGTTAAGCGCTTACTATGTGCAAAGCACTGTTCTAAGCGCTGTGGGGGGGATACAAGGCGATGAGGTTGTCCCACGAGGGGCTCACGGTCTTAATCCCCATTTGACAGATGAGGTCACTGAGGCCCAGAGAAGTGAAGTGACTTGCCCAAAGTCACACAGCTGACAATAATAATAATGGCAGGACTTGTTAAGCGCTTACTATGGGGAACACAAGATCAGGTTGTCCCACGTGGGGCTCATAGTCTTCATCCCCATTTGACGGATGGGGGAACTGAGGCCCAGAGAAGTGAAGTGACTTGCCCAAAGTCACCCAGCTGACAAGTGGCGGAGGCGGGATTAGAACCCACGACCTCGGGCTCCCAAGCCCGGGCTCTTTCCACTGCTTCTCTAATCACCCCCCCACCTCAGTTCTGGGGGGCATCTCCTTCCACCCACCCACGTTCCCGGCCCACGGCCTTCGACCCCCTCTCCACCCGCAACCCGCCCCCAGAGAAGCCGCGTGGCTCAGTGGAAAGAGCCCGGGTTTTGGAGTCAGAGGTCGTGGGTTCGAATCCCGGCTCTGCCACTTGTCAGCTGGGTGACTTTGGGCAAGTCACTTCTCTGGGCCTCAGTGACCTCATCCGTCAAATGGGGATTGAGACCGTGAGCCCCCCGTGGGACAACCTGGTCACCTTGTAACCTCCCCAGCGCTTAGAACAGTGCTTTGCACACAGTAAGCGCTTAATAAATGCCATCATTGTTGTTGGTACCCCGCCCTCCTCCGGCCCCCCGACTCAGCCAAACCATCCGGGGCGCTCGCACGCGACCCGCCGTCACCTCCTCCCCGCAGCGCACGGCACATAGTGTACGCGCTTCACCGGGGCCGCGGTCACTCTCGCTCTTAGCTCCGTCGCTCCCCTCGACCCTCGACTAATTTTCGGGTCAGTCTCCCTGCCCCGTGGGCTCCTCGCGGGCAGCCGTCGTGCTCAGTACGGTCTTTGCATATAGTAAGCGCTTAGCAAATGGTATTATTATTATTATGATTATTATTATTATTATTATTATTATTATTATTACGGTCATCCGCACAGATCGGGCGCTCGACAAATAGCACTGGTGGACTGACACACCGTCAGACCGCATCTGCCGGCCCTGTTGGATTGGACTCTCCCAAGCCTTCGGTACAGTGCTCTGCACAAGGAGGACGCTCAATAAATCTCACCGATCGATAGTCTGCTTACAACCGCTCAAGACACTACTCTGTCTCCGATAAATACCGCTGACTGACTGACCGTCGGCATTTTGAGGTCGGCGACCGCTTCGACCAACTCTACCGGACTCTCCCACGCGCGCAGTCCAACGCTCTGCGTTCAATAAATAGCACTGGTGGACTAACACACCGTCAGACCGTATCTGCCGGCCCTGTTGGATTGGACTCTCCCAAGCACAAGGAGGATGCTCAATAAATCTCACCGATTGATGTCTGCTTCCCAACACTCAAGACACTACTCTGTCTCCGATAAATACCGTTGACTGACTGACCGTCGGCATTTTGAGGTCGGCGACCGCTTCGGCCAACTCTACTGGACTCTCCCACGTGCACGGTCCAAAGCTCTGCGTCCAACAGGCGTTCAATAAATAGCACCGGTGGACTGACACACCGTCAGACCGTATCTGCCAGCCCTGTTGGATTGGACTCTCCCAAGCCTTCAGTACAGTGCTCAAGGTGGACGCTCAATAAATCTCACCGATTGATAGTCTGCTTCCAAGAGCTCAAGACAATACTCTGTCTCCAATAAATACCGTTGACTGACTGACCAACTCTACCGGACTCTCCCACGCGCACGGTCCAATGCTCCGCGTCCAACAGGCGTTCAATAAATAGCACTGAGCGGGAATACAGGCTCCCCATCTCTTCCAAGCGCTCAGTACAATGCTCTGCGTCCAACAGACGCTCGATAAACACCGCCGAGCGGTCCTGCATGCTCCCTGTCCTCTTCCAAGCCCTCAGTACAGTGCTCTGCGTCCAACAGGCACTCGATAAACACCGCCGAACGGTCCTACACGCTCCCCTGTCCTCTCCCAAGCGCTCACTACGGTGCTCCCCACCCGACCAGAGCTTGAGAAACACCACTGAGCGTGTCCGCGAGCTCCCCGCCCGTCTTCTCCCAGGCGCTCAGTACAGCTCGCGTGGGGCTCCCCGTCTTCACCCCCCGTTTTTCCAACGAGGGACCCAGAGAAGTGAAGTGACTGGCCCAGGGTCACCCAGCAGACCGTCGCCTCGTCGCGGGCAGGGAGTGTGTCCGTCTGCTGTGGTACCGGACTCTCCCAGGGGTCCGCACACGGTGAGCGCTCCGTCAATACGACCGAATGAAGTGGCGGGGCCGGAATTAGAACCCGGGTCCCTCCGGGTCCCAGCCGCGGACTCTTTACGAGAGGTCACCAACCCCCCGCCCCCTCCCCGGGGCGGATATGAGGAGATGGAGGGATCGGAGGGATGGGGGGCGGACAGAGAGATGGGGGAGATGGACGGCGTGGCCTAGTGGCTAGACCCCGGGCTTGGGAGTCAGGGGTCACGGGTTCCAATCCCGCCCCCGCCATCTGTCTGCTGGGTGACCTCGGGTGAGTCCCTTCCCTTCTCTGGCCCTCGGTTCCCTCCTCTGGAAAATGGGGATGGAGACGGCGAGCCTCCGTAGGACGGGGGACTGGGTCCACCTCGATGACCTTGTATCAATCAATCGTATTTATTGAGCGCTTACTGTGTGCAGAGCACTGTGCTAAGCGCTTGGGAAGTACAGGTTGGCAACATATAGACCCAACAGTGGGCTCTTCGAACGCTTCTTAATAATAATAATGTTGGCATTTGTTACGTGCTTACTAGGTGCCAAGCACTGTTCTAAGCGCCGGGGGAGATACAAGGTGATCAGGTTGTCCCCCGTGGGGCTCACGGTCTTCATCCCCATTTCCCAGATGAGGGAACCGAGGCCCAGAGATGTGACTTGCCCAAGGTCGCCCAGCGGACGAGCGGCGGAGCCGGGACGAGAACCGACTCCCAAGCCCGGGCCCTTACGGGTGAGCCGCGCTGCTTGGCCCGTAGTGAGCGCTCAGCGGATACTACGATGATCACGACGGTTACGATGATGGCGACGGCGAGATATGGGGGGGCGGTGAGATGGGGGGAGCCGGGGGAGGCAGACTGACCGTCGTCGTGGCTGTGGAGGCCCTGGGGGCTGCGCATGGCGGGGTCCGGCGGGGGGCTGCCGAGGCCTGCGTGGAGGAGGCGCGGCTCAGCCGACGTCCATGAGGCCTCGTTCAGGTCGAAATCCTCGCTGCTCACCGACGTCTCCTCCTGCGGTGGGCCGTCACGGGGATGAGGGGACCCGGGCCCCCTCCATCATCCCTTCCCCTCCCCACCGACCTTCCCGGGCTGGGGGGACGACGACCGACGACTCCTCACATTTGTCAGATTTCAAAGAGCGGAAAGGGGCCGGACGGAGAGGGGCGGGGGTCCCCTGGGGAGTGGTGGGGGACACGAGGAGGGAAGGAGGGGCCCTTCCTGCCATTTCCTGCCCGTGTCCGGCCTCCAAGGCCGCCCCCTCACACGCTCACCGGCTACAGGGGGGCCCCACCGCCCAGGGGAAGGGTCTGGCCCCCTTCCTTCCTTCATTCATCCATTCATCCCATCCCCCGGACCGAGCGCTCCCGGCGTGCGGGGCACTGCGCTAAGCGCTTGGCAAGTCCGAGTCGGCAACGGCCAGAGACGGTCCCTGCCCAACAGCGGGCTCACGGCCTAGAAGGGGGTGGGACGGACAACCGAACCAACCAAGTAGAGGATTCGGGGTGGCAGGCGGGCCCGGCTCACAGGACTCAGGGTGGCAGGGCTCAGCCCAGAGGATTCAGGATAGCCAAATCAAGCAAAAACTCCTCGCTGTCGGCTTCAAGGCTGTCCATCCATCCCCTCACCTCCCTTCCGTCCTTCTCCAGCCCATCCCACCCCCTCCGCTCCTCTGCCGCCGCTCCCCTCCTCCCCGTGCCTCCTTCTCGCCCGTCCCGCCGTCGACCCCCGGCCTCCATCCTCCCCCGGCCTGGAATGCCCCCAATCCCTCTGCCCGTCCACCAAACTAGCCGTCTTCCTCCCTTCAAAGCCCTACTGAGAGCTCACCTCCTCCGGGAGGCCTCTCATTCATTCATTCATTCATTCAAACGTACTTATTAAGTGCTTACTGTGTGCAGAGCACTGTACTAAGCGCTTGGGAAGTCCAAGTTGGCAACATATAGAGACAGTCCCTACCCAACAGCGGGCTCACAGTCTATTCATCTATTCCCTGACTGAGCCCCCTTTTTCCTCTCCTCCTCCTCCCCATCCCCCCCGCCCTACCTCCTTCCCCTCCCCACGACACTTGTATATGTATTTGTACAGATTCATTACTCTCTTTTACTTGTACATATTTACTATTCTATTTATTTTGTTAGTGATGTGCGTCTAGCTCTAATTATCATCATCAATCGTATTTATTGAGCGCTTACTGTGTGCAGAGCACTGTACTAAGCGCTTGGGAAGTCCAAGTTGGCAACATATACAGTCCCTACCCAACAGCGGGCTCACAGTCTAGAAGAGGCCTTTCCTGACTGAGCCCCCTTTATCCTCTCCTCCTCCTCCCCATCCCCCCCTCCCTGCGACACTTGTATATGTATTTGTACAGATTCATTACTCTCTTTTCCTTGTACATATTTACTATTCTATTTATTTTGTTCATGATGTGCGTCTAGCTCTAATCATCATCATCAATCGTATTTATTGAGCGCTTACTGTGTGCAGAGCACTGTACTAAGCGCTTGGGAAGTCCAAATTGGCAACATATAGAGACAGTCATCATCAGTCGTATTTATTGAGCGCTTACTGTGTGCAGAGCACTGTACTAAGCGCTTGGGAAGTCCAAATTGGCAACATATAGAGACAGTCATCATCAGTCGTATTTATTGAGCGCTTACTGTGTGCAGAGCACTGTACTGAGCGCTTGGGAAGTACAAATTGGCAACATATAGAGACAGTCCCTACCCAACAGTGGGCTCACAGTCTAAAAGACTAATTCTATTTGTTCTGACGACTTCGACACCCGTCTCCGTGTTTTGTTGTCCGCCTCCCCCCTTCTAGCCCGCGAGCCCGTTGTCGGGTAGGGACCGTCTCTCGATGTCGCCGACTTGGACTTCCCAAGCGCTTAGTCCAGTGCCCTGCACACAGTAAGCGCTCAATAGATACGAATGAGTGAACTGAATGAGCAGCAGGGCTCAGCCCGGAGGATTCTGGGCGGGAAGGCCCAGCTCGGAGGATTCCCGGTGGCGTTCACGCAGTCGTCTTTATTGAGCGCTTACTGTGTGCAGGGCACTGTACTAAGCGCTTGGGGAGTCCAAGTCGGCAACAGGTAGAGACGGTCCCTACCCGACGACGGGCTCCCAGTCTAGTGTGACGGTGGCAGTGACGGTCACAGTGGCAGGACTCAGCCCAGGGGATAATACTAGGTGTATCAGGGCCCAGCACGCGCACACACACACACACACACACACACACACACAACTGGGGGGTCCAACCTACCCTCGCAACTCAAAGAACCCCCAGGCCCCCCCCAAAACCACGTTAAAGGTGACCCCCTCCCTCCATCCCGCCTCCCCCCATCCCACACAGCCTAGTGGGAAAAGACATCTCTGTAGTGGACACTGAAGGACAATCATTGAAATTGTTCTCCGCACTGGCGCGCGCGCACAAACACACACACTCACACACACACACACACACACTCTTTCTCTCCCCCTGACAGTCTCTCTCTGTCTTCAAGCGAACACATTGTTTCCGCAGTTCACCCCGAACTCGGGGCGGCTGGGCCCGGTGGGCCGGGCGTGTCGGGTACGGGGACTCGGGTTCGAATCCCCGTCCGCCGTGCGGCCTTGGGTGACGATAAGAATCGGGGTGGTGGTTTGTTTTTTTTTATGGTGTCTGTTAAGCGCTTACTACGTACGGGACACTCTATTAAACGCTGGCGGAGACGCAAGTTACTCGGGACGGGCCCCGTCCCTGCCCTACGTGGGGCTCCCAGTCTTCATCCCCGTTTTACGGATGAGGGCACTGAGGCCCAGGGAAGGGAAGTGACTCGCCCAGGGTCACACGGCAGACAGGTGGCGGAGCCGGGGCCTGGGCTCAGTACAGTGCCCCACTCCCGGAGGGCACCCAAAAAACACCATTCCCGGACCACGAAGGTGGAGGCTCGCTTGTTCGTTACGGCTTCCTCTGAGTGCTCAGTACAGTGCCCCGCTCCTGGAGGGTGCTCAGAAAATGCCCGGCCGTGCCCGCTGTGGGAGTCCCCCAGGATCAGCCCCTCCACCCGCCCCACCCCGGACTCCCCTCCACCCTCCGGGCCCGGCCTGGGTCCCCTGGGGGAGTCCGGTCACCCGGATTCCCGGGCACGGGAAGACCACCGGGCTCCATCTCGGGGACAGTTGGGCCTCTGAGCCCGGGCCCGGCCTCGCTGCCTCCACCTCCCCAAACCCCCAGCCCCGCCGGGGGCCGAGGGCTCTAATGGGAGGAGGGGGGGAGGGAAGAGAAGAGAGGAAGAGGAAAAGAGGGCGGAGGGAGGGAGGAAGAGACAGTGGGGGGGAAGAGGAGAGAAGATGGAGGAGAAAGGGGGGAGGGGCAGGGAGAGAGACACAGAGAGACACAGAGAGAGACAGGAGGAAGGGAGAAATGGTGGCCATGAAGACGGCAAGGCCGGGCCTGATGGTTTTACAACGGCCCAGAGTCCATTTCTCTGGAGCGAAGGTCCCCCACCCGAGCCGGGCCCGGCCCCTCCCCGCCCTGGCACGGCGGCCCTGGCTGGGAAGAACGAGGGGCAGGGGGCTGGGGGGCCGAGGGCCGGGGGCCGGGTCTCGCCCCTGCGGCGCGTCATCCTCTGGGCCCCAGAAAGGGCAGCGCCGGGGCGAGGCCGTGGGCAGGGGCCGGGTTGGGGGGTCTGGTTGGTGGGGGGCCGGGTCAAGGGGGTCCCCGTGGAAAGGCCGCTCCGGCGGATACCCGAGCCCTGGGGTGGGGGTGGAGGTGGGGAGGGTCCCGCCGTCGTCCTGGCAACCGCTCCATCCTTCCGGCCGAACCCACCCCGGGATCGGCTCCGGCCAAAGGCCTCCCACTCCCGCCCGCCGCGAGCCCACCCCTGGGGTCAGCGGGGGGACCCCAGTCACCTCACTGGCGGCTCCAAACCACCCCTCGGGACCCCCCAACCCGGCCCCCGACACACAACCGCTCGGCCTTCTGGCTCAGGCGGCCCAGGACGGGGCGGCTCTGCGGGGTCAGAGGTCACGGGCGGGCGGGCGGCCCAGAGGCCTCTGCTTCTCCCCTTTCCGCCAACTGAGCACTGACGGGTCGCCGGAGATGGACACCCACACCCACAAGGATCCACACCCACACCCACACGACACACAGACACAACGCTCACGCTCTTCTCGGGGACTTGAAGTGGGGGGCAGGTGCAGGGAGGGAGGGAGATGAGGGGAGATCCGAGGGTGTGACACAAAACACAACACACGCACGCACGCTTTTCCGGGAGATTTGGGAACTCAGGGTGGGGGGTACGACCAAGGAGGAAGGGAGATGAGGGAAGACTGCTATGTGTGTGTGTGAGAGACACACACACACCCAGACACAAATGCTCACGCTCTTCTGGGAGATTCGGGGACTTGAAGTGGGGGGCAGGTGCAGGGAGAGGGGGAGATGAGGGGAGATCCGAGGGTGTGACACAAAACACAACACACGCACGCACGCTTTTCTGGGAAATTTGGGAACTCAGGGTGGGGGGTACGACCAAGGAGGAAGGGAGATGAGGGAAGACTGGTGTGTGTGTGTGTGTGAGAGACACACACACACCCAGACACAAATGCTCACGCTCTTCTGGGAGATTCGGGGACTTGAAGTGGGGGGCAGGTGCAGGGAGGGGGGGAGATGAGGGGAGATCCGAGGGTGTGACACAAAACACAACACACGCACGCACGCTTTTCTGGGAAATTTGGGAACTCAGGGTGGGGGGTACGACCAAGGAGGAAGGGAGATGAGGGAAGACTGGTGTGTGTGTGTGAGAGAGACACACACACACCCAGACACAAATGCTCACGCTCTTCTGGGAGATTCGGGGACTTGAAGTGGGGGGCAGGTGCAGGGAGGGGGGGAGATGAGGGGAGATCCGAGGGTGTGACACAAAACACAACACACGCACGCACGCTTTTCTGGGAGATTGGGGCCTTGAAGTGGGGGGCAGGTGCAGGGACGGGGGGGGGAGATGAGGGGAGATCCGAGGGTGTGACACAGCACACACACACGCTTTTCTGGGAAATTTGGAAACTCAGGGTGGGGGGTGGGACATGAGGGAGGAAGGGAGACATGAGGGAAGACAGGGGGGTGTGTGTGAGGCAGGCACACACACACACACACACACACACACACACACAACTGCAGGAGACCCAGGAGAGACTGGGGGAGGGGGAAGAAGAGGAGAGAAGGAGGAGGGAGTGGGGGGAGGGAGAGGAGGCGGAAGGGAGAGGGAGAAGGGGGGGATGAGGACAGGGTGGAAGGAGAGACAGGGGGATGATGGGAGATTCTTCACCTGCAATCGCCTGCACACACACACACACACACACACACACACACACACACTCATTATATATGTTTTGTCATGTATGCATGTATAAAGCACACATTGTGCGTCAAGTGTGCAGCTTCCTACTTCTTCTGAGAGTGGCAAAATCGCCCAGAATCCAAGATTTCCCCACCACCCCCCGAGCAGGAGAGCGACGGGGAGGCGCAGGGAGAGACAGGGACCCGCCGGCCGGAGAGAGCCGGGAGAAAAAGTCAGAGGCCTAGAGAGAAAGTCAGAGAGCCAGGGAGACGGCCGGAGACCCACGGGGAGAGAGCCGGAGATCCGGGGAGCCGGAATCCCATGGAGAGAGAAGTCAGGGACCCAGGGAGGAAGCCAGAGACCCACGGGAGAGAGACAAAAGACCCACAGAGAAGGGAATGTGAGAGGGAGGGAGGGAGGGAAGAAACATTACACTAGAAACCGGGGGCAGGACTGGGAAAGGGCAAACACAAAGGACTCAAGGCCTTATCTCTGCCAGCCGTGGGGGTGTCTACCTCTCTCTCACACACACACACACACACACACACACACACACACACAAGCACCCAAGGGCACCCATCCACGCAGACCCACAGCTGCACGGACGGTCGCCCGCAGACCCACGACTGCACAGACACACCATCACCCCCCCACACCGGACACACCATCACCCGGAAGCGCACAATCACCTGTGGACACACCATCCCTCGGAGGCACACAATCCCCCGCGTACCCACAGTCACCCGGAAACACAATCCCCAGGACCCAAGGCCACCCACGGCCCCACAACCACCCACAGACTCCCAACTGCCCACGCACAACTGTCACCCGGAAACACAATGCCACAGGGCCCACAATCACCCAGAGACACAATCACAGCTACCCACAGCTCCCCTGTGGAATCAGTCATCCCTTCCTCCCTTCCTTCCTTCCTTCCTTCCCTCCTTCCTTCCTTCCGTTTCCTTCTCTCGTTCTTTCTTTTCTTCCATTTCTTTCTCTCTCTTTCGTTCTTTCTTTCTCTCGTTCTCTTCCTTCCTTCCTTCCATTTCTCTCTCTCTCTTTCGTTCTATCTCACGTTATTTCTCTTCCTTTCTTCCGTTTCTTTCTCTTTCTCTCCTTCTTTCTTTCCTTCCATTTCTTTCTCTCTTTCGTTCTTTCCTTATCTCGCTATTTCTCTTCCTTCCTCCCATTTCTTTCTCTCTTTCGTTCTTTCTTTATCTCGCTATTTCTCTTCCTTCCTTCCATTTTTCTCTCTCATTCTTTCTCTCTCGTTCTCTTCCTTCTTCCTTCCTTCCGTTTCTTCCTCTCTCTTTCGTTCTCTCACGTTATTTCTCTTCCTTCCTTCTGTTTCTTTCTCTTTCTCTCGTTCTTTCTTTCCTTCCATTTCTTTCTCTTTCGTTCTTTCTTTCTCGCTATTTCTCTTCCTTCCTTCCATTTCTTTCTCTCTTTCGTTCTTTCTTTATCTCGCTATTTCTCTTCCTTCCTTCCGTTTCTTTCTCTCCCTTTCATTCTTTCTTTCTCTCGTTATTTCTCTTCCTTCCTTCCTCTTTCGTTCTTTCTTTCCTTCCACTTCTCTCTCTCTCATTCTTTCTTTCTCTCATTATTTCTCTTCCTTCTTTCCTTCCTTCCTCCCTCCAACAGGGAATAAGAGAAGGGGGCTTGGGGAGGGGAAACGGGTACTGGGTGGGCACAGGTTGGGCACGTGGTGAAGAAGGAGTTGGATTTTCTTTCGGGGGACAGGGTGGTCTTCCTCAGTCCCCCTCTGTCTCTGTCTCTCACTCCCTTTGTTGACAAACAACCTCTCCCATCTCTCAGTGCCCACACCACAGGGAACAAGGAATCAGCCCTCCGCGGTGGAGGGGATGGGAAAAAGAAAAACACAGAAAAAGAAACACAATGGAAAAAGGAGGAGGAGGAAGAAGAGGAAAGGAAGAAAAGGGAAAAAAGAGAAAAAAGAGAAAGAGAAGATGGGAGGGAGAAGAAGGAGAAAGAGTGGGAGAAGAAGGAGAAAGAGTAGGAGAAGAAGGAGGAGGTGGAAGAGAGGGAGAAGGAGAAGAGGAGAAGGAAAAGGGAAAGAAAAAGAAAATAGGAAAAAGAAACAAAAAGGAGGAGAAGGAGGAGAAGGAAAAGGAGGAGGAGGAGGAGGAGGAGAAGGAAAAGGAGGAGAAGAAGGAGGAGGGGGGGAGAAGAAATGAAAAAGAAAAAGAAAAGGGAGACTTGTAGAAACAAAACATTCGCTTTCTCCTCAACTCGTGACTGGCGAGGACCTTGTCTGCTAATTCATTCACTCAATCGTATTTATTGAGCGCTTACTGTGTGCAGAGCACTGGACTAAGCGCTTGGGAAGTACAAGTTGGCAACATAATTCTAATTCTGTTGGATTGGACTCTCCCAGGCGCTTAGTACAGGGCTGGGAACACGGTAATGATGGTAATGATGGTACTCTTTAAGTGCTTACTATGTGCCAAGCACTGTTCTACACACTAGGGGAGATACAGGTCGGACAGGTTTGGAGCCAGGGTACTTACTGAATGCTCCCCGTGGGCAGAGTCCTGTACTGAACGCTTAAGAGAGTCCAATCCCACAGAACTGGTAGACAGCTCCCAATCAACGGTATTTATTACACTCTGACTGTGTACGGGGCACTGTACTGAGCGCTTGGGAGCATCCAATCCAACAGAGATCGGGCGGACGCGATCCCAGCCCACGGCGAGCTGGTGGTCTAAATACCCAGTGCTATTTACTGAGCGCTTACTGGGTGTAGAGCACTGTCCTGAGCAGCCGGGAGAGCGAAGCCGACTTAGTAGACCTGAGCCCCGTCCTCCCGAAGCTGGCAGATCAAGGGGATATAGTGAGCGCCTCTGGTGCGCAAAGTGCTGCACTGAGCGCTTCGGAGAGTGGGCCGACAGGGTCCCTGCCCTGGAGGAGCCGACAACCCCTTCAACCAGTAGTCACAGTGCTTTGCACATAGTAAGCGCTTAATAAACGCCATCATTATTATTATTATCACTGCCCGAGTGCTACTGTGGGCAGAGCGCTGTACTGAGCGCCTACCACGTGCAGGACGCTGTGCTGAGCGCCTGCTGTGGGCAGAGCACCATGCTCAACAAAGCTGGGCTGCGCCTGCCCCTTTCAGGGTGACGCCCCGGCCGTCTCCCAGGCTTTAATAATAATAATAATAATAATGGCATTTATTAAGCGCCTACTATGTGCAAAGCACTGTTCTAAGCGCTTTAGGGGGTGCTTGCTAAGCGCTTATTATGTGCCAAGCCCTGCCCTAAGCGCTGGGGCAGACACAAACTCATCGGGTCGGGCCCAGACCCTGCCCCACGCGGGGCTCACGCTCTTCGTCCCCATTTTAAAGACGAGGGAACTGAGGCACGGAGAAGAAGAGCGACCGGCCCGAGGTCACGCAGCAGACAAGGAAGCAGCGTGGCTGAGGGGAAAGAGCCCGGGCTTTGGAGTCAAAGGTCATGGGTTCAAATCCCGGCTCTGCCAATTGTCAGCTGGGTGACCTTGGGCAAGTCACTTCACTTCCCTGGGCCTCAGTCCCCTCATCTGGAAAATGGGGATTAAGATTGTGAGCCGCAGACAAGGAAGCAGCGTGGCTCAGTGGAAAGAGCCCGGGCTTTGGAGTCAAAGGTCATGGGTTCAAGTCCCGGCTCTGCCAATTGTCAGCTGGGTGACCCTGGGCAAGTCACTTCACTTCCCTGGGCCTCAGTCCCCTCATCTGGAAAATGGGGATTAAGATTGTGAGCCCCACGTGGGACAACCTGATCACCATGTAACCTCCCCAGCGCTTAGAACAGTGCTTTGCACATAGTAAGCGCTTAATAAATGCAGTCATTATTATTAAAGGGGCAGATCCGGGATGAGAACTCCGGTCCTTATGACTCCCAGATGCTCTAACAACTAGGCCACACTGCTTCTCTATTATCAGTGCGCCCAGCACAGCGCTCAGCACATAGTTAGAGACGCAGCGTGGCTCGGTGGAAAGACAAGCCGCTGCCTGTCAGCTGTGTGACCCTGGGCAAGTCACTACAAGCATTCATTCATTCAATCGCATTTACTGAGCGCTTACTGTGTGCAGAGCACTGTACTAAGCGCTTGGGAAGTCCAAGTTGGCAACATATAGAGACGGTCCCTACCCAACAGCGGGCTCACTTCTCTGGGCCTCAGTTCCCTTCTCTGGAAAATGGGGATGAAGATGGGGAGCCCCACGGGGGACGACCTGATCACCTGGTATCTCCCCCAGCGCTTAGAACAGTGCTTGGCACATAGTAGGCGCTTAACAAATAGCAACATTATTATTATTTGTAAGCGCTGGCTCAAACCCCACGATTATCATCAGTCTATCTGGCAGGCTGAACACCACGATTCCCACCAGTCTAGCGCAGCGCTAAGCACATAGTAAGCGCTCACCAAGCACCAGTTTCCAGTAGAGCGCCTAGCACATAGTAAGCACTTCCCAAACACCACAGTTATTATTATCAGTCTAGCACAGCGCTTGGCACCTGGAAAGCGCTTTATCCAACACCGCGATTCTTAATCACGATTATCGCGCTGATTCCCCCCGTCTGGACTGTCGGCTCGTGGTGGGCAGGGAATGTGTCTGTTTTCGTCATATTGCACTTTCCCAAGCGCTTAGTACAGTGCTCTGTACGTAGTGAGCGCTCAATACGATTGAATGAATGACTGAATGAAGAGTACAGTGCTCTGCACACAGTAAGCGCTCAATTGATCCGACTGACTGAATACCTATAGCACGCTGAGCACCACAATTAATAATAATAACAATAATGATGGCATTTGTTAAGCGCTTACTATGTGCAAAGCACTGTTCTAAGCGCTGGGGAGGATACAACGTGATCAGGTTGCCCCACGTGGGGCTCCCAGTCTTCATCCCCATTTTCCAGATGAGGGAACTGAGGCCCAGAGAAGCGAAGTGACTCGCCCAAAGTCACCCAGCTGACAATTGGCGGAGCCGGGATTTGAACCCACGACCTCTGACTCCCAAGCCCGGGCTCTTTCCACTGAGCCACGCTGCTTCTCACGATTCCTACCGGTCGGTCTAGCACAGTGCCAGACGCACGGTGAGCGCTCAACAAATACTACCATCATCATTATTTTATTTGTACATATCTATTCTATTTATTTTATTTTGTTAGTATGTTTGGTTTTGTTCTCTGTCTCCCCCTTTTAGACTGTGAGCCCACTGTCGGGTAGGGACTGTCTCTAGATGTTGCCAATTTGTACTTCCCAAGCGCTTAGTACAGTGCTCTGCACATAGTAAGCGCTCAATAAATACGATTGATGATGATTATTGTTATTATTATTATTATTAGCACGCCGAACCCCACAATTCTTACCAGTCTAGCACAGCGCTCGACACATAGTAAGCGCTCTCTGAGCGCCACAATCACCAGTAGGACACGGAGCCCATGGGGAGCGCTTCCCAAATATCCCAATTATTACCAGTTACACAGCACAGCGCCGGGCACACAGTAAGCGCTTCCCAAACACCACGGTTATTATCAGTCTATCGAGCACACTCAACGCCACGATTACTACCGGTCCATCTAATAATAATAATGATGGCATTTGTTAAGCGCTTACTATGTGCAAAGCACTGTTCTAAGCGCTGGGGGGGCTACAAGTTGATCAGGTTGTCCCACTTGGGGCTCACAGTCTTTGAGAACAGTGCTTTGCACATAGTAAGCGCTCAATAAATACGATTGATTGATTAATAAATGCCATCATTATTATTAGTATTATTAATCCCCATTTTACAGATGAGGGAACTGAGGCTCAGAGAAGTGACTTGCCCAAGGTCACACACAGTGCTTGGCCCAAAGAAAGTGCCTAACAAAGACTACCATCACCTTTATTGGCATTATTATTATTAGCCAGTGCTCTGCACATAGTAAGCGCTCAATAAATACGATTGATTGATTAATAAATGCCATCATTATTATTAGTATTATTAATCCCCATTTTACAGATGAGGGAACTGAGGCTCAGAGAAGTGACTTGCCCAAGGTCACACACAGTGCTTGGCCCAAAGGAAGTGCCTAACAAATACTACCATCACCTTTATTGGTATCATTATTATTATTAGCCAGTGCTCTGCACATAGTAAGCGCTCAATAAATACGACTGATTGATTAATAAATGCCATCATTATTATTAGCATTGTTAATCCCCATTTTACAGATGAGGGAACTGAGGCTCAGAGAAGTGACTTGCCCAAGGTCACACACAGTGCTTGGCCCAAAGAAAGTGCCTAACAAATACTACCATCACCTTTATTGGTATTATTATTATTAGGCAGTGCTCTGCACATAGTAAGCGCTCAATAAATACGATTGATTAATAAATGCCATCATTATTATTAGTATTATTAATCCCCATTTTACAGATGAGGGAACTGAGGCTCAGAGAAGTGACTTGCCCAAGGTCACACACAGTGCTTGGCCCAAAGAAAGTGCCTAACAAATACTACCATCACCTTTATTGGTATTATTATTATTATTAGCCCACTGAACACCACGATTCCTACCCGTCGATCTAGCAAGGCGCCGGGCGCCCAGTGAGCGCTCACCAAGCGCCCACAGTTACCGGCCGAGCGCCCAGCACATAGTAAGCGCTTCCCAAACACCCCAGGGCACAGAGTAAGCGCTCGCCAAGTGGCATGGTGTCTGTCTCTTAAGCGCTTAGTACAGTGCTCTGCACATAGTAAGCGCTCAATAAATACGATTGATTGATTTGATTGATCGATTGTCTCCTCCTTCTAGACTGCGAGCCCGTCGTCGGGTAGGGACCGTCTCTCTCTGTTGCCGACTTGGACATCCCAAGCGCTCAGTCCAGTGCTCTGCGCACAGTGGGCGCCCAATAAATACGACTGGATGAAAGAGTGAGTGAACTGTTGGGTAGGGACTGTCTCTATATGTTGCCAAGTGCTTAGTACAGTGCTCTGCACGTAGTAAGCGCTCAATAAATACGATTGATGATGATGATGGTGACCAGCTGGCCTGAGTCGGTGGGGAGATTTTCCCCCCAACGTGACCGTCCGGACACGCTTACGTACCCCCCAAAAATGCCACACAGACGCAAAGTTATCATTCCCTGTCCCCTCTCGGTCCTTGACGCCCCCCAGTCCCCCCCAAACCTCAACCGTGTCCGTGGGACCTTTGGGTTGGGGACACTCTGGAGCGCTCCGCGCAGGGTGGGCGCTCAGTCCAGCCCACCAGCCCCTCTTGGTAGTGTCGCCCCCCTCTCCACCCTGGGGATGGGCCTTGATGGTGAGGGGGAGAGAGGGAGAGGAAAACCAAATCAAAGAAGAATTTGGGGGGGGGGGGGGGAGAGAGATGGACGATTAACCCTTTCGACCCACCAGCCCTGGAAAGGGGAGGGGGGCTCTGAAGGTGGGGAAGGGGGAATAAAGATAGCCCGGCTGGTGGTCATCCTTACCATGGGGGAGGGTCTCCCCTGGGGTCTGGGAGAGGGGGTCGCAGGGGCCCGCCCCGGTTTGGGGGTGGGATGAGAGCGTTAATTCATCTCCCCTCGGCACAGGCCGACAGAGGGGGTGGAAGGGAGGGGAAAAAAATCAATGTTTTAGAAAAAAAAAACAAGTGTTCCATTGGAATTAATGGGTTTGTGGCTCCTCCTCCTCCTCCTCCTCTCACACTTTCTTTTTGTGCTTTTGTGCTCTCGGAAGGGGGGGGGGAGGTTGTGTGCGTGTGAGTGTGTATTGGGGGTTGGAGGGGGGGGGTGTCCGTTCTCTCGGGAAGGAAAAGGACGGCGTAACCTTAACCTTTCTCCGGGAATAACGCTAATTACACACAGCCCTAATGACAACTTCTGCCCTGGGAAGAGGGGCCGCTCCGAGGAGGGAGAGACACACACACACACAGAGACAGGGGGAGACAGGGAGAGACACGGGGGAGAGAGAGACACACACACAAGGGGGAGAGAGGACAGGAAGGAGAGGAGGAGATAGGCAGGAAGGAGAGAAGGGATGGAAGCAGAGAAGGAAAGGGATGGAGAGAAGGAAGGAAGGAAGGAAGGAAAGAAGAAAAGGAGAGGAACGAGAGAAGGAAGCAGGAAAGAGAGAAAAAAGAAGGAGAGAAGGAAGGAGGGAGAGAAGGGAGACAGGAAAGAAAGCAGAGAAGGAAGGAGGGAGAAAAGGGAGGCAGGAAAGAGGAGAGAAGGAAGGCAAGAAAGAAAGGAGAGAAGAAAAGGAGAGAGGAAGTAGGGAGAGAAGGGAGGCAGGAAAGGAGAGAAGGAAGGTGGGAGAGAAGGAAGGCAGGAAAGGAGAGAAGGAAGGAGGGAGAGAAGGAAGGCAGGAAAGAGGAGAGAAGAAAGGAAGGGAGGAGGAAGAGAAGGGAGGCAGGAAAAAGAGAAGAAAAGGAGAGAAGGAAGGCAGGAAAAAGGGGGGAAAAGAAAAGGAGAGAAGGAAGAAGAAAGGAAGTAGAGAAAGAAGGAAGGAGAGAGGATAAAAAGGAGAGGTGGGAAGGAGAGAGGGTCGGAGGGAGAGAAGGAAGGCAGGGAAGAGGGGAGAGAAGAAAAGAGGGAAGGAAGTAGAGAAGGAAGGAAGGAGGTGAAGGCGGATGGGAGGAGGAAGGCAGGAAAGGGGAGAGAAGGAGAGAAGGGAGGATGGAGAGAAGGAAGGTGGGAAAGAAAGGAGAGAAGAAAAGGAGAGAAGGAAGGAGAGAAGGAAGGCAGGAAAGAGATGAGAGAAGAAAAGGAGGGAAAGAAGGCAGGAAAAGGGGGAGAAGAAAAGGAGGGAAGGAAGGCAGGAAAGGGGAAGAAGAAAAGGAGGGAAGGAAGGTAGGAAAGAGGAGAGAAGAAAAGGAGGGAAGGAAGGCAGGAAAGAGGAGAGAAGAAAAGGAGGGAAGGAAGGCAGGAAAGAGGAGAGAAGAAAAGGAGGGAAGGAAGGCAGAAAAGAGGAGAGAAGAAAAGGAGGGAAGGAAGGCAGGAAAGAGGAAAGGAAGAAGAAAGGAAGTAGAGAAAGAAGGAAGGAGAGGGGATAAAAGGAGAGGTGGGGGGGAGGAGAGAGGGTCGGAGGGAGAGGAGGAAGGCAGGAAAGAGGGGAGGGAAGAAAAGAAGGAAGGAAGGGGGGGAAGTAGGGAAAGAAGGAAGGAAGGAGAGGGGCGAAGCCGGGCAGTAGGGAAGGGGAGAGGGAGAGGGAGGGGTCAGGGGTCCGTTTGTTCCCGGAGGTGGTTTTTGCCCGAAAGGCCCATCTTCCTCGATGCCCGGGCTGCCCCAGCCCCCTTCTCCGCCCCCCGGGACCAACTTCTCCGCGGAGGGAGGGGTGGTCCTCGACGACAGACACACACACACACACACACACACACACACACACACACACACACACACTCACTCACTCACAGACACACACAGAGAGAGGAAAGTCAGGCGGCGGAGATGGAGCCCCCGCCGCCCCCGAGACCCCTCCCCAGCCCCGGCGGCCCCGCCCCGCCCCGCCCGTCCCCTCCCCCGTCCCCCGGACGGTACCTGAGAGGAGGCGGAGGCGGGGGATGGGGGGGACCGGTCCGGCCCGGTGGTCGAGGGCGCCGAGGTCCCCGGGCACAGCGGGAACGGACAGAGGCGCGGGGCAGCCCCGCCGGCCCGGAGCAAGAGCAGGAGGAGCAGGAGCGGGAGGAGGAGCAGGGGCAGGAGGAGGAGCGGAAAGAGGAGGAGGAGGAGGAGGAGGAGGAGGAGGAGGAGAAGGAGGAGGAGGAGCCCGAGGGCCCGGGCCGGGCCGGCCCAGCGGCGGCCCCACCGGGGGAGGAGGGGGCGGGCCCCACAGGACGGGGAGGCCCGGAGGACGAAGGGGCTGAGGGGGCGGGGGCCGCCGGCGGCCAAGGAAAAAGGCGGACCTTCCTTCTCCTCCTCTTCCCCCGCCTCTTCCCTTTCCTCCCTCTGCTTTCCCCGTCGGCCCCGGGCCCCAGTGGAGAGGCAGCCGGCCCCCCGACCAAGGGACCCATCTCCCGCTCCTTCTCCTCGTCCTCGTCCTCCCACTCCGGCCTCCGGCCTCCTCTCCCCTGGGGCCTCCCCCAGCCATCACGGCCTCCCGGGGGCCTCTCCCAGCGCGCCCGTCATGGCTTCCCGGGGGCCCGTCAGGGCCTCTCCCGGGGCCTGTTATGGCTTCCCGGGGTCCCGTCAGGGCCTCTCCCAGGGCGGCTGTCACGGCCCCCCAAGTCCTGTCATGGCTACCCGGGTCCCGTCACGGTCTCCCGGGGTCCCGTCACGGCCTCTCCCAGGGAGCCTGTCATGGCTTCCCGGGGTCCCGTCATGGCCTCTCCCAGGGGGCCTGTCACGGCCACCCGGGGCCTGTCACGACCTCCCGGGTCCCGTCATGGCCTCTCCCAGGGGGCCTTGTCACGGCCTCCCGGTTTCCTGTCACGGCCTCCCGGTTTCCTGTCCCGGCCTCCCGGGGTCCTGTCCCGGCCTCCCGGGTCCTGTCATGGCTTCCCGGGGTCCCGTCAGGGCCTCTCCCAGGGGGGCTGTCACGGCTTCCCGAGGTCCTGTGACGGCCAACCGGTCTCCTGTCTGTGGCTACCCGGGTCCCGTCACGGCTTCCCGGGTCCTGTCACGGTCTCCCGGGGTCCCGTCACGGCCTCTCCCAGGGGGCCCGTCATGGCTACCCAGGTCCTGTCACGGTCTCCCGGGGTCCCGTCACGGGTACCCGGGCTCTCCCAGGGGGCCTGTCATGGCTTCCCGGGGTCCCGTTATGGCTACCCAGGTCCCGTCACGGCCTCCCGGGTTCCGTCACAGCTTCCCGATAGTCCTGTCACGGCCTCCCGGGTTCCGTCACGGCTTCCCGATAGTCCTGTCACGGCCTCCTGGGTCTTGTCACGGTTTCCCGGGGTCCTGTCGGGGCCTCTCCCAGGGGGGCTGTCACGGCCAACCGGGTCCTGTCATGGCTTCCCGGGGTCCCGTCAGGGCCTCTCCCAGGGGGGCTGTCACGGCCTCCCGGGCTCCCGTCTCTGGCTACCCGGGTCCTGTCTGTGGCTACCCAGGCTCCACATCACGGCCCCCCGGGGCCCCGTCACGGCTTCCCGGGTCCTGTCTAGGTCTCCCGGGGTCCCGTCACTGTCTCTCCCAGGGGGCCTGTCATGGCTTCCCGGGGTGCCGTCATGGCCTCCCGCAAGGGGCCCGTCCCGTCCTCCCGGGGTCCCGTCACGGCCTCCGGATAGTCCTGTCACAGCGGCCTCTCCCAGCGGGCCTGTTACGGTTTCCCAGAGTCCTGTCATGGCGGCCTGTCGTAGAAGTCCTGTCAAGGCCTCTCCCACGGGGCCTGTCATGGCTTCCCGGGATCCTGTCACAGCGGCCTGTCCCAGGGGGCCTGCCATGGCCTCCCGGTGTCCTGTCATGGCTTCCCGAGGTCCTTTCACCCGCAGGCCTCTACCGGTCCCCGACCCGGGAGAGGCCGCAATGGGGGCCACCATGAGGGGCCCAATAGAGGCCATGGCAGGCCCGCAGGGGGCCGCCATGACGGGGCCACCATGAGGGCCCCAATAGAGGCCATGACAGGCCCACGGGGGGCCGCCATGACAGGGCCAGTAGAGGCCAGGACAGGACAGGACCGCCATGATGGCGACACCGGGAGAGGCCTGCGTGACGGGACCTCGGGAGGCCGTCATGACGGGGCCAGTAGAGGCTGCGACAGGACCGCTGGAGGCCTTGATGGGAGGCAGGGAGAGGCCGCCGTGACGGGGCCAGTAGCGGCCATGACAGGACCATGGGAGGCCATATCAGGACCACTGGGAGAGGCCCGTGTGACAGGACCGCCGGAGGCCATGATGGAGGGGACAGGAGAGGCCGCCATGACGGGGCCAGTAGAGGCCATGACAGGACTTCGGGAGGCTGTGACAGGATCACTGAGAGAGGCTGGCGTGACGGGCCCGCCGGAGGCCATGACAGGACAGCAGGAGGCCGTGACATTCATTCATTCATTCAATCGTATTTATTGATCACTTACTGTGTGCAGAGCACTGGACTAAGCGCTTGGGAAGTACAAGTTGGCAACATAGAGAGACAGTCCCTACCCAACAGCGGGCTCACAGTCTACAGGAGACCGGAGACGCAGTGTGGGGAAGAGGGGTGCAGGAGGCCATGACAGGGCCAGTAGAAAGCTATGACAGGTCCATTTGAATCTATCTCGGCACTTAGCACACTTCCTGGAGCATAGTAAACCCTTAAACACCACCACTGTTATTAAAAATAATAATAATAAATTATCATTATTATAATGTGGAGCATGAACTGCGTCCGACCTGATTAGCTTAAATCTGCCCCAGCACTTAGCACAGTTCCTGGCATGGAGTAAACACTTAACAAACACCATTATTATTATTATTATTATTATTATTGTTCTTATAAGGTAGGCCATGGACTGTGTCCAACCTGATTAGCTTGGCTCTCCCCCAGTGCTCAGTACAGTGCCTGGCGCACAGTAAGCACTTAACTTTTAGACTGTGAGCCCACTGTTGGGTAGGGACTGTCTCTATATGTTGCCAACTTGTACTTCCCAAGCGCTTAGTACAGTGCTCTGCACACAGTAAGCGCTCAATAAATACGATTGATTGATTGATTGATTGATTAACAAATACCACAATTCTTCTTATTATTTACCATGATGTGGGACACGGATCGCGTCCGACCTGATTACCTTGGATCTACCCCATTAAGTAGTAAGCGCTTCCCCAATACCATTCAAAATGAAGACAAGGGTTCAACCTGCAGGGATGGGGCCGGGGAGAAAAAATAATAAAAAAATCAAATCAAATCCTGGCGTTAAATAGCACGAATCGGATCTGTTGCTCACGTCTGGGCCAGTTAGGGTCGGGGGCTGTCGGAGGCTGGGCTCTAATCCCAGCTCTGCCCCGTGTCTGCTGTGTGACCTTGGGCGAGTCACTTCAATTCTCTGGGCCTCGGTTACCTCATCTGTAAAATGGGGGTGAAGGCTGTGAGCCCCACGTGGGACAGGGACTGTGTGCAACCTGTCTTAATTGTATCTACTCCAGCGCTTAGAATAGTGCTTGTTGGGGGGCTGGACCAGGGGGAGGTTTTCGGGGGGCTGGGCTGGGCCGGGTGGGGAGGGGAGATTTTCGAGGGTCCGGGCTGAGCTGGGGACTCCCTCCTGCCGGGAAGCCCAGCCTCGCTGGCTGCTTCCGGTGGGACAGTCTCCCTTCTGAAGGGGAATAATAATAATAGTAATAATAATAATGATAATAATAATAATAATAATAATGCTAGGTGGGAAGTGGGAAGCAGCGTGGCTCAGTAGGAAAGAGCCCGGGCTTTGGGCTAATAATAATAGTAATAGTAATAATACTGATAATAAAGATAATAATAATAATAATAATAATAATAATAATAATGCTAGGTGGGAAGTGGGAAGCAGCGTGGCTCAGTAGGAAAGAGCCCGGGCTTTGGGGTTCAAATCCCGGCTCCGCCACTTGTCAGCGGGGTGACTTTAGGCAAGTCACGCAGCGTGGCTCGGTGGAAAGAGCCCGGGCTTTGGAGTCAGTGGTCATGGGTTCAAATCTCGGCTCTGCCACCTGTCAGCTGGGCGACTTTGGGCAAGTCACTTCACTTCTCTGTGACTCAGTTCCCTCATCTGTAAATTGGGGATTAAGACTGTGAGCCCCCCGGGGGACAACTTGATCACCTTGTCACCTCCCCAGTGCTTAGAACAGTGCTTTGCACATAATAAGCACTTAATAAATGCCATTATTATTATTATTATTCTCTGTGCCTCAGTTACCTCATCTGTAAAACGGGGAGGCAAGTCACTTAACTTCTCTGGGCCTCAGTTACCTCATCTGGAAAATGGGGATTGAGACTGTGAGCCCCACGAGGGACAACCTGATAATCTTGTAACCTCCACAGCGCTTAGAACAGTGCTTTGCACACAGTAAGTGCTTAATAAATGCCATTATTATTATTATGATTATGATTATGGGTTAAGCGCTTACTCTGTGCCAGGCACTCGGAAATGTTTGATAAAAAGAATTTGCATGTTCTCCACAGCACATGGGTACGCTGCTCATTTTTATGGCTGCTGCTGTGGTGATCAATCAATCAATTGTATTTATAGAGCGCTTACTGTGTGCAGAGCACTGGACTAAGCGCTTGGGAAGTACAAATTGGCAACATATAGAGACAGTCCCTACCCAACAGTGGGCTATTAATCTATTAATTAATTACTCTATTCATTATAATTAATTATTATTATTATTCTGGTGACTTGACACCCGTCCGCATGTTTTGTTTTGTTGCCTGTCTCCCCCTTCTAGACTTTGTTGGCAACATATAGAGACATATAGAAGTTGGCAACATATAGAGACAGTCCCTACCCAACAGTGGGCTATTAATCTATTAATTACTCTATTCATTATAATTAATTATTATTATTATTCTGGTGACTTGACACCCGTCTGCATGTTTTGTTTTGTTGCCTGTCTCCCCCTTCTAGACTGTGAGCCCGTTGTTGGGGAGGGACCGTCTCTATGTGTTGCCAGCTTGGACTTCCCAAGCGCTTAGTCCAGTGCTCCGCACACAGTAAGCGCTCAATAAATACGACTGAACGAATGAATGGAATGAATACTAAGCCCTGGGGTGGATACAAGCAAACCGGAATTCTCCTCACGCACCACGGAGACGCGTGGGAAGCGAGGTGATTCCTGCCAAAATGGTTTCAGTCTTTTTTTATTTACTATGGTGGGTACCCTCCAAGAGGCCTTCCCTGACAGCCCCCTCCTTTCCTCTTCTCCCCTTCCCTTCTTTTAGACTGTGAGCCCACTGTTGGGTAGGGACCGTCTCTATATGTTGCCAACTTGTACTTCCCAAGCGCTTAGTACAGTACTCTGCACACAGTAAGCGCTCAATAAATACGATTGATTGATTCTGCATCGCCCCGACTCTCTCCCTTTCTTCCTCCCCACTCCCGGCCCCATCCCGCTTACGTCCACATCCCTCATTTATTTCTTTCTCTTCCCGTCCGTCTCCCGCTCTAGACGGACAGGAAACATATCTGTTTATTGTTCATTCATTCAATCGTATTTATTGAGCGCTTACTGTGTGCAGAGCACTGTACTAAGCGCTTGGGAAGTCCAAGTTGGCAACATCTAGACACGGTCCCTACCCAACAGTGGGCTCACAGTGTAGAAGGGGGAGACGGACAACAAAACATATTAACATAATAAAATAAATAGAATAAATATGTACAAGCTTCTTCTCTTCTGGTTGTTTTCTGAAAGTAATGTGACCACACAAGACTTTTAAAAATTCTATTTCCAACTTGCACTATTTTTTAAATCGAACGTGCTTTCCTCAAATTTGTTCCTACTGGACTCTCCCAAGCGCTTAGTCCAGTGCTCTGCACCCAGTAAGCGCTCAATAAATACAACTGACGGACCGAATGGGTGACTGTTATCCAAAGCCCCTCTGCCACCAGCTTGCCAAATACCGCAATTAATATTATCATTATTATCCAAAGCCACTCTGCCACGAACTTAACAAATACCACAATTAGAATTGTTATTAGGGTAGGGACCATCTCGATATGTTGCCAACTTGTACTTCCCCAGCGCTTAGTACAGTGCTCTGCACACAGTAAGCGCTCAATAAATACGATTGATTGATTGTTATTATTAGTAGTATCCAAAGCCTCACTGCCACCAGCTTAACTAATATTTGCTATTATTATTATTAATAATCATTATTATTATCCAAAGCCACACCAGCTGCATCCCGGGAACGATAATAATAATAATGGCATTTATTAAGCACTTACTATGTGCAAAGCACTGTTCTAAGCGCTGGAGAGGTTACAAGGTGATCAGGTTGTCCCACGGGGGCTCACAGTCTTCATCCCCATTTTACAGATGAGGTAAGTGAGGCACAGAGAAGTGAAGTGACTTTCCCAAAGTCACACAGCTGACAATTGGCAGAGCCGAGATTTGAATCCAGGACCTCTGACTCATTCATTCATTCATTCAATCGTATTTATTGAGCACTTACTGTGTATTTAAGATACATATTTTAGACTTTTGGACTGTGAGCCCACTGTTGGGTAGGGACTGTCT
Source organism: Tachyglossus aculeatus (assembly GCF_015852505.1). NCBI lineage: Eukaryota > Metazoa > Chordata > Mammalia > Monotremata > Tachyglossidae > Tachyglossus > Tachyglossus aculeatus. Next base: position 36,638,386 of record NC_052073.1, read on the forward strand.
CTATAGGTTACCAATTTGTACTTCCCAAGCGCTTAGTACAGTGCTCTGCACATAGTAAGCGCTCAATAAATACGATTGATGATGATGATATTTAAGAGACATCTATAAGACTGTGTTGAAAATACAATTGAGACTTTTTCCTCTTGGCTGGGTCATCACAACCGTACGTTAGGAAATATCTGGACAGTGTTAACAGCCATTGGAAAACGTTTAGTACATATTTACTATTGTTTTTATTTTGTTAATGATGTGCATCTAGCTTTAATTCTATTTGTTCTGACGACTTTGACACCCGTCTACATGTTTTGTTTTGTTGTCTGTCTCCCCCTTCTAGACTGTGAACCCGCTGTCGGGTAGGAACTGTCTCTATATGTTGCCGACTTGTACTTCCCAAGCGCTTAGTACAGTGCTCTGCACACAGTAAGCGCTCAATAAATACGATTGAATGAATGAATAAAAGCCCCACACAGTCCCACAGTCTCACAGTCTCACCACCCGCCTCTGGCCTGGAATGCCCTCCCTCCTCAAACCCCACAGAAGCAGCGTGGCTCAGTGGACAGAGCCCGGGCTTGGGAGTCGGAGGTCATGGGTTCGAATCCCGGCTCCGCCACGTGTCGGCTGTGTGACCTTGGGCACGTCGCTTCACTTCTCTGAGCCTCAGTTACCTCATCTGTAAAATGGGGATGATGACTGTGAGCCCCACGTGGGACAACCTGATTACCTTGTATCTACCCCAGCGCTTAGAACAGTGCTTTGCACATAGTAAGCACTTAACAAATACCAACATTATTATTATTATTATTATTATTATTATTCTCTGAGCCTCAGTTACCTCATCTGTAAAATGGGGATTGACTGGGAGCCCCACGTGGGACAACCTGATCACGTTGTATCCCCCCCCCGCGCTTAGAACAGTGCTTTGCACATAGTAAGCGCTTAACAAATACCAAAATTATTATTATTATTCTTATTCTCTGAGCCTCAGTTACCTCATCTGTAAAATGGGGATTGACTGGGAGCCCCACGTGGGACAACCTGATCACGTTGTAATCCCCCCCAGCGCTTAGAACAGTGCTTTGCACATAGTAAGCGCTTAACAAATACCAACATTATTATTATTATTATTATTATTATTATTATTATTATTCTCTGAGCCTGTTACCTCATCTGTAAAATGGGGATTGACTGGGAGCCCCACGTGGGACAACCTGATCACGTTGTAATCCCCCTCCAGCGCTTAGAACAGTGCTTTGCACATAGTAAGCACTTAACAAATGCCAACATTATTATTATTATTATTATTATTATTATTATTATTCTCTGAGCCTCAGTTATCTCATCTGTAAAATGGGGATTGACTGGGAGCCCCACGTGGGACAACCTGATCACGTTGTATCCCCCCCCAGCGCTTAGAACAGTGCTTTGCACATAGTAAGCACTTAACAAATACCAACATCATCATTATTATTATTATTATTATTATTATTATTCTCTGAGCCTCAGTTACCTCATCTGTAAAATGGGGATTGACTGGGAGCCCCACGTGGGACAACCTGATCACGTTGTAATCCCCCCCCAGCGCTTAGAACAGTGCTTTGCACATAGTAAGCGCTTAACAAATACCAACATTATTATTATTATTATTATTATTATTATTATTATTATTATTATTATTCTCTGAGCCTCAGTTACCTCATCTGTAAAATGGGGATTGACTGGGAGCCCCACGTGGGACAACCTGATCACGTTGTAATCCCCCCCAGCGCTTAGAACAGTGCTTGGCACATAGTAAGCGCTTAACAAATACCAACATTATTATTATTATTATTATTCTCTGAGCCTCAGTTACCTCATCTGTAAAATGGGGATTGACTGGGAGCCCCACGTGGGACAACCTGATCACGTTGTATCCCCCCCCCCGCGCTTACAACAGTGCTTTGCACATAGTAAGCGCTTAACAAATACCAACATTATTATTATTATTATTATTATTATTATTATTCTCTGAGCCTCAGTTACCTCATCTGTAAAATGGGGATTGACTGGGAGCCCCACGTGGGACAACCTGATCACATTGTATCCCCCCCAGCGCTTAGAACAGTGCTTTGCACATAGTAAGCGCTTAACAAATGCCATTATTATTATTATTATTATTATTATTATTCCCCCCACTTTGAATCCTTCTCGAAGGCCCTCCGCCTCCTCCCAGAGGCCTTCCCCGACTGCGCCCTCCTTTCCTCTTCTCCCCCTCCCTCCTGCGTCGTCTCTGCCCTTGGATCTGTGACCTTTGGACATTTGCTAGTCGCCCCACCCCAACGCGCTTGAAATTACGTCTTGTAAATGACTTATTTATCAATCAATCAATCGTATTTATTGAGCGCTTACTATGTGCAGAGCACTGTACTAAGCGCTTGGGAAGCACAAATTGGCAACATACAGAGACAGTCCCGACCCAACAGTGGGCTCACAGTCTAAAAGTCTATTTATCTGTATTAATGTCCGTCTCCCCGTCATCATCATCATCAATCGTATTTATTGAGCGCTTACTGTGTGCAGAGCACTGTACTAAGCGCTTGGGAACATACAGAGACAGTCCCTACCCAACAGTGGGCTCACAGTCTAAAAGTCTATTTATCTGTATTAATGTCCGTCTCCCCGTCATCATCATCATCAATCGTATTTATTGAGCGCTTACTGTGTGCAGAGCACTGTACTAAGCGCTTGGGAAGCACAAATTGGCAACATATAGAGACGGTCCCTACCCAACAGTGGGCTCACAGTCTAAAAGTCTACTTATCTGTATTAATGTCCGTCTCCCCGTCATCATCATCATCAATCGTATTTATTGAGCGCTTACTGTGTGCAGAGCACTGTACTAAGCGCTTGGGAACATATAGAGACAGTCCCTACCCAACAGTGGGCTCACAGTCTAAAAGTCTATCTGTATTAATGTCCGTCTCCCCGTCATCATCATCATCAATCGTATTTATTGAGCGCTTACTGTGTGCAGAGCACTGTACTAAGCGCTTGGGAACATATAGAGACAGTCCCTACCCAACAGTGGGCTCACAGTCTAAAAGTCTATCTGTATTAATGTCCGTCTCCCCGTCATCATCATCATCAATCGTACTTATTGAGCGCTTACTGTGTGCAGAGCACTGTACTAAGTGCTTGGGAACATATAGAGACAGTCCCTACCCAACAGTGGGCTCACAGTCTAAAAGTCTATTTATCTGTATTAATGTCTGTCTCCCCCCGTCATCATCATCATCAATCGTATTTATTGAGCGCTTACTGTGTGCAGAGCACTGTACTAAGCGCTTGGGAAGCACAAATTGGCAACATATAGAGACGGTCCCTACCCGTCCAGACGGTCAGCCCGTTGCGCGTCAGGGACGCCTCTGACAATCCGGTTGCGTCCGGCGCTCTGCACGCGGGGAGCGCTCAATAAATACCACTGATCGATAGGGTCAGTCAATCGTATTTATTGAGCGCTCACTGTGTGCAGAGCGCTGGACTAAGCGCTTGATAGATGGAGAAGCAGTGTGGCCTAGTGGATAGAGGCCGGGCTTGGGAGTCAGGAGGCCCTGGGTTCTCGTCCCGGCTCCTCCGCTTGTCTGCTGTGGGACCTCGGGCCGGTCACTTGACATCTCTGGGCCTCGGTTCTCTCAACTCGAAATGGGGGATAAGACTGTGAACCCCACCTGTATGAGCCCCAGCGCTTAGAACAGTGCCGGGACGTGGTAAGCGCTTAACGGATACCATAAAAAAAATACATACTGTGGGCAGGGAACGAGTCTGCTGATTCTGTCGTATTCGATGCTCCCAAGAGCTCAGTACAGCGCTCTGCACATAGTAAGAGCTCAATAAATACCATTCGTTGCTCGACTGTCCTCTAGATTATGGAAAATCCCTGCGCCCTGAAAAATCATCTCCCCAGGACCAACCGCAACGGACCTGGCTTCTCCCCCCTCTCCTCATCATCATCAAAATTCTGGTATTTGTTAAGTGCTTACTATGTGCCAGGCGCTGTGCTAAGCGCTGGGGTGGGGACGAGCAAATCGGGTTGGACACAGCCCCCGTCCCATATTGGACTCGCGGTTTCCGTCCCCATTTTACAGATGAGGTAACTGAGGCACGGGGAAGTGACGTGATTGGCCGCGGGTCGCACGGCAGACAAGACTGGCAGCTCGCTGTGGGCAGGGAACGACTCCGTTGGACCGCCCTCTCCCCAGCGCTCTGCACGCAGGAAGTGCTCAATCAATCAATCGTACTTATTGAGCGCTTACTGTGTGCACAGCACTGTACTAAGCGCTTGGGAAGTCCAAGATGGCAACATATGGAGACAGTCCCTACCCAACGGTGGGCTCACAGTCAATAAATATCACTGATCATCATCAATCGTATTTATTGAGCGCTTACTGTGTGCACAGCACTGTACTAAGCGCTTGGGAAGTCCAAGATGGCAACATATGGAGACAGTCCCTACCCAACGGTGGGCTCACAGTCAATAAATATCACTGATCATCATCAGTCGTATTTATTGAGCGCTTACTGTGTGCAGAGCACTGTACTAAGCGCTTGGGAAGTCCAAGTTGGCAACATATGGAGACGGTCCCTACCCAACGGTGGGCTCACAGTCAATAAATATCACTGATCATCATCAACCGTATTTATTGAGTGCTTACTGTGTGCACAGCACTGTACTAAGCGCTTGGGAAGTCCAAGGTGGCAACATATAGAGACAGTCCCTACCCAACAGTGGGCTCACAGTCAATAAATATCACTGATCATCATCAGTCGTATTTATTGAGCGCTTACTGTGTGCAGAGCACTGTACTAAGCGCTTGGGAAGTCCAAGATGGCAACATATGGAGACAGTCCCTACCCAACGGTGGGCTCACAGTCAATAAATATCACTGATCATCATCAACCGTATTTATTGAGCGCTTACTGTGTGCAGAGCACTGTACTAAGCGCTTGGGAAGTGCAAGATGGCAACATATAGAGACGGCCCCTACCCAACAGTGGGCTCACAGTCAATAAATATCACTGATCATCATCAGTCGTATTTATTGAGCACTTACTGTGTGCAGAGCACTGTACTAAGTGCTTGGGAAGTACAAATTGGCAACATATAGAGACGGTCCCTACCCAACAGTGGGCTCACAGTCAATAAATATCACTGATCATCATCAGTCGTATTTATTGAGCGCTTACTGTGTGCAGAGCACTGTACTAAGCGCTTGGGAAGTGCAAGATGGCAACATATAGAGACGGTTCCTACCCAACAGTGGGCTCACAGTCAATAAATATCACTGATCATCATCAGTAGTATTTATTGAGCGCTTCCTGTGCGCAGAGCACTGTACTAAGCGCTTGGGAAGTCCAAGTTGGCAACATATGGAGACGGTCCCTACCCAACAGTGGGCTCACATCCACACTGATGGATGATTGACAGACTACCAGCTCGCTGCGGGCGGGGAACCAAACGTCAGCTCGTTGTGAGCCGGGAATGGGTCTGCTTATTGCTTTCCCGAGCGCTCAGTACAGTGCCCTGCACACAGTCAGCGATGGACTAGATGATTCCCGTTGGGTTGGCCCTCCCCAAGGCTAACCCTACCCCTCATCCGTGCCCAGGGGTCCGGAGCGCCGGACAAATGCTCCCGCCCGGGGGTGGAGGCGGGAGGCCTTATCCCCGACTGATCTCCAGACATGGACTGCAAACCCTCTTGCATCATATAGATCCTGGTTCCAAAGTCCGGTCTGAGGGGCGTCCTGGACAACCAGCTGCTTCCTCCTCCTCCTCTCCGGGATGAAGGGCGCCCGCCTGCTCTTCCCGGGGGGAGCGGCGGCACAAGGAGGAAGAGGGGGACCCCGGTATCCCTCCGGGACATCGTGTTCCCCAAGGCTGAGGAGCGGCGGGGCCGCCCACCCATAATAATAATGGCATTTACTAAGCGCTTACTATGTGCAAGGCGCTGTTCTAAGTGCTGGGGGTATACAAGGTGATCAGGTTGTCCCAAAGCGGGCTCACAGACTTCATCCCCATTTTACAGATGAGGGGAACTGAGGCCCAGATTAAGTGCCTTACCCAAAGTCACACAGCTGACAGGTGGCTGAGCCGGGATTCGAACCCATGACCTCTGACTCCAAAGTCCGTGCTCTTGCCACCGAGCCACGCTGCTTCTCTAAAAACTTCTCTGACCGGGAATCGAACCCGGGCCGCGGTGGTGAGAGCGCCGAATCCTAACCACTAGACCCCTAGGGAGAAGCGAAGTGACTTGCCCAAAGTCACCCAGCTGACAATTGGCGGAGCCGGGACTTGAACCCATGACCTCTGACTCCAAAGTCCGTGCTCTTGCCACCGAGCCACGCTGCTTCTCTAAAGACTTCTTCCCTGACCGGGAGTCGAACCCGGGCCCCGGCGGTGAGAGCGCCGAATCCTAACCACTAGACCGCCAGGGAGAAGCGAAGTGACTTGCCCAAAGTCACCCAGCTGACAATTGGCGGAGCAGGGATTTGAACCCATGACCTGACTCCAAAGCCCGAGCTCTTTTCTACTAAGCCATGCTGCTGTTACACATCTGTATAGATCCGTATGGATCTGTAATTGATTTATCTATTTATTTCTATTAATGTCTGTCTCCCCCTCTAGACTGTCAGCTCCTTGGGGGAAGGAGCGTGTCTGTCTGCTGTTCTATTGGACTCTCCCAAGCGCTTAGTCCAGTGCTCCGCACAAAGTAAGCGCCCAATCAATACGACTGCATGAATGAATGAGTAAGCTGTCCAGGAAAAGCAGGCAGTGAGCAGGACCGCACGGGAAGTGCCCACCCCGCCCCGCACCCCTCAGCACCCCAACTGACAGACTGGGTTTGGGGGCTACTTGGGTTTGGAGGCCTGGGCCCGTTCCGGGGGTGGGGGGCGTCTGCCGAGCCCCCCGCCCACCCCCCGGGCCCCCCCGGGCCTGACACTTTTCCCAGGGCCTCCAAAGAGGTGGTGCCCGGATACGGTCTGCTCCTGCCCACCCCCTGCCCCCTACCACCCCCACATGGGGGACGGCTCACGGGGGCCAGCACAGGACCCCCACAGGGCCATCATGGTCACAGGGCGGTCATAGGGCCATCATGGGGCTCCCACAGGGCCCTCACAGGGCTGTCATGGTCACAGGGTGGTCACAGGGTGGTCACAGGGCTCCCACAGGGCCATCATGGTCACAGGGCAGACATAGGGTGGGCACAGGGCTCCCACAGGGCCCCCCAGGGCCATCATGGTCTCAGGGCAGTCACAGGGCCATCACAGGACTCCCACAGGGCCCCCACAGGGTCATCATGGCCACAGGGCAGTCACAGGGCCATCACGGGGCCCCCACAGAGCTATCATGGTCACAGGGCAGTCACAGGGCCCTCACAGGGCTGTCATTCATTCAATCGTATTTATTGAGCGCTTACTGTGTGCGGAGCACCGTTCTAAGCGCTTGGGAAGTACAAGTTGGCAACATAGAGAGATGGTCCATCACAGGGTGGTCACAGAATGGTCACAGGGTCATCACAGGACTCCCACAGAGCCGTCATGGTCACAGGGCGGTCACAGGGCAGGCACAGGGCCATCACTGGGCCCCCACAGGGCCATCATGGTCACAGGGAGGTCACAGGGCCATCACAGGGCTCCCACAGGGCCCCCACACAGCCGTCATCATCACAGGGTGGTCACAAAACAGTCACAGGATGGTCACGGAGTCATCACAGATCTGTCAAAGGCCCCCCAAGGGGCCGTCATGGTCACAGGGCAGTCACGGGGCCATCAAGGGGCTCCCACAGGGCCATCATGGTCACAGAGCGGTCACAGAGCCGTCAAGGGGCTCCCACGGGGCCTCCACAGAGCCCTCATGGTCTCAGGGCGGTCACAGGGTGGTCACAGGACCGTCACTGGGCCCCCACAGGGCCATCATGGTCACAGGGTGGTCACAGAGCTGTCACGGGGCTCCCACAGGGCCTCCACAGGGCCATCATGGTTTCAGGGCAGCCACAGGGTGGTCACAGGGCCATCACTGGGCCCCCACAGGGCCGTCAGGGTCACAGGGCGGTCACAGGACCGTCACTGGGCCCCCACAGGGCCATCAAGGTCACAGGGCAGTCACAGGGCTGTCACGGGGCTGTCACGGGGCTCCCACAGGGCCATCATGGTCACAGGGTGGTCACAGAGCCGTCACAGGGCTCCCACAGGGCCTCCACAGGGCCATCGTGGTCTCAGGGCGGTCACAGGTTGGTCACAGGGCCGTCACTGGGCCCCCACAGGGCCATCATGGTCACAGGGCGGTCACAGGGCCATCATGGGGCTCCAACAGGGCCCCCACAGGGCCATCATCATCACAGGGTGGTCACAAAACGGTCACAGGATGGTCACAGGGTCAGCACAGGGCTGTCACAGGCTCTCCACAAGGCCATCATGGTCACAGGGCAGTCACAGGGTCATCATGGGGCTCCCACAGGGCCTCCACAGGGCCATCATGGTCACAGGGCAGTCACAGAGCCGTCACGGGGCTCCCACAGGGCCTCCACAGGGTCATCAGGGTCACAGAGCAGTCACAGGGCCATCGCAGGACTCCCACGGGGCCTCCACAGGGCCATCATGGGCGGTCACGGGCCACCCCAGGGACCCCACAGGGCGGTCATGGTCACAGGGTGGTCACAGGATCGTCACAGGACGGTCACAGGGCCATCACAGGGCTGTCATGGTCAGCAGGTCCGGTCCCGGGGCCCCCCAAGGGCCGCGGCCTCGTCCATTTCCTCTGGGGCTGGGCCCCGTCGCCGCCTGTCCACGGCGCGGGCTCTAAGTGTTGGGGGGCTCTGGGAGGGGGCCCCTAACTGTCTCCTAACTCCAAGCGCTCAGTCCAGTGCTTTGCACAGAGTAGGGGCAGTCAATCCGAGAGACAGGGGGGCGGCCGACAGGAGAGGGGCCGCCGACCCTGGACATCGAGAGGGCGGACTCCACTTGGGACGGGGACTGCGTCCAACCTCAATTGCCCCTATCCACCCCAGCGCTTAGTACGGTGCTGGGAGCGTAGTAAGCGCTTAGGGAATTCCACACTGGTTGAGGACAGCTTTCCCAGGGCGCAGGAGGAGCTTCTCGCCAGCAGAGGGCGATGTCGATCAAGGGTCAATCAATCAATCAATCAATCGTATTTATTGAGCGCTTACTGTGTGCAGAGCACTGTACTAAGCGCTTGGGAAGTACAAGTTGGCAACATCTAGAGACAGTCCCTACCCAACGGTGGGCTCACAGTCTAAAAGGGGGAGACGGAGAACAAAACCGAACATACTAACAAAATAAAATAAATAGAATGGGTATGTACAAGTAAAATAAATCAATAAATAAATAGAGTAATAAATATGTACAAACATATATACATATATATACAGGTGCTGTGGGAAGGGAAGGAGGTAAGATGGGGGGATGGAGAGGGGGACGAGGGGGAGAGGAGGGAAGGGGCTCAGTCTGGGAAGGCCTCCTGGAGGAGGTGAGCTCCCAGCAGGGTCGCTGAACGCCCCCCCCTCCCCCCAGTCTACTGTGTGCAGAGCACTGTGCTAAGCGCTGGGGAGAGTCATTCATTCATTCGATCGTATTTATTGAGCGCTTACTGTGTGCAGAGCACTGTACTAAGCGCTTGGGAAGTACAAGTTGGCAACATATAGAGACGGTCCCTACCCAACAGTGGGCTCACAGTCTAAAAGGGGGAGACGGAGAACAAAACCCAACATACTAACAAAATAAAATAAATAGAATAGATAGGTACAAGTAAAATAAATAAATAAATAAGTAGAGTAATAAATATGTACAAACATCTATCCATATATCCAGGTGCTATGGGGAAGGGAAGGAGGTAAGATGGGGGTGATGGAGAGGGGGACGAGGGGGAGAGGAAGGAAGGGGCTCAGTCTGGGAAGGCCTCCTGGAGGAGGTGAGCTCTCAGCAGGGTCGCTGAACGCCCCCTCCCCACCACCAAGTCTACTGTGTGCAGAACACTGTGCTAAGCGCTGGGGAGAGTCATTCATTCATTTCAGTCGTATTTATTGAGCACTTACTGTGTGCAGAGCACTGGACTAAGCGCTTGGGAAGTCCAAGTCGGCAACATCTAGAGACGGTCCCTACCCAACAGTGGGCTCACAGTCTATAAGTGGGAGACGGACAACCAAACTAAGCACATTAACCAAATAAAATAAATAGAATATGTACAAGTAAAATAAATAGAGTAATAAATACGTACAAACATATATATACATATATATATATCCAGGTGCTGCGGGGAGGGGAAGGAGGTAAGGCAGGGGGATGGGGAGGGGGAGGATGGGGAAAGGAAGGAGGGGGCTCAGTCTGGGAAGGCCTCAATCAATCAATCAATCAATCAATCGTATTTATTGAGCGCTTACAGTGTGCAGAGCACTGTACTAAGCGCTTGGGAAGTCCAAGTTGGCAACATCTAGAGACGGTCCCTACCCAACAGTGGGCTCACAGTCTAGAAGGGGGAGACAAAGAACAAAACCAAACATACTAACAAAATAAAATAAATAGAATAGATATGTCCTGGAGGAGGTGAGCTCTACAGCTAGGAGACCCAATTCCCGCCCTTAAGGAGCTGACTGTGAACCCACTGTTGGGTAGCGACCGTTTCTATACGTTGCCAACTTGTACTTCCCCAGCGCTTAGTACAGTGCTCTGCACACAGTAAGTGCTCAATAAATACGATTGAATGAATGAATGAATGACTGTACACTACTGTGTGCAGAGCACTGTGCCGAGCCCTGGGGAGAGTCCAATACCGTTAATTATAATGACAGTATTTGTTAAGCGCTTACTATGTGCCAAGCACTGTTCTAAGCACTGGGGAGGATACAAGGTGATCAGGTTGTCCCACTTGGGGCTCACAGCCTTCATCCCCATTTTCCAGATGAGGTCACTGAGGCCCAGAGGAGTGAAGTGACTTGCCCCAAGTCACACAGCTGACAAGCGGCGGAGCCGGGATTTGAACCCATGACCTCTGACTCCCAAGCCCGGGCTCTTTCCACTGAGCCACGGGCCCTCGAGGGGCTTACAATTTACCCCTCGATAGTGTTTTCTGGACGTCTACTATGCACCGAAGCGCTGTGCTGAGCACAACGGTCCCTGCCCTCAAGGGCTACAATCTACCCATCGATAGCACTTCAATAATAATAATGACGGCATTTATTAAGCGCTTACTATGTGCAAAGCACTGTTCTAAGCACCAGGAAGGTTACAAGGTCATCACGGTTGTCCCACGGGGGGCTCACAGTCTTAGTCCCCGTTTGACAGATGAGGGAACTGAGGCCCAGAGAAGCGAAGTGACTTGCCCAAAGTCACACAGGTGACGACTGGCGGAGCCTGGATTTGAACCCACGACCTCTGAGTCCAAAGCCCGGGCTCTTTCCACACTGAGCCACGCCGCTTCTCTATTTCCTGGACATCTACTACACGCCGGGTGTTGTACTGAGCAGAGCAGCCCCTGCCCTCGAGGGGCTTGCAATCCACTCCTCGATCGCGTTTTCTGGGCGTCTAATACGCTCCCACGACCCCATCCTCCTGCCCCCCGTCTTCTCACCTGCTCCTGGGAGTTCATCACCCTCAGCTTCATCTGCTTCAGGTAGGTGGAGGTGAGCGGCATGTTGTAGTCGATGATTCCGGAGACCAGCGAGGAGGGGGCTTCGTTCTCTGTAAGGACAACGCAGCCCTGAGTGACTGCGGCGGGGGGGAAATCGAGGAATGACGACTCCGGGGGGAACCTGGAGTCCCGGCCTGGTCGCTTTCGCTGAATGACAGGCCCCAGCGCTCAGTACAGTGCCTGGAACGTAGTCAGCGCTGAACAGATACCGTGACCGTCGAGGGAACGCTTACTGCGTGCACTGTTGGGTAGGGCCCGCCTCTAGATGTTGCCGATTTGTACTTCCCAAGCGCTTAGTACAGTGCTCTGCACACAGTAAGCGCTCAATAAATACGATTGATGATGATGATGATGCGTGCGGAGCACTGCGCTAGACGCCTGGGAGGGTCTGATATGAAAGAGCGTGTCTGAAAGTGCCCTTCCTCCCCCTCTGGACTGTCAGGTCACTGTGAGCCGGGAATGTCTCTTTATTGTTGTACTGGACTCTCCCAAGCGCTTAGTACAGTGCTTTGCACTGTACCTGTATATATGTTTGTACATATTTGTACATAACCTCTATAGTTTACATATTTGCCCTCCCTCTGCCCATCCACCAAGCTCGCTCTCTTCCTCCCTTCAAGGCCCTGCTGAGAGCTCACCTCCTCCAGGAGGCCTTCCCAGACTGAGCCCCTTCCTTCCTCTCCCCTTCGTCCCCCTCTCCATCCCCCCCATCTTACCTCCTTCCCTTCCCCACAGCACCTGTATATATGTATATATGTATATATGTTTGTACATATTTATTACTCTATTTATTTATTTATTTATTTATTTTACTTGTACATATCTATTCTATTTATTTTATTTTGTTAGTATGTTTGGTTTTGTTCTCTGTCTCCCCCTTTTAGACTGTGAGCCCACTGTTGGGTAGGGACTGTCTCTAGATGTTGCCAATTTGTACTTCCCAAGCACTTAGTACAGTGCTCCGCACATAGTAAGCGCTCAATAAATACGATTGATGATGATGATATTTGTACATATTTATTACTCTATTTATTTATTTATTTATTTTGCCTGTACATATGTTACCTGTACATATGTTTTACCTGTACATGTTATATATACCTGTATATATGTATATATGTTTGTACATATTTTTTACTCTATTTATTTATTTATTTTATTTGTACATATCTATTCTATTTATTTTATTTTGTTAGTATGTTTGGTTTTGTTCTCTGTCTCCCCCTTTTAGACTGTGAGCCCGCTGTTGGGTAGGGACTGTCTCTATATGTTGCCAATTTGTACTTCCCAAGCGCTTAGTACAGTGCTCCGCACAGAGTAAGCGCTCAATAAATACGATTGATGATGATGATATATATTTGTACATATTTATTACTCTATTTATTTATTTATTTTGCCTGTACATATCTATTCTATTTATTTTATTTTGTTAGTATGTTTGGTTTTGTTCTCTGTCTCCTCCTTTTAGACTGTGAGCCCACTGTTGGGTAGGGACCGTCTCTATAGGTTGCCAACTTGTACTTCCCAAGCGCTTAGTACAGTGCTCTGCACACAGTAAGCGCTCAATAAATACGATTGATTGACTGATTGATTTGCACAGGGCAAGTGCTCAGTAAATACCATTGTTGGATCGATTTTGATTCTTCTCTGTCTCCCCCTTTAGAATGTCAGCTCGCTGTGGGCAGGGAGGGTGTCTGTTTATATATATATATATATATATATATATATATATATATATATATATGTTTGTACAGATTTATTACTCTATTTATTTTACTTGTCCATATTTACTATTCTATTTATTTTGTTAATGATGTGCATCTAGCTTTATTTCTATTAATTCCGATGACTTGACACCCATCCACATGTTTTGTTTTGTCATCCATCTCCCCCTTCTAGACTGTGAGCCCGCTGTTGGGTAGGAACCGTCTATGTTGCCGACTTGTACTTCCCAAGCGCTTAGTACAGTGCTCTCCACACAGTAAGCGCTCCATAAATACGACTGAATGAATGAATAATAATAATAATGATATTTGTTAAGCGCTTACTCTGTGCAAAGCACTGTTCTAAGCAGTGGGGGGATACAAGGTGATCAGGTTGTCCCACGTGGGGCTCACAGTCTTCATCCCCATTTTACAGATGAGGGAACTGAGGCCCAGAGAAGTTAAGTGACTTGCCCAAAGTCACACAGCTGACAATTGACGGAGCTGGAATTTGAACCCGTGACCTCTGACTCCAAAGCCCGGGTTCTTTCCATTGAGCCACACTGCTTCTCTAAATACCACTGTCTGCTCAATAAATACCACTGTCTGACTAACTGTAAAGCTTTGGGCCAGAAACTTCCCCTCACCGTCTGAGGAGGAGGGAGGAGGGGGATTCGATCCCCATTTTCCAGATGAGGAAAACTGAGGCCCACAGCAGTGAAGCGACTGGCCCAAGGTCACCCGGCAGACAGGCGGCGGAGCCGGGATGAGAACCCAGGTCCTCTGAATCCCAGCTCCGGGCTCTCCCGGCTAGGCCACGCTGTTCCTGGCATTTGTTAGACGATGACTATGTGCCCGACCCTGCAATAAGCACTGCAGGACACACAGGTCAACCAGGGCAGACACGGGCCCCCATCCCACCCGGGGCTTCGTGCTCTGAGGAGGAGGGAGAACTGGGATGAAATCCCCATTATACAGAGGAGGAAACTGAGGCCCAGAGCAGTGAAGTGACCAGTTCGAGGTCACCGAGCTGGCTTTCGTCCTCTCCCTCCTCTCTCTCTCTTTCTCTCTCTCCTCTTCCCCCCTCCCGCATTTCTCTGCCACTCTGTCTTTCTCTCCCTCCATTTTTCTCCTTCCTCTCTCCCTTCCTCCATTTGGCTCTCCTCTCCATTTCCCTCCATTTCTCGCCCCCTCCTCTTTCCCCGCCAATGTTTCTCTCCCACTGTTTTTCTCTCCCTCCCTCTATTTCTCTTCCTCCTCTCCCCTCTTTCCATTCTTCCATTTCTCCTCTTTTTCTTTCCCTCGATTTCTCTCCCCCTCCTCTTTCCCCACCTGTTTCCCTCTGTTTTTCTCTCCCTCCCTCTATTTCTCTCCTTTCTCTCTCTGCCCTTTCCCTTCCTCCATTTCTTTTTCTTTCCCTCCCTCCATTTCTTTTCCTCTCTTTCCCCCATTTCTCTCCCACTCTATTTTTCTCTCCCTCCACTTCTCTCCCTCCTCTCTCTCCTCTTTCACTTCCTCCATCTCCCTATCTTCTTCCCCCTCCTTTATTTCTCTCCCACTCTATTTTTCTGTCCCTCCCACCTTTCTCTTCCTCCATCTCTCCTCTATTTTTCTCACTAGTTTTCTCTCTTTCCCGCTATATTTTTCTCCCTCTCTCCATTTCTCTCTACTTTCCCACTCCATTTTTCTCACTCTCTCCTCTTTGTCTCCCTTCCTCTTTCCTTCCTTCGATTTTTCTCCTTCTCTATTTCTCTTACACTTTACTTTTCTCTCCCTCTATTTCTCTCCCTCCTTATTTCTCTATTTTCCCTCTCCCTATTTCTCACCTCTCTCACCCCCGCTGTTTTCCTCTCTCCCTTTCTGCCTCTCTTTTTATCTCTCCTTTTCTGTTTGTCTTACTGGGATCTCTCTCCCTCCATCTCTCCCCTTCCCCCATCTCTCGTCCTCTAGCTTTCCCTTTCTGCCCACCTTTGTCTCGCTCTCCCTTTCAGTCTCTCTCTCTGCCCTTCCCTCTGTCTCTCTCCCTCGCCATCTCTTCCTTCTAGTTCTCTCTTTCTGCCCCTCTTTGTCCTTCTCCCTGTCTCCATGTCTCCCTCTTTGTCTCTCCCTCCCCTTCTCTGTCTCTCTCCTCTATCTCTCCCGACTGTGAACTCACTGTGGGCAGGGATCGTGTCCCTTTCATTACTGAATTGTCCTTACCCAAGCACTCGGTACAGTGCTCCGCACACAGTAAGCGCTCAAGAAATACGACTGAATGAATGAGTGAATCTCTCCTTTCTCTGTCTCCCTCCTTTCACCTCTCCCTCCTTCCCTCTGTGGTCTCTTAGATCCCTCTATCTCTCCCTTTCAGCCTCTCTCCCTCTCCCTCTTTGTCTCATTCTCCCTCCTTCCCTGCACATCTCCCTCTCTCTCCCCGTGTCTCTCCCTGGCTGCGGCCCCGATGAAGGGTGGAGGGCGGCCCAGGAGACCCTCTGCAGCCTTAATTGAGGGGAGGGCGGGAGGGAGGGAGGCCTGGAGCGCACATTAGTCCCCTGATGTTCTCCAGACCCTGGCGGGGAGGAGGGGGCCGGGGGACCCCACCCCCTGCCTGGCCCTGCCCGGCCCTGCCCGGCCTGGCCCTGCGGGAGGGTCTGCAGGCCCAGCCGAAGGGGCCAGGGGGGAGTCTGGGGTCGGGAGCTGGCCCGGTGCCCGAGGGAGGATCCCTGGGCTGGAGGAAGGCCGGGAGTGGCCGCTCCCAGACTCCTCCGCTCTCCCTCACCACCCCGTGGCCCTGTCCCCTCGCTTTCCTGCTCCCCTGCTGCTTCATGGATCCACCGCCCTGTTTCCTCACTGCCCAGAGGCCATGTTCCCTCACTTCCCACCGCCATCCTTTTCCTTCATCATCCCCTCACGGCTCCACTCCCCTGTTCCCTCACAGCTCCCTCACCGCCCCTCCAACCCTGAGGCCCTGTCCCCTCACTCTCCCACTCCCCTGTCCCCTCACTGCCCCGTGGCCCTGTTTCCTCCCCTCCTCTCGGCCCTGCTCCCTCTCCATCCCGCAGCCCTATTCCTTCACTGCCCCTTTCCCTCACCGCCCTGCTGCCCTATTTCCTCACCATCCCCTCACCAGCCTGTTCCCTCATCACCCCGCAGCCCTGTCCCTCACTCCCCAGCTCCCCTGTCCCCTCACTGCCCCATGGCCCTGTTTCCTCACCGCCCTGTTCTGTCACCACCCCGCCACCCCGTTCCCTCACCAAACCGTGACCCTGTCCCCTCACTTCCCTGCTCCCCTGTCCCCTCACTTCCCTGCTCCCCTGTCCCCTCACTGCCCCACGGCCCTGTTTCCTCCCCTCCCCACGGTCCTGCTCCCTCTCCATCCCGCAGCCCTATTCCTTCACTGCCCCTTTCCCTCACCGCCCTGCTGCCCTATTTCCTCACCATCCCCTGTTTCCTGTTCTGTCACCGCCCCGTTCCCTCACCAAACCGTGGCCCTGTCCCCTCACTCCCCTGCTCCCTGTCCCCTCACTGCCCCACGGCCCCGTTTCCTCACCTCTCTGTTCTGTCACTGCCCCATGGCCCTGTTTCCTCACCTCTCTGTTCTGTCACCCACCTGCCGCCCCATTCCCTCACCAAACCGTGGCCCTGTCCCCTCACTCCCCTGCTCCCTGTCCCCTCACTGCCCCACGGCCCCGTTTCCTCACCTCTCTGTTCTGTCACCACCCCGCCACCCGTTCCCTCACCAAACCGTGGCCCTGTCCCCTCTCCTCCCTGCTCCCCTGTCCCCTCACTGCCCCACGGCCCTGTTTCCTCCCCTCCCCACGGTCCTGCTCCCTCTCCATCCCGCAGCCCTGTTCCCTCACTGTCCCTTTCCATCCCCTCCCTGCTGCCCTATTTCCTCACTATCCCCTCACCAGCCTGTTTCCTCCGCCCCCCGCAGCCCTGTCCCCTCACTCCCCGGCTCCCCTGTCCCCTCACTGCCCCATGGCCCTGTTTCCTCACTGTCCTGTTCTGTCACCACCCCGCCACTCCATTCCCTCACCAAATTGTGGCCCTGTCCCCTCACTCCCCCGCTCCCCTGTCCCCTCACTGCCCCACGGCCCTGTTTCCTCACTGCCCTGTTCTGTCACCGCCCCGCCGCCCTGTTCCCTCACCAAACCGTGGTCCTGTCCCCTCACTTCCCTGCTCCCCTGCTGCCTCATGGTCCCACGGCCCTGTTTCCTCCCCTCCCCACGGTCCTGCTCCCTCTCCATCCCGCAGCCCTGTTCCCTCACTGCCCCTTTTCCTCACCTCCCTGCTGTCCTATTTCCTCACCATCCCCTCACCAGCCTGTTCCCGCAGCCCTGTCCCCTCACTCCCCGGCTCCCCTGTCCCCTCACTGCCCGACGGCCCTGTTTCCTCACCGCCCTGTTCTGTCACCACTCCGCCACTCCATTCCCTCACCAAACTGTGGCCCTGTCTCCTCACTTCCCTGCTCCCCTGTCCCCTCACTGCCCCGCCACCCTGTTTCCTCACCTTCCCATGGCCCTGTTCCCTCACCACCCTGTTCCCTCACGGCCCTGCCATCCTGTTCCTTCACCGCCCCGCCGCCCTATTTCCACACCATCCCCTCGTCACCCTGTTCCCTCACCACCCCACGGTCCTGTCCCCTCACTTCCCCGCTTCCCTGTCCCCTCACTGCCGTTTCATTCATCCATTCCTTCATTCATTCAATCGTATTTATTGAGCGCTTCCTGTGCGCAGACCACTGTGCTAAGCGCTTGGGAAGTCCTAGTTGGCAACATATAGAGACGGTCCCTACCCAACAGTGGGCTCACAGTCTAGAAGGGGGGGGTCCAAGGCCAGCTAACAGCGGAGGCCGTGCGGCCTAGCGGGTAGAGCCCGGGCTTGGGTGTCAGAAGACCCTGGCCTCTCATCCCAGCGCTTGTCTGCTGGGTGTGACCTTG
Source organism: Tachyglossus aculeatus (assembly GCF_015852505.1). NCBI lineage: Eukaryota > Metazoa > Chordata > Mammalia > Monotremata > Tachyglossidae > Tachyglossus > Tachyglossus aculeatus. The sequence continues at coordinate 36,656,688 of NC_052073.1, forward strand.
GACCAGTCACTTCACTGCTCTGGGCCTCAGTTCCCGCCTCTATTCGATTCATTCATTCATTCAATCGTATTTATTGAGCGCTTACTGTGTGCAGAGCACTATACTAAGCGCTTGGGAAGTACAAGGCAATGGGGATTCAATCCCCGCTCTCCATCTGATTTAGACTGGGAGCCCCGTGTAGGGCAGGGACTGGGACCCGCCCGATGAGAAACGGTGCGGCCTAGTAGCTACAGCCCAGGGCTGGGAGTCAGAAGGTCATGGGTTCTAATCCCGGCTCCGCCACTTGTCAGCTGTGTGACTTTGGGCCAGTCACTTCACTTCTCTGGGCCTCAGTTCCCTCATCTGGAAAATAGGGAGGAAAACAGTAAGCCTCACGTGGGATCACGTGATTACCTTGTATCTACCCCAGCACTTAGAACAGTACTTGGCACATAATAAGTAATAATAATGATGATGATGGCATTTATTAAGCACTTACTATATGCAAAACACTGTTCTAAGCACTGAGGAGGTTACAAGGTGATCAGGTTGTCCCAAGGGGGGCTCACAGTCTTAATCCCCATTTTACAGATGAGGTAAACTGAGGCACAGAGAAGTTAAGTGACTTGCCCAAAGTCACACAGCTGACAATTGGCAGAGCCAGGATTTGAACCCATGACCTCTGACTCCAAAGCCTGGGCTCTTTCCACTGAACCATGCTGCTTCTCTTGGCACATAGTAATAATAATAATAATGATGGCATTTATTAAGCGCTTACTATGTGCAAAGCACTGTTCTAAGCACTGGGGAGGTTACAAGGTGATCAGGTTGTCCCACGGGGGGCTCACAGTCTTTATCCCCATTTTACAGGTGAGGTAAACTGAGGCACAAAGCAGTTAAGTGACTTGCCCAAAGTCACCCAGCTGACACTTGGCGGAGCCAGGATTTGAACCCATGACCTCTGACTCCAAAGCCCGGGCTCTTTCCACTGAACCACGCTGCTTCTCTTGGCACATAATAAGCAATAATAATAATAATGATGGCATTTATTAAGTGCTTACTATGTGCCAAGCACTGTTCTAAGCGCTGGGGAGGTTACAAGGTGATCAGGTTGTCCCACGGGGGGGCTCCCAGTCTTTATCCCCATTTTACAGATGAGGGAACTGAGGCCCAGAGAAGTGACAGGACTTGCTCAAAGTCACCCAGCTGACAAGTGGCGGAGCCAGGATTAATCAATCAATCAATCAATCAATCAATCGTATTTATTGAGCGCTTACTGTGTACAGATCACTGAACTAAGTGCTTGGGAAGTACAAGTCGGCAACACATAGAGACAGTCCCTACCCAACAGTGGGCTCATCATCATCATCAATCGCATTTATTGAGCGCTTACTGTGTGCAGAGCACTGGACTAAGCGCTTGGGAAGTCCAAGTTGGCAACATCTAGAGACAGTCCCTACCCAACAGTGGGCTCCCAGTCTAAAAGGGGGAGACAGAGAACAAAACCAAACATACTAACAAAATAAAATCAATAGAATAGATAGGTACAAGTAAAAGAAATAGAGTAACAAATATGTACAAACATATATACATATATACAGGTGCAGTGGGGAAGGGAAGGAGGCTCACAGTCTAGAACCCATGACCTCTGACTCCCAAGCCCGGGCTCTTTCCACTGAGCCACGCTGCTTCTTAGGCGCTCAGTAGGTATCACCGATGACTGCTATGGGGGGGGGAGGGGGTTTCCGGGGGGCGTCCAGACAGTTGGGTCTGGAGGATGCTCCTCCACAGCCTCTCACCTTTGGGTTCCAGCCCGTTGGAGTTGAAGTGCATCCTCTTCTGACACTCAGTACAGCTCATCAGGAAACGAGTCACCGCTTCCCGCGGCAGGAAGGCGTACGTCTCGGCGATCTGGGGGGGCAGGAGGGAAGAGACGGGTGCGGGTCATCCCGGGCAGGTGGGCTTCCCCCATCCCCACCCACAGAGAAGATGGACACCCCACCTGCCCACCCAGAGAGAAGCTGGCCGGGGTCCCTGGGGAGCCGAAATTAGACCCACCTTTTTTGATTTTTCATGCTATTTAATAATAATAATAATAAAATATTAATATTAATATTAATCTCTTGGCACATAGTAAGTAGTAATAATAATGGTGGCATTTATTAAGCGCTCACTACGTGCCACGCACTGTTCTAAGCGCTGGGGAGGTTACAAGGTGATCGGGTTGTCCCACGGGGGGCTCCCGGTCTTCATCCCCATTTTCCAGATGAGGTCCCTGAGGCCCAGAGAATAATAATAATAATAATAACAATGGCATTTGTTAAGCGCTTACTATGTGCCAAGCACTGTTCTAAGCGCTGGGGGATACAAGGTGATCAGGTCATCCCATGTGGGGCTCACAGTCTTAATTCCCATTTTACAGTTGAGAGAACTGAGGCTCAGCGAAGTGAAGTGACTTGCCCAAAGTCACCCAGCTGACAAGCGGCGGAGCCGGGATTTGAACCCACGACCTCTGACTCCAAAGCCCGGGCTCTTTCCACCGAGCCACGCTGCTTCTCTATTTATTAAGCGCTTACTATGTGCCGGGCGCTGTACTGAGCGCTGGGGGAGACACAAGCTCGTCATGTTGGCCATAGTCCATGTTCTATATAGGGCCCGTTGTTGGGTAAGGAATGTCTCTATCTGCTGCCGAATTGTACTTTCCAAGCGCTTAGTACAGCGCTCTGCACACAGTAAGCGCTCAATAAATACGATTGAATGAATGAATGAATGAATATATGGATTGCTGGCTAAGGAGGAGGGGGAAAAACCCTCAAAGACATTCATTCATTCATTCAATCATATTTATTGAGCGCTTACTATGTGCCGGGCACTGTACTGAACACCGGGGGAGATACGAGCTCATCACGTTGGACACAGTCCATGTCCTACATGGTGCTCACGGGCTAAGGAGGATCATATCTACCAACTCCGCTCTTGTGGACTCTCCCCAGCGCTTAGTACAGTGTTCTGTATATGGTAGGTGCTCAATAAATACCACTGATGGATTGATTTGTGAGCTCTTCGTGGGCAGGGATCGTATCTAGACTTGAGCTTACCATGAGCAGAGGGTGGGCGGGTGCTGGGGGGCCCCCCAAAACCTGCCGTTCCCCCGCCCCCCAAGGACGCCACCATCATCATCATCATCAATCGTATTTATTGAGCGCTTACTATGTGCAGAGCACTGTACTAAGCGCTTGGGAAGTACAAATTGGCAACATATAGAGACAGTCCCTACCCAACAGTGGGCTCACAGTCTGAAAGGGGCCACGTGGGCCTTCTCAGCACGGCCCAGTGGGAAAGAGCCCGGGCTTTGGAGTCAGAGGTCAGGGGTTCAAATCCCGGCTCTGCCAATCAATCAATCAATCAATCTATCGTATTTATTGAGCGCTTACTGTGTGCAGAGCACTGTACTAAGCGCTTGGGAAGTCCAAGTTGGCAACATACAGAGACGGTCCCTACCCAACAGTGGGCTCACAGTCTAAAAGGGGGAGACAGAGAACAAAACCAAACATACTAACAAAATAAAATAAATAGAACAGATATGTACAGGTAAAATAATAGAGTAATAAATATGTACAAACATATATACAGGTCAGCTGTGTGACTTGGGGCAAGTCACTTTGCTTCTCTGGGCCTCAGTTCCCTCATCTGGAAAATGGGGAGTAAGACTGTGAGCCCCGCGGGGGGACAACCTGATGGCCTTGTAACCTCCCCAGCGCTCAGAACAGTGCTTTGCACATAGTAAGCGCTTACTAAATGCCATCATTATGACGAGTATTCTGCGGTCTGCAGCGCGAGGGGACGGGGGTCCGGGGAGGGGGCTGCCCGCACCCCTCATCATCATCATCATGGGTCATGGGTTCGAATCCCACCTCCCCCATCTATCTGCTGTGTGACCTTGGGCAAGTCACTTCACTTCTCTGTGCCTCAGTTCCCTCATCTGTAAAATGGGGATTAAGACTGCGAGCCACACGTGGGACAACCTCATATCCTTGTGTTCCCCCCAGCGCTTAGAACAGTGCTTTGCACATAGTAAGCGCTTAACAAATACCAACATTATTATTATTATTATTATTATCATCAATCATCGTATTTATTGAGCGCTTACTGTGTGCGCTTGATCTCCAACCCCTCAATCTCCAACCCCGCTCTCCGCACGCCATCAGGCAGGCCCGGGACCGCTGTGAGAGCAGGCCGGCCTTCTCCCGTCCGTGGTTCGGGGGTCCCGGGGGTCCCGGGGGTCCCGGAGGGGTAGGGGGGTCTCACCGCTCGGTAGGTTTTCTTCTGTCCTGCGTGTCTGGGGGCGCGGCCGGGTTCCGCCGAACTCTCCACGTGCATCGAATAGATGATGTCGAAGAAATCTTCCACGACGGCCACCTGCTTCAGGGACCCCTTGGGTTCTCCCAAACCATCCGCGCCCTGCGAACATTTGGGGGGTGCCCTCAGTGCCGGCAGGGTTGGGGGGCCGCCCCGCTCCCCCGATGGCTCAGGCAAGCCTCGGTGTTTGTTTCTTGTCCATCTGCAGCCCAAGGAGGAACAGCCCTATGGCCCTTGACCAGGGATGGGGTCAGGGGTCTTCCCCCCGAATCCCATCCCCTCTGCTCCCTAAACTGGGCCGGGGGGAGGGCCCATTGCTCCCCCGTTTATTCTCAGCCGTCCTGGCCAGGCAGACCCTCGGGACCACTCCTCCTAATAATGATAATAATAATATTAATCATCGTCATCATCATCAATCGTATTTATCGAGCGCTTACTATGTGCAGAGCACCGTACTAAGCGCTTGGGAAGTACAAATTGGCAACATATAGAGACAGTCCCTACCCAACAGTGGGCTCACAGTCTAAAAGGGGGAGACAGAGACCAAACATACTAACAAAATAAAATAGATATGTACAAATAAATTAAATAAATAAAGAGTAAAAAAATATGTACAAACATATATACATATATACAGGTGCTGCGGGGAAGGGAGGGAGGTAAGATGGTAAGAGGTAAGAGAAGCAGCATGGCTCAGTGGAAAGAGCCCGGGCTTTGGAGTCCGACGTCGTGGGTTCGAATCCCGGCTCCTCCACAAGTCAGCTGTGTGACCTTGGGCAAGTCACTTAACTTCTCTGGGCCTTAGTGACCTCATCTGTAAAAATGGGGATTAAGACTGTGAGCCCCACGTGGGACAACTTGATCACACTGTATCCCCCTCAGTGCTAAGAACAGTGCTTTGCACATAGTAAGCGCTTAACAAATGCCATCATTATTATTATTATTATTAAGATGGGGGGATGGAGAGGGGGACGAGGGGGAGAGGAAGGAAGGGGCTCAGTCTGGGAGAAGCAGCGTGGCTTAGCGACAAGGGCCCGGGTTCGGGAGTCGGAGGTCGTGGGTTCTAATTCCAGTGCTAGGAACATAGTAAGTGCTTAACAAATACCATCCTTATTATTATCTTGGCTCCACCCCTTGTCAGCTGTGTGGCTTTGGGCACATCGCAACTTCTTGGTGCCTCAGTTATCTGTAAAATGGGGATTAAGACTGTGAGCCCCACGTGGGACAACCTGATCACCTTATATCTACCAGCTCTGAGAACAGTGCTTGGCACATAGTAAGTGCTTAATACCATCGTTATTAATTGGGGTATTTGTTAAACGCTTACTGCGTAACAGGCACCATGGGCCCCACTGGGTCCCACTTCATTCGCTTGCGTGCACTCCGGCGCTCAGTACAGGGCCTGACGCGTTCGTTCAGTCGTATTTATTGAGCGCTTACTGTGTGCAGAGCACTGTACTGAGCGCTTGGGAAGTCCAAGTTGGCAACATAGAGAGACGGTCCCTACCCGACAGCAGGCTCGCAGTCTAGAAGGGGGAGACGGACAACAAAACAAGACATATTAATGAAATAAAATAAATAGAATAAATGTGTACAAATAAAATAGAGTAATAAATATGTAGAAACATGGTAAGCGCTTAACGAATACCTATTATTATAAGGTTCCCAGGTCTACTCACCCCCCACCACGGCTCACTGTTTTGGGCGGAACATCAAGGGGAGGAAGGGCTGCCTAGTGGGTAGCGGCTGGGAGTCCAATGATGGCATTTATTTAGCGCTTACTATGTGCAGGGCACTGTACTAAACACTGGTCACAAGGCGGTCAGGTTGGCTCAGTGGAAAAGAACCCGGGCTTTGGAGTCAGAGGTCATGGGTTCAAATCCCGGCTCCGCCACTTGTCAGCTGGGCGACTTTGGGCCAGTCACTTCACTTCCCTGGGCCTCAGTTCCCTCATCTGGAAAATGGGGGTGAAGACTGTGAGCCCCCTGTGGGACAACCTGGTCACCTTGTAACCCCCCCAGCGCTTAGAACAGTGCTTGGCACATAGTAAGCGCTTAACAAGTACCAACATTATTATTATTAGGAGGGGGAGACGGAGAACAAAACAAAACATGTTCACAAAATAAAATAATTAGAATAAATATGTACAAATAAAATAGAGTAATAAATACGTACAAACATACATACAGGTGCTGTGGGGAGGGGAAGTAGGTAGGGCAGGGGGCATGGGGAGCCATTGGGCAACACTGTCACTTCCCTTCTCTGGGCCTCAGTGGCCTCGTCTGTCAAATGGGGATGAAGACTGGGAGCCCCTCCCGTGGGACAACCTGATCACCTTGTAACCTCCCCAGCGCTTTGAACAGTGCTTGGCACCTAGTAAGCGCTTAATAAATGCCATCATTATTATTATTATTTTTTAATGGCATTTATTAAGCGCTTACTAGGTGCCAAGCACCGTTCTAAACGCTGGGGGGGATACAAGGTGATCAAGTTGTCCCACCTGGGGCTCCCAGTCTTAATCCCCATTTTACAGATGAGGTAACTGAGGCCCAGAGAAGTTAAGTGACTTGCCCAAAGTCACCCAGCTGACAAGTGGCGGGGCCGGGATTTGAACCCCTGACCTCTGACTCCAAAGCCCGGGCCCTCTCCACTGAGCCACTCTGCTTCTCCATAATAATAATAATAATAATAATAATAATAATAATAATAATAATAATAATATTATCTTGTATCTCCCCAGCGCTTAGAACAGTGCTCGGCCCGTAGTAAGCGCTTCCCAGCTCCCGTTACCACGGTGATCAATATGTGGGGCTGAGGGGAGGGGTCACGAGGGGGTCACGGCGGGCGGGAGGCCGAGAGCGCATGCGCGGGCCTGTGCGCGCCCTCTGGCGGCGGGGCCCCGGCGGCGCGGGGGGGGGGGGGACGAGCGCGGGCCTGTGAGCGCCCTCTGGCGGCGGGGCCCCGACGGCGCGGGGAGGGGGGGGAACGAGCGCGGGCCTCCGCGCAGGCGCAGAGGAAGCCGGGCCCCAGCTGCTCGGGCGGGGGCGGGTAACCATGGCAACCCCGGGCAGCCGGAGCGCCTGGCCTGCATCTCCACATCCCGCCCCCTTGCTCTCCCCGGCAGGGCTATTTACTGGACGCTTTCGGCCCGTCTCGTCATCCCTATTACTCTATTTATTTATTTTACTTGTACGTATCTATTCTATTTATTTTATTTTGTTGGTAATAATAATAATAATATCAATCAATCGTATTTATTGAACGCTTACTGTGTGCAGAGCACTGGACTAAGCGCTTGGGAAGTCCAAGTTGGCAACGTATAGAGACAGTCCCTACCCGACAGCGGGCTCACGGTCTAAAAGGGGGAGACAGAGAACAAAGCCAAACATACTAACAAAATAAAATAAATAGATATGTACAAGTTAAATAAATAAATAAATAGAGTAATAAATATGTACAAACATATATACATATATACAGGTGCTGTGGGGAAGGGAAGGAGGTATGATGGGGGGATGGAGAGGGGGACGAGGGGGAGAGGAAGGAAGGGGCTCAAAATAACAATAATGTTGGTATTTGTTAAGCGCTTACTATGTGCGAAGCACTGTTCTAAGCGCTGGGGGGAATACAAGGTGATCAGGGTGTCCCATGAGGGGCTCACAGTCAATCCCCATTGTACAGCTCAATCAATCAATCAATCAATCGTATTTATTGAGCCAATTTATGTTGCCAATTTGTACTTCCCAAGCGCTTAGTACAGTGCTCTGCACATAGTAAGCGTTCAATAAATACGATTGATGATGATGATGATGATTGAGCGCTTACTGTGTGTAGAGCACTGGACTAAGCGCTTGGGAAGTCCAAGTTGGCAACATATAGAGGCGGTCCCTACCCAACAGCGGGCTCAGAGTCTAAAAGGGGGAGACAGAGAACAAAAACAAACATACTAACAGAATAAAATAAATAGAATACATATGTACAAGTAAATAAATAGAGTAATAAATATGTACAAACATATATCCATATATGTATATACGTATATACAGATGAGGTAACTGAGGCACAGAGAAGTTAAGTGACTTGCCCAGGGTCACACAGCGGACAAAATCTGCTTTGTTTTGTCGTCCGTCTCCCCCTTCTCGACTGTGAGCCCGCTGTTGGGTAGGGACCGTCTCTAGATGTTGCCAACTGGGACTTCCCAAGCGCTTAGTCCAGTGCTCTGCACACAGTAAGCACTCAATAAATACGATTAATTGATTGATTGATTGACCATCTCTAGATGTTGCCAACTGGGACTTCCCAAGCGCTTAGTCCAGTGCTCTGCACACAGTAAGCGCTCAATAAATACGATTGATTGATCCCGGGGCCTCCCGTGGAGCAGCCCCCTCTCCCCCCATTAACTCCTTCCTACATCTTCCACCCCCACCCATCCTTCATTCATTCATTCAACCGTATTTATTGAGCGCTTTCATTCAATCATATTTATTGAGTGCTTACTGTGTGCAGAGCACTGGACTAAGCGCTTGGGAAATACAAATCGGCAACATATACCCAACAACGGGCTCACAGTCCAGACCATCCTTTCATTCATTCATTCAATTGTATTTATTGAGTGCTTACTGTGTGCAGAGCACTGTACTAAGCGCTTGGGAAGTCCAAGTTGGCAACATCTAGAGACGGTCCCTACCCAACAGTGGGCTCACAGTCTAGAAGGGGGATGAAGAGGGGGATGAAGACTGTGAGCCCCCCGTGGGACAACCTGATCACCTCGTAACCTCCCCAGCGCTTAGATCAGTGCTTGGCACATAGTAAGCGCTTAATAAACGCCATCATTATTATTATTAATCCGGAGCAAAGCGGACGGTGGTTCTATTTGATCTCTAAGAGTCAGTGGCTCCCTGCCCCATTCCCCCAGGAATCTTTTGTTTGCTGCTTAAATTGGTTCTGCGGGGACAGGGAAGGGAGGAAAAACTGAAAAGTGGAGCTCAGCTGAAAAGGGTTGATTTTGTTTTTGAAATCTGATTATCCCGGCTAGGCCCAAAAACCACCAGAAGCAAAGAGAGAAGAATAATGGCATTTGTTCAGCGCTTACTATGTGCCAAGCACTGTTCTAAACGTTGGGAGCAGAGGAGGAAAAAGGATGGAGCCGATCAGAGCGCATTGGGCTGATTTGGTTCTGCCATTGTTGTCATTAATAATAATTAATGTGGTGTTTGTTAGGCGCTTTATATGCGGCAGGCACTGTAATAATAATAATAATGATGGTATTTTTGAAGCGCTTACTATGTGGCAGGCACTGTAATAATAACAATGATGATGGTATTTGTTAAGCGCTTACTATGTGGCAGGCACTGTAATAATAATAATGGTGATGGTATTTGTTAAGCTCTTACTATGTGGCAGGCACTGTAATAGTAATAATGATGATGGTATTTGTTAAGCACTTACTATGTGCAAAGCACTGTTCTAAGCGTTGGGAGCAGAGGAGGAGAAAGGATGGAGCCGATCAAAGCGCATTGGGCTGATTTGGTTCTGCCGTTGTTGTCGTTAATAATAATTAATGTGGTGTTTGCTAGGCGCTTTCTATGTGGCAGGCACTGTAATAATAATAATAATAATGATGGTATTTGTTAAGCACTTACTATGTGCAAAGCACTGTTCTAATTGCTGGGAGCAGAGGAGGAAAAGGATGGAGTCGATCAAAGTGCATTGGGCTGATTTGGTTCTGCCGTTGTTGTCGTTAATAATAATTAATGTGGTGTTTGCTAGGCGCTTTCTATGTGGCAGGCACTGTAATAATAATAATAATAATCATATTTGTTAAGCGCTTACTATGTGCAAAGCACTGTTCTAATCGCTGGGAGCAAAGGAGGAAAAAGGATGGAGCCGATCAAAGCGCATTGGTCTGATTTGGTTCTGCCGTTGTTGTCGTTAATAATAATTAATGTGGTGTTTGTTAGGCGCTTTATATGCGGCAGGCACTGTAATAATAATAATAATAATGATGATGGTATTTGTTAAGTGCTTACTATGTGGCAGGCACTGTAATAATAATAATGACGATGGTATTTGTTAAGTGCTTACTATGTGTGAGGCACTGTAATAATAATAATGATGATGGTATTTGTTAAGCGCTTACTATGTGCAAAGCACTGTTCTAAGCGCTGGGAGCAGAGGAGGAAAAAGGATGGAGCCGATCAAAGCACATTGGGCTGATTTGGTTCTGCCGTTGCTGTCGTTAATAATAATTAATGTGGTGTTTGTTAGGCGCTTTATATGTGGCAGGCACTGTAATAATAATAATGATGATAGTATTTGTTAAGCGCTTACTATGTGGCAGGCACTGTGATAATAATGATGATGATGGTATTTGTTAAGCACTTACTATGTGGCAGGCACTGTAATAATAATGATGATGATGGTATTTATTAAGCATTTACTATGTAGAAGGCACTGTAATAATAACGATGATGATGGTATTTGTTAAGCGCTTACTATGTGACAGGCACTGTGATAATAATAATAATGATGATGGTATTTGTTAAGCGCTTACTATGTGTCAGGCACTGTAATAATAATAATGATGATGGTATTTGTTAAGCGCTTACTACGTGGCAGGCACTGTGATAATAATAATGATGATGGTATTTGTTAAGCGCTTACTATGTGGCAGGCACTGTAATAATAATAATGATGATGGTGTTTGTTAAGCACTTACTATGTGGCAGGTACTGTAATAATAATGATGATGGTATTTGTTAAGCACTTACTATGTGGCAGGTACTGTAATAATAATGATGATGATGGTATTTGTTAAGCGCTTACTATGTGGCAGGCACTGTAATAATAATAATAATGATGGTATTTATTAAGCACTTAACTATGTAGAAGGCACTGTAATGATGATGATGGTATTTGTTAAGCGCTTACTATGTGTGAGGCACTGTAATAATAATAATGATGATGGTATTTGTTAAGCGCTTACTATGTGGCAGGCACTGTAATAATAATAATGATGATGGTATTTGTTAAGCGCTTACTATGTGTGAGGCACTGTAATAATAATAATGATGATGGTATTTGTTAAGCGCTTACCATGTGTGAGGCACTGTAATAATAATGATGATTGTATTTATTAAGCACTTAGTATGTAGAAGGCACTGTAATAATAATGATGATGGTATTTGTTAAGCGCTTACTATGTGTTAGGCACTGTAATACTAATAATGATGATGATGGTATTTGTTAATAATAATGATGGCATTTATTAAGCGCTTACTATGTGCAAAGCACTGTTCTAAGTGCTGGGGAGGTTACAAGATGATTAGGTTGTCCCACTTGGGGCTCCCAGTCTTCATCCCCATTTTACAGATGAGGTAACTGAGGCCCAGAGAAGTGAGGTGACTTGCCCCAAATCACCCAGCTGACAATTGGCGGAGCAGGCACTGTAATAATAATAACGATGATGGTCTTTGTTAAGCGCTTACTATGTGTGAGGCACTGTAATAATAATGATGATGATGGTATTTGTTAAGTGCACACGGTAAGCGCTCAATAAATACGATTGAATGAAGGAATCGCAGATCTTTTTTGTGTCACCGTGCCTGTGGGAAGGGGGTCTTGGTCTTCACCTTTCCCTCCTCCTCCTCCTGGTCCTCCCTCTCCTCCTTCTCCTCATCGTCTTCCTCCTCCATCTCCTGGGCCTTGTCATCGTCCTCCTCCTCATCGTCCTGCTCCTCCTCCTCCCTCTCCTCCTTGGTCTCCACCTTTCCCTCCTCCTCCTTCTGGTCCTCCCTCTCCTCCTTCTCCTCATCGTCTTCCTCCTCCATCTCCTGGGCCTTGTCATCGTCCTCCTCCTCATCGTCCTCCTCCTCCTCCTCCCTCTCCTCCTTGGTCTCCACCTTTCCCTCCTCCTCCTCCCGGTCCTCCCTCTCCTCCTTCTCCTCATCGTCTTCCTCCTCCATCTCCTGGGCCTTGTCATCGTCCTCCTCCTCATCGTCCTGCTCCTCCTCCTCCCTCTCCTCCTTGGTCTCCACCTTTCCCTCCTCCTCCTCCTGGTCCTCCCTCTCCCCCTTCTCCTCATCATCTTCCTCCTCCATCTCCTGGGCCTTGTCATCGTCCTCCTCCTCATCGTCCTCCTCCTCCTCCTCCCTCTCCTCCTTGGTCTCCACCTTTCCCTCCTCCTCCTCCTGGTCCTCCCTCTCCTCCTTCTCCTCATCCTCTTCCTCCTCCATCTCCTGGGCCTTGACATCGTCCTCCTCCTCATCGTCCTCCTCCTCCTCCTCCCTCTCCTCCTTGGTCTCCACCTTTCCCTCCTCCTCCTCCCGGTCCTCCCTCTCCCCCTTCTCCTCATCGTCTTCCTCCTCCATCTCCTGGGCCTTGTCATCGTCCTCCTCCTCATCGTCCTCCTCCTCCTCCTCCTCCCTCTCCTCCTTGGTCTCCACCTTTCCCTCCTCCTCCTCCTGGTCCTCCCTCTCCTCCTTCTCCTCATCGTCTTCCTCCTCCATCTCCTGGGCCTTGTCATCGTCCTCCTCCTCATCGTCCTCCCTCTCCTCCTCTTCCTCCTCCTCCTCCTCCTCCTCCTCCTCCTCTTCCTCCTCCTCGTCCCGGTCCACGCGGTCTGTTGGCCTGGCGATAAGCCCCTTCTCTGCGCTCCGGCCTGAAGGCCGATAGCGGCTGAATTCAACTTCCCGTCAATAAAAAGCCACTTCCTGCCGCACGCCAGTCGAGCAGCGTGGCTCAGTGGAAAGAGCCTGGGCCTTGGAGCCAGGGGTCGTGGGTTCGAATCCCCGCTCCGCCACATGTCTTTTAGACTGTGAGCCCACTGTTGGGTAGGGACCGTCTCTAGATGTTGCCAACTTGGACTTCCCAAGCGCTTAGTCCAGTGCTCTGCACACAGTGAGCACTCGATAAAGACGATTGATTGATTGATGTCTGCTGTGCGACCTTGGGCAAGTTACTTCGCTTCTCTGACTGACTGACGCACAGTCTCACGGGATTCGGGGTTCTGGTCCCGGCCTGCTGGGTGGCCTCAGGCCTGTCACTTCACCTCTCTGGGCCTCCACTTCTTCATCTGGAAAACAGGGATTCGTCGTCTGTCCTCCCTCCGACCATCGATTCATGGATTTACCACCATCTTTTATTATTATTACAACTAGTAAATACCATCAATTAATGGATTAACCACCGTTTTTATTATTACTATCATCATTTATTTTATTTTGTTAGTATGTTTGGTTTTGTTCTCTGTCTCCCCCTTTTAGACTGTGAGCCCACTGTTGGGCAGGGACTGTCTCGATATGTTGCCAATTTGTACTTCCCAAGCGCTTAGTACAGTGCTCTGCACACAGTAAGCGCTCAATAGATACGATTGATGATGATGATGATAACTACATCTGGCTCTCAGCAAACACCATCGACTGGCAGACTGACCATTATTTATTATTACTATCATTGTTACTATAATAATAATAATAATAATAATGGCATTTATTAAGCGCTTACTATGTGCAGAGCACTGTTCTAAGCGCGGTAAATACCACTGATCGACAGATTGACCCCTGACCCTTGCTTATTATTATCAGTCGTAGTAGCAGCGGTCATGGGTTCCGATCCCGGCTCTTCCGCTTGTCTGCTGTGTGACCTGGGGCAAGTCACTTTACTTCTCCGTGCCTCAGTGACCTCATCTGGAAAATGGGGATGGAGACTGATGTGGGACAGGGATGTACATATTGACTATTCAATTTTTTTGTTAATGATGGTCATTTAGTGAGCCCACTGTTGGTCTCTATATGTTGCCAACTTGGACTTCCCAAGCGCTTAGTACAGTGCTCTGCACACAGTAAGCGCTCAATAAATACGATTGAATGAATTTAGCTTTAATTCTATTTGTTCTGACGACTTGACACCCATCCACATGTTTTGTTTTGTTGTCCGTTCCCCCCTTCTAGACTGTGAGCCCGTTGTCGGGTAGGGACCGTCTCTAGATGTTGCCGACTTGTACTTCCAAGCGCTTAGTACAGTGCTCTGCACACAGTAAGCGCTCAAATCAATCAATCAATCGTATTTATTGAGCGCTTACTCTGTGCAGAGCACTGTACTAAGCGCTTGGGAAGTCCAAGTTGGCAACATATACAGACGGTCCCTACCCAACAGTGGGCTCACAGTCTAAAAGAAATACGACTGAATGAATGAATGACTGCGTCCAACCCAATTGGGCTGTATCCACCTCCAGCGCTTAGCACGGTGCCTGGCACATAGTAAGCGCTTAACCGACTGTGTATATATTATCTATCATTCTATTTATTGATAGTGATGCTTTCGATGCCTGTTTACTGTTTTGGACCGTCCCTCTATGTTGCCAACTTGTGCTTCCCAAGCGCTCAGTCCAGTGCTCCGCACATAGTAAGCGCTCAATAAATACGATTGAACGAATGAATGAATGAACAGATACCAAACAATAACAACAATGATAACAATAAATAATAACAAATTATTATCAGGAGAAGGAGTCAGGGCTGGGGGGAGGTGGTCTGCAGGGCGTTTGTTCGGGTTGAGGGGGTGTCTTGGCTCAGTCGTTCAGGAAGCAGGTGGGATTGTCATTCCAAATCGTGGCATTAATTGGTTCCCGGGAGGGCAGATGGGTTGGATGGGGGCTCCTCCTACTCTCCCCCCGGCACCCCAGATGCCCCCATGGGACTCCCCTTCCCCTTCTCTCCCCACCCGCGCCGGGGCAGGGCGAGGAAGAAGGGAGTGAGAGAAGAGGAAACGGGGCGGGGGGCCTAGTCTGGGAAGGCCTCTTGGACGAGATGGGACTTCAAGAAGGCGGGAGGGATGATGATGATGATGGTATTTGTTAAGCACTTCCTATGTGCAGAGCACCGTTCTAAGCGCTGGGGGGGATACAAGGTGATCAGGTTGTCCCACACGGGGCTCACAGTCTTAATCCCCATTTTACAGGTGAGGGAACCAGAGAAGTGAGGTGACTTGCCCAAAGTCACACAGCTGACAATTGGCGGAGCTGGGATTTGAACCCATGACCTCTAAGTCAGTGACGTCTGTTCAACCTTTCTAACATGGCTAAAATCCGCCCTTTCGCCTCCTTCCAAACTGCTCCCCCGTTAATCCGATCACTCCTCCTCTCCCGCCTGGATGACTGTATCAGCCTCCTCGCCGTCTCTCCCCGCTCCGGCCCGGACTTCACTCCGCTGCTCGCATCGTTTTTCTAGAGAAACGTTCGGGCCGTGTCTCGCCGCTCCTCGAGACCCTCCGGGGGTTGCCCGTCCACCTCTGCGGCAAACAGAAACTGGTCAGCGGGGGCTGTAAAGCCCCCCTCTGACCTCGCTTGGCTGCTCTTCTGCTACAATCCAGCCCTCACACTCGCCTCCTCTAATGCCAAGCTTCTCCCTTGGCCTCCATCTCGTCTTCCTCGCCCCCATCTTGTCCCTGGCATGGCTCATCCTGCCCCCTCCATATCCCCAGCACAGAAGCAGTGTGGCCTGGCGGTTGGAGCCCGGGCCTGGGGGGTCAGAAGGCCCTGGGTTCTCATCCCGGCTCCGCTGTGGGATCTTGGGCCAGTCACTTCCCTTCTCTGGGCCTCCTCTGTAAAATGGGGGTGAAGACTGTGAGCCCTGTGTAGGACAGGGTCCCCTTGTATCTACTCCAGCGCTTAGTACGGCACCTGACGCGTAGAAAACGCTCCACAAATCATCATCATCATCAATCGTACTTATTGAGCGCTTACTATGTGCAGAGCACTGTACTAAGCGCTTGGGAAGTACAAATTGGCAACATATAGAGACCGTCCCTACCCAACTGTGGGCTCACAGTCTAAAAGGGGGAGACAGAGAACAAAACCGAACATACTAACAAAATAAAATAAATAGAATAGATACGTACAAGATAAATAAATAAATACCACCATCATTATTATTATCATCATCATGAGCACCTCACAAATCAAGTAAGCGCTTCCTTTATGCCAAGGAGTGGGCTAAGCGCTAGGGGAGATCCAAGATCATCAGGTGGGACACAGACCCTGTCCCCCACGGGGCTCGCGGCCGAAGGGGGGGACGGAGGACACGGATCGAACCCCCAATCATCATCAATCGTATTTATTGAGCGCTTACTATGTGCAGAGCACTGTACTAAAGGCCCAGGAAAGTCAAGTGACTTACCCACGGCCACCCACGGCAGGAAACTGGTGGAGCCAGGAGGAGAACCCCGGTTCTCTGACCCCCAAATCTGGGCTATTTCCCCCTTGGGGTTTGCATTCCCGGTGGGAGGGAGGGTAGAGATTTCATCCCCATTTCACAGATGAGGAAAACTGAGGCCCAGGGAAGTCAGGTGACTCGCCCGAGGTCACCCAGCAGAAGTTCAGGCCGGGGCGGGGAGTGTATCTGGAGGGGCTAAAATTTTCCAAGCTTCTCCTCTGCGTTTTTCCCCAGTCAGAATCAAATCCTGTTTCGGAAGCCAGGGTGGGGAAGAAGTGAGGACCCCCCCACTCAACACACATATATACTCACACCCGTACACTCTCCAGACTCCCCTCTGCCTTTGGTTTGGGGGGCGGGGGGGGGGGAGGGGGGTTCCTCGAGGCTCTTTGTTGCCTCCTCGATTCAGCCTGAGGGGCTACTACATCTCTTAGCTTGCTGGTCTTCCTCCTCTTCCTCCTCCTCCTCCTCCATCCTCCCCCACTTCTTCCTCCTTCTCCTCCTCCCCCTCCCCCCTCTTCCTCCTTCTCCTCCTCTTCCTTCTCCCCCCTTTTTCTTCCTTCTCCCCACTCTTCTTCCTCCTTCTCCTCCCCTTTTTCTTCCTTCTCCTCTCCCCTCTTCCTTCTCCTCTTCCTCCTTTTCCTTTCGTCCCCCTCTTCTTCCTCCCCTTCTTTCTCCTTCTCCTCCTCTTCTTCCTCCTCCCCCCCTTCTTTGTCCTCCACTTCCTTCTCCTCCCCCCTTTTTCTTCCTTCTCCTCCCCCCTCTTCTTCCTCCTTCTCTTCCTTCTCCCTTTTTCTTCCTCTTTTTCCTTTCCTCCCCCCTTCTTCCTCACCTTCCTCCTCCTCCTCCTCTCCTCCCTTTTTCTTCCTTCTCCTCCCCCCTTCTTCCTCCTTTTCCTTCCCCCTTTTTCTTCCTTCTCCTCTTCCTCCTTTTCCTTTCCTCCCCCTCTTCTTCCTCCTTCTCCTTCTCTTCCTTCTCCCTTTTTCTTTCTCTTTTCCTCCCCCTTCTTCCTCACCTTCTTTCTCCTCCTCCTCCTCTCCTCCCTTTTTCTTCCTTCTCCTCCCCCTTCTTCTTCCTCCTTTTCCTCCCCCCTTTTTCTTCCTTCTCCTTTTCCTTTCCTCCCCTCTTCCTCCTCCTCCTCTCTTTTTCTTCCTTCTCCTCTCCCTCCTTTTCCTTTCCTCCCCCTCTTCTTCCTCCTTCTCCTCTTCTTCCTCCTCTTCCTCCTTCTCCTGCTCCTCCTTTTTCTCCTCCTCCTCCTCCTCCTCCAACAGCCCCCCCAGGCCTCCGGCCCTCGATGACATGAAGGAGGGAAGAGTGCTTCTGCTCCCAGATGCTCAGGAGACAAGACCCCTGAACTCAGGAGCCCGAGACCCCCACCCCCTCGCCCCACCTCCGGCCTGCTCGGGAAGGTAATGGGGTGGAGTGGCGGGGAGGGGGCTGGGTTAGGGTCTGCAGGACATGTGGGTGGCTGTGGATGAGGAGGGGTGTGTGACACTCCGCAACAATGTGCGGATCGCTGACTCTCTATGTGTGTATGGAAAGCTGGGAGGTGGCAGGGGGAGAGGGGTGGCATCTGCTTCTTCCCTTGTGCCTCTGTGGGCTCACAGTCTAGAAGTACAGTGGGAAAGAGCCCGGGCTTTGGAGTCAGAGGTCACGGGTTCCCATCCCGGCTCCGCCGCTTGTCAGCCGTGTGCCTTTGGGCAAGTCACTTCACTTCTCTGGGCCTCAGTTCCCTCATCTGGAAAATGGGGATGAAGACTGGGGGCCCCAGGTGGGACCACCTGATCACCCTGTAACCTCCCCAGCGCTTGGAACAGTGCTTTGCACATAGTAAGCACTTAATAAATGCCATTATTATTATTATTATTCTCTTAGAGAAGCAGCGTGGCCTAATGGATAGAGCCTGGGCCCTGGGAGCCCGAGGACTTGGGTTCTGATCCCGGCTCCGCCCTTGTCTGCCGTGTGACCTTGGGCCGGTCACTTCACTTGTCTTCTTTCATCTGCCAAATGGGGATGAAGACTGTGAGCCCCATTTGGGACAGGGACTACGTCCAACCTGATTAGCTTGAATCTACCTCAGCTCTTAGTACAGTGCCTGCCATGTAATAATAATAGTAATAATAATAATGACGGCATTGATTAAGCGCTCACTATGTGCAAAGCACCGTTCTAAGCACTGGGGAGGTTATGAGGTGATCAGGTTGTCCCCCGGGGGGCTCACAGTCTTCATCCCCGTTTTCCAGATCATCATCATCATCAATCGTATTTATTGAGAGCTTACTATGTGCAGAGCACTGGACTAAGCGCTTGGGAAGTACAAATTGGCAACATATAGAGACAGTCCCTACCCAACAGTGGGCTCACAGTCTAAAAGGGGGAGACAGAGAACAAAACCAAATATACTAACAAGATAAAATAAATAGAATAGCTATGTACAAGTAAAATAAATAAATAAATAAATGAATAGAGTAATCATCAAAATAGATAAACAGAATTATAGCTATATATACACACCACTAATAAATTGGAATAATATGTGCAAATGTACACAAGTACTGTAGGGCGGGGAGGGGGGTAGAGCAAAGGGAGGGAGTAGGGGTGATGGGGAGGGAAGTAGGAGCAGAGGAAAAGGGGGGACTCAGTCTGGGAAGGCCTCCTGGAGGAGGTGAGCTTTCAGAAGGACACAGATCATCAGATGAGGGAACTGAGGCCCAGAGAAGCGAAGTGACTGGCCCAAAGTCACACGGCTAATTGGCAGAGCGGGGATTCGAACCCGTGACCTCTGACTCCGAAGCCCGGGCTCTTTCCACTGAGCCACGCTGCTTCTCGTGGCAAGCGTTTAACAGATATTATTATCATCATCACAATCATCATGATCATCCGCCCTTCCCATCTCCAAAGCGCTTATGTCCATATCTGTCATTTATATATTTATAGAAACGTCTGCCTCCCCCTCTTGACTGTCACCTCACTGGGAGCGGGGAATGTGTCTGTTTACTGTTCTCGTCCTCTCCCCATCATCATCATCGTCATCAATTGTATTTATTGAGCGCTTACTGTTCATTCATTCATTCAATCGTATTTACTGAGCACTTACTGTGTGCAGAGCACTGTACTAAGCGCTTGGGAAGTACAAGTTGGCAACATCTAGAGACGGTCCCTACCCAACAGCGGGCTCACAGTCTAGAAGGGGGAGACAGACAATAAAACAAAACACGTAGACAGGTGTCAAAATCGTCAGAACAAATAGCATTAAAGCTATATGTACCTCATTAACAAAATAAATAGAAGAGTAAATAGGTACAAGTAAAATAAATAGAGTAATGAATAAAAGCACCTGCCATATGTAGAGCACTGTACTGAGCCCTTGGGAGTGTCCATGGGAGTTAGTTGATAGGATCCCTGCCCTCCAATCAATCAATCAATCAATCAATCAATCAATCGCACTTATTGAGCGCTTACTGCGTGCAGAGCACTGGACTAAGCGCTTGGGAAGTACAAGTTAGCAACCTATAGAGACAGTCCCTACCCGACAGTGGGTTCACAGCCTAAAAGGGGGAGACAGAGAACAAAACCAAACATACTAACAAAATAAAATAAATAGAATAGATATGGACAAGTAAAACAAATAGAATAGATATGTACAAGTAAAATAAATAAATAAATAGAGTAGTAAATATATGCAAACATATATACATATATATAGAATATACAGGTAATAGAATATACACTTCCCAGCGCTTAGTCCATTGCTTTGCACCCATTCAGCGCTCCCTAAATACGACCGAACTTGTAGACTGTGAGCCCACTGTTGGGTAGGGACTGTCTCTATATGTTGCCAACTTGTACTTCCCAAGCGCTTAGTCCAGTGCTCTGCACATAGTAAGCGCTCAATAAACACGATTGATGATGATGATGATGATGATGACCGAACGAACGAATGAAAGAACGCTTAGTCCAGGGCTCTGCGCACCGTGAGCGCTCAATAAATCCGACTGAACGAGTGAAAGAACGCTCAATCCGGTGCTCTGTGCACAGTAAGCGCTCAATAAATGCCTCCCTCTGCCCATCCGCCAAGCTCGCTCTCTTCCTCCCTTCAAGGCCCTGCTGAGAGCTCACCTCCTCCAGGAGGCCTTCCCAGACTGAGCCTCTTCCTTTCTCTCCCCCTCGTCCCCCTCTCCATTCCCCCCATCTTACCTCCTTCCCTTCCCCACAGCACCTGCATATATGGATATATGTTTGTACAGATTTATTACTCTATTTATTTTACTTGTACCTATCTATTCTATTTATTTTATTTTGTTAGTATGTTTGGTTTTGTTCTCTGTCTCCCCCCTTTTAGACTGTGAGCCCACTGTGTGGGTAGGGACTGTCTCTAGATGTTGCCAACTTGGACTTCCCAAGCGCTTAGTCCAGTGCTCTGCACACAGTAAGCGCTCAATAAATATGATTGATGATGATGATGATGATGATGGATTGAGATGCGGGCCTGTCGGGTGGCCCGGGCAGGTGGGGGGCACGAACAGCTTCGGGGAACCGCAACCTCCCAGGCCGAAAGGGTTTAAAACCGAGGCGGGAAGGAGGAAGTTACTTCCGCGCTCGGAAAGGAGAGAGGAAGAGATAGCCCAAGTCCCCGGAGTGGGAGAGGATGCCATCCCGTCTGCTTCTCCCACAGTTCTCCTGGGAGCTGCCAACAGGAGAGGCCTGAAGAGATAAACGACAAATCGGGTTTGGCAGAAACAATTTTTTAAAAACCCCAAAACCCGACAGGCGCAAAGCCGGAGGAGGCCCTTGACCCCCGAGAGATCTTAAACCCTCGCTGTCAGTCAGTCAATCGTATTTATTGAGCACTACCTCCTTCCCTTCCCCACAGCACCTGTATATATGTATGTACATATTTATTACTCTATTTATTTATTTTACTTGTACATTTCTATCCTATTTATTTTATTTTGTTGGTATGTTTGGTTCTGTTCTCTGTCTCCCCCTTTTAGACTGGGAGCCCACTGTTGGGTAGGGACTGTCTCTATGTGATGCCAATTTGTACTTCCCAAGCGCTTAGTACAGTGCTCTGCACATAGTAAGCGCTCAATAAATACGATTGATTGATTGATTGATTGCAGACTCACTGCTCTGACTTCGGGAGAACGACCAGACTCTAAGCGCCTCTCGCCATCGTCCCCCTACTTTATATCATCATCATCATCAATCGTATTTATTGAGCGCTTACTATGTGCAGAGCGCTGGACTAAGCGCTTGGGAAGTACAAATTGGCAACATCTAGAGACAGGCCCTACCCAACAGTGGGCTCACAGCCTAAAAGGGGGGAGACAGAGAACAAAACCAAACATACTAACAAAATAAAATAAATAGAATAGATATGTACAAGTAAAATAAATAAATAAATAGAGTAATAAATCTGTACAATATGTCAGCTGGGTGACTTCGGGCGAGTCACTTCACTTCTCTAGGCCTCAGTTCCCTCATCTGTCAAATGGGGATGAAGACTGGGAGCCCCACGTGGGACAACCTGTCACCGTGTATCCTCCCCAGTGCTTAGAACTGTGCTTGGCACATAGTAAGCGCTTAACAAATGCCATCATTATTATTATTATTATTATTATATTTCCTGGGGTGACCCGCAGACATCCCCCCCTTGGCACATAGTAAGCACTTAACAAATGCCATCATCATCATTATTATTATTATTATATTTCCTGGGGTGACCCGCAGACATGTTTGTACATATTTATTACTCTATTTATTTTACTTGTACATATCTATTCTATTTATCTTATTTTGTTAGTATGTTTGGTTTTGTTCTCTGTCTCCCCCTTTTAGACTGTGAGCCCACTGTTGGGTAGGGACTGTCTCTAGATGTTGCCAACTTGGACTTCCCAAGCGCTTAGTACAGTGCTCTGCACACAGTAAGCGCTCAATAAATAGGATTGATGATGATGATGATGATGATCCCCCCCCCCGCCACGCCCTACTCCATCATCCCCTCCGGCCCGGGGCCTCCCTGCCAGATGAACCGTCTGTCGGAGACATCCGGGCCGGGAATCAATCAATCATATTTATTGAGCGCTTACTGTGTGCAAAGCACTGTACTAAGCGCTTGGGAAGTCCAAGTTGGCAACATATAGAGACAATCCCTACCCGACAGTGGGCTCACAGTCTAAAAGGGGGAGACGGAGATCAAAACCAAACATACTAACAAAATAAAATAAATAGAATAGATATGTACAAGTAAAATTAATAAATAAACAAATAGAGTAATAAATATGTACAAACATATATACATATATACAGGGAAGAGGGCAGATGGACTGAGGAGGGAGCGGGGGTGGCGGATGAACCTGGTGACCCCTCCATCCAAGACCCTCCCCAGGCCCAAGGCGGGGAGATGGGATGGGGCTGGAAGCCGGGGAGAGCGGAGGATGCAGAGATGTTGCCGACTTGGACTTCCCAAGCGCTTAGTACAGTGCTCTGCACACAGTAAGCGCTCAATAAATACGATTGAATGAATGAATGAATGCAGAGGAAGAAGTGGGGGGAAGAAAAGAGGACACCAAATGGGCAAAGTCTCTCCTTTTAGCTGAGGTAAAATGCGGGCCGTGGCTCAGTGGAAAGAGCCCGGGCTTTAGAGTCAGAGCTCATGGGTTCGAATCCCGACTCCACCACATGTCTGCTGTGTGATCTTGGGCAAGTCACTTAACTTCTCCGGGCCTCAGTTGCCTCATCCGTAAAATGGGGATGAGGACTGGGAGCCCCACGTGGGACAACCTGATCAGCCTGTATCCTCCCCAGCGCTTAGAACAGTGCTTTGCGCATAGTAAGCGCTTAACAAATGCCAATTAAAAAACAAAAACAAAAAAGACCCCTGAGAGGGAGAATGTGGAGTGGGGGTGGGTGGGTGGGTAGGTAGGGGGCACATTTTAATACCACAGTCTGAAACCTCTGGATTCTCTCCCAAATTGTTATTTGGGGGGGGGGGGGCACGTTTTATCTGAAACCTCTGGATTCTCTCCCAAATTGTTATTTGGGGGGGGGGGACACGTTTTAATATCACAGTCTGAAACCTCTGGATTCTCTCCCAAATTGTTATTTGGGGGTGGGGGGCACGTTTTAATACCACAGTCTGAAACCTCTGGACTCTCTCCCAAATTGTTATTTGGGGGGGGGGTGTGCACATTTTATCTGAAACCTTTGGATTCTCTCCCAAATTGTTATTTTTGGGGGAGGGCACGTTTTAATACCACAGTCTGAAACCTCTGGATTCTCTCCCAAACTGTTATTTGGGGGGGGGGGGGCACGTTTTAATACCACAGTCTAAAACCTCTGGATTCTCTCCCAAATTGTTGAGGGGGGGCACGTTTTATCTGAAACCTCTGGATTCTCTCCCAAATTGTTATTTTGGCGGGGGGGGGCACGTTTTATCTGAAACCTCTGGATTCTCTCCCAAATTGTTACTTTGGGGGGGGGCACGTTTTAATACCACAGTCTGAAACCTCTGGATTCTCTCCCAAATTGTTACTTGGGGGGGGGGGGGCACGTTTTAATACCACAGTCTGAAACCTCTGGATTCTCTCCCAAATTATTATTTGGGCAGGGGGGAGCACATTTTAAAACCACAGTCTGAAACCTCTGGATTCTCTCCCAAATTGTTATTTGGGGGGACGGAGGGCACGATTTAATACCACAGTCTAAAACCTCTGGATTCTCTCCCGAATTGTAATTTTTGGGGGGCACGGCTTAATACCACAGTCTGGAACCTCTGGATTCTCTCCCGAATTGTAATTTTGGGGAGGCACTGGGGGCGTGTCTTGCACATGGAAGCAGCGTGGCTCAGTGGAAAAAGCCCAGGCTTGGGAGTCAGAGGTCATGGGTTCAAATCCCGTCTCTGCCACTTAATAATAATAATAATAATGATGGTATTTGTTAAAGCGCTTACTATGTGCAAAGTACTGTTCTTAGTGCTGGGGGGATACAAGGCGATCAGGTTGCCCCACGTGCGGCTCACAATCTTAATCCCCATTTTACAGATGAGGTAACTGAGGCACAGAGAAGTGAAGTGACTTGCCCAAAGTCACCCAGCTGACAATTGGCGGAGCCGGGATTTGAACCCCTGACCTCTGACTCCAAAGCCCGGGCTCTTTCCACTGAGCCACGCCACTTGTCAGCTGTGTGACTTTGGGCAGGTCACTTCACTTCTCTGGGCCTCAGCCCCCTCATCTGTAAAATGGGGATGAAGACTGTGAGCCCCCCCCATGGGACAACCTGATCACCTTGTAACCTCCCCAGTGCTTAGAACAGTGCTTGGCACATAGTATGGGCTTAATAAACGCCGTCATTATAATTCTTATTATTATTGTTATTATTAGTATTATCATTGTTATTATTATGCTTTAATACCACAGTCTGAAACCTCTGGATTCACTCTCATATTGCTATTTTTTTGGGCGGGGGGGGGGAACGGCATGTTTGAATACCAATCAATCAATCAATCAATCGTATTTATTGAGTGCTAGTCTGAAACCTCTGGATTCACTCTCAAATTGTTATTTGCGGGGGGGGGGGGGGGCATATTTTAATGCCACAGTCTGAAACCTCTGGATTCACTCTCAAATTGTTATTTTTTTGGTTGGGGGGGGCGGCATGTTTGAATACCAATCAATCAATCGTATTTATTGAGCGCTAGTCTGAAACCTCTGGATTCACTCTCAAATTGTTATTTGCGGGGGTGTGTGTGTGTGTGTGCATGTTTTAATACCACAGTCTGAAACCTCTGGATTTTCTCCCAAATTGTTATTGGGGGGGGGGGGGGGGGCTGCATCTTTAAGACTCTAAAAACTAAGACTCATCCTCTCTGAGAAAAGCCTAACACAACTGGAGGCCCCCCTCCACAACACACACACACCCCACACCCCGATTCCCTGTCTGCAGTCATTGAAAAGGAAAAAAAAAATACATAAAAATCCAACTTTTCCAGATCTGGAAGGCACCCGGATTGTGGAAGCTTTGGCCTTTTCTACAGTCGGTGGGGTTGGGGGGGGGGGGGTGTCCTCTCTGTCCTGGGTGACCCCGGCCCCACTCCCCAGAAACTAGAGGCCATGGGGAACCCCTCAGAAAAAGGAGGGTGATTTGTGGGGGTCAGTGGGGGGCTGGTCGGTGTTGGGGTGTTCCTGTGAGGGTGTGCAGAGGAGTCTCTTGGTGAGGGGGCAGGGGGGTTTCCACTCTGAGTCGGGGGAGAACAGGGAAGGTCTGGGGAGTGGGAGATGGGTGGGCTTAGGAGAGCGGATGGGGGAATGGGAGGGTCTAGGGGGGTGGGAGATGAGTGGATTTGGGATAGTGGCTGGAGAACTGGAAGATCTGGGGGTGGGAGATGGGAGGGTTTGGGACAGTGGAGGGAGGAATGGGGGGCTCTGGGGGGGCGGGGGACAGGTGGGTTTGGGACAGTGAATGGGGGGAACAGGAGGGTCTGGGGGATGGGAGACGGGTAGGCTTGGGATAGTGGATGGGGGAATGGAGGGTCTTGGGGGGTGGGGGACAGGTGGGTTTGGGATAGTGAATGGGGGAACAGAAGGATCTGGGGGGTAGGAGACGGGTGGGTTTGGGACAGTGGAGGGAGGAATGGGGGCCTCTGGGGGGGCGGGGGGCAGGTGGGTTTGGGACAGTGAATGGGGGGCACAGGAGGGTCTGGGGGGTGGGAGACGGGTGGGCTTGGGATAGTGGATGGGGGAATGGAGGGTCTGGGGGGGCGGGGGACAGGTGGGTTTGGGATAGTGAATGGGGGGAACAGGAAGGTCTGGGGAGTGGGAGACGGGAGAGCTTGGGATAGTGAATGGGGGGAACAGGAGGGTCTGGGGAGTGGGAGACGGGAGAGCTTGGGATAGTGGAAGGGGGAATGGAGGGTCTGGGGGTAGGAGGAGGGTGGGCTTAGAGTAGTGGATGGGGAGAACGGGGGGGGGATCTGGGGGGAAGCTGGGAACAGATGGGGTTGGGAAGAGGATGGGGGAGACGGGGCAGTCCGGGTCGGGGGGATTCAGGTGGGCTTGGGATAGCGGATGGAGGGGAACCGGCGAGGGGTGGGGGGTGGGGGGCGGAAGACGGGTGGGCTTGGGCCAGTGGGTGGGGGCGTCAGGGGGGTGGGAGGTGGGTCTGGGGGCGGGCGAGGCCGGGCGCCCCCCTCCCCCGCGGGCTACTACTTCCAGGGAAGCAGATGGGAGGGAAAGGCCGCAGATGGGCAAGGGGGTGGGGGGGACGGGGGGGTCGGGGTCTCCCAGAAAGGGGAGACACAAAACGCTACCAAGCAAAAAGATGCCCTCTCCCCGCGCCCCCCCCGCCCAGCCCTCCTTCTGGGGAGGGGGATTGGGGGGCGGGGGAGGGGAGGAGGGGCACTTTTAGCCCCGACGGAGCCCCGGGCGGGCAGATGGCGCAGAGGGCAGGCGGGGGCAAAGTTGGCTGATCCGAGCCTGCTCCCCCCGCCCCAAATCCTCGGCACAGACAATGAAGTGGGGTGGGGGGGGGGGATGCCCGGGAGGGGGACAGGGGGGATGGGGGGCTCCCTCCTCCCCCCAGGGCTCTCTCGGGCCGCTCCCCTCCCCCCCGGACTCTTGGGGCGTGGAGAGATGGACGCCCCCCGACCCCCGCGGGCACCGGGCCGGGAGGGGAGGGGGTGGAGGGGATGGGATGGATTGGGATGGGGTGGGGTGGGATGGACTGGGATGGGAGGGATGGGGTGGGGTGGAGTGGGATGGGGTGGGGCGCGATGGGGTGGGATGGGATGGACTGGGATGGAACGGGATGGGATGGGGTGGGAGGGATGGGGTGGAGTGGGATGGGATGGGATGGGGTGGGGTGGGATGGACTGGGATGGAACGGGATGGGATGGGGTGGGAGGGATAGGGTGGAGTGGGATGGGGTGGCGTGGGCTGGGATGGAGTGGGCTGGGATGAAGTGGGATGGGGTGGGATGGGGTGGGGCGGGATGGAGGGGGATGGGATGGGATGGGATGGGATGGGATGGGATGGAATGGGGGCGGGCCCGGAGCATCCTCCAGGCCTGGACCAGTTGGGCGCCGCCCCCCGCCCTGCCCCACCCGGGCCTGCGGATCGGGGGGCGGGGGACAGCAGGGAGGGGACCCAGGGGAACCGGGACCAACGGTGGGAGGGAGGAGGGGGCCGGGCCCGGGCCCGGGAGGAGGAGGGGGAGGAGGGGGAGGAGGGGGAAGAAGAAGAAGAAGAAGATGGGGCGAAGACGCGGGGAGGAAACCGAGGAAGGGCGGGGGGAGGAAGAAGATGCGGGAGGGACAGAGGGAGGGAGGGAGAGAGGGGGAGCTTCCTCCCGGGACAGTCCGGAGGCCACAGGGCCCCCTCCCCCTCCCCTATCTCGGGGGGCGGGGGGGTCCAAGGGAGGGGAGGAGGGGGGGCTTCAGGGGACGGGGGAGGATGGGGGCGGGGGTCCGAGGATGGAGGGAGGGAGGGAGGGTCAGAGGGTGGGGGGGGTCAGAGGATGAGGGTCTGGGGCTGGGGGTGCAGAGGATGGGGGGTCAGAGGATGGGAGGATCAGAGAGGATGGGAGAGTCAGAGGCTGGGGGTGCAGAGGATGGGGGGTCAGAGGATGGGGGGTCAGAGGATGGGAGGATCAGAGAGGATGGGAGAGTCAGAGGATGGGGGGGTCGGGGGAGCAGAGGTCAGGGGGTCTGAGGATAGGGGTGTCGGAGGATGGGGGTCTGAGAGTGGGGGTGCAGAGGATGGGGGTCTGAGAGTGGGGGTGCAGAGGATGGGGGGTCAGAAGATGGGAGGATCAGAGAGGATGGGAGGGTCGGAGGATGGGGCGTCAGGGGGCGCAGAGGCTGGGGGGTCAGGGAGAGCAGAGGATGGGGGTCTGAGGGTGGGGGCGCAGAGGATGGGAGGGTCTGAGGGTGGGGGTGCAGAGGATGGGGGTCTGAGGATGGGAGGGTCAGAGGGTGGGGGGGGTCAGAGGATGGGAGGATCAGAGGATGGGGGGTCAGGGGGAGCAGAGGATGGGAGGGTCAGAGGATGGGAGGGTCAGAGGGTGCAGAGGATGGGGGTCAGAGGATGGGGGGTCAGAGGATGGGAGGATCAGAGAGGATGGGAGAGTCAGAGGATGGGGGGGTCGGGGGAGCAGAGGTCAGGGGGTCTGAGGATAGGGGTGTCGGAGGATGGGGGTCTGAGAGTGGGGGTGCAGAGGATGGGGGTCTGAGAGTGGGGGTGCAGAGGATGGGGGGTCAGAAGATGGGAGGATCAGAGAGGATGGGAGGGTCGGAGGATGGGGCGTCAGGGGGCGCAGAGGCTGGGGGGTCAGGGAGAGCAGAGGATGGGGGTCTGAGGGTGGGGGCGCAGAGGATGGGAGGGTCTGAGGGTGGGGGTGCAGAGGATGGGGGTCTGAGGATGGGAGGGTCAGAGGGTGGGGGGGGTCAGAGGATGGGAGGATCAGAGGATGGGGGGTCAGGGGGAGCAGAGGATGGGAGGGTCAGAGGATGGGAGGGTCAGAGGGTGCAGAGGATGGGGGTCAGAGGATGGGAGGGTCAGAGGGTGCAGAGGATGGGGGGTCAGAGGATGGGAGGGTCAGAGGGTGCAGAGGATGGGGGGCTCAGAGGATGGGGGTCTGAGGGTGGGGGGTCAGAGGATGGGAGGGTCAGAGGGTGCAGCGGATGGGGGGCTCAGAGGATGGGGGTCTGAGGGGGGGGTGCAGAGGATGGGAGGATCAGAGGGTACAGAGGAGGGGGGGTCAGAGGATGGGGGTCTGAGGGTGGGGGTGCAGAGGATGGGGGGTCAGAGGGTGGAGAGGATGGGGGTTAGAGGATGGTGGGGTCAGAGGACGGGAGGATCAGAGGATGGGGCATCAGGGTGAGTAGAGGATGGGGGTCTGAGGGTAGGGGTGCAGAGGATGCGGGGGTCAGAGGATGGCAGGATCAGAGAGGATGGGAGAGTCAGGGATGGGGGCGTCAGGGGGAGCAGAGGTTGGGGGTCTGAGGACGGGGGGTCAGAGGGTGGGGGTGCAGAGGATGGGGAGGTTATGGGGGGGGCTGGCCGGCTGGAGGTCCGGCCTGGGGGAGTGGAGGGGGGGGCGGTGTGCGGTGTCCCGGGGTCGCGCACTGACCGTTCCCGTCTTGACCGGCACATAGACGACTTGTCCGGCCGCGGGGTCTCCGGGCCCTTCGCCTCCTCCTCCTCCTGCTCCTGCTCCCGCTCCTCCCGCTCCTCCTCCTCCTCCTCCTCCTCCTCCTGCTGCTGCTCGTCCCCTTCCTCCCGGTCCCGGTCCGGCGCCTCCTCCGAGCCGAAACCCCTTGGACTTGACCCAGAACTGGAACTTGCCCTTCTCCCCGGCGGCCCCGGAGGAGGAGGGCTGGGGGTGGGGGGCGGCGGCGGGCCCGGAGGAGGGGTCCGGGGGAGGGGGCGGCGGCGGCGGCGGGGGCGGCGGGGCCGGGGCGGCGGCGGCTGGGGGGGTCCCGCCGGCCCTGAGCACCTCCTTGATGCGCTGGTACTTCCTGCGGGTCACCGTCTTGGTCTTGGCGGAGTCCCCGTAGGTGCGGAGGCACCAGGCCCGGAACTGGCGGCCCAGCTCCGTGTCCCCGGGACGGCGGGGCGGGCCGGGGGGGGGGCACCCCGGGGACCCCGGGGTCCACCCCGGGGACCCCGGCCTCCCAGCCCCCTCCGCCCCGCACCAGCAGCGGGCCCGCAGGCTTGGGCATCCTCGGAGGAGGCCGCGGGGCAAGGGGGAGGGAAGGATGGGGGGGGGGGGGAGAGGAGGAGGGGGAGAGGTGCCGGGCCTTCCCGCCTCTGCTCGGGATGCACGAAGAAGGGATGAGGAGGAGGAGGAAGAAGATGCAGAGCGGGCGGGGTCGGGATGGGGAGAAAGAGGAGGAGCAGGGGGGCGGGGGGCGGCTGCTTCTGCGGCGGCTGCTGCTGCTGCTGCTGTCAGGACCGGCAGCCGGTTGGGGCTGCCGCCCCCTCTCCTCCTCCTCCTGCTCCTCCTCCGGCTCCTCCTGCTGCTGGTCCCGCAGCCCCCGCCCCTGGCCGCGGGATGCCACCTGTTAGAGCCCCTCGGGTCTCCGGCCCGGGGGTCTCCGGGGAGGATGGGCAGGGCAGGGCAGCAGGGCAGGGCAGGGCAGGGCAGGCCTGACGCCAACCCAAAAGCCAGCCAACCCCGGGCCGCAAAGGCGTCTGGGAGCCGAGCACCGGGAGATGGAGAGACAACCGGCTGGGGCCGGGCGGGGGGCGGGGGGGGGGGCGGAGGGGGCTCCCCCAGAGAGAGACCCCCGGCACCTGGTGGTCCAGTGCCCGGCACACAGGAGGCGCTCAACAAATACCACTGACTGACTGACTGACTGACTGATGAATGAATGAGTGAATGAGTGAATGAATGAGTGAATGAGGAGTGAGCGAATGAATGAATGAGGAGTGAATGAATGAATGAGGAGTGAATGAGGAGTGAGTGAATGAATGAATGAATGAGGAGTGAATGAATGAGTGAGTGCATGAATGAATGAATGAATGAATGAATGAATGAATGAAGGGGGCCCCAGAGTCCTAGCCTAGCCCCGCCCCCTCCCGTCCCGGGACCCCCTCCCCGAGACCCCCGACACCTGGTGGTCCAGCGCTCTGCACACAGGAGGCGCTCAATAAATACCACTGACTGACTGACTGACTGAATGATGAATGAATGAATGAGTGAATGAATGAGAGTGAGTGAGTGAATGAATGAAGGGGACCCCAGAGCCATAGCCCCGCCCCCTCCCGTCCCGGGACCCCCTCCCCGAGACTCCCGACACCTGGTAGTCCAGTGCTCTGCACACAGGAGGCGCTCAATAAATACCACTGAGTGAATGAATGAGTGAATGAATGAATGAATGAATGAATGAATGAATGAGTGAATGAATGAGTGAGTAGTGAATGAATGAATGAGTGAGTGAATGAGTGAGTGAATGAATGAAGGGGACCCCAGAGTCCTAGCCCCACCCCATCCCGGGACCCCCTGAATGAGTGAGTGAGTGAATGAATGAATGAATGAGGAGTGAATGAATGAATGAATGAGTGAGTGAGTGAATGAATGAAGGGGACCCCAGAGTCCTAGCCCCGCCCCATCCCGGGACCCCCTGAATGAGTGAGAGTGAGTGAATGAATGAAGGGGACCCCAGAGTCCTAGCCCCGCCCCCTCCCGTCCCGGGACCGCCCCCCACACACACCCCCGAGACCCCCGTCACCTGGTAGTCCAGTGCTCTGCACACAGGAGGCACTCAATAAATGCCACTGACAATGAATGAATGAATGAGTGAATGAGGAGTGAATGAATGAATGAGTGAGTGAATGAATGAATGAATGAAGGAGACCCCAGAGTCCTAGCCCCGCCCCCTCCCCTCCCCGAGACCCCCGACACCTGGTAGTCCAGTGCTCTGCACACAGGAGGCGCTCAATAAATACCACTGAATGAGTGAATGAATGGGTGAATGAATGAATGAGTGAATGAGGAGTGAATGAATGAGGAGTGAATGAATGAATGAGTGAGTGAATGAATGAAGGGGACCCCAGAGTCCCAGCCCCGCCCCCTCCTGTCCCGGGACCCCCCTCCCCGAGACCCCGACACCTGGTAGTCCAGTGCTCTGCACACAGGAGGCGCTCAATAAATGCCACTGACAATGAATGAATGAATGAGTGAATGAGGAGTGAATGAATGAATGAGTGAGTGAATGAATGGATGAATGAGTGAGTGAATGGATGAATGAGTGAATGAGTGAATGAATGAATGAATGGGACCCCAGAGTCCCAGCCCCGCCCCCTCCCGTCCCGGGACCCCCTCCCCGAGACCCCCGACACCTCGTAGTCCAGTGCTGTAAACACAGGAGGTGCTCAATAAATACCACTGAATGAATGAATGAATGAATCAATCAATCAATGAAGAGGACCCCCAGAGTCCTAGCCACGCCCCCTCCCCCAAAGACCACCCCCCGACACCTGCTCTGCACACAGGAGGCGCTCAATAACTACCACTGAATGAATGAATGAATGAGTTAGTGAATGAATGAGTGAATGAATGATTGAATGAATGAAGGGGACCCCAGAGTCCTAGCCCCGCCCCCTCCCGTCCCGGGACCCCCTCCCCGAGACCCCCGACACCTGGTCGACACCTGGTAGTCCAGTGCTCTGCACACAGGAGGCACTCAATAAATACCACTGAATGAATGAATGAATGTGAATGAATGAATGAATGAATGAGAGTGAGTGAGTGAATGAATGAATGAGTGAGTGAGTGAATGAATGAAAGGGACCCCAGAGTCCTAGCCCCGCCCCCTCCCGTCCCGGGACCCCCTCCCAGAGACCCCTGACACCTGGTAGTCCAGTGCTCTGCACACAGGAGGCGCTCAATAAATACCACTGAATGAATGAATGAATGGAGTGAGTGAATGAATGAATGAATGAATGAATGAATGGGGACCCGAGTTCTAGCTCCGCCCCTCCCCCCACACACACACCTGGTAGTCCAGTGCTCTGCACACAGGAGGTGCTCAATAAATACCACTGAATGAATGCGTGGAGGGCATTGGGCTATCAGGTGTCAGGGGTCTCTGGGGGACGGGGCTAGGACTCTGGGGTCCTCTTCATTCATTCATTCATTCACCATATTTACAGAGCACTCACTGTGTGGAAAGCACTGTACTAAGCGCTTAAATACCATTGAGTGAATGAATGAATGAATGAATGAAGGAGACCCCGGAGTCCTAATCCCGCCCCCTTCCGTCCCGGGCCCCCCCATCATCATCATCATCAATCGTATTTATTGAGCGCTTACTATGTGCAGAGCACTGTACTAAGCGCTTAGCACTGTCCCCCAGAGACCCCCGACACCTGGTAGTCCAGTGCTCTGCACACAGGAGGTGCTCAATAAATACCACTGAATGAATAATAATAATAATAATAGCATTTATTAAGCGCTTACTCTGTGCAAAGCACCGTTCTAAGCGCTGGGGAAGTTACAAAGTGATCAGGTTGCCCCTCGTGGGGCTCACGGTCTTCATCCCCATTTGCCAGATGAGGTCACTGAGGCCCAGGGAAGTGAAGCGACTTGCCCAGAATCACCCGGCTGACAAGTGGCGGAGTCGCGATTTGAACCCACGACCTTGAGCCCCGGGCGGAGCACTGGACTGAGCGCTCGGAAGGTTCCGCGCCTACAGAATGAGCAGACACGTTGCCGACCGGCCTCTAACGACGTCAAGAGGAACAAATAAAGAGTTTTAGTAGTTCTTCATACGACGGGCCCTTCATTCCTTCGATTCATTCAATCGTATTTATTGAGCGCTTACTGTGTGCAGAGCACTGTACTAGGCGCTTGGGAAGTACAAGTTGGTTGCCCGGGCAACCGGCCCCGCCCCCCGAGGCAGCCCAGCATCAAGCCCCGCCCCCTCACGGTTGCTCAGACAACAGGCCCCGCCCCCCGAGATAGGCCAGCATCAGGCTCCGCCCCTCGCGGCTGCTCAGGCGACAGGCCCCGCCCCCTCCCGGGGGTTGGTCAGAAGACAGGCCTCGCCTACCGTGATTGGTCAGCATCAGGCTCCGCCCCAAATCGGTTGCATAGACGACAGGCCCCGCCCCATCACGGGGGTTGGTCAGAAGACAGGCCCTGCCACCCGCGATTGGTTAGCATCAGGCTCCGCCCCCCAATTGGTTGCTCAGAAGACAGGCCCCGCCCCCCGCGAATGGCCAGCATCAAGCTCCGCCCCCATTGGTTGCTCCGGCGGCAGGCGCCCCCCCCCCTCCCGGGGGTTGGTCAGAAGACAGACCCCCGCCACCCGCGATTGGCCAGCGTCAGGCTCCGCCCACTACAGGTTGCCCAGACAGGCCCCGTCCCCTCACGCGGGGGTTGGTCAGAAGACAGGCCCCGCCTCCCGCGATTGGTCAGCGCCAGGATCCGCCCCTTCGCGGTTGCTCCGACGACAGGCCCCGCCCCCTGTGATTGGCCAGCATCAAGCTCCGCTCCCTCGCGGTGGCTCAGGCGACAGGCCCCGCCCCCTCTCGCGGGTTGGTCAGAAGACAGGCCCCGCCCCCCGCGATTGGTCAGCACCAGGCTCCGTCCCTTCGCGGTTGCTGAGGCGACAGGCCCCGACCCCTTGCGGGGGCGGGTCAGAAGAAGAGCCCCGCCCCCTGCGATTGGTCAGCACCAGGTCCCGCCCCTGTGACGTCAGGGCCCTCACCCTCCCGGGGAGGGGCTCGGGCCGTTGGTCCCGCCCCTGTGACGTCAGGCTCCGCCCCTTCTCGGGGATGGACGCATTCAATTGGTCCCGCCCCTGTGACGTCAGGCTCCGCCCCCTCCGGGGAGGAACGCAGGGCACTGGTCCCGCCCCTTGTGGCATCAGGCTCCGCCCCCTCCCGGGGAGGGGCGCACTCCATTGGTCCCGCCCCCTGTGACGTCAGGCTCCGCCCCCTCCCGCAGAGGGGCGCGCGTCATTGGTCCCACCCCTGTGACGTCAGGCCCCGCCCCCTCCAGGGGAGGGGCTTGCCCCATTGGTCCCACCCTCTGTGACATCAGGCTCCGCCCAAAGTCACCCAGCTGACAAGTGGCAGGATTTGAACCCATGACCTCTGACTCCAAAGCCGGGGCTCTTTCCCCTGAGCCCCGCTTGTATAATAATAATAATAATAATGGCATGTGACTTGCCCAAAGTCACCCAGCTGACAATTGGTGGAGCCGGAATTTGAACCCATGACCTCTCACTCCAAAGCCCGGGCTCTTTCCACTGAGCCACGCTGTAGTAATGATAATAATAATAGTAATAATAATAATAGTAATAATAATAATGGCATTTATTAAGTGCTTACAATGTGCAAAGCACATAGCAGTGCTGGGCACTGTTCTAAGCGCTGGAGTGCCTGCCACATAGTAAGCGCTTGACAAATGCCATAATGATAATAATGATAATAATAATAATAATAATGATGATGATGATAATAATAATAATAATAGTAATAATGATAATATGTTGTACAGTCCCCTCCCGAGCACTCAGCCCACTGCTCCGCACCCAGTTCTAAGCGCTGGGCACTGTTCTAAGCGCTGGAGTGCCTGCCACCTAGTAAGCGCTTGACAAATGCCATAATAATAATAATGATAATAATGATGATGATAATAATAATAATAATAATAATAATAATAATATGTTGTACAGTCCCCTCCCGAGCACTCAGCCCACTGCTCCGCACCCAGTTCTAAGCGCTGGGCACTGTTCTAAGCGCTGGAGTGCCTGCCCCATAGTAAGCGCTTGACAAATGCAATAATAATAATAATGATGATGATGATGATAATAATAATAATAATAATGATAATAATATGTTGTACAGTCCCCTCCCGAGCACTCAGTCCACTGCTCCGCACCCAGTTCTAAGTGCTGGGCACTGTTCTAAGCGCTGGAGTGCCTGCCACATAGTAAGCGCTTGACAAATGCCATAATAATAATAATGATAATAATGATAATATTAACGATAATGATAATAACAATAATAATGATAATGATAATAATAATAATAATAATAATATGTTGTACAGTCCCCTCCCGAGCACTCAGCCCACTGCTCCGCACCCAGTTCTAAGCGCTGGGCACTGTTCTAAGCGCTGGAGTGCCTGCCACATAGTAAGCGCTTGACAAATGCCATAATAATAATAATGATAATAATGATAATATTAATGATAATGATAACAACAACAATAATAATAATAATATTAATGATAATGATAACAATAACAATAATAATAATAATAATAATATGTTGTACAGTCCCCTCCCGAGCACTCAGCCCACTGCTCCGCACCCAGTTCTAAGCGCTGGGCACTGTTCTAAGCGCTGGAGTGCCTGCCACATAGTAAGCGCTTGACAAATGCCATAATAATAATGATGATAATAATAATAATAATAATAATAATAAGTTGTACAGTCCCCTCCCAAGTGCTCAGTCCACTGCTCCACACCCAGTTCTAATGCGCTGGGCACTGTTCTAAGTGCTGGAGTGCCTGCGACATAGTAAGCGCTTGACAAATGCCATAATAATAATAATGATAATGATAATAATAATAGTAATAATAATAATATGTTGTACAGTCCCGTCCCGAGCGCTCAGCCCACTGCTCTGCACCCAGTTCTAAGCGCTGGGCACTGTTCTAAGCGCTGGAGTGCCTGCCACATAGTAAGCGCTTGAAAAATGCCATAATAATAATGATGATAATAATGATGATGATAATAATAATAATAATAAATATGTTGTACAGTCACCTCCCGAGCGCTCAGCCCACTGCTCCGCACCCAGTTCTAAAGCGCTGGGCACTGTTCTAAGCGCTGGAGTGCCTGCCCCATAGTAAGAAGTGAGAAGCAGCAGCATGGCTCAGTGGAAAGAGCCCGGGCTTCGGAGTCAGAGGTCGTGGGTTCGAATCCCAGCTCCACCACATGTCTGCTGTGTGACCTCGGGCAAGCCACTTAACTTCTCGGAGCTTCAGTTACCTCATCTGTAAAATGGGGATGCTTACTGTGAGCCCCACGCCGGACAACCTGATCACCTTGTACCCCCCCAGCGCTTAGAATAGTGCTTTGCACATAGAAAGCGCTTAATAAATGCATTATTATTATTATAGTAAGAGCTTGACAAATGCCATAATAATAATAATGTGCTGTACAGCCCCCTCCCGAGCGCTCAGTCCACTGCTCCGCACCCAGTAGGCGTTCAATAAATACCATTGCCGGATGGAGGCCAGAAGGTTCCCCTCTTTACTGCGCTGCGTCTCCGAGGCCGATTGGGGGTGGAGGGGGGGAAAGGCGGACTCTGAATTTGGGGGGGGGGGGGGGGGGGGATGTGATTAATGGGGGGCTTCGGGGGCTACCTTTTGACCGCCCAGCGGGGGTGGGGGGCCGTAGGGGGGATGAGGATGGGGCGGTCAGGTGGGGGGCCATCAGCTGAAACACTCCAGGCTGGCTCTGGCCCGCTCCATCTCCTGCAGGAAACTGTAGAACTGTGGCAGGGTTAATTCTGGGGAGAGAATATGTTGCCAACTTGGACTTCCCAAGCGCTTAGTACAGTGCTCTGCACGCAGTAACGCTCAACAAATTGAATGAATGAATGAATGAACTATACGGAGTATTCTAGACTATGAGCCCGTTGTTGGGGAGGGACCGTCTCTATCTGTTGCCAATTTGTCCTTCCCAAGCGCTTAGTACAGTGCTCTGCACGCAGTAAGCGCTCAATAAACACTATTGAATGAATGAATGAATAAACTATAGAGTATTCTAGACTGTGAGCCCGTTGTCGGGGACCGTCTCTATCTGTTGCCAACTTGGACTTCCCAAGCGCTTAGTCCAGTGCTCTGCACGCAGTAAGCGCTCAATAAATACGATTGAATGAATGAATGAATAAACTATAGAGTATTCTAGACTGTGAGCCCGTTGTCGGGGAGGGACCATCTCTATCTGTTGCCAATTTGTCCTTCCCAAGCGCTTAGTCCAGTGCTCTGCACGCAGTAAGCGCTCAATAAATATGAATGAATGAATGAATAAACTATACAGAGTATTCTAGACTATGAGCCCTTTGTCGGGGAGGGACCGTCTCTATCTGTTGCCAATTTGTCCTTCCCAAGCGCTTAGTCCAGTGCTCTGCACGCAGTAAGCGCTCAATAAATACGATTGAATGAATGAATGAATGAATGGATGAATAAACTCTAGAGTATTCTAGACCGTGAGCCCGTTGTCGGGGAGGGACCGTCTCTATCTGTTGCCAGTTTGTCCTTCCCAAGCGCTTAGTCCAGTGCTCTGCACGCAGTAAGCGCTCAATAAATACAATTGAATGAATGAATGAATGAATGAATGAACTATACAGTATTCTAGACTGTGAGCCCATTGTCGGGGAGGGACCGTCTTTATCTGTTGCCAATTTGTCCTTCCCAAGCGCTTAGTCCAGTGCTCTGCACGCAGTAAGCGCTCAATAAATATGATTGAATGAATGAATGAATGAATAAACTATAGAGTATTCTAGACTGTGAGCCTGTTGTCGGGGACCATCTCTATCTGTTGCCAATTTGTCCTTCCCAAGCGCTTAGTCCAGTGCTCTGCACACAGTAAGCGCTCAATAAATACGATTGAATGAATGAATGAATGAATGAATAAACTCTAGAGTATTCTAGACCGTGAGCCCCTTGTCGGGGAGGGACCATCTCTATCTGTTGCCAATTTGTCCTTCCCAAGCGCTTAGTCCAGTGCTCTGCACGCAGTAAGCACTCAATAAATACGATTGAATAAATGAATGAATGAATGAATAAACTATACAGAGTATTCTAGACTATGAGCCCGTTGTCAGGGAGGGACCGTCTCTGTTGCCAATTTGTCCTTCCCAAGCGCTTAGTCCAGTGCTCTGCACGCAGTAAGCACTCAATAAATACGAATGAATGAATGAATGAATGAATAAACTATAGAGTATTCTAGACTGTGAGCCCGTTGTCGGGGATGGACCATCTCCATCTGTTGCCAATTTGTCCTTCCCAAGCGCTTAGTCCAGTGCTCTGCACGTAGTAAGCGCTCAATAAATACGATTGAATGAATGAATGAATAAACTATAGAGTATTCTAGACTGTGAGCCCGTTGTCGGGGAGGGACCGTCTCTATCTGTTGCCAATTTGTCCTTCCCAAGCGCTTAGTCCAGTGCTCTGCACACAGTAAGCGCTCAATAAATACGATTGAATGAATGAATGAATGAATAAACTCTAGAGTATTCTAGACTGTGAGCCCCTTGTCGGGGAGGGACCATCTCTATCTGTTGCCAATTTGTCCTTCCCAAGCGCTTAGTCCAGTGCTCTGCACGCAGTAAGCACTCAATAAATACGATTGAATGAATGAATGAATGAATGAATAAACTATACAGAGTATTCTAGACTATGAGCCCGTTGTCGGGGAGGGACCATCTCTATCTGTTGCCAATTTGTCCTTCCCAAGCATTTAGTACAGTGCTCTGCACGCAGTAAGCGCTCAATAAATACGATTGAATGAATGAATGAATGAATGAATGAACTATAGAGTATTCTAGACTGTGAGCCCGCTGTCGGGGAGGGACCGTCTCTATCTGTTGCCAATTTGTCCTTCCCAAGCGCTTAGTCCAGTGCTCTGCACACAGTAAGCGCTAAATAAATACGATTGAATGAATGAATGAATGAATGAATGAATAAACTATAGAGTATTCTAGACTGTGAGCCTGTTGTCGGGGAGGGACTGTCTCTATCTGTTGCCAATTTGTCCTTCCCAAGCGCTTAGTCCAGTGCTCTGCACGCAGTAAGCGCTCAATAAATATAAATGAATGAATGAATAAACTATACAGAGCATTCTAGACTATGAGCCCTTTGTCGGGGAGGGACTGTTTCTATCTGTTGCCAATTTGTCCTTCCCAAGCGCTTAGTCCAGTGCTCTGCACGCAGTAAGCGCTCAATAAATACGATTGAATGAATGAATGAATAAACTATAGAGTATTCTAGACTGTGAGCCTGTTGTCGGGGACCATCTCTATCTGTTGCCAATTTGTCCTTCCCAAGCGCTTAGTCCAGTGCTCTGCACGCAGTAAGCGCTCAATAAATACGATTGAATGAATGAATGAATGAATGAATGAACTATAGAGTATTCTAGACTGTGAGCCCGCTGTCGGGGAGGGACCGTCTCTATCTGTTGCCAATTTGTCCTTCCCAAGCGCTTAGTCCAGTGCTCTGCACACAGTAAGCGCTAAATAAATACGATTGAATGAATGAATGAATGAATGAATGAATAAACTATAGAGTATTCTAGACTGTGAGCCTGTTGTCGGGGAGGGACTGTCTCTATCTGTTGCCAATTTGTCCTTCCCAAGCGCTTAGTCCAGTGCTCTGCACGCAGTAAGCGCTCAATAAATATAAATGAATGAATGAATAAACTATACAGAGCATTCTAGACTATGAGCCCTTTGTCGGGGAGGGACTGTTTCTATCTGTTGCCAATTTGTCCTTCCCAAGCGCTTAGTCCAGTGCTCTGCACGCAGTAAGCGCTCAATAAATACGATTGAATGAATGAATGAATAAACTATAGAGTATTCTAGACTGTGAGCCTGTTGTCGGGGACCATCTCTATCTGTTGCCAATTTGTCCTTCCCAAGCGCTTAGTCCAGTGCTCTGCACGCAGTAAGCGCTCAATAAATACGATTGAATGAATGAATGAATGAATAAACTATAGAGTATTCTAGACTGTGAGCCCGTTGTCGGGGAGG
The DNA here is from genome assembly GCF_015852505.1 of Tachyglossus aculeatus. Lineage (NCBI taxonomy): Eukaryota > Metazoa > Chordata > Mammalia > Monotremata > Tachyglossidae > Tachyglossus > Tachyglossus aculeatus. The sequence goes on from NC_052073.1 coordinate 36,697,513, forward strand.
GACCGTCTCTACCTGTTGCCAATCTGTCCTTCCCAAGCGCTTAGTCCAGTGCTCTGCACGCAGTAAGCACTCAATAAATACGATTGAATGAATGAATAAACTATACAGAGTATTCTAGACTATGAGCCCGTTGTCGGGGAGGGACCGTCTCTGTTGCCAATTTGTCCTTCCCAAGCGCTTAGTCCAGTGCTCTGCACGCAGTAAGCACTCAATAAATACGATTGAATGAATGAATGAATGAATAAACTATAGAGTATTCTAGACCGTGAGCCCGTTGTCGGGGATGGACCATCTCCATCTGTTGCCAATTTGTACTTCCCAAGCGCTTAGTACAGTGCTCTGCACGCAGTAAGCACTCAATAAATATGAATGAATGAATGAACTATACAGAGTATCCTCCACTGTGAGCCCATTGTTGTGTAGGGACCGTCTCTCTATGTTGCCGACTTGGACTTCCCAAGCGCTTAGTCCAGTGCTCTGCACGCAGTAAGCGCTCAATAAATACGATTGAATGAATGAATGAATGAACTATACAGAATATTCTAGACTATGAGCCCGTTGTCGGGGAGGGACTGTATCTGTTGCCAATTTGTCCTTCCCAAGCGCTTAGTACAGTGCTCTGCACGCAGTAAGCGCTCAATAAATACGATTGAAGGAATGAATGAATAAACTATACAGAGTATTCTCAACTGTGAGCCCGCTATTGGGTCGGGACCGTCTCTCTATGTTGCCGACTTGGACTTCCCAAGCGCTTAGTACAGTGCTCTGCACGCAGTAAGCGCTCAATAAATACGACTGAATGACTGAATGAACTCACCGATATACAGAGGCTCTGGGCGGTTTCCTTTCTTCACCACAAGCTTCAACTGAATGGAAGAGAGGAACAAAAGATAATAATAATAATAATGATAGCATTTGTTAAGCGCTTACTATGTGCAAAGCACTGTTCTAAGCGCTGGGGGGCTCGGACAGGGAAACGGCGGCACTCAGAAAACCCACTCGCAAACACTTCACTTCTCTGGGCCTCAGTTCCCTCATCTGGAAAATGGGGATGAAGACTGTGAGCCCCCCGTGGGACAACCTGATCACCTTGTAACCTCCCCAGCGCTTAGAACAGTGCTTGGCACATAGTAAGCGCTTAATAAATGCCACCAAAAAAAAAAAAAAGTGCAGCCTAGCGGGTGGGGCCCGGGCATCACCACAATAGTCTAGCCTTCTTTCTATTTATTGTGATGACTTGACACCCGTCCACATGCTTTGTTTTGTTGTGTGTCTCCCCCTTCTAGGCCGTGAGCCCGCTGTTGGGTAGGGACCGTCTCTAGATGTTGCCAATGTGGACTTCCCAAGCGCTTAGTACAGTGCTCTGCACACATGCGATTGACTGAATGAATAATAATAATGGCATTTATTGAGCGCTTACTATGTGCCAAGCCCTGTTCTAAGCAATGGGGAGGTTACAAGGTGATCAGGTTGTCCCCCGGGGGGCTCCCAGTCTTCATCCCCATTTTCCAGAGGAGGAAACTGAGGCCCAGAGAACTGAAGTCACTTGCCCCAAGTCACACAGCACACAACTGTGAGCCCGCTGTTGGGTAGGGACCGTCTCTAGATGTTGCCAACTTGGACTTCCCAAGCGCTTAGTACAGTGCTCTGCACACATACGGTTGAATAAATGAATAATAATAATAATAATGGCATTTATCAAGCGCTTACTATGTGCGAAGCACTGTTCTAAGCGCTGGGGAGGTTACAAGGGTGATCAGGTTGTCCCACGGGGGGCTCCCAGTCTTCATCCCCATTTTCCAGAGGAGGGAACTGAGGCCCAGAGAACTGAAGTTCTAGACTGTGAGCCCACTGTTGGGTAGGGACCGTCTCTATTTGTTGCCAACTTGGACTTCCCAAGCGCTTAGTACAGTGCTCTGCACACACTAAGTGCTCAATAAATACGATTGAATGAATGAATGAATGAAGTGACTTGCCCAAAGTCACACAGCAGACAATTGTGAGCCCGTTGTTGGGTAGGGACCGTCTCTATACGTTGCCGACTTGGACTTCCCAAGCGCTTAGTACAGTGCTCTGCACACAGTAAGCGCTCAATAAATACGATTGATTGACTGAATGAATAATAATAATAATGATGGCATTTATTAAGCGCTTACTATGTGCGAAGCACTGTTCTAAGCGCCAGGGCAGTTACAAGGTGATCAGGTTGTCCCACGGGGGGCTCACAGTCTTCACCCCCATTTTCCAGAGGAGGGAACTGAGGCCCAGAGGAGTGAAGTGACCAGCCCAAAGTCACACAGCTGACAACTGTGAGCCCACTGTTGGGTAGGGACCGTCTCTAGATGTTGGCAACTTGGACTTCCCAAGCGCTTAGTCCAGTGCTCTGCACACAGTAAGCGCTCAATAAATACAACTGAATGAATGAATTGGTAGAGCCGGGATTTGAACCCGTGACCTCTGACTCCAAACCCCGGGCTCTTTCCACTGAGCCACTGCCGCTTAGTACAAGGAGTACCTGTACTAAGCACTGGGGTAGAGACAAACTAATCAGGTTGGACACAGTCCCTGTCCCACACGGGGCTCCCTGTCTTCATCCCCATTTTCCAGATGATGAAACTGAGGCCTGGAGAAGCGACTTGACTTGCCCAAGGTCACGCGGCAGACAAGGGGCGGAGCCGGGATTAGAACCCAGATCCTTAAATGTAGGAGATAACTACATGAGACGACCACTCTTCATCCCCATTTTCCGTATGAGGAAACTGAGGCCGGGAGAAGCGACTTGACTTGCCCAAGGTCACCCACGGCAGACAAGGGGCGGAGCTGGGATTAGAACCCAGATCCTTAAAAGTAGAAGATAGCTAGTTGAGACACGGTTCCTGTCCCGCTTGAGACGACCAGTCTTCATCCCCATTTTCTGGATGAGGAAACTGAGGCCGGGAGAAGCGACTTGACTTGCCCAAGGTCATGTGGCAGACAAGGGGCGGAGCCGGGATTAGAACCCAGATCCTTAAAAGTGGAAGATAGCTAGTTGAGACACGGTTCCTGTCCCGCTTGAGAAGACCAGTCTTCATCCCCATTTACCGGATGAGGAAACTGAGGCCCAGAGAAGCGACTTGACTTGCCCAAGGTCACGCGGCAGACAAGGGGTGGAGCCGGGATTAGAACCCAGATCCTTAAAAGTAGGAGATAGCTACTTGAGATGACCAGTCTTCATCCCCATTTTCTGGATGAGGAAACTGAGGCCTGGAGAAGCGACAATGTCACCCTAGGGAGACAAGGGGCGGAGCCGGGATTAGAACCCAGATCCTTAAAAAGTGGAAGATAGCTACTTGAGATGACCACTCTTCATCCCCATTTTCCGGATGAGGAAACTGAGGCCCGGAGAAGCGACTTGACTTGCCCAAGGTCACGCGGCAGACAAGGGGCGGAGTCGGGATTAGAACCCAGATCCTTAAAAGTAGGAGATAGCTAGTTGCGCCACGGTTCCTGTCCCGCTTGAGACAACCAGTCTTCATCCCCATTTTCCGGATGAGGAAACTGAGGCCCGGAGAAGCGACAAGGTCACCCACGGGAGACAAGGGTGGAGCCGGGATTAGAACCCAGATCCTTAAAAAGTGGAAGATAGCTAGTTGAGACACGGTCCCTGTCCCGCTTGAGACGCCCAGTCTTCATCCCCATTTTCCGGATGAGGAAACTGAGGCCGGGAGAAGCGACTTGACTTGCCCAAGGTCACGCGGCAGACAAGGGGCGGAGCTGGGATTAGAACCCAGATCCTTAAAAAGTGGAAGATAGCTAGTTGAGACACGGTCCCTGTCCCGCTTGAGACGCCCAGTCTTCATCCCCATTTTCCGGATGAGGAAACTGAGGCCTGGAGAAGCGACGTGACTTGCCCAAGGTCACCCACAGCAGACAAGGGGCGGAGCCAGGATTAGAACCCAGATCCTTAAAAAGTGGAAGATAGCTAGTTGAGACACGGTTCCTATCCCGTGTGAGATGACCAGTCTTCATCCCCATTTTCAGGATGAGGAAACTGAGGCCGGGAGAAGCAACTTGACTTGCCCAAGGTCATGTGGCAGACAAGGGGCGGAGCCGGGATTAGAACCCAGATCCTTAAAAAGTGGAAGATAGCTAGTTGAGACACGGTCCCTGTCCCGCTTGAGACGCCCAGTCTTCATCCCCATTTTCCGGATGAGGAAACTGAGGCCCGGAGAAGTGACCTGACTTGCCCAAGGTCATGTGGCAGACAAGGGGCGGAGCCGGGATTAGAACCCAGATCCTTAAAAAGTGGAAGATAGCTAGTTGGGACACGGTCCCTGTCCCGCTTGAGATGCCCAGTCTTCATCCCCATTTTCCGGATGAGGAAACTGAGGCCTGGAGAAGCGACGTGACTTGCCCAAGGTCACCCACAGCAGACAAGGGGCGGAGCCAGGATTAGAACCCAGATCCTTAAAAAGTGGAAGATAGCTAGTTGAGACACGGTTCCTATCCCGCGTGAGATGACCAGTCTTCATCCCCATTTTCCGGATGAGGAAACTGAGGCCCGGAGAAGCGACAAGGTCACCCACGGGAGACAAAGGGCGGAGCCAGGATTAGAACCCAGATCCTCTCGGTAGAAGATGGGTGGGACGCAGGAGCGGGAGGGAGGGAGGGCTCGATAAACTCCGAGACCTTACCTGGACGAAGATGGTTCCGGTCTTCTGGAGTTCGCTGCTTCCGGCCGTCACTGAGGCACGAGACGGGAAGACGGGATGAGCAAACGGGATAAAAAACAAGCGTCTCCGTTAAGCGCTTCCCAAGTGCCCGGCGCTGTACTAAGCGCTGCCCGAGACGCAAGATCGTTGGCTTGGACACGGTCCCACATGGGGCTCAGAGACTGAGGCGGCGGCTGTACTTCCATTCATTCGGTCCTATTTATTGAGCGCTTCCCGTGTGCAGAGCACTGTACTAAGCGCTGTCGAAAGGGCTAAACCAATTAATTTCTTGAGGGTAACAATAATAATAATAATAATGATAGCATTTATTAAGCGCTTACTATGTGCCAAGCACTGTTCTAAGCGCCGGGGAGGTTACAAGGTGATCAGGTTGTCCCATGGGGGGCTCCCAGTCTTCATCCCCATTTGACAGAGGAGGGAACTGAGGCCCAGAGAAGTGAAGTGACTCGCCCAAAGTCCCCCAGCTGACAATTGGTGGCGCCGGGATTTGAACCCGTGACCTCTGGCTCCCAAGCCTGGGCTCTTTTCACTGAGACACGCTGCTGGCCCTTCAAATAATAATAATGATGGCATTTATTAAGCGCTTACTATGTGCCAAGCACTGTTCTAAGCGCCGGGGAGGTTACAAGGTGATGAGGTTGTCCCACGGGGGGCTCCCAGTCTTCATCCCCATTTGACAGATGAGGTAACTGAGGCCCAGAGAAGTGAAGTGACTCGCCCAAAGTCCCCCAGCTGACAATTGGCGGCGCCGGGATTTGAACCCGTCACCTCTGGCTCCCAAGCCCGGGCGCTTTTCACTGAGACACGCTGCTGGCGCTTCAAATAATAATAATAATAATGATAGCATTTATTAAGTGCTTACTATGTGCCAAGCACTGTTCTAAGCGCTGGGGAGGTTACAAGGTGATGAGGTTGTCCCACGGGGGGCTCCCAGTCTTCATCCCCATTTGACAGATGAGGTAACTGAGGCCCAGAGAAGTGAAGTGACTCGCCCAAAGTCCCCCAGCTGACAATTGGCGGCGCCAGGATTTGAACCCGTGACCTCTGGCTCCCAAGCCCGGGCTCTTTTCACTGAGACACGCTGCTGGCGCTTCAAATAATAATAATGATAGCATTTATTAAGCGCTTACTATGTGCCAAGCACTGTTCTAAGCGCCGGGGAGGTTACAAGGTGATGAGGTTGTCCCACGGGGGGCTCCCAGTCTTCATCCCCATTTGACAGATGAGGTAACTGAGGCCCAGAGAAGTGAAGTGACTCGCCCAAAGTCCCCCAGCTGACAATTGGCGGCGCCGGCATTTGAACCCGTCACCTCTGGCTCCCAAGCCCGGGCGCTTTTCACTGAGACACGCTGCTGGCGCTTCAAATAATAATAATAATAATAATAATGATAGCATTTATTAAGTGCTTACTATGTGCCAAGCACTGTTCTAAGCGCTGGGGAGGTTACAAGGTGATGAGGTTGTCCCACGGGGGGCTCCCAGTCTTCATCCCCATTTGACAGATGAGGTCACTGAGGCCCAGAGAAGTGAAGTGACTCGCCCAAAGTCACCCAGCTGACAATTGGCGGTGCCGGGATTTGAACCCGTGACCTCTGGCTCCCAAGCCCGGGCTCTTTTCACTGAGACACGCTGCTGGCGCTTCAAATAATAATAATAATAATAATGATAGCATTTATTAAGTGCTTACTATGTGCCAAGCACTGTTCTAAGCGCTGGGGAGGTTACAAGGTGATGAGGTTGTCCCACGGGGGGCTCCCAGTCTTCATCCCCATTTGACAGATGAGGTAACTGAGGCCCAGAGAAGTGAAGTGACTCGCCCAAAGTCACCCAGCTGACAATTGGCGGCGCCGGGATTTGAACCCGTGACCTCTGGCTCCCAAGCCCGGGCTCTTTTCACTGAGACACGCTGCTGGCGCTTCAAATAATAATAATAATAGTAATGATAGCATTTATTAAGCGCTTACTATGTGCCAAGCACTGTTCTAAGCGCTGGAGAGGTTACAAGGTGATGAGGTTGTCTCACGGGGGCTCACAGTCTTCATCCCCATTTGACAGATGAGGGAACTGAGGCCCAGAGAAGTGAAGTGACTTGCCCAAAGTCACCCAGCTGGCAACTGGCGGTGCCAGGATTTGAACCCATGACCTCTGGCTCCCAAGCCCGGGCTCTTTTCACTGAGACACGCTGCTGGCGCTTCGAATAATAATAATAATAATGATAGCATTTATTAAGTGCTTACTATGTGCCAAGCACTGTTCTAAGCGCTGGGGAGGTTACAAGGTGATCAGGTTGTCCCATGGGGCGCTCACAGTCTTAATCCCCATTTTACAGATAAGGGAACTGAGGCCCAGAGAAGTGAAGTGACTTGCCCAAAGTCACCCAGCTGGCAATTGGCAGAGCCGGGATTTGAACCCATGACCTCTGAATCCCAAGCCCGGGCTCTTTTCACTGAGCCACGCTGCTGGCGCTTCAAATGTGCAGAGCACTGTACTGAGCGCTTTGGAGAGTCCAATCCAACAGAGTTGGTAGTCACATTCCCTTCCCTCAAGCAGCTTACAGTCAATGGTATGCATTAGAGAAGAGGCGTGGCTCAGTGGGAAGAGCCCGGGCTTTGGAGTCGGAGGTCATGGGTTCGAATCCCGACTCCGCCACTTGTCAGCTGGGTGACCTTGGGCAAGCCACTTAACTTCTCTGCGCCTCAGTTACTTCATCTGGAAAATGGGGATGAAGACTGTGAGCCCCCCGGGGGGACAACTTGATCACCTTGTAACCTCCCCGGCGCTTAGAACAGTGCTTGGCACATAGTAAGCGCTTAACAAATGCCAGCATTATTATTAGAGAAGCAGTGTGGCTCGGTGGAAAGAGCCCGGGCTTTGGAGTCGGAGGTCACGGGTTCAAATCCCGGCTCCGCCACTTGTCAGCTGTGTGACCTTGGGCAAGCCACTTCACTTCTCTGCGCCTCAGTGACCTCATCTGGAAAATGGGGATGAAGACTGTGAGCCCCCCCGTAGGACAACCTGATCACCATGTAACCTCCCCAGTGCTTAGAACAGTGCTTGGCACATAGTAAGCGCTTAACAAATGCCATCATTATTATTAGAGAAGCAGCGTGGCTCGGTGGAAAGAGCGTGGGCTTAGGAGTCGGAGGTCGTGGGTTCGAATCCTAGCTCCGCCACTTAGCTGTGTGACCTTGGGCAAGCCACTTCACTTCTCTGTGCCTCAGTGACCTCATCTGGAAAATGGGGATGAAGACTGTGAGCCCCCCGTAGGACAACCTGATCACCATGTAACCTCCCCAGTGCTTAGAACAGTGCTTTGTACATAGTAAGCGCTCAACAAATGCCATCATTATTATTACAGAAGCAGCGTGGCTCGGTGGAAAGAGCCCAGGCTTAGGAGTCGGAGGTCGTGTGTTCAAATCCCGGCTCCGCCACTTGTCAGCTGTGTGACCTCGGGCAAGCCACTTCACTTCTCTGCGCCTCAGTGACCTCATCTGTCAAATGGGGATGAAGACTGTGAGCCCCCCGTAGGACAACCTGATCACCATGTAACCTCCCCAGCGCTTAGAACAGTGCTTGGCACATAGTAAGCGCTTAACAAATGCCATCATTATTATTAGAGAAGCAGCGTGGCTCAGTGGAAAGAGCGTGGGCTTAGGAGTCGGAGGTCGTGGGTTCGAATCCCAACTCTGCCACTTGTCAGCTGTGTGACCTCGGGCAAGCCACTTCACTTCCCTGCGCCTCAGTGACCTCATCTGTCAAATGGGGATGAAGACTGGGAGCCCCCCCATAGGACAATCTGATCACCATGTAACCACCCCAGCGCTTAGAACAGTGCTTGGCACATAGTAAGCGCTTAACATATGCCATCATTATTAGAGAAGCAGTGGAAAGAGAGTGGGCTTGGGAGTCGGAGGTCGCGGGTTCGAATCCCGGCTCCGCCACTTGTCAGCTGTGTGACCTCGGGCAAGCCACTTCACTTCTCTGCGCCTCAGTTCCCTCCTCTGTCAAATGGGGATGAAGACTGTGAGCCCCACATGGGACAACCTGATAATAATAATAATAACGATAGCATTTATTAAGCGCTTACTCTGTGCAAAGCCCTGTTCTAAGCCCTGGGGAGGTTACCAGGTGATCAGGTTGTCCCACGGGGGGCTCACGGTCTTCACCCCCATTTTACAGGTGAGGGAACTGAGGCTCAGAGAAGTGACTTGCCCACCTTGTATCCCCCCGGGCGATTAGAACAGTGCTTTGCACATAGTAAGCGCTTAACAGATGCCATCATTATTATTGAGCGCTTACGGTGGGCGGAGCACTGTAGTGAGCGCTTTGGAGAGTCCAATCCAACAGTCCCCCGCCCTCAAGGAGCTGAGGGGAGCGTCCTCCGCCCTCCGGTTCCCGGGGGTCTTCCCGCCCGCGTCGCCCCCCCGGGCCCGGTTACCTCCCAATTTCCACTCCATGTCGACGAGCTGATTGACGGCGAGGGTCTGGCCGGCCGCCAGCCGGGCGAGGGTCGGGCCGAGCCGCTGCCACTGTGAGGAGCGCGGCAGGTGGAGTCCAGCACAGCGCCCACCGCCCCGGCGCCCACCCCAGCCCCGCTGGAGAAGCGGCGTAGTTTGGGGGGGTCAGAGCCCGGGCATCCCGGCTCCCCCGCTCATCAATCAATCAACCAATCAATCGTATTTATTAAGCGCTTACTATGTGCAGAGCACTGTACTAAGCGCTTGGGAAGTACAAATTGGCAACATCTAGAGACAGCCCCTACCCAACAGTGGGCTCACGGTCTAAAAGGGGGAGACGGAGAACAAAACCAAACATACTAACAAAATAAAATAAATAGAATAGATATATACAAATAAAATAGAGTAAAAATATGTACAAGCATATATACAGGCTAATCTGCCGGGTGTGACCTTGGTCCAGTCATTTCACTTCCCCGGGCCTCGGTTCCCTCATTCATTCGCTCACTGGATCGTATTTATTGAGCGCACTTCGTTTTGTCGTCCGTCTCCCCCTTCTAGACCGTGAGCCCGCTGTCGGGTAGGGACCGTCTCTAGATGTTGCCGACTTGGCCTTCCCAAGCGCTTAGTACAGCGCTCTGCACACGGTAAGCGCTCAATAAATAGGAATGAATGAATGAGCGCTCACTGTGTGCTGTTCTGAGCGCTTGGAAAGGACAATTTGGCAACAGAGACGGTCCCTGCCCAACAACGGGCTCACAGTCTAGAACAGGGGGGGGAGACAGACAACAAAATCAAACAGGTAGACAGGCCTCAATACCATCAAAATAGATAAATATGGTTGGCACAGAGTAAGCGCTTAATAATAATAATAATAATAACATTTATTGAGTGCTTACTATGTGCACTGTTCATAATAATAATAATAATGGCATTTATTAAGTGCTAACTATGTGCCCTGTTCTTAGCGCTGGGGAGGTGACAAGCTGATCAGGTTGTCCCACGGGGGGCTCAAGTCTTCACCCCCATTTTCCAGATGAGGTCACTGAGGCCCAGAGAAGCGAAGTGACTTGCCCAAAGTCACCCGGCTGACGATTGGCGGAGCCGGGATTCGAACCCATGACCTCTGACTCCAAAGCCCGGGCTCTTTCCCCTGAGCCACGCTGCTTCTCTTAAGCGCTTGCTATGTGCTAAGCGCCGGAGTAGATACAAGGCGATCGGGGGGACACGGTCCCCGTCTCCCCTTGGGGCTCCCCGTTGGAGTTCCCCGTTTCACAGACGGGGAAACTGAGGCCCGGAGAAGTGAAGCGACTGGCCCAAGGTCACCCAAAAGGCCGCAGAATACCCACCTTATCTGCAAAGTATCTGGCTTTCTCTTCACCGAGGCCTGTGGAGAAAGAGAACGGGGTCTTACGTATCGATTGAAATTTATGTTTTTAATTCATCCATCTATTTATTTCTTGCCACTGATGTCCCTCTCCCCCTCCAGACTGCAAGCTCGTTGTGGGCAGGAATGTGTCTGTTTGTTGTTGGCGGAGCTTTGCACGCGATAAGCGCTCAGCTCATTCGTTCATTCAATCGTATTTATTGAGCGCTTACTTTGGGCAGAGCTCAATTTCGTTCATTCATTCATTCAATCGTATTTATTGAGCGCTTACTTTGGGCAGAGCTCAATTTCGTTCATTCATTCATTCATTCAATCGTATTTATTGAGCGCTTACTTTGGGCAGAGCTCAATTTCGTTCATTCATTCATTCATTCAATCGTATTTATGGAGCGCTTACTTTGGGCAGAGCTCAATTTCATTCATTCGTTCATTCAATCGTATTTATGGAGCGCTTACTTTGGGCAGAGCTCAATTTCGTTCATTCATTCATTCATTCAATCGTATTTATGGAGCGCTTACTTTGGGCAGAGCTCAATTTCATTCATTCGTTCATTCAATCGTATTTACAGAGCGCTTACTTTGGGCAGAGCTCAATTTCGTTCATTCATTCATTCAATCGTATTTACAGAGCGCTTACTTTGGGCAGAGCTCAATTTCATTCATTCATTCATTCAATCAATCGTATTTATGGAGCGCTTACTGTGTGCAGAGCACTGGACTAAGCGCTTGGGAAGTCCAAGTTGGTGACATAGAGAGACGGGCCCTACCCGACAGCGGGCTCACAGGCTAGAAGGGGGAGACAGACAACATAACAAAACATATTAACAAAATAAAATCAATAGAATAAACATGTACAAGTAAAATAAATAGATTAATAAATGTGGACAAACATATATACATATATGCAGGTGATATGCTGACTGAATGTTTGCCTCCGTCTCCTCAGGGCAGCTGTTCCACTTAATAATTAAAAAAAGACAAAATAGAAGAACATACCAAGCGTGATCCAGTCCTCTCGGATCTGTTCTGCCGTCATATTCTTCTTCAAAGCCCCTAGAAATGGAGGGAGTCCCCACAGATTTACAATACGACGTTTTAATTAATATGGTATTTGTACCTATCTATTCTATTTATTTTATTTTGTTAGTATGTTTGGTTTTGTTCTCTGTCTCCCCCCTTTTAGACTGTGAGCCCACTGTTGGGTAGGGACCGTCTCTATATGTTGCCAACTTGTCCTTCCCAAGCGCTTAGTCCAGTGCTCTGCACACAGTAAGCGCTCAATAAATACGATTGATGATGATGATGATTTGTTATGCGCTTACTACATGCCAAGCACTGTTCTAAGCGCGGGGGGGAGATACCAGGTGATCAGGTTGTCCCCCGTGGGGCTCCCAGCCTTCACCCCCATTTTCCAGGTGAGGGAACTGAGGCCCAGAGAAGTGACTTGCCCACGGTCACACAGCGGATGAGTGGCGGAGCCGGGATTAGAACCCACGACCTCGGACTCCCAAGCCCGGGCTCTTAATGAGCCACGCTGCTTCTCTGTGCCAAACACTGTACTAAGCACTGGGGGAGGTCCAAAATCAGAAGCAGCGTGGCTCAGTGGAAAGAGCCCGGGCTTTGGCGTCAGAGGTCGTGGGTTCAAATTCCGGCTCCTTCAATTGTCAGCTGGGTGACTTTGGGCGAGTCACTTCACTTCTCTGGGCCTCAGTTCCCCCATCTGGAAAATGGGGATGAAGACTGCTAGCCCCCTGTGGGACAACCTGATCACCTTGTATTCTCCCCAGCGCTTAGACAGTGCTTTGCGCATAGTAAGCGCTTAATAAATGCCGTTATTATTATTATTATCTGGTTCCATTGAGGGCGGGGATTATTATTATTATTATTATTATTATTATTATTATTAGGTCCCTCTGAGGGCAGGGGGTCACCATCTAAGGCGGAGGGGGAACGAGGATGGAATCTCCCTTTCGCAGATGAGGGCGAGGATGGTGTCTACTGAACATACTGGACTCTCCCGAGCGCTCAGTCCAGTGGCCCCGATCGATCTCCGGCTGGCTGGCATTCATTCATTCACTCACTCATTCATTCAGTCGTATTTATTGAGCGCTGACTGTGTGCGGAGCACCGTACTAAGCGCTTGGGAAGTCCAAGTCGGCAGCATCTAGAGACGGGCCCTACCCAACAGCGGGCTCACAGTCTAGAAGGGGGAGACGGACAACGAAACAAAACACGGTGACGGGTGTCAAGTCGTCAGAAAAATAGAATTAAAGCTAGACGCGTATCATTAACAAAATAAATAGGAAATATGGACAAGTTAAAATCGAGTGATAAATCTGTATAAACATATAGACGGGGGCTGTGGGGAGGGGAAGGAGAGGACTGTTGTCTCTATATGTTGCCAACTTGGACTTCCCAAGCACTTAGTCCAGTGCTCTGCACACAGTAAGCGCTCCCTTCAAGGCCCTGCTGAGAGCTCACCTCCTCCAGGAGGCCTTCCCAGACTGAGCCCCTTCCTTCCTCTCCCCCTCGTCCCCCTCTCCGTCCCCCCCATCTTCCCTCCTTCCCTTCCCCACAGCACCTGTATATATGTATATATGTTTGTACATATTTTTTACTCTATTTATTTATTTATTTATTTTATTTGTACATATCTATTCTATTTATTTTATTTTGTTAGTATGTTTGGTTTTGTGCTCTGTCTTCCCCTTTTAGACTGTGAGCCCACTGTTGGGTAGGGACTGTCTCTAGATGTTGCCAATTTGTACTTCCCAAGCGCTTAGTACAGTGCTCTGCACATAGTAAGCGCTCAATAAATACGATTGATGATGATGATGAAAATAAATAGAATAGTAAATATGGACAAGTTAAAATCGAGTGATAGATCTGTACGAACATATAGACGGGGGCTGCGGGGAGGGGAAGGAGAGGACTGTTGTCTCTAGATGTTGCCAACTTGGACTTCCCAAGCGCTTAGTCCAGTGCTCTGCACACAGTAAGCGCTCAATAAATACGACTGATCGATGGAAAAAGGGGGCTCAGTGTGGGAAGGCTTCTTGGAGGAGGTGAGCTGGCCAAGCTGGCCCAGTGGCTACTCACCCTGGGGCAGGAGGAGCAGGGTTTTCGTCAGGTTCTTCAGGGATGCCAGGCTGAGCTGATGGGCCAGGGCCAAATCCGACAGCTGCCCCAAAAACCTCTCCACCTACAGCGGGAGACACCACACATAATAATAATAAATAATAATAATAATAATAATAATAATAATAATGGCTTTTAAGCGCTTACTATGTGCGAAGCACCGTTCTAAGCGCTGGGGAGGATACAAGGTGACCAGGTTGCCCCCCGTGGGGCTCCCAGTCTTCACCCCCATTTGACGGATGAGGTCACTGAGGCCCGGAGAAGGTCACGCAGCTGACAACCGGTGGAGCCGGGATTTGAACCCATGGCCTCTGACTCCCAAGCCCGGGCTCTTTCCATCGAGCCACGCTGCTTCTCTCTTATGTTATTTTGTTAGTATGTTTGGTTTTGTTCTCTGTCTCCCCCTTTTAGACTGTGAGCCCACTGTTGGGTAGGGACCGTCTCTATATGTTGCCAACTTGGACTTCCCAAGCGCTTAGTACAGTGCTCTGCACATAGTAAGCGCTCAATAAATACGATTGATGATGATGATGATGATGATGTTCACATCCAGTCCCCAACCGGGCCTCCGTTGCCCAGAGGCGGTGCGGCTCAGTGGGTACAGAGAAGCAGCGTGGCTCAGTGGAAAGAGCCCGGGCTTTGGAGTCAGAGGTCGTGGGTTCAAATCCCTGCTCTGCCAATTGTCAGCTGTGTGACTTTGGGCAAGTCACTTCGCTTCTCTGGGCCTCAGTTACCTCATCTGTAAAATGGGGATTAAGACTGTGAGCCCCCAGTGGGACAACCTGATCACCTTGTAACCTCCCCAGCGCTTAGAACAGTGCTTTGCACATAGTAAGCGCTTAATAAATGCCATTATTATTATTACAGCCCGGGCCTGGGAATATCGGGAAGGACCTGGGTTCCCGTCCCGGCTCCGCCCCTTGTCGGCCGGGTGACCCTGGGCCGGTCATTTCCCTTCTCCGGGCCTCAGTTCCCTCCTCTGTGAAATGGGGAATAAGACTGTGAGCCTCCCGACTGTGGGACGGGGACCGTGTCCAACCGGATTGACTTGGATCTCCGCGGGGCGTTCAGAACAGTGCTCGGCACACAGCAGGCCGAGCACCATCATCATCATCGTGGTCAGAGGTCATGGGGTCTAATCCCACCCCCGCCACTTATATATATATATATATATATATATATATATATATATAATGGCATTTATTAAGCGTTTACTATGTGCAAAGCACTGTTCTAAGCGCTGGGGTGGATACAAGGTAATCAGGTTGTCCCATGTGGGGCTCACAGTCTTCATCCCCATTTTCCAGATGAGGTAACTGAGGCCCAGAGAAGTGAAGTGACTTGCCCAAAGTCACCCAGCTGACAATTGGCAGAGCCAGGATTTGAACCCACAGCCTCTGACTCCAAAGCCCGGGCTCTTTCCACTGAGCCACGCTGCTTCTCTTATCAGCTCTGTGAGTCTGGGCAAGTCACTTCACTTCTCTGCGCCTCAGTTCCTTCCTCTGTAAAATGGGGATGAAGACAGCGAGCCCCATGGGGGACAACCTGATTAGCCTGTAAAAATAATAATAATAAGGTTGGCATTTATTAAGCGCTTACTATGTGCCAAGCACTGTTCTAAGCGCTGGGGAGGTTATAAGGTGATCAGGTTGTCCCACAGGGGGCTCACAGTCTTAATCCCCATTTTACAGATGAGGGAACTGAGGCACAGAGAAGTGAAGTGACTTGCCCAAAGTCACACAGCTGACAATTGGTGGAGTCGGGACTTGAACCCATGACCTCCGACTCCAAAGCCCATGCTTCTTTCACTGAGCCACACTGCTGTATCTACCCGAGGGCTTAGACCAGCGCTTGGCACATAGTAAGCGCTTAACAACTACCATCATGATTATTATGCCATTATTATTGTTATTATTCATTCATTCAATCATATTCATTGAGCGCTTACTGTGTGCAGAGCACTGAACTAAGCACTTGGGAAGTACAAGTTGGCAACAGATAGATACAGTCCCTACCCAACAATGGGCTCCCAATCTAGAAGGGGGGGACGGACAACGAAACAAAACATGTGGATGGGTGTCAGGTCATCAGAATAAATAGAAGTAAAGCTAGATGCACGACATTAACAAAATAAATAGAATAGTAAATATATTAAATATATTTTTAATATATAAACATATAAAGCTAGATGCACATCATTAACAAAATAGAATAGTGCATACATTAAATATATTTTAATATGTAAATATATATTTAACAAAATTAATAGAATAGTAAATATTTCAAATATATTTTAATATATAAATATATTAAATATAAATATATTGAATAGTAAGTCAAATAAATAGAGGAATAAATCTGTACAAACATAGATCCAGGTGCTGTGGGGAGGGGAAGGAGGTAGGGTGGTGGGGATGGGGAGGGGGAGAGGAAAAAGGGGGCTGAGTGTGGGAAGGCCTCCTGGAGGAGGTGAGCTCTCAGTAGGGCTTTGAAGGGAGGAAGAGGGATAGCGTGGCGGATGTGCGAGGGAGGGAATTCCGGGCCAGGGGGAGGACGGGGGCCGGTGGTCGACGGCGGGACGGGCGAGAAGGAGGTACAATCAATCAATCAATTGTATTTATTGAGCGCTTACTGTGTGCAGAGCACTGGACTAAGCGCTTGGGAAGTCCAAGTTGGCACAAGGTACAGTGAGGAGGTGAGCGGCAGAGGATTATTACGGGTGATTATGATCACCATCCCCAATCCCCGGCCATCCCTTTCCCTCTCCCCTTCCCCTGGGACCCCCTCAACTCTCTGGGGGAAAATGAGGTACAATCAATCAATCAATCAATCGTATTTATTGAGCGCTTACTGTGTGCAGGGCACTGGACTAAGCGCTTGGGAAGTACAAGTTGGCACAGGGTACAGTGAGGAGGTGAGCGACAGAGGATTATTACTGGTGATTATGATCACCATCCCCGTTCCCCGGCCATCCCTTTCCCTCTCCCCTTCCCCTAGGACCCCCTCAACTCTCTGGGGGAAAACGAGGTACAATCAATCAATCAATAGTATTTATTGAGCGCTTACTGTGTGCAGGGCACTGGACTAAGCGCTTGGGAAGTACAAGTTGGCAACATAGAGAGATGGTCCCTACCCAACAGTGGGCTCACAGGCTAGAAGGGGGAGACAGAGAACAAAACAAATTAACAAAATAAAATAAAGAGAATAAATATGTACAAATAAAATAGAGTAATAAATAGTACAGTGCTCTGCACATAGCGCTCAATAAATACGATTGATGATGTACAAACATATATACATATATACAGGAGTAGTTATTTTTCCATATGTACAGAAGACTGGACGCTCTTCTGGGACCCTTCAAACTTTTCCCCTCAAGTCTCTGGGGGAAAACGAGGTAAAATCAATCAGTCAGTCGTATTTATTGAGTGCTTACTGTGTGCAGAGCACTGGACTAAGCGCTTGGGAAGTACAAGTTGGCAACATATAGAGACGGTCCCTACCCAACAGTGGGCTCACAGGCTAGAAGGGAGAGACAGAGAACAAAACAAATTAACAAAATAAAATAAATAGAATAAATATGTAGAAACAAAATAAATAGAGTAATAAATATGTACAAACATATATACATATATACAGGAGCAGTTATTTTTCCATATGTACAGAAGGCCGGATGCTCTTCTGGGAACCTTCAAACTTTTCCCCTCAACTCTCTGGGGGAAAACGAGGTACAATCAATCAATCAATAGTATTTATTGAGCGCTTACTGTGTGCAGGGCACTGGACTATGCGCTTGGGAAGTACAAGTTGGCAACATATAGAGGCAGTCCCTACCCAACAGTGGGCTCACAGGCTAGAAGGGGGAGACAGAGAACAAAACAAATTAACAAAATAAAATAAATAGAATAAAAATGTACAAATAAAATAGAGTAATAAATAGTACAGTGCTCTGCACATAGCGCTCAATAAATACGATTGATGATGTACAAACATATATATACATATATACAGGAGCAGTTATTTTTCCATATGTACAGAAGACTGGATGCTCTTCTGGGACCCTTCAAACTTTTCCCCTCAACTCTCTGGGGGAAAACGAGGTACAATCAATCAATCAGTCGTATTTATTGAGCGCCTACTGTGTGCAGGGCACTGGACTAAGCGCTTGGGAAGTACAAGTTGGCACTGGGTACAGTGAGGAGGTGAGCGGCAGAGGATTATTACGGGTGATTATGATCACCATCCCCATTCCCTGGCCATCCCTTTCCCTCTCCCCTTCCCCTGGGACCCCCTCAATTCTCTGGGGGAAAATGAGGTACAATCAATTAATCAATTGTATTTATTGAGTGCTTACTGTGTGCAGAGCACTGGACTAAGTGCTTGGGAAGTCCAAGTTGGCAACATGTAGAGACGGTCCCTACCCAACAGTGGGCTCACAGGCTAGAAGGGAGAGACAGAGAACAAAACAAATTAACAAAATAAAATAAATAGAATAAATATGTAGAAACAAAATAAATAGAGTAATAAATACGTACAAACATATATACATATATACAGGAGCAGTTATTTTTCCATATGTACAGAAGGCCGGATGCTCTTCTGGGAACCTTCAAACTTTTCCCCTCAACTCTCTGGGGGAAAACGAGGTACAATCAATCAATCAATAGTATTTATTGAGCGCTTACTGTGTGCAGGGCACTGGACTAAGCGCTTGGGAAGTACAAGTTGGCAACATAGAGAGACGGTCCCTACCCAACAGTGGGCTCACAGGCTAGAAGGGGGAGACAGAGAACAAAACAAATTAACAAAATAAAATAAATAGAATAAAAACGTACAAATAAAATAGAGTAATAAATATGTACAAACATATATACAGGTGCAGTTATTTTTCCATATGTACAGAAGGCCGGATGCTCTTCTGGGAACCTTCTAACTTTTCCCCTCAACTCTCTGGGGGAAAACGAGGTACAATCAATCAATCAGTCGTATTTATTGAGCGCTTACTGTGTGCAGAGCACTGGACTAAGCGCTTGGGAAGTACAAGTTGGCACAGGGTACAGTGAGGAGGTGAGCGACAGAGGATTATTACGGGTGATTGTGATCACCATCCCCATTCCCTGGCCACCCCATTCCCTCTCCCCTTCCCCTGGACCCCGTCAACTCTCTGGGGGAAATGAGGTACAATTAATCAATCAACCAATCGTATTTATTGAGCGCTTACTGTGTGCAAGGCACTGGACTAAGCGCTTGGGAAGTCCAAGTTGGCACAGGGTACAGTGAGGAGTCGAGTGACAGAGGATTATTACGGGTGATTATGATCACCATCCCCGTTCCCCGGCCATCCCTTTCCCTCTCCCCTTCCCCTGGGACCCCCTCAACTCTCTGGGGGAAAATGAGGTACAATCAATCAATCAATCAATCGTATTTATTGAGCGCTTACTGTGTGCAGAGCACTGGACTAAGCGCTTGGGAAGTCCAAGCTGGCACAGGGTACAGTGAGGAGGTGAGCGACGGAGGATTATTACGGGTGATTATGATCACCATCCCCATTCCCTGGCCATCCCTTTCCCTCTCCCTGTCCCCTGGGACCCCCTCACCTCTTTGGGCTCGAGGAGGAGGCGGAAGACCACGTCCGTCAGGGCGGAGAATTGCTGTGGAGAGAAGGAAATGTCAGGAATCGGATGCCACCATCGCCTCCTTCCACCCGAATGGGTGGTGAGGCCTAGTGGGAAGGCCTGGGTTTGGATTTGTCCCCCCTTTTCCCCCCAACTTTCCTTCAGCTTCACGGCCTTTATGTCCAGATCCATTCCCTAAGGCCTACGTTTTCATTCAGTCCTATTTATTAAGCGCTTACCGTGTGCAGAGCACTGTACTGAGCGCTTGGGAAGTCCAAGTTGGCAACATATAGGGACGGTCCCGACCCACCAAGGGGCTCACGGTGGTGAATGAGGAAGATTTCCTAGAAGTGGTGAGGGCCTTGGGAGTAATAAATCCGTCCAAACATATATCCAGATATACGGGTGCTGTGGGGAAGGGAAGGAGGTAAGGCGGGTGGGGATGGAGAGGGGGACGAGGGGGAGACAGAGAACCAAACCAAACATATTAACAGAATAAAATAAATAGAATAAATATGTATAAGTAAAATAGAGTAATAAATCCGTACAAACATCTATCCATATATCCAGGTGCTGTGGGGAAGGGAAGGAGGTAAGGCGGGGGGGATGGAGAGGGAGAGGAAGGAGGGGGCTCAGTCTGGGAAGGCCTCCTGGAGGAGGTGAGCTCTCGGTAGGGCCTTGAAGGGAGGAAGAGAGCTAGCTTGGCGGATCAACCAATCAATCCATCAATCAATCAATCGCATTTATTGAGCGCTTACTGAGTGCAGAGCACTGGACTAAGCGCTTGGGAAGTCCAAGTTGGCAACATCTAGGGACGGTCCCTACCCAACAGTGGGCTCACAGTCTAGAAGCGGGAGACAGACAACAAAATAAAACATGTTAACAGAATTAAATAAATAGAATAGATATGTACGAGTAAAGTAGAGTAATAAATATGTACAAATATCCATATATACAGGTGCTGTGGGGAAGGGAAGGAGGTAAGACGGGGGGGATGGAGAGGGGAGGAGGGGGAGACAGAGAACCAAACCAAACGTATTAACAGAATAAAATAAATAGAATAGATATGTACAAGTAAAATAAATAAATAGGGTAATAAATATGTACAAACATCTATCCATATATCCAGGTGCTGTGGGGAAGGGAAGGAGGTAAGGCGGGGGGGATGGAGAGGGGGAGGAGGGGGAGACAGAGAACAAAACCAAACATATTAACAGAATAAGATAAATAGAATAGATATGTACAAGTAAAAGGAATAAATAGAGTAATAAATCCGTACAAACATATATACATATATCCGGGTGCTGTGGGGAAGGGAAGGAGATAAGGCGGGGGGGATGGGGAGGGGGAGGAGGGGAGACAGAGAACCAAACCAAACGTATTAACAGAATAAAATAAATAGAATAGATATGTACAAGTAAAATAAATAAATAGAGTAATAAATACGTACAAACATCTATCCATATATCCAGGTGCTGTGGGGAAGGGAAGGAGGTAAGGCGGGGGGGATGGAGGGGGGAAGGAGGGGGAGACAGAGAACAAAACAAACGTATTAACAGAATAAAATAAATAGAATAGATATGTACAAGTAAAATAAATAAATAGAGTAATAAATCCGTACAGACGTCTATACATCTATACAGGTGCTGTGGGGAAGGGAAGGAGGTAAGGCGGGGGGGATGGAGAGGGGGAGGAGGGGGAGACAGAGAACAAAATAAAACATATTAACAGAATAAAATAAATAGAATAAATATGTATAAGTAAAATAAATAAATAGAGCAATAAATATGTACAAACATCTATCCATATATCCAGAGGCTGTGAGGAAGGGAAGGAGGTAAGGCGTGGGGGATGGAGGGGGGAGAAGGGGGAGACAGAGAACAAAACAAAACATATTAACAGAATAAAATAAATAGAATAAATATGTACAAGTAAAATAAATAAATAGAGTAATAAATACGTACAAACATCTATCCATATATCCAGGTGCTGTGGGGAAGGGAAGGAGGTAAGGCGGGGGGGATGGAGGGGGGAAGGAGGGGGAGACAGAGAACAAAACAAACGTATTAACAGAATAAAATAAATAGAATAGATATGTACAAGTAAAATAAATAAATAGAGTAATAAATCCGTACAAACGTCTATACATCTATACAGGTGCTGTGGGGAAGGGAAGGAGGTAAGGCGGGGGGGATGGAGAAGGGGAGGAGGGGGAGACAGAGAACAAAATAAAACATATTAACAGAATAAAATAAATAGAATAAATATGTATAAGTAAAATAAATAAATAGAGCAATAAATATGTACAAACATCTATCCATATATCCAGAGGCTGTGAGGAAGGGAAGGAGGTAAGGCGGGGGGGATGGAGGTGGGGGGGGACAGAGAACAAAACCGAACATATTAACAGAATAAAATAAATAGAATAAATATGTATAAGTAAAATAAATAAATAGAGCAATAAATATGCACAAACATCTATCCATATATCCATAGGCTGTGAGGAAGGGAAGGAGGTAAGGCGCGGGGGATGGAGAGGGGGAGGAGGGGGAGACAGAGAACAAAACATATTAACAGAATAAAATAAATAAATATGTACAAGTATAATACATCAATAAATAGAATAATAAATCCGTACAAACAACTGTCCATCTATCCAGGTGCTGTGGGGAAGAGAAGGAGGTAAGGCGGGGGGGATGGAGAGGGGGAGGACGGGGACGGGGAGACAGAGAACAAAACCAAACATATTAAAAGAATAAAATAAATATGTATAAGTAAAATAAATAAATAGAGTAATAAATCCGTACAAACATCTATACATCTATCCAGGTGCTGTGGGGAAGGGAAGGAGGGAAGGCGGGGGGGATGGAGAGGGGAGACAGAGAACAAAATAAAACATATTAACAGAATAAAATAAATAGAATAAATATGTATAAGTAAAATAAATAAATAGAGCAATAAATATGTACAAACATCTATCCATATATCCAGAGGCTGTGAGGAAGGGAAGGAGGTAAGGCGTGGGGGATGGAGGGGGGAGAAGGGGGAGACAGAGAACAAAATAAAACATATTAACAGAATAAAATAAATAGAATAAATATGTATAAGTAAAATAAATAGAGTAATAAATATGTACAAACATCTATCCATCTATCCAGGTGCTATGAGGAAGGGAAGGAGGTAAGGCGCGGGGGATGGAGAGGGGGAGGAGGGGGAGACAGAGAACAAAACATATTAACAGAATAAAATAAATAAATATGTACAAGTATAATACATCAATAAATAGAATAATAAATCCGTACAAACATCTATCCATCTATCCAGGTGCTGTGGGGAAGAGAAGGAGGTAAGGCGGGGGGGATGGAGAGGGGGAGGAGACAGAGAACAAAACCAAACATATTAAAAGAATAAAATAAATATGTATAAGTAAAATAAATAAATAGAGTAATAAATCCGTACAAACATCTATCCATCTATCCAGGTGCTGTGGGGAAGGGAAGGAGGGAAGGCGGGGGGGATGGAGAGGGGAGACAGAGAACAAAACGTATTACCAGAATAAAATAAATGGAACAGATAGGTACAAGTAAAAGAAATCAATAGAGTAATAGCGCTTGAGCGCTTCCTGTGTGCAGAGCACTGTAGTAAGCGGTTGAGCAGTGTAGTAAGCGCTTAGGAGGCCGTAGGGTTTGGGCCAGGCCTCCCCTCCCCCCCCCCGGTGGGGCGCGTGCCCGCGGCACCTGGTGTGGGAGCTGGTTGAGGCCGTGCACGTGCCCGCCCACCGACTCCGGGACCGGGGCCCCGCTGAAATGGAGCCGCGCCATCCCCGCCAACGCCGCTCGCCCGGACCCGCCCGGCCTCCGCCAATCAGGGCCCGGCTCACACGGGACACGCCCCCTCCGTAACAAGGTCTCCGCCAATCAGGGCGCGGCTCACACGGGACAAGCCCCTCCGTATCCGCGCGCTGGCCTCCGCCAATCAGGGCCCGGCTCACACGGGACAAGCCCCTCCGTATCCGCGCGCTGGCCTCCGCCAATCAGGGCCCGGCTCACACGGGACACGCCCCTCCGTGCCGCGGCCTCCGCCAATCAGGGCCCGGATCACACGGGACACGCCCCTCCGTACCCGCGCGCCAGCCTCCGCCAATCAGGGCCCGGCTCACACGGGACACGCCCCTCCGTACCCAGGCCTCCGCCAATCAGGGCGCGGCTGCCACAGGGGACGCCCCTCCGCACCCGCGCGGCCTCCGCCAATCAGGGCCCGGCTCCGACAGGACAAGCCCCTCCCTACCTGCGACCCGGCCTCCGCCAATCATGGCGCGGCTCACACGGGACACGCCCCTCCGTACCCGCGCGGCCTCCGCCAATCAGTGCCCGGCTCACACGGGACACGCCCCTCCCTACTCGGGACCCGGCCTCCCCCAATCAGGGTCCGGCTCTCACGGGACACGCCCCTCCGTACCACCGCCTCCACCAATCAGGGCCCGGCTCCGACAGGACAAGCCCCTCCCTACCCGCTACCCGGCCTCCGCCAATCAGGGAGCGGCTCACATGGGACACGCCCCTCCGTACCGCGGCCTCCGCCAATCAGGGCCCGGCTCCGACGGGACACGCCTCTCCCTACTCGGGACGCGGCCTCCGCCAATCAGGGACCGGCTCCCACAGGACAAGCCCCTCCCTACCCGCGACCCGGCCTCCGCCAATCATGGCGCGGCTCACACGGGACACGCCCCTCCGTACCGCGGCCTCCGCCAATCATCAGGGCGCGGCTCCCACGGGACACGCCCCCTCCGTAACAAGGTCTCCGCCGATCAGGGCGCGGCTCACACGGGACACGCCCCTCCGTACCCAGGCCTCCGCCAATCAGGGCGCGGCTGCCACAGGGGACGCCCCTCCGCCCCCGCGCGGCCTCCGCCAATCAGGGCCCGGCTCCGACAGGACAAGCCCCTCCCTACCCGCGACCCGGCCTCCGCCAATCAGGGAGCGGCTCACATGGGACACGCCCCTCCGTACCGCGGCCTCCGCCAATCAGGGCCCGGCTCCGACGGGACACGCCTCTCCCTACTCGGGACGCGGCCTCCGCCAATCAGGGACCGGCTCCCACAGGACAAGCCCCTCCCTACCCGCGACCCGGCCTCCGCCAATCATGGCGCGGCTCCCACGGGACACGCCCCTCCGCCCCCGCGCGGCCTCCGCCAATCAGTGCCCGGCTCACATGGGACACGCCCCTCCCTACTCGGGACCCGGCCTCCGCCAATCAGGGTCCGGCTCACACGGGACACGCCCCCTCCGTAACAAGGTCTCCGCCAATCAGGGCGCGGCTCACACGGGACACGCCCCTCCGTACCGCGGCCTCCGCCAATCACGGCGCGGCTGCCACAGGGGACGCCCCTCCGCACCCGCGCGGCCTCCGCCAATCAGGGAGCGGCTCACATGGGACACGCCCCTCCGTACCGCGGCCTCCGCCAATCAGGGCCCGGCTCCGACGGGACACGCCTCTCCCTACTCGGGACGCGGCCTCCGCCAATCAGGGCCCGGCTCCCACAGGACAAGCCCCTCCCTACCCGCGACCCGGCCTCCGCCAATCATGGCGCGGCTCACACGGGACACGCCCCTCCGTACCGCGGCCTCCGCCAATCATCAGGGCGCGGCTCCCACGGGGCACGCCCCTCCGTACGGCGGCCTCCGCCAATCAGGGCGCGGCTCCCACGGGACACGCCCCTCCGCCCCCGCGCGGCCTCCACCAATCAGTGCCCGGCTCACATGGGACACGCCCCTCCCTACTCGGGACCCGGCCTCCGCCAATCAGGGTCCGGCTCTCACGGGACCCGCCCCTCCGTGCCGAGTCCTCCGCCAATCAGGGCGCGGCTCACACAGGGCACGCCCCTCCGTACCCGCGCGGCCTCCGCCAATCAGGGAACGGCTCCGACTGGCCGCGCCCCTCCTTAATCGCGCCCCGCCCTCCGCCAATCAGGGCCCGGCTCACACGGGACACGCCCCTCCGTGCCGCGGCCTCCGCCAATCAGAGCCCGGCTACTACGGACCACGCCCCTCCACGGCCGCCCACGCCCCCCCGTACCCGCCTCTGACAGGCCACGCCCCTCCCTATTCGCGACCCGGCCTCCGCCAATCAGGGCCTGGCTCCCACGGGGCACGCCCCTCCGAACCCGCGCGGCCTCCGCCAATCA
This sequence comes from Tachyglossus aculeatus, assembly GCF_015852505.1. NCBI lineage: Eukaryota > Metazoa > Chordata > Mammalia > Monotremata > Tachyglossidae > Tachyglossus > Tachyglossus aculeatus. The sequence continues at coordinate 36,723,006 of NC_052073.1, forward strand.
GGGCCCTGCTCCGACAGGCCACGCCCCTCGCCCCCCGCGCCGGTCTCCGCCAATCAGGTCCCGGCTCCGACAGGCCACGCCCCTCCGTACCCGCGTCAGCCTCCGCCAATCCGCGCCCCGCTTTAAAAAAAGGTATTTGTAAGCGCTTACTAAGTTCATTCATTCATTCATTCATTCATTCATTCATTCATTCATTCATTCATTCATTCATTCATTCATTCATTCATTCATTCATTCATTCATTCATTCATTCGTATTTATTGAGCGCTTACTGTGTGCAGAGCACTGGACTAAGCGCTTGGAAAGTCCAAGTCGACAACATAGAGAGCCGGTCCCTACCCAACAGCGGGCTCACAGTCTTGAAGGGGGAGACAGACAACAAAACAAAACATATTCACAAAATAGAATAAATAGAATAAATTTGTACAAATAAAATAAATAAATAGAGTGATAAATACGTACAAACATGAGCCCACTGTTGGGTAGGGACCGTCTCTAGATGATGCCAACTTGTACTTCCCAAGCGCTTAGTACAGCGCTCTGCACACAGTAAGCACTCAATAAGTACGATTGAATGAATGAATGAATATATACATATATACAGGTAATACCAATAATAACAGTAATAATAATGATGGCATTTGTTAAGCGCTTACTATGTGCCAAGCACTGTTCTAAGCGCTGAATAATAATAATGATGGAATTTATTAAGCGCTTACTATGTGCCAAGCACTGTTCTAAGCGCTGGGTGGGGGGTTACAAGGTGATCAGGTTGTCCCACATGGGGCTCACAGTTTTAATCCTCATTTTACAGCGTGGCTCAGTGGAAAGTGGCCGAGGCGGGATTAGAACCCACGGCCTCTGACCCCCAAGCCCGGGCTCTTGCCCGCTAAGCCATCTTTCAAGGCCAATCAATCAATCAATCAGTCATATTTATTGAGCGCTTACTGTGTGCAGAGCACTGTACTAAGCGCTTGGGAAGTACAAGTTGGCAACATATAGAGACAGTCCCTACTCAACAGTGGGCTCACAGTCTAGAAGGGGGAGACAGAAAACAAAACCAAACATATTAACAAAATAAAATAAATAGAATAGATATGTACAAGTAAAATAAATAAATAAATAGAGTAATAAATATGTACAAACATATATACATATATATATATATATATATATACATATATACAGGCCATTCATTCATTCAATCGTATTTATTGAGCACTTACATTTATTGACATTTATTGACATTTATTTATTATTTATTTATTGTAAGATTTACATCTTACCTCCTTCTCTTCCCCACAGCACCTGTATATATGTATATATGTTTGTACATATTTATTACTCTATTCATTTATTTATTTATTTTACTTGTACATATCTATTCTATTTATTTTATTTTATTAGTATGTTTGGTTTTGTTCTCTGTCTCCCCCTTTTAGACTGTGAGCCCACTGTGGGGTAGGGACCGTCTCTATATGTTGCCAACTTGGACTTCCCAAGCGCTAAGTCCAGTGCTCTGCACACAGTAAGCGCTCAATAAATATGATTGATTGATTGATTGATTGATTGAGCACCTGCACTGTGCTAGGTGCTTGGGAGAGTCCAATAAAGTTCGTGACTCTGTGGAAAGAGCACTAATGTGCCTATCTTTAAATTCTTATTATCAATTACTTATTTATTTCTACTAATGCTTGTCTCCCCGGCTAGACTGTCAGCTAGTTATGGGTAGAGAACAGCTAATTCTGTTGTAGCGTCCTCTCCCTAGTGCTTAGTACAGCGCCCTGCACATAGCGAGCACTCAATAAATACCACCGATTAAATTCCATCGACCGACTCACTGATTGAACGAGGAGGGGAGTCAGTCAGTGGAATTTATTGAGCACTTGTTCCGCGCAGAGCGCTGTTTTGAGGCCCGTCTCCCCAGCTGACGAGTGGCGGAGCCGGGATTTGAACCCACGACCTATGACTCCCAAGCCCGGGCTCTTTCCATTGAAAAACAGGGTGGCTCAGTGGAAAGAGCCCGGGCTTGGGAGGCAGAGGTGGTGGGTTCTAATCCCGACTCCGCCCCTTGTCAGCTGGGTGACTTTGGGCAAGTCACTTCCTTTCTCCGGGCCTCAGTTCCCTCATCTGGAAAATGGGGATGAAGACTGGGACAACCTGATCGGCTTGTATCCCCCCCAGCGCTTAGAACAGTGCTTGGCACATAGTAAACGCTTAATAAATGCCATCATTATCATTATTATTATTATTATTGAGCCACGCTGCCTCTCTTAATCAATCAGTCGTATTTATCGAGCCCCCTAGACTGTCAGCTACTTGTGGGCAGGGAATGTCCCTGCTGACTCTGTTGGACTCTCCCAAGCGCTTAGTACGGTGCTCTGCACCCAGAAAATTATCAATAAATGATAATGTTTTGTTTTGTTGTCTGTCTCCCCCTTCTAGACTGTGAGCCCGCTGTCAGGTAGGGACCGTCTCTAGATGTTGCCAACTTGGACTTCCCAAGCGCTTAGTCCAGTGCTCTGCACTCAGTCAGTGCTCAATAATAACAATAATAATAATAATAATAATGCTGGTATTTGTTAAGCGCTTACTATGTGCAAAGCACTGTTCTAAGCGCTGGGGGGAACACAAGGAGATGAGGTTGTCCCATGTGGGGCTCACAGTCTTAATTCCCATTTTACAGATGAGGGAACTGAGGCACAGAGAAGTGAAGTGACTTGCCCAAGGTCACACAGCAGACATTTATTTATTTATTTTACTTGTACATATCTGTTCTATTTATTTTATTTTGTTAGTATGTTTGGTTTTGTTCTCTGTCTCCCCCTTTTAGACTGTGAGCCCACTGTTGGGTAGGGACTGTCTCTATATGTTGCCAACTTGTACTTCCCAAGCGCTTAGTACAGTGCTCTGCACACAGTAAGTGCTCAATAAATGTGATTGATTGATTGATGTGGGGGAGGCGGAATTCGAACCCATGGCCTCTGACTCCCAAGCCCGCGCTCTTTCCACTGAGCCACGCTGCTTCTCTAATACAACTGACTGACTGAATGAATCTAGCTGTAATTCTATTTATTCTGATGATTTTGACACCCATCCACACAGTAAGTGCTCAATAATAATAATAATAATAATAATAATAATAATAATAATAATGGCATTTATTAAGCACTAACTATGTGTAAAGCACTGTTCTAAGCGCAGGGGAGGTTACAAGGCAATCTGGTTGTCCCTCGGGGGGCTCACAGTCTTAATCCCCATTTTACAGATGATATATATATATATATATATATACATATATATATGATATATATATATATATATATGTACTCACCTCCTCCAGGAGGCCTTCCCAGACTGAGCCCCTTCTTTCCTCTCCCCCTCGTCCCCCTCTCCATCCCCCCGTCTTACCTCCTTCCCTTCCCCACAGCACCTGTATATATGTATATATGGTTGTACATATTTATTACTCTATTTATTTATTTATTTATTTATTTTACTTGTACATTTCTATCCTACTTATTTTATTTTGTTGGTATGTTTGGTTCTGTTCTCTGTCTCCCCCTTTTAGACTGTGAGCCCACTGTTGGGTAGGGACTGTCTCTATGTGATGCCAACTTGTACTTCCCAAGCGCTTAGTACAGTGCTCTGCACATAGTAAGCGCTCAATAAATACGATTGATTGATTGATTGATTGATATATGTGTGTGTGTGTGTGTGTGTATGTTTGTACATATTTCTCTATTTATTTATTCGTCTTGTACATATCTATTCTATTTATTTTATTTTGTTAGTATGTTTGGTTTTGTTCTCTGTCTCCCCCTTCTAGACTGTGAGTCCGCCGTTGGGTAGGGACCGTCTCTAGATGTTGCCAACTTGGACTTCCCAAGCGCTTAGTCCAGTGCTCTGCACTCAGTCAGCGCTCAATAAATACGACTGACTGAATGAATGAATGAATCTAGCTTTAATCCTATTTATTCTGACGATTTTGACACCCGTCCACACAGTAAGCACTCAATAATAATAATAATGATGGCATTTACTAAGCGGTTACTATGTGTAAAGCACTGTTCTAAGCGCTGGGGAGGTTACAAGGCAATCTGGTTGTCCCTCAGGGGACTCACAGTCTTAATCCCCATTTTACAGATGAGGTATATATGTATTTATATATATATATATATATATATTATGTTTGTACATATTTTTATTCTATTTATTTATTTATTTTACCTGTACATATCTATTCTATTTATTTTATTTTGTTAGTATGTTTGGTTTTGTTCTCTGTCTCCCCCTTCTAGACTGTGAGCCCGCTGTGCTCTGCACACAGTAAGCGCTCAATAAATACGATTGATTGATTGATTGATTGATTGTTGGGTAGGGACTGTCTCTATATGTTGCCGACTTGGACTTCCCAAGCGCTTAGTCCAGTGCTCTGCACACAGTAAGCGCTCAATAAATACGATTGATTGATTGATTGATTGATTGATTGTTGGGTAGAGACTGTCTCTATATGTTGCCGACTTGGACTTCCCAAGCGCTTAGTCCAGTGCTCTGCACACAGTAAGCGCTCAATAAATACGATTGATTGATTGATCGATTGATTGTTGGGTAGGGACTGTCTCTATATGTTGCCGACTTGGACTTCCCAAGCGCTTAGTCCAGTGCTCTGCACACAGTAAGCGCTCAATAAATACGATTGATTGATTGATTGAGAGAAGCAGCGTGGCTCAGTGGAAAGAGCCCGGGCTTTGGAGTCAGAGGTCATGGGTTCAAATCCCGACTCTGCCAATTGTCAGCTGGGTGACTTTGGGCAAGACACTTCACTTCTCTGGGCCTCAGTGACCTCATCTGTAAAATGGGGATGAAGCCTGTCACCGTGGGACAACCTGATCACCTTGTAACCTCCCCAGCGCTTAGAACAGTGCTTTGCGCATAGTAAGCGCTTAATAAATGCCATTATTAGTATTATTATTATTATTAAGTGACTTACCCAAAGTCACCCAGCTGACAATTGGCCGAGCCGGGATTTGAACTCCAAAGCGCGGGCTCTTTTCCACTGAGCCACACTGCTTCTCAATAAATGGGACTGAATGAACGGATGAATAATTAATTGATTAATTGATTGATTAACCACATCCCCTAGCCGCTTGGGGCCTGGTGTGTCCTTCTTTTGGAGACCCAAGGTCCTTCTGATTCTTCTCTTCAACCCTGACACTTCCCCCTAACCTTTGAAACCCCCTTTTCAGATGCAGCCGAATCTCAATGGTTTTCTTATAAAATGAATAAGGCCGAACTAGGGTAAGAATGCAAGTCGCTAATGGGGGTCTTCAGCACAGAGCCCGCCCCCCTCCTCAACCCCCCCTCTCCCCTTATTTTCTTTTCCTTTTCTAATCCTGTGGCCCTAATAATAACAATCATAATAATGATGGCATTTGTTAAGCACTTACTATGCGCAGAGCACTGTTCTAAGCCCTGGGGAGGATACAAGCTGATCAGGTTGGCCCCCGTGGGGCTCCCAGTCTTCACCCCCGTTTTCCAGATCATCATCATCAATCGTATTTATGGAGCGCTTACTGTGTGCAGAGCACTGGACTAAGCGCTTGGGAAGTACAAGTTGGCAACATCTAGAGACAGTCCCTACCCAACAGCGGGCTCACAGTCTAGAAGGGGGAGACAGAGAACAAAACCAAACATACTAACAAAATAAAATAAATAGAATAGATATGTACAAGTAAAATAAATAGAGTAATAAATATGTACAAACATTTATACACATATACAGATGAGGGAACTGAGGCCCAGAGAAGGGAAGTGACAGCGTGGCCCAATGGCTCCCCCTCCTCATCCCCCCCGCCTTACCTCCTTCCCCTCTCCACAGCACCTGTATAGATGTATATATGTTTGTACGGATTTATTACTCTATTTATTTATTTTATTAGCTCTCTTCCTCCCTTCAAGGCCCTACTGAGAGCTCACCTCCTCCAGGAGGCCTTCCCAGACTGAGCCCCTTCCTTCCTCTCCCCCTCGTCCCCCTCTCCATCCCCCTCATCTTACCTCCTTCCCTTCCCCACAGCACCTGTATATATGTATATATGTTTGTACAGATTTATTACTCTATTTATTTTACTTGTACATATCTATTCTATTTATTTTATTTTGTTAGTATGTTTAGTTTTGTTCTCCATCTCCCCCTTTTTAGACTGTGAGCCCACTGTCGGGTAGGGACTGTCTCTATATGTTGCCAACTTGTACTTCCCAAGCGCTTAGTACAGTGCTCTGCACCCAATAAGCGCTCAATAAATACGATTGATTGATTGATTGATTTCTAGCCCAGCTCTTAGTACAGTGCCTGGCACATAGTAAGCGCTTAACAAATACCATCATTATTATCATTATTAATCTAATTGCCCTGTAATCTCACAACCAGATGACCCTGTACCTCCCCCAGCGCTTAGAGCAGTGCCTAGCCCATAGGACGTGCTTAACAAATACCATAATTCTTATTATTAATTATTAATCCCCATTTTACAGATGAGGGAACTGAGGCACAGAGAAGTTAAGTGGCTAACCCAAAACCGTGAGCCCCATATGGGACAGGGACTGTGTCCACCCCAATTAATTTGTTTCTAGCCCAGCTCTTAGTACAGTGCCTGGCACATAGTAAGCGCTTAACAAATACCATTTTTTTTGGGGGGTGGGGGGTCTGCTGTGTGACCTTGGGCCAGTCACTTTACTTCTTTGGGCCTCGGTGACCTCATCTGCAAAATGGGGATTGAGACCGTGAGCCCCACGTGGGACAGACCCTGTGTCCAACCCGATTTGCTTGAATCCACTCCAGCGCTTAGCGCAGCGCTTGGCATATAGTGACCGCTGAACAAATACCGCAATTATTATTATTATGACTGATCAACTTACTGCGTGGCTCAGTGGAAAGAGCCCGGGCTTTGGAGTCAGAGGTCATGGGTTCAAATCCCGGCTCCGCCGCTTGTCAGCTGTGTGACTTTGGGCACGTCACAATGTCTCTGTGCCTCAGTTCCCTCATCTGCAAAATGGGGATGAAGACTGGGAGCCCCCCGTGGGACAACCTGATCACCTTGCAACCTCCCCAGCGCTTAGAACAGTGCTTTGCGTATAGTAAGCGCTTAATAAATGCCATCATTATTGTTATCATTACTGTTCCCCATCAGAAAGATTGATAATATTGCCATGATAATGTTGCCAACTTGTACTTCCCAAGCGCTTAGTACAGTGCTCTGCACACAGTAAGCGCTCAATAAATACGATTGATGATGATAATATTCAGCAACCTGGGGGCGTCGGTCTGGGTTTCCCCTGACAGAAAAATCCCTCAGAGAGATGGGAGTCTGAGGGCGTGGGTTCTAATCCTGCTTGCTGTGTGACCTTAGGCAAGCCACTTCACTTCTCTGGGCCTCAGTTCGCTCATCTGTAAAGTGGGGATAAAGACTGTGAGCCTCCCGTGGGACAACCTGATCACCTTGTATCTCCCTCAGCGTCTAGAACAGTGCTTTGCACATAGTAATCGCTTAACAAATACTACCGTTATTATTATTATTATTCAGCGTGGATTAGTGGAAAGAGCCCGGGCTTGGGAGTCAGAGGTCCTGGGTTCTAATTCCAGCTCTGCCACTTGTCTGCTGGGTGACTTTGGTCAAGTCACTTCATTCATTCATTTATTCAATCATATTTATTGAGCGCTTACTGTGTGCAGAGCACTGGACTGAGCACTTGGAAAGTACAATAATAATAATGATGGCATTTGTTAAGCGCTTACTATGTGCAAAGCACTGTTCTAAGCGCTGGGGGGGAATACACGGTGATCAGGTTGTCCCACGTCGGGCTCACAGTCGTAATCCCCATTTTACAGATGAGGGAACTGAGGCTCAGAGAAGTTAAGTGACTTGCCCAAGGTCACCCAGCAGACATGTGGCGGAGCCCGGAATTCGAACCCATGACCTCTGACTCCAAAGCCCGGGCTCCTTCCACTGAGCCACGCTGCTTCTGTACAGCCCATTGTAGGGTAAGGACCGGCTCTATATGTTGCCAATTTGTACTTCCCAAGCGCTTAGTACAGTGCTCTGCACACAGTAAGCGCTCAATAAATACGATAAAAAATAAATAAATCCGATTGAATGAATGAATTCGGCAACAGATAGAGACAATCCCTACCCAACAGCGGGCTCACAGTCTAGAAGACTTCACTTCTCTGGGCCTCAGTTCCCTCATCTGTAAAATGGGGATCAATCAATCAATCAATCAATCAATCGTATTTATTGAGCGCTTACTATGTGCAGAGCACTGTACTAAGCGCTTGGGAAGTACAAATTGGCAACACATAGAGACAGTCCCTACCCAACAGTGGGCTCACAGTCTAAAAGATGAAGACTGGGAGCCCCACGGGGGACAACCTGATTACCTTGTATCTCCCCCAGAGCTTAGAACAGTGCTTGGCACATAGTAAGCCCTTAACAAATATCCTCATTATTATTATTATTATTATTATTATCATTATTATTATTATTATTATCATCATCATCATCATCATCATCTTAGCATCCTGAAGGGTAAGGCACAGAAGCAGCGTGGCTCAGGGGAAAGAGCCCCGGCTTTGGAGTCAGAGGTCATGGGTTCAAATCCCGGCTCCGCCACTTGTCAGCTGTGTGACTTTGGGCAAGTCACAATCAATCAATCAATCGTATTTATTGAGCGCTTACTGTGTGCAGGGCACTGTACTAAGCGCTTGGGAAGTCCAAGTTGGCAACATCTAGAGACAGTCCCTACCCAACAGCTGGCTCACAGTCTAGAAGGGGGAGACAGAGAACAAAACCAAACATACTAACAAAATAAAACTTCTCTGGGCCTCAGTTCCCTCAACTGTAAAATGGGGATAAAGACCGGGAGCCCCCCGTGGGACCACCTGATCACCTTGTAACCTCCCCAGCGCTTCGAACAGTGCTCCGCACATAGTAAGCGCTTAATAAATGCTATAAAAAAAAGTCACGTCACTTATCTAAGCCTCGCAAAATGGGGATGACGACTGTGAGCCCCACATGGGACAACCTGATCACCTTGTATCCCCTCAGCGCTTAGAACAGTGCTTGGCACATAGTGAGCGCTTAACAAATGCCATCATTATTATTATTATTATTATTATTATTATTATTGACTCAAGGGTTTTCAGGCCTCATTGTCATTCTGAAAGAGCAGAACCCTGCCTGTTCATTGAAATTTTAAGGAGGCCATTAACGCCTTTCAGGGTTTCATTGTATTCTCAAGTGGATGACCCCTGTTATTCTTGGGGAAGGGGGTTATCGTCTATTAAAGAGCCCTGAGGGTTTATCTCTGCTCTCCCTAGGCCCCCACCAGTGACCAATAGGTCCCTTAATAATTACGGTACTTGTGAAGCGCTTACTATGTGCCAAATCAATCAATCAATCAATCAATCAATCAATCGTAGAATAAATAAATATTCATTCATTCACGCATTCAATCGTATTTATCAGTAAATACGATTGAATGCGTGAATGAATGTTTATTTATTTTACTTGTACATATTTATTCTATTTATTTTATTTTGTTAATATGTTTGGTTTTGTTCTCTGTCTCCCCCTTTTAGACTGTGAGCCCGCTGTTGGGTAGGGACCATCTCTATTTTATTTTGTTAGTATGTTTGGTTTGTTCTCTGTCTGCCCCTTTTAGACTGTGAGCCCACTGTTGGGTAGGGACTGTCTCTATATGTTGCCAATTTGTACTTCCCAAGCGCTTAGTACAGTGCTCTGCACATAGTAAGCGCTCAATAAATACGATTGATGATGATGATGATGATGACCATCTCTATATGTTGCCAACTTGGACTTCCCAAGCGCTTAGTCCAGTGCTCTGCACACAGTGAGCACTCAATAAATACGATTGAATGAGTTAATGAATGAATATTTATTTATTTTACTTGTACATATGTATTCTATTTATTTTATTTTGTTAATATGTTTTGCTGTCTGTCTCCTCCTTCTAGGCTGTGAGCCCGCTGTTGGGTAGGGACCGTCTCTATATGTTGCCAACTTGGACTTCCCAAGCGCTTAGTCCAGTGCTCTGCACACAGTGAGCGCTCAATAAATACGATTGAATGAGTGAATGAATGAATATTTATTTATTTTACTTGTACATATTTATTCTATTTATTTTATTTTGTTAATATGTTTTGTTTTGCTGTCTGTCTCCTCCTTCTGGACTGTGAGCCCACTGTTGGGTAGGGACCATCTCTATATGTTGCCAACTTGGACTTCCCAAGCGCTTAGTACAGTGCTCTGCACACAGTGAGCGCTCAATAAATACGATTGAATGAGTGAATGAATGAATATTTATTTATTTTACTTGTACATATTTATTCTATTTATTTTATTTTGTTAATATGTTTTGTTTTGCTGTCTGTCTCCTCCTTCTAGGCTGTGAGCCCGCTGTTGGGTAGGGACCATCTCTATATGTTGCCAACTTGGACTTCCCAAGCGCTTAGTCCAGTGCTCTGCACACTGGGAGCGCTCAAGAAATACGACTGAATGAGTGAATGAATGAATGAATATTTATTTATTTTACTTGTACATATTTATTCTATTTATTTTATTTTGTTAATATGTTTTGTTTTGTCCTCCGTCTCCCCCTTCTAGACTGTGAGCCCCTTGTTGGGTAGGGACCGTCTCTAGATTCATTCATGCATTCAATCGTATTTATTGAGCGCTCACTGGGTGCAGAGCACTGGACTAAGCGCTTGGGAAGTCCAAGTTGGCAACACATAGAGGCGCTCCCCACCCAACAGTGGGCTCACAGTCTAGAAGGGGGAGACAGACACCAAAACAAAATTAACAAAATGAAATAAATAGAATAAATATGTACAAGTAAAATAAATAAATATTCATTCATTCACTCATTCTATCGTATTTCTTGAGCACTCACTGTGTGCAAAGCACTGGACTAGCCACTTGGGAAGTACAAGTTGGCAACATATAGAGACAGTCCCTATCCAACAGTGGGTTCACAGTCTAGAAGGGGGAGACAGACAGCAAAACAAAACATATTAACAAAATAAAATAAATAGAATAAATGTGTACAAGTAAAATAAATAAATATTCATTCATTCATTCATTCAATCGTATTTATTGAGCACTTACTGTGTGCAGAGCACTGGACTAAGCACTTGGGAAGTCCAAGTTGGCAACATCTAGAGATGGTCCCTACAGTCTAAAAGGGGGAGACAGACAGCAGAACAAAACATATTAACAAAATAAAATAGAATAAATATGTACAAGTAAAATAAATAAATATTCATTCATTCACTCATTCAATCGTATTTATTGAGCGCTTACTGGGTGCAGAGTACTGTACTAAGCGCTTGGGAAGTCCAACTTGGCAACATATAGAGACAGTCCCTACCCGACAGTGGGCCCACAGTCTAGAGGGGGGGGACAGAGAACAAAACAAAACATATTAACAAAATAAAATAAATAGAATATGCACAAATGAAATAAATAAATAAATAGAGTATTAAATACATACATACATGTGCTGTGGGGAGGGGAAGGAGGTAAGGTGGAGGGATGAAGAGGGGGAGGAGGGGGACATATATACATATGTACAGGTATATATAGAGTCATATATAAACACACACACACACACATATATATATATATTCATTCATTCAATCGTATTTATTGAGCGCTTACTGTGTGCCGACTTGTACTTTCCAAGCGCTGAGTACAGTGCTCTGCACACAGTAAGCGCTCAATAAATACGATTGAATGAAGCACTGTTCTAAGCGCTGGGGGAGATACAAGGTGATCAGGTTGTCCCCTGTGGGGCTCCCAGTCTTCCCTGAGCCTCAGTTCCCTCATCTGAAAAATGGGATGAAGACTGTGAGCCCCACGGGGGACAACCTGATCACCTCGTATCCCCCTCAGTGCTTAGAACAGCGCTTGGCACACAGCAAGCGCTTAACAAATACCATCATCATTATTCATTCATTCATTCAATCGTATTTATTGAGCGCTTACTGGGTGCAGAGCACTGGACTAAGCGATTGGAGAGTCCAAGTCGGCAACATCTAGAGACGGTCCCTACCCAATAATGGGCTCACAGTCTAGAAGGGGGAGACAAACAACAAAACAAAACATTTAGACAGGTGTCAAAATCATCATTATTATTCAAGCGCTTAGTACAGTGCTCTGCACACAGTAAGCGCTCAATAAATATGATTGAATGAACTACAGCATTTATGTGGATAGCTTATAGAGCTATAGTTTTTATTTATATTGATGCCCGGTTACTTGTTTTGATGTCTGTCTCCCCCCCCACCCGGCCCCCACCAGATTGTAAACCCACTGTGGGCAGGGAATGTCGCTCTTTATTGCTGCATTGTACTTTCTAAGCGCTTAGTCCAGTGCTCTGCACACAGTAAGCGCTCAATAAATACGATTGAATGAATGAGTGAACGAACTACACATAATCCCGGTGACCTCGGGCAATTCACTTCGCTTCTCCGGGCCTCAGTTTCCTCATCCATAAAATGGGGATGAAGACGTGGGACAGGGGCTGTGTGCAACCCGACAACACTGTATCTCCCCCAGTGCTCAGTACAGTGCCTGACGCGTAATAAGCGCTTAACAAATACCGTGAAAATACGTCTCCATGTGTAATATACGCTCTATAATATCCCTTGAATGAGACTATTCGAAAGCATGGTAGAAAGTGGAACGATTTGAGTCAGTTTCATCCTCATTTTCCTCATTTTAATCATCAGTTTCGTTATGAATCGAACTGACTAATTTGGGGCAGAATTATTTCTGCAGGAGGCGGTGAAAGCGAAGATTTGACACATGGTTAGTGTTTTTTTTTCCTTTCCTGCTCTGATAGATATCCACAGGAGAGGGAGAGGGGAAAGAGTTAGAGGCAGCGTTTCGGGGGGCTGAAAAAGATGGTTTCTCAGGGCACTTTCGCTGCCGGGTAAAAATAAGAACGATAAAAATAATGATAATAATAACAATGGCATTTATTAAGCGCTTACTATGTGCAAAGCACTGTTCTAAGCGCTGGGGGGGATACAGGGTGATCACTTTGTCCCGCATGGGGCTCACAGTCATAATCCCCATTTTACAGATGAGGTAACTGAGGCTCAGAGAAGTTAAGTGACTTGCCCAAGGTCACACAGCAGACATGTGGTGGAGCTGGGATTTGAACCCGTGACCTCTGACTCCAAAGCCTGGGCTCTTTCCACTGAGCCACGCTGCTTCTCAATAATGTTGGCATTTGATAAGCGCTTACTATGTGCAAAGCACAGTTCTAAGCGCTGGGGGGGATACAGAGTGATCAGGTTGTCCCATGTGGGGTTCACAGTCTTAATCCCCATTTTACAGGTGAGGTAACTGAGGCTCAGAGAAGTTAAGTGACTTGCCCAAGGTCACACAGCAGACAGGAAGCCCCTTCCTTCCTCTCCCCCTCGTCCCCCTCTCCATCCCCCCATTTTACCTCCTTCCCTTCCCCACAGCACCTGTATATATGTATAGATGTTTGTACATTTTTTTACTCTATTTATTTATTTATTTATTTTATTTGTACATATCTATTCTATTTATTTTATTTTGTTAGTATGTTTTGTTTTGTTCTCTCTCTCCCCCTTTTAGACTGTGAGCCCACTGTTGGGTAGGGACTGTCTCTATATGTTGCCAATTTGTACTTCCCAAGCGCTTAGTACAGTGCTCTGCACATAGTAAGCGCTCAATAAATACGATTGATGATGATGATGATGATGTGGCGGAGCCGGGATTCGAACCCATGCTCTCTGATTCCAAAGCCCAGGCTCTTTCCACTGAGCCACGCTGCTGCTGATACCGAAAGGGGATGAAGACTGTGAGCCCCACGTGGGACAACTTGATCGACTTGTATCCCCCCCAGCGCTTAGAACAGTGCTGTGCACATAGTAAGCGCTTAACAAATGCCATCATTATTATTGAGAAGCAGTGTGGCTCGGTGGAAAAGAGCCCGGGCTTTGGAGTCAGAGGTCACGGGTTCAGATCCTGCCTCTGCCACTTGTCAGCTGTGTGACTTTGGGCAAGTCACTTCACTTCTCTGGGCCTCAGTTCCCTCATCTGTCAAATGGGGATGAAGACTGTGAGTCCCACGTGGGACAACCTCATGACCTCGTATCCCCCCCAGCGCTTAGAACAGTGCTTTGCACATAGTAAGCGCTTAATAAATGCCATTATTATTATTATTAAACGTTACCAAACGTGCACGCTGTTAGAATCATAATTAAATGACTGAATAATTGAATGATATTAGAATGATAATGGAGAAGCAGGGTGGCTCAATAGAAAGGGCGGGGCTTGGGAGTCAATCAGTCAATCAATCGTATTGAGAAGCAATGAGAATCATCATCATCATCATCAATCGTATTTATTGAGCGCTTACTATGTGCAGAGCACTGTACTAAGCGCTTGGGAAGTACAAATTGGCAACATCTAGAGACAGTCCCTACCCAACAGTGGGCTCACAGTCTAAAAGGGGGAGACAGAGAACAAAACCAAACATACGAACAAAATAAAATAAATAGAATAGATATGTACAAATAAAATAAATAAATAAATAGAGGAAAAAATATGTACAAACATATATACATGTTTGTATATATATACATATATACATACATATATACATAAGAATCATATGAGTATCGATGAGAATCGTATTGAGAACCGTATGAGAAGCAGCGTGGCTCAGTGGAAAGGAGCCCGGGCTTTGGAGTCAGAGGTCGTGGGTTCAAATCCCTGCTCTGCCAATTGTCTGCTGTGTGACTTTGGGCAAGTCACTTCACTTCTCTGTGCCTCAGTTGCCTCATCTGGAAAATGGGGATTAAGACTGTGTGCCTCACGTGGGACACCTGATCACCCTGTAACCTCCCCAGCGCTTAGAACAGTGCTTTGCACATAGTAAGCGCTTAATAAATGCCATCATTATTATTATTATTATTATCTCCTCCCACCGGAGCACGCCCCTCACTCAAAGCCCCGCCCCATTCGCACTACGTCAGACCACGCCCCTCCTTCAAGCCCCGCCCCTTTCACAACATGGCAGGCCCCGCCCCCATCTTCAAGCCCCGCCCCTTCTCCGCTAATCAGACCACGCCCCTCCATCACAGCCCCGCCCCATCTCACGCTTGGCCACGCCCAGCTTCAAGCCCCGCCCATTTCCCCTCACGTCGACCACGCCCCACCCTCAAGCCCCGCTCCTTTCTCCACACGCCAGACCACGCCCCTCCTTCAAGCCCCGCCCCTTTCTCCACACGTGAGCCCACGCCCCTCCTTCAAGCCCCGCCCCTTTCTCCACACGTCAGGCCACGCCCCCTTCAGGCCCCGCCCTTTTCTCCATGCGTCAGACCACGCCCCTCCTTCAAGCCCCGCCTCTTTCTCCACACGTCAGACCACGCCCCTCCCTCAAGCCCCAGCCCTTTCCCAGCACGTCGGACCACGCCCCTCCTCCAAGCCCCGCCCCCTTTCTCTACACGTCAGGCCACGCCCCTCCTTCAAGCCCCCGCTCCTTTCTCCACACGTCAGGCCACGCCCCTCCTTCAGGCCCCGCCCCTTTCTCCACGCGTCAGACCACGCCCCTCCTCCAAGCCCCGCCTCTTTCTCCACACGTCAGACCACGCCCCTCCTTCAAACCCCACGCCTTTCCCAGCACGTCAGACCACGCCCCTCCACCAAGCCCCGCCCCTTTCTCCACCCATCAGACCACGCCCCTCCTTCAAGCCCCGCCCCTTTCTCCTCACGCCAGACCACGCCCCTTTCGTTCATTCAATCGTATTTATTGAGCGCTTACTGTGTGCAGAGCACTGTACTAAGCGCTTGGGAAGTCCAAGTTGGCAACATATAGAGACGGTCCCTACCCAACAGCGGGCTCACAGGCTAGAAGACCCCTCACTTCAGGCCCCAACGGCTCCTCAGACCACGCCCACCATCCTCATGCCACGCCCCCTTCCCTGGGTAATAATAATAATGATAATGATGGCATTTATTAAGTGCTTACTATCAATCAATCAATCGTATTTATTGAGCGCCCCTTTCACCCCCTGTCAGGCCGCGCCCACAATCCTTCAGATCCCCTCACCATCCCCCCTTCATTCATCCATTCATTCAATCAATGGTAGTTATTGAGCGCTTACTGTGTGCAGAGCACTGTACTAAGCGCCTTCAGGCCACACCCCCTTCATACCTGCTCCCCAGGCCACGCCCCATCCCCCCCCCCCCCCAGCATGGCGTACTGCCAAGAGCCCGGCTGTGGGAGTCAGAGGTCATGGGTTCAAATCCCAACTCCTCCACTTGTCTGCTGTGTGACTTTGGGTAAGTCACTTCACTTCTCTGGGCCTCAGTTCCCTCCTCTGTCAAATGGGGACGAAGACTGGGAGCCCCACTTGGGACAACCTGATCGCCTTGTATCTACCCCAGCGCTTAAAACAGTGCTTGGCACATAGTAAGCGCTTAACAAACACCATTCTTCTTCTCCTCTTCTTCATCTTCTTTTCCTTCTTCCCTCCCGTTCTTTCAGGCCTCATCCCTCCCCACTCATCAAGCTCCTCCTCAGGCCATGCCCAGTCCCTGCTCTTAATAATAGTAATAATACTAATACTACTGATAACAGTGATAATGGTATTTTGTTATGGGTTCAAATCCCACCTCCGCTGCTTGTCACCTATGTGACTTTGGGCAAGTCACTTAACATCTCTGGGCCTCAGTTTCCTCTTCTGTTAAATGGGGATGGAGACTGTGAGCCCCACAGGGGACAACCTGATCACCTTGTATCCTCCCCAGTGCTTAGAACAGTGCTTGGCACATAGTAAGCACTTAACACACCATACTTATTATCATTATTATTATTATTCCCCCCCACTCATCAAGCTCCTCCTCAGGCTATGCCCAGTCCCTGCTCTTAATAATAGTAATAATACTAACACTACTGATAATGATAATGGTATTTGGTCATGAGTTCAAATCCCAGCTCCACCGCTTGTCAGCTATGTGACTTTGGGCAAGTCACTTCACTTTTCTGGGCCTCAGTTCCCTCCTCTGTTAAATGGGGATGGAGACTGGGAGCCCCACAGGGCGCTTAGAACAGTGCTTGGCACATAGTAAGCACTTAACACACCATACTTATGATCATTATTATCATTATTATTATTATTATTATTCCTCCCCGCTCATCAAGCTCCTCCTCAGGCTACACCCAGTCCCTGCTCTTGATAATAGTAATACTACTACTACTATCATCATCAATCGTATTTATTGAGCACTTATTGTGTGCAGAGCACTGTACTAAGCGCTTGGGAAGTACAAATTGGCAACATATAGAGACAGTCCCTACCCAACAGTGGGCTCACAGTCTAAAAGGTTCACGTGTTCAAATGCCAGCTCTGCCGCTTGTCAGCTGTGTAACTTTGGGCAAGTCATAACTTTGGGCAAGTCACTTAACGTCTCTGGGCCTCAGTTTCCTCTTCTGTTAAATGGGGATGGAGACTGTGAGCCCCACAGGGGACAACCTGATCACCTTATATCCTTTCCACCGCTTAGAACAGTGCTTGGCACATAGTAAGCATTTAACAAAAACCAAAATTATGATTATTATTTGTTAAGCACTTACTTTTTAACCCCCGTTCTTAGCCCTGGGGTAGATGATGCCTGTCTACTTGTTTTATTTTGTTGTCCATCTCCCCCTTCTAGACCATGAGCCTGTTGTCGGGTAGGGACCGTCTCTAGATGTTGCCGACTTGGACTTCCCAAGTGCTTAGTCCAGTGCTCTGCCCACAGTAAGCGCTCAATAAATACGATTGAATGAATGAATGAATAAATGAATAGAAGGTAATCAGGTTGTCCCCCGTGGGGCTTCCGGTCTTCACCCCCATTTTCCAGATGAGGGAACTGAGGCCCAGAGAAGTGAAGTGACTTGCCCAAGGTCACACAGCAGATCGGGGGCTCAGTGGAAAGAATCCGGGCTTTGGAGTCAGAGGTCATGGGTTCAAATCCCACTTGTCAGCTGTGTGACTTTGGGCAGGTCACTTCACTTCTCTGGGCCTCAGTTCCCTCATCTGGAAAATGGAGATGAAGACTTGACTGTCTTCTAGACTGTGAGCCCGCTGTATATGTTTGTACATATTTTTTACTCTATTTATTTATTTTATTTGTACATATCTATTCTATTTTATTTTGTTAGTATGGTTTTGTTCTCTGTCTCCCCCTTTTAGACTGTGAGCCCACTGTCGGGTAGGGACTGTCTCTATTTGTTACCAATTTGTACTTCCCAAGCGCTTAGTACAGTGCTCTGCACACAGTAAGCGCTCAATAAATACGATTGATGATGATGATGAGTAAGCGCTCAATAAATATGATTGAATGAATGAATGAATGAAGACTGTGAGTCCCCTGTGGGACAACCTGATCACCTTGTATCCTCCCCAGCGCTTAGAACAGTGCCTGGCACATAGTAAACGCTTAACAAATGCCATTATTATTAT
Source organism: Tachyglossus aculeatus (assembly GCF_015852505.1). Lineage (NCBI taxonomy): Eukaryota > Metazoa > Chordata > Mammalia > Monotremata > Tachyglossidae > Tachyglossus > Tachyglossus aculeatus. Next base: position 36,741,574 of record NC_052073.1, read on the forward strand.
GATTATTATTTCTATTCGCCCCTTTCCCGCTCCTCAGGCCCCGCCCCCGCTCGGTTTCCCGCTCATCAGGCCCCGCCCCCATCCAGTCACCTCCTTCCTGGCCCCGCCCCCTGAGGCCCCCGGACCAATCGAGGCCCCGCCCCTCAAGGTCGGGGACCAATCACGTTTCCCCACCGTCCTAGCCCCGCCCCCCGAGGCTCCGGACCAATAGCGACCCCGCCCCCCGAGTCCCCGGACCAATCGCGTCCCCGCGCGCCAGGCTCCGCCCCCTCCGGACCCCGGACCAATCGCGGCCCCGCCTCCAGGCCCCGCCCCCTGAGTCCCCGGACCAATCGCGTTCCCCAGCGCCAGGCTCCGCCCCCTCAAGGCCCCGGACCAATCACGTCCCAGCCTTCTGGCCCCGCCCCTGAGTCCCCGCCCCAAACATTTTCCCGCCCGTCTTGGCCCCGCCCCCTCAGGTTCCGGACCAATCGCGTTTCCTCGCGGTCCTAGCTCCGCTCCCGCTCCCCAGGGTCCGCCCACTCAAGGCCCCGGACCAATGGCGATTCCCTGCGGTCCCTGCCCCGCCCCCCCCTGAGGCCCCGGATCAATCGCGTCCCGGCGCCCCAGGCCCCGCCCCACGAGGCCCCGCCCCAATCTCTTTCCAGCCCGTCCTGGCCCCGCCCCCTCAGACACCAGACCAATAGTGTCCCCGCCCCAGGCCCCTCCCCCTGAGACCCCGGACCAATCGCGTTTCCACGTGGTCCAAGGCCCCGCCCCCTAGTCCCCGCCCCCGAGGCCCCGGACCAATCGCGTTCCCGCGCGCCGGGCCCCACCCCCTCAAGGCCCCGGACCAATGGCGCTTCCCCGCGGTCCTGGCCCCGCCCACCCGCGTCCCCGGACCAATCGCGTCCCCGCGCGCCAGGCCCCGCCCTCTCATGTCTCCGGACCAATCGCGTCTCCGCGGTCTCGGCCCCGCCCCCCCAAGGCTCCGGACCAATCGCATTTCCCCGCGGTCCGGCCCCGCCCCCTCCAGGCCCCGAACCAATGGCGTTTCCCCGCCGCCGTGGCCCCGCCCGCCCGCGGCATGGGGCCAATCGCGTCCCCGCGCGCCGGGCCCCGCCTCCTCCAGTCCCCGGACCAATCACGTTTCCCCGCGCTCCCGGCCCCGCCCACCCGCGGCCCCGGACCAATCGCGTCCCCTCGCGCGAGGCCCCGCCCCCTCAAAGCCCCGAACCAATGGCGTTTCCCCGCCCACCCGCGGCCCCGGACCAATGGCGTCCCCGCGCGCCCGGCCCCGCCCCCTCCAGGCCCCGAACCAACGGCGTTTCCCCACCGTCGTGGCCCCGCCCACCCTCGCGCCCGGCCCCGCCCCTCTCCAGTCCCCGGACCAATCAGGCTTCCCCGCGCTCCCGGCCCCGCCCACCCGCGGCCCCGACCAATGGCGTCCCGGCGCGCCCGGCCCCGCCCCCTCCCGTCCCGGGACCAATCACGTTTCCCCGCGGCCCGGGCCCCGCCCCCCAGGCCCCGCCCCCTCTCCCCCGGACCAATGGCGTTTCCGCCCGTCCCCGCCCCCCGGCGGCCGCGGGCCAATGGGGTCCCCGCGTTCCCGAGGCCCCGCCCCCCGTCGGGGCTGGGGCCCCGCCCCCCTCGGGCCCCGGCGGGCGCGGGAGCGCCCCCACTCCCAGCCGCCGACACCGGGCCCCGACACAACCGCACCGGACACACAGACACACACACGCACACACACGCACACACACAAAGACACCCACGGACACACACAAACACACCGAGAGAGGCCAAGCACGCGGGTTTTTTTTCCCGGATCCCCGGTCAATGTAGGCGCCGCCGATCCCGCGCACCGCACGTGAGTGTCCGCATCCTCTTCCTCCCTCCTCCCTGCCCCCCTCAACCGCCCCTCAACCCCTCAACTCATCCTCTACACCGTGAGCCCGCTGTCGGGTTGCAACCGTCTCTAGATGTTGCCAACTTGGACTTCCCAAGCGCTTAGCACAGTGCTCTGCACGCAGTAAGCGCTCAATAAATAAGATCGATTGGTTGATCGTCTCTAGGTGTTGCCAATTTGGACTTCCCAAGCGCTTAGCACAGTGCTCTGCACGCAGTAAGTACCCAATAAATACGATTGGTTGATCGTCTTTATATGTTGCCAACTTGGACTTCCCAAGCGCTTAGTCCAGTGCTCTGCACGCACTAAGCGCCCAATAAATACGATGGATTGGTTGGTCGTCTCTATATGTTGCTAACTTGGACTTCCCAAGCGCTTAGCACAGTGCTCTACACGCACTAAGCGCCCAATAAATACGATTGATTGTTTGATCGTCTCTATATGTTGCCAACTTGGACTTCCCAAGCGCTTAGTCCAGTGCTCTGCACGCACTAAGCGCCCAATAAATACGATGGATTGTTTGATCGTCTCTAGATGTTGCCAACTTGGACTTCCCAAGCGCTTAGTCCAGTGCTCTGCACGCACTAAGCGCCCAATAAATACGATTGATTGGTTGATCGTCTCTGTATGTTGCCAACTTGGACTTCCCAAGCGCTTAGTCCAGTGCTCTGCACGCACTAAGCGCCCAATAAATACGATTGATTGTTTGATCGTCTCTATATGTTGCCAACTTGGACTTCCCAAGCGCTTAGCGCAGTGCTCTGCACACAGTAAGCGCTCAATAAATAAGATTGAATGGTTGATCGTCTTTATATGTTGCCAACTTGGACTTCCCAAGCGCTTAGTCCAGTGCTCTGCACGCACTAAGCGCCCAATAAATACGATTGATTGGTTGATCGTCTCTAGATGTTGCCAACTTGGACTTCCCAAGCGCTTAGTCCAGTGCTCTGCACGCATTAAGCGCCCAATAAATACGATTGATTGATTGATCGTCTCTAGATGTTGCCAACTTGGACTTCCCAAGCGCTTAGTCCAGTGCTCTGCACGCACTAAGCGCCCAATAAAAACGATGGATTGGTTGATCATCTCTAGATATTGCCAACTTGGACTTCCCAAGCGCTTAGTCCAGTGCTCTGTACAATAAGACCTCAATAAATACGATTGATTGATCGTCTCTAGATGTTGACAACTTGGACTTCCCAAGCGCATAGTACACTGTTCCGCACACAGTAAGCGCTCAGTAAATACGACTGAATGAATGAATGAATCCTCCTGCATCCCGCAACTCTCCTCCTTCCTCCCTGCCCCCTTCAATCCTCCCTGAATCCCTCAATCCTCCCTGAACCCCTCAACTCTCCTCCCTGCACCCCTCAACCTTCCTCCCTCCTCCCTGCACCCCTCAACCCCTCCTGAACCCCTCAACTCATCCTCCTGTACCCCACAACTCTCCTCCTTCCTTCCTGCCCCCCTCAATCCTCCCTGAATCCCTCAATCCTCCCTGAACCCCTCAACTCTCCTCCCTGCACCCCTCAACCTCCCTCCCTCCTCTCTGCACCCCTCAACCCCTCCTGAACCCCTCAACTCATCCTCCTGCACCCCTCAACTCTCCTCCTTCCTCCCTGCACCCTTCAATCCTCCCTGAACCCCTCAGCTCTCCTCCCTCCACCCCTCAATCTTCCTCCCTCCTTTCTGCACCCTTCAACCCTCCTGAACCCCTCAACTCCTCCCCTCTGCACCCCTCAACTCTCCTTCCTCCCTACACCCTTCAATCCTCCCTGAATCCCTCAATCCTCCCTGAACCCCTCAACTCTCCTCCCTGTACCCCTCAACCTTCCTCCCTGCCCCCCTCAACCGCCCCTCAATCCCTCAACTCATCCTCTAGACCGTGAGCCCGCTGCGGGGTAGGGACCGTCTCTATATGTTGCCGATTTCTACTTCCCAAGCGCTTAGTACAGTGCTCTGTACACAGTAAGCGCTCAATAAATACGATTGATTGATTGATCGTCTCTATATGTTACCCACTTGTACTTCCCAAGCGCTTAGTCCAGTCCTCTGCGCACAGTAAGCCCTCAATAAATACGATTGATTGATTGATCGTCTCTACATGGTGCCAACTTGGACTTCCCAAGCGCTTAGTACAGTGCTCTGCACACAGTAAGCGCTCGATAATGAATTAATGAATGAATCTTCCTGCACCTTTCAATCCTCCCTGAATCCCTCAATAATAATAATAATAACGAAGGCATTTATTAAGCGCTTACTATGTGCAAAGCACTGTTCTAAGCGCTGATCCTAAGTTCAATCCTCCCTGCACCCCTCAACCCTCCTGCCGTGGGCAGGGATGGTCTCTGTTGCCGAATTGTCCTTTCCAGAGCGCTTAGTCCAGTGCTCTGCACATGATAAGTGCTCAATAAATAGGACTGAATGAATGAACCCTCCTCCTCCTCCTCCTCCCTGCATCCCTGTATCCTCCTCCCTGTATCCCTCCCTCTTCCTCCCTCCATCCCACCTCTCTCCCACCCCTGGCACCCCAAAACCCTGCCGCCATCCTAATTCCTGCCCCCGTCCAATACAGTCCCTGGCTCTCTTCCTCCTGCAGCCGGGGAAAGGGACTGGGGGCCCCGCAGGCCTGGCCAGGCCCCGACCTATGGACTGGACTCCCCCCCTGCACGTGGGAGATGGGGCGATCCATCACTACTATGTACTGAGCGTCCATTGGGGAGCAGAGCATTGGCCCGAGCGCTGGGGAGCCGGTATTGATTGAGCGCTTACTATGTGCAGGGCACTGGACTAAGCGCCTGGGAGAGTCCAATACAGTAGAGGTGCTTACAATCAATCAGTGGTATTTATTGAGCGCTTATGGTGTGTAGAGTCCAGTACAACAGACGTTCCCTGCCCACGAGTTTATAGTCCATCAATCAGTGGTATTTATTGAGTGCTTATGGTGTGTAGAGTCCACTACAACAGACGTTGCCTGCCCACGAGTTTATAGCCCGTCAATCAGTGCTACTTACTGAGCGCTTACTGGGTGCAACACACTGGCCTAAGCGCTTAGGAGAGGACAGCACAGTTGGTAGGCGTGATCCCTGCCCTGAAAGAGGTTCCCAATCTAGTACTAGCGCTTAGTATAGTGTCTGACGCATAGCCAATACCATTTTTATTACTACTACTTGGGAGAGTCCAGTAATGATCATCATCATCAATTGTATTTATTGAGCGCTTACTATGTGCAGAGCACTGCACTAAGCGCTTGGGAAGTACAAATTGGCAACATATACAGTCCCTACCCAACAGTGGGCTCACAAAAATGATGATGGTGATGGTAGTTGTTAAGCGCTTACTATGTGCAAAGCACAGTAGACCGTAGTAGACTGGATCCATCCCCAATTCCCCTCCTTCAATCCATTAATCCCGTTTATTGAGCGCTTTCCGTGTGCAGACCACTGTACTAAGCGCTCGGTCGTGTCCAGTCCAACAGAGTTGGGGGACACGTTCCCTGCCCACGAGGATTTGATGGTCTAGAGGGGGGAGACTGACAGGAAGCGCTTAGTACAGTGGTCTGCACACAGTAAGCGCTCAATAAGAGAAGCAGCGTGGCTCAGTGGAAAGAGCCTGGGCTTTGGAGTCAAAGGTCATGGGTTCAAATCCCTGTCAGCTGTGGGACTTTGGGCAAGTCACTTCACTTCTCTGGGCCTCAGTGACCTCATCTGGAAAATGGGGATTCATTCATTCATTCAATCGTATGTATTGAGCACTTACTGTGTGCAGAGCACTGTACTAAGCGCTTGGGAAGTCCAAGTTGGCAACATATAGAGACGGTCCCTACCCAACAGTGGGCTCACAGGCTAGAAGAAGGGGATGAAGACCGTGAGCCCCCCGTGGGACAACCTGATCACCTGGTAACCTCCCCAGCGCTTAGAACAGTGCTTGGCACATAGTAACCGCTTAAATACCATTAGTATTATTATTATTAATAATAAGTACGATTGAATGAATGGATAGAAATAAATCCTGGATTTGGACATAGAAGCTGTGGGGCCGAGCGAAAGGGCGATGCAGAAGGGAGAGAAGAGGAAATGGGTAGGGACCGTCTCTAGATGTTGCCAACTTGGACTTCCCAAGCGCTTAGTACAGTGCTCTGCACACAGTAAGCACTCAGTAAATATGATTGATTGATTGAATTGAGGACCTAATCAGGGGAGGCTTCTTGGAGGAGGTGTGATTTATTTTTTTTTCTGACCTTGAAGGTGGGAGAGAAATCATGGTCTGTATGTATGCACGTATTTATTTATTTATTTATTTATTCATTCACTCATCCATTTATTTATTTTGTACATATTTACTATTCTCTTGATTTTATTTTGTTAATATGCCTTGTTTTGTTGTCTTTCTCCCCCTTCTAGACTGTGAGCCCGCTGTCGGGTAGGGACCGTCTCTCTATGTTGCCAACTTGGACTTCCCAAGCGCTTAGTACATATTTATTACTCTATTTATTTTACTTGTACTTATCTATTGTATTTATTTTATTTTGTTAATATGTTTGGTTTCGTTCTCTGTCTCCCCCTTCTAGACTGTGAGCCCGCTGTTGGGTAGGGACCGTCTCTATATGTTGCCAAAGTGGACTTCCCAAGCGCTTAGTCCAGTGCTCTGCACACAGTAAGCGCTCAATAAATACGATTGATTGATTGATTAGTACAGTGCTCTGCACACAGTAAGTGCTCAATAAATACGATTGATTTATTGATTGACTAGTACAGTGCTCTGCACACAGTAAGTGCTCAATAAATACGATTGATTGATTGATTGACTAGTACAGTGCTCTGCACACAGTAAGCGCTCAATAAATATGACTGATTGATTGAAATGGGGACTTAAACAGGGGAGGCTTCTTGGAGGAGGTGTGATTTCTTTTTTGTTCTGCCCTGGAAGGCGGGAGAGAAATCGTGGTCTGTTGGACTTGAGGAGGGAGGACATTTGGGGGCCAGAGGCAGGGCCTGAGGGATGAGATAGACGACACTGAGGTACCCCTTTCCTTTACGGAGCTGTATGTATGTATTTATTTATTTATTCATTCATTTATTTCGTACATATTTACTATTCTATTGATTTTATTTTGTTAATATGTTTTGTTTTGCTGTCTGTCTCCCCTTTCTAGACTGTGAGCCCGCTGTTGGGTAGGGACCGTCTTTATCTGTTGGCAACTTGGACTTCCCAAGTACTTAGTCCAGTGCTCTGCACACAGTAAGCGCTCAATAAATACGATTGATTGAAATGAGGACTTAATCAGGGGAGGCTTCTTGGAGGAGGTGTGATTTCTTTTTTTTCTGACCTTGAAGGAGGGAGAGAAATCATGGTCTGTTGGACTTGAGGAGGGAGGGCATTCGGGGACAGAGGCAGGGCCTGAGGGATGAGATAGACGACACTGAGGTACCCCTTTACTTTGCGGACCTGTATGTATGTATGTATGTATTTATTTATTTATTCATTCGTTCGTTCATTTATTTCGTACATATTTACTATTCTATTGATTTTATTTTGTTACTATGTTTTGTTTTGTCGTCTGTCTCCCCCTTCTCGACTGTGAGCCCGCTGTTGGGTAGGGACCGTCGTTGTGTGTTGGCAACTTGGACGTCCCAAGTGCTTAGTCCAGTGCTCTGCATACAGTAAGCGCTCAATAAATACGATTGATTGAAATGAGGACTTAATCAGGGGAGGCTTCTTGGAGGAGGTGTGATTTCTTTTTTTTCTGACCTTGAAGGAGGGAGAGAAATCATGGTCTGTTGGACTTGAGGAGGGGAGGGCATTTGGGGCCAGAGGCAGGGCCTGGGTGACGACACTGAGGTACCCCTTTCCTTTACGGAGCTGTATGTATGTATGTATGTATGTATTTATTTATTCATTCATTTATTCATTCATTTATTTATTCATTTATTTTGTGCACATTTACTATTCTATTGATTTTATTTTGTTAATATGTTTTGTCTCCCCCTTCTAGACTGTGAGCCCGCTGTTGGGTAGGGACCGTCTCTATATATTGCCAACTTGTTCTTCCCAAGCGCTTAGTACAGTGCTCTGCACACAGTAAGCGCTCAATAAATACGATTGATTGATTGATTGACCGTCTCTATATGTTGCCAACTTGGACTTCCCAAGCGCTTAGTCCAGTGCTCTGCACACAGTAAGCGCTCAATAAATACGATTGATTGATTGAAATGAGGACTTAATCAGGGGAGGCTTCTTGGAGGAGGTGTGATTTCTTTTTTTTTCTGACCTTGAAGGCGGTTGAGAAATCATAGTCTGTTGGACTTGAGGAGGGGAGGGCATTCGGGGCCAGAGGCAGGGCCTGAGGGATGAGATAGACGACACTGAGGTACCCCTTTCCTTTACGGAGCTGTATGTATGTATGTATTTATTTATTTATTCATTCATTTATTTATTTCGTACATATTTACTATTCTATTGATTGTATTTTGTTACTATGTTTTGTTTTGTTGTCTCCCCCTTTTAGACTGTGAGCCCGCTGTCGGGTAGGGACCGTCTCTAGATGTTGCCAACTTGGACTTCCCAAGCGCGTAGTACAGTGCTCTGCACACAGTAACCGCTCAATAAATACGATTGATTGATTGATTGATATGAGGACTTAATCAGGGGAGGCTTCTTGGAGGAGGTGTGATTTCTTTTTTTTTCCTGACCTTGAAGGCGGGAGAGAAGTAATGGTCTGTTGGACTTGAGGAGGGGAGGGCGTTCGGGGCCAGAGGCAGGGCCTGAGTGATGACATAGACGACACTGAGGTACCCCTTTCCTTTACGGAGCTGTATGTATGTATGTATTTATTTATCTTGTACATATTTACTATTCTATTTATTGTATTTTGTTAATCTGTTTGGTTTTGTTCTCTGTCTCCCCCTTCTAGCCTGTGAGCCCGCTGTCGGGTAGGGACCGTCTCTCTATGTTGGCAACTGGGACTTCCCAAGCGCTTATATTTATTTATTTACTTATTCATTTATTTATTTTACTTGTACATATTTACTATTCTATTTATTGTATTTTGTTAATCTGTTGGGTTTTGTTGTCTGTCTCCCCCTTCTAGCCTGTGAGCCCGCTGTCGGGTAAGGACCGTGTCTCTATGTTGGCAACTTGGACTTCCCAAGCGCTCATATTTATTTATTTACTTATTTATTTATTTATTTTACTTGTACATATTTACTATTCTATTTATTGTATTTTGTTAAAATGTTTTGTTTTGCTGTCTGTCTCCCCCTTCTAGACTGTGAGCCCGCTGTCGGGTAGGGACCGTCTCTGTGTTGCCAACTTGGACTTCCCAAGAGCTTAGTCCAGTGCTCTGCACACAGTAAGTGCTCAATAAATACGATTGAATGAATGAGCGAACCCCAAATAATAGTAATAATAGTGATTGACACCTGTCCACATGTTTTGTAATGTCGTCCGTCTCCCCCTTCTAGACTGTGAGCCCGTTGTTGGGTAAGGACCGTCTCTATATGTTGCCAACTTGGACCTCCCAAGCGCTTAGTACAGTCCTCTGCACACAGTAGGCGCTTAATAAATATGATATAAATATGATTGAATGAATGATTGTATTTGTTAAGCGCAGGTACTGTGTGCCAAGCATTGTTCTAAGCGCTGGGGGAGATACAAGGTCAGCAGGTTACCTGTGTATATATGTTTGTACATATTTATTACTCTATTTTACTTGTACATGTTTATTCTATTTGGTTTATATGTTTTGTTTTGTTGTCTCCCCTTTCTAGACTATGAGCCTACTGTTGGATAGGGACCGTCTCTATATGTTGCCGACTTGTACTTCCCAAGCGCTTAGTACAGTCCTCTGCACACAGTAAGCGCTCAATAAATATGAATGAATGAATGATTGTATTTGTTAAGCGCACGTACTATGTGCCAAGCATTGTTCTAAGCGCTGGGGGAGATACAAGGTCATCAGGTTACCTGTATATACGTTTGTATAGGCCCAGAGAAGTGAAGTGACTGGCCCAGAGTCACCCAGCTGATCAGTGGCAGAGGCAGAATTAGAACCCACGACCTCTACCTCCCAAACCCGGGCTCTTTCTTCATCTGAGGCACAGAGAAGCCACGTGGCTCAGTGGAAAGAGCCCGCGCTTTGGAGTCAGATGTCATGGGTTCAAATCCCGGCCCCGCCAACTGTCAGCTGTGGGACCTTGGGCAAGGCACTTAATTTCTCTGTGCCTCAGTTACCTCATCTGTAAAATGGGGATGGAAACTGGGAGCCCCACGTGGGACAACCTGATCACCTTGTATTCCCTCAGCGCTTAGAACAGTGCTTTGCACATAGTAAGCGCTTAACAAATGCCATTATTATTATTATTATTTGAGCACTTACTATGTGCAGAGCACTGTAGTAAGCGCTTGGGAAGTCCAAGTCGGCAACATCTAGAGACGGTCCCTACCCAACAACGGGCTCACAGGCTAGACAGGGGAGACAGAGAACAAAACAAAACATGTGCACAGGAGTCAAGTCGTCAGAAAAAATCGAATTCAAGCTAGGTGCACATAATTAACAAAATAAATACGTACAAGTATGGAGAAGCAGTGTGGCTCAGTGGAAAGAGCCCGGGCTTTGGAGTCAGGGGTCATGGGTTCAAATCCCGGCTCCGCCAACTGTCAGCTGTAATGTAATAATGGCATTTGTTAAGCGCTTACTATGTGCAAAGCACTGTTCTAGATGTGTGACTTTCATCAGTAAAAATGGGGATGAAGACTGTGAGCCCCCCCGTGGGACAACCTAATCACCTTGTAAACTCCCCAGCGCTTAGAACAGTGCTTTGCACATAGTAAGCGCTTAATAAATGCCATTATTATCATTATTATTATTACTTCACTTCTCTGGGCCTCAGTTACTTCATCTGTAAAACAGGGATGAAGACTGAGCCCCCCACCGTGGGACAACCTGATCACCTTGTAACCTCCCAGGCGCTTATTCATTCATTCATTCAGTCGTATTTATTGAGCGCTTACTGTGTGCAGAGCACTGGACTAAGCGCTTGGGAAGTCCAAGTTGGCAACATATAGAGACGGTCCCTACCCAACAGCGGGCTCACAGTCTAGAAGAAGGGGAGACAGACAACAAAACAAAACATATTAACAAAATAAAATAAATAGAATAAACATGTACAAATAAAATAGAGTAATAAATACGTACAAACATATACATATAAATGCACAGAGTAAGCGCTTAATACCATTATTATTATTACATGTTGTACATATCTATTCTATTTATTTTATTTTGTTAATATGTTTTGTTCTCCGTCTCCCCCTTCTAGACTGTGAGCTCACTGTGGGGTAGGGACCGTCTCTCTATGTTGCCAACTTGGACTTCCCAAGCGCTTAGTCCAGTGCTCTGCACACAGTAAGCGCTCAATAAATACGATTGATTGAGTGATTGCCCAATGTGTACATCAGATAACCTCCCCAGCGCTTAAGAACAGTGCTTTGCATATAGTAAGCGCTTAATAAATGCCAGTATTATTATTAAATATGTACCCAAGGAAGGTGATTGTGGGCAGGGAATTGATTGAACAATTGTCAGTCCTCTTAGCCTGTCAGCGCCTTATAGGCCGAGAATGTGTCTGCTAATTCCGTTGTATTGGACTCCCCCGAGTGCTTATCACGGTGCTTTGCACATAGTAAGCGCTCAATCACTACCATTGATGGATTAGTGGAAAGAGCCTGGGGCTGGGGGGGTCTACTCCCAGCTCAGCCTATTGTCTGCTGTGTGACCCGGGGTCAGTCACTCCACTTCTCTGTGCCCCAAGCCCTGTCCCACGTGAGGCTCACCATCTTAATAATAATAATAATGGCATTTATTAAGCGCTTACTATGTGCAAAGCACTGTTCGAAGCGCTGGGGAAGTTGCAAGGCGATCAGGTTGTCCCACGGCGGGGAGGGCTCACAGTCTTCATCCCCATTTTACAGATGAGGGAACTGAGGCACAGAGAAGTCGCGTGGGTCAGTGGAAAGAGCCTGGGCTTTGGAGTCAGAGGTCATGGGTTCAAATCCCGGCCCGCCAATTGTCAGCTGTGTGACTTTGGGCAAGTCACTTCATTTCTCTGGGCCTCAGTTGCCTCATCTGTAAAATGCCTCAGTTACCTCATCTGTAGCACTGTACTAAGCGCTTGGAAAATACCCTCCCTATACCCCTGCCCACTCCTCCCTACCCCCCTGCACCCCTCATTCATTCAATCGTATTTATTCCTGACTGTGAGCAATACAATATAGATTATTATTATTATTATCTGTAAAATGGGGATTTAAGACTGTGAACCCCTCGTGGGACAACTTGATCACCTTGTAACCTCCCCAGCGCTTAGAACAGTGCTTTGCACATAGTAAGCGCTTAATAAATGCCATTATTATTATTATTATTCACTTCTCTGAGCCTCAGTCCCCTCATCTGTAAAATGGGGATTAAGCCTGAGGGCCCCGCCCCCCGCAAACCTGATCACCTTGTAACCTCCCCAGTGCTTAAAACAGTGCTTTGCCTATAGTAAGCGCTTAATAAATGCCGTCATTATTATTATTATTATTATTAAGTGGCTTGCCCAAAATCACTCAGCTGACAGTTGGCGGAGCTGGAATTCCCATTTTCCAGTTGAGGGAACTGAGATAATAATAATAATAATATTGGTATCTGTTAAGTGCTTACTATGTGGCCAAGCACTGTTCTAATCAATCAATCAATCAATCAATCGTATTTATTGAGCGCTTACTGTGTGCAGAGCACTGTACTAAGCGCTAGGGGGGAGATCCAGAGAAGCGAAAGTGACTGGGCCAAGGCCACCCAGCAGACAAGTGGGATAAGGAGAGAAGCAGCGTGGCTCAGTGGAAAGAGCCCGGGCTTCGGAGTCAGAGGTCACGGGTTCAAATCCCGGCTCCGCCAGTTGTCAGCTGGGTGACTTTGGGCAAGTCACCTCACTTCTCTGGGCCTCAGTGACCTCATCTGGAAAATGGGGATGAAGACTGTGAGCCCACCATATGGGACAACTTGATCACCTTGGAACCTCCCCAGCGCTTAGAACGGTGCTTTGCACATACTATGCGCTTAATAAATGCCATTATTATTATTATTATTATTATTATTATTATTATGAGAACCCAGGTGTTCTTTCTCCCAGGGCCGGGCTCTACCCACTAGGCCACGCTGCTTCTCAGGAGTCTTATCTGGAGCAGTTGCTGTCAAATGGGGAAATGGCTTGGCGGGAAGTTTATTTTTGAACCAAGAAACGGTTTTCTCCATGACTCTGGGAAATGGAGAAGGGGGGTCGTGGACAACGCAGGTTTATTTAAACCTTTAAATTTTAATCCCCTCTCATCTGCTAACAGCCCTCTAGACTTGTCAGCTCGTTTATCAGAATAATGATGGTATCTGTTAAGCGCTTACCCTGTGCCAAGCACTGTTCTAAGCGTGGGGTAGATACAAGGTGATCAGGTTGTCCCACATGGGGCTCACAGTCTCCATCCCCATTTGACAGATCAGGGAACTGAGGCACAGAGAATAATAATAATTATGGTATTTAAGTGCTTACTATGTGCCAAGCACTGTTGTAAGTGCTGGGGTAGATACAAGGTGATCAGGTTGTCCCACGTGGGGCTCACCGTCTTCACCCCCATTTTACAGATGAGGGAACTGAGGCACAGAGAATAATAATAATTATGGTATTTAAGTGCTTGCTATGTGCCAAGCACTGTTCTAAGTGCTGGGGTAGATACAAGGTGATCAGGTTGTCCCACGTGGGGCTCACAGTCTTCATCCCCATTTGACAGATGAGGGAACTGAGGCACAGAGAATGATAATAATTATGGTATTTAAGTGCTTAGTATGTGCCAAGCACTGTTCTAAGTGCTGGGGTAGATACAAGGTGATCAGGTTGTCCCACGTGGGGCTCACAGTCTTCATCCCCATTTTACAGATGAGGGAACTGAGGCACAGAGAATAATAATAATAATAGTTATGGTATTAAAGTGCTTAGTATGTGCCAAGCACTGTTCTAAGTGCTGGGGTCAATACAAGGTGATCAGGTTGTTCCACGTGGGGCTCACAGTCTTCATCCCCATTTGACAGATGAGGGAACTGAGGCACAGAGAATAATAATAATAATTATGGTATTTAAGTGCTTAATATGTACCAAGCACTGTTCTAAGTGCTGGGGTTGATACAAGGTGATCAGGTTGTCCCACGGGGGGCTCACAGTCTTCCTCCCCATTTGACAGATCAGGGAACTGAGGCACAGAGAATACTAATAATTATGGTATTTAAGTGCTTAATATGTGCCAAGCACTGTTCTAAGTGCTGGGGTTGATACGAGGTGATCAGGTTGTCCCACGTGGGGCTCACAGTCTTCATCCCCATTTGACAGATGAGGGAATTGAGGCACAGAGAATAATAATAATTATGGTATTTAAGCGCTTACTATGTGCCAAGCACTGTTCTCAGCTCTGGGGGAGATACAAGGTGATCAGGTTGTCCCACGTGGGACTCACAGTCTTCACCCCCATTTTACAGATGAGGGAACTGAGGCACAGAGAATAATAATAATTATGGTATTTAAGTGCTTGCTATGTGCTAAGCACTGTTCTAAGTGCTGGGGTAGATACAAGGTGATCAGGTTGTCCCACGTGGGGCTCACAGTCTTCACCCCCATTTTACAGATGAAGGAACTGAGGCACGGAGAAGTGAAGTGACTTGCCCAAAGTCACCCAGCTGACAAGCAGGAGAGCCGGAATTAGAACCCATGACCTCTGGCTCCCAAGCCCGGGCTCACACGGTAGACAAGTGGCGGAGCGGGGATTAGAACCCATGACCTCTCCCAGGCCGGGCTCTTTCCACTAAGCCAGCCTGCTTCTACGCTAAGCCACACTTGTTGTGGGCAGGGAAACTTTACTGTATTTATTGAGCGCTTACTGTGTGCAAAGCACTGTACTAAGCGCTTGGGAGGGTTTAAAATGGGGATGAAGACTGAGCCCCCCCGTGGGACAACCTTGTAGCCTCCCCAGCGCTTAGAACAGTGCTTTGCACATAGTAAGCGCTTAATAAATGCCATTATTATTATTATTATTACAACAGAACGACAAATAGAAGCATTCCTGTTCAAGAGGACCTCAGTCCAGAGAGGGAGACAGGCATTAATACGAATAAATAAATAGGCATGTAAAAAATTACAGATCTATACAGACAATAATAATAATGATGGCATTTATTAAGGACTTACTATGTGCAAAGCACTGTTCTAAGCGCTGGGGAGGTTACAAGGTGATCAGATTGTCCCATGGGGGGCTCACAGTCTTCACCCCCATTTTACAGATGAGGGAACTGAGGCCCAGAGAATAATAATAATAATAATGGCATTTATTAAGCGCTTACTATGTGCAAAGCACTGTTCTAAGCACTGGGGAGTTTACAAAGTGATCAGGTTGTCCCACGTGGGGCTCACAGTCTTAATCCCCATTTTACAGACGAGGGAACTGAGGCCCAGAGAAGTCAAGTGACTTGCCCGAAGTCACCCAGCTGACAAGCAGGAGAGCCGGGATTAGAACCCATGACCTCTGGCTCCCAAGCCCTGGCTCTTCCCACTGAGCCACGCTGCTTTTTAGATCTATGCACGTGTGCTGTGGGGATGGGAGAGAGGATGAGCGAAGGAGCATTCATTCAATCGTATTTATTGAGCGCTTACTGTGTGCAGAGTACTGTACTAAGCGGAAGGAAGAGGAGGAGGGCTTAGGGAAGGCTTCCTGGAGGAGATGTGCCTTCAATTATTCTTCTAATTATAATAATGTGACTCTGCTACTTGTTAAATGCTTACTATGTGCCCAGCGCTGTGGAATAGAGCCAAGTCAATCAGTTTGGACAGAATCCCTGTCCCATGTGGGACAGGGATTGTTATTAATAATAATAATAATGATGATAATAATAATAATGATAATAATAATAATAATGGCATTTGTTAAGCGCTTACTATGTGCAAAGCACTGTTCTAAGCCCTGGGGAGAGAAGCAGCATGGCTCAGTGGAAAGAGCCCGGGCTTTGGAGTCGGAGGTCGTGGGTTCTAATCCTGCCTCTGCCACTTGTCAGCTGGGTGACTTTGGGCAAGTCACTTCTCTGTGCCTCAGTTCCCTCATCTGTAAAATGGGGATGAAGACTGTGGGCCCCCCGTGGGACAACCTGATGTCCTTATAACCTCCCCAGCGCTTAGAACAGTGCTTTGCACATAGGAAGTGCTTAATAAATGCCATTATTATTATTATTATAGCAGCATGGCTCAGTGGAAAGAGCACGGGCTTTGGAATCAGGGGCCATGGGTTCGAATCCCGGCTCTGCCAATTGTTAGCTGGGTGACTTTGGGCAAGTCACTTCACTTCTGTGCCTTGATTCCTTCATCTGTAAAATGGGGATGAAGACTGTGAGCCCCCCGTGGGACAACCTGATCTCCTTGTAACCTCCCCAGCGCTTAGAACAGTGCTTTGCACATAGTAAGCGCTTAATAAATGCCATCATTATTATTATTATAGCAGCGTGGCTCAGTGGAAGAGCACGGGCTTTGGAATCAGGGGTCATGGGTTCGAATAACCTATTTTGCACCCTACTTGTCGATAACAGTAAGTGCTTAATAAATGCCATTATTATTATTATTATAGCAGCGTGGCTCAGTGGAAGAGCACGGGCTTTGGAATCAGGGGCCATGGGTTCGAATCCCGGCTCTGCCAGTTGTCAGCTGGGTGACTTTGGGCAAGTCACTTCACTTCTCTGGGCCTCAGTGACCTCATCCGTGAAAGGAGGATTAATCAATCAATCGTATTTATTAAGACTGTATTTATTAAGACACAGGATTAAGACTGTAAGCGCCCCCGTGGGACAACCTGATCACCTTGTAACCTCCCCAGCGCTGAGAACAGTGCTTTGCACATAGTAAGCGCTTAATAAATGCCATCATCATTATTATTACTATGTGCCCAGCGCTGTGGAATAGAGCCAAGTCAGTTTGGGCTCCCAGTCATCATCATCATCATCATCAATCGTATTTATTGAGCGCTTACTGTGTGCAGAGCACTGTACTAAGCGCTTGGGAAGTCCAAGTTGGCAACATCCAGAGACAGTCCCTACCCAACAGCGGGCTCACAGTCTAAAAGGGGGAGACAGGGAACAAAACCAAACATCCCAGTCTTCATCCCCATTTCGCAGAGGAGGGGACTGAGGCCCAGAGAAGTGAAGTGACTCGCCCAAGGTCACACAGCAGACAAGTGGCCTTGAGGAGAACCCAGGCCACACTGCTTCTCTAGAATATCAGCTCCTGTTGGGCAGGGGAATGGCCTTTCTATTGTTCTTTTGTTCCCTCCCAAACCTTGGTACAATGCCCCGCACAGAGTCAGCACTCAATAAATTGAATGAATCCGTGAATGGGCTTTGGTTTTACAGCCTCCTTGAGAGACGCCCCTCGGGCGGGAGGCTTTGTATTCATGGAGGGAGATAAGTGGGGTTCAAAAGAAAAGATAGTGGAGGGTGGAGTGCTTATCGACCTTATTGTTCTCCACTAAAAGTGCTCAGGAAAATGCTCTGCCTTGAGGGAAAAGCAGGGGGGCTTCAGGGAAAGAGCCCACGCTTGGGAGTCTGCACATATTTGTCATTCTATTTATTTTTATATATATATATATATATATTTATTTACTTATTCACTTATTCACTTAATAATAATAATAATAATAATGTTGGTATTTGTTAAGCGCTTACTATGTGCAAAGCACTGTTCTAAGCGCAGGGGTAGATACAAGGTAATCAGGTTGTCCCACGTGGGGCTCGCAGTTTTCGTCCCCATTTTACAGATGAGGGAACTGAGGCCCAGAGAAGTTAAGTGACTTGCCCAAAGTCACACAGCTGACAAGTGGCTGAGCCGGGATTTGAACCCACGACCTCCGACTCCAAAGCCCGGGCTCTTTCTGCTGAGCCACGCTGCTTCTCTAATTTATTTATTTATTTATTATTTCTTCACTGCTGCTTCACTTATTTATTTATTATTTATTCATTCATCATTAATCATTTATTTATTTATTTATTTATTTATTTTACTTGTACATCTCTATTCTATTTATTTTATTTTGTTAGTATGTTTGGCTTTGTTCTCTGTCTCCCCCTTTTAGACTGTGAGCCCACCGTTGGGTAGGGACCGTCTCTAGATGTTGCCAACTTGGACTTCCCAAGCGCTTAGTCCAGTGCTCTGCACGCAGGAAGCGCTCAATAAATCCGACTGATGATGAGGAGGAGGAGGCAGAGGTCATGGGTTCAAATTCAGACCCCGCCAGTGGTCAGCTGGGTGACTTTGGGCAAGTCGCTTCTAGACTGTGAGCCCGCTGTGGGGTGGGGACCGTCAACTTGGACTTCCCAGGCGCTTAGTACAGTGCTGTTCACACAGTAAGCGCTCAATAAATACGATCAAATGAATGAATGCCAAGCACTGTTCTAAGGGCTGGGGGCTATACAAGGTGATCAGGTTGTCCCAAGTGGGGTTTCCGGTCTTCATCCCCATTTCCCAAAGGAGGGAACTGAGGCCCCTGATAATGATGGCATTTTTTAAGCGCTTACTATTAGATTATTAGATTAGAACCCGTGACCTCTGACTCCAAACCCCAGGCTCTTTCCACTGAGCCACACTGTTCCTGGTTAAGTGAGAAGTTAAGCGACTTGCCCAAAGTCACACAGCTTTAATAATAATAATGATAATGGCATTTATTAAGCGCTTACTATGTGCAAAGCACTGTTCTAAGCGCCAGGGAGGTTACAAGGTGATCAGGTTGTCCCACGGGGGGCTTACAGTCTCAATCCCCATTTTACAGATGAGGTAACTGAGGCACAGAGAAGTTAAGTGACTCACCCAAAGTCACACAGCTGACAATTGGCGGAGCCGGGGTTTGAACCCAGGACCTCTGACTCCAAAGCCCGGGCTCTTCTCCACTGAGCCATACTGCTTCTCTGTTTTTGTTATTGAGCACTGTTTTGTTATTGAGCACTTACTGTGTGCAGAGCACTGTACTAAGCGCTTGGAAAGTTCAATTGGGCAACAGATAGAGACAGTCCCTACTCAACAACAGGCTCACGGTCCATAATTGTTGTTAATACAATTATTATTAAGGACAGACCTTCTCAACCTCCAACCACAGCAGCTCCTCTCCCAAAGAAAGGGACTCCGGCAGAGAGGAACTACGGGATAAGAATTTTCCTAGGGTGGCCTCTTCCCTCCAGTTGTCCGGAAAAATCCCATTGATACTTCCCTACCCAACAACAGGCTCACGGTCTATAATTGTTGTTAATACAATTATTATTAAGGACAGATCTTCTCAACCTCCAACCACAACAGCCGGGAGAGAGGAACTACGGGATAAAAATTTTCCTAGGGTCGCCTCTTCCCTCCAGTTGTCTGGAAAAATCCCATTGATACTTCCCTACCCAACAACAGGCTCACGGTCTATAATTGTTGTTAATACTATTATTATTAAGTACAGACCTTCTCAACCTCCAACCCCAACAGCTCCTCTCCCAAAGAAAGGGACTCCGGGAGAGAGGAACTACGGGATAAGAATTTTCCTAGGGTCTCCTCTTCCCTCCAGTTGTCTGGAAAAATCCCATTGATACTTCCCTACCCAACAACAGGCTCATGGTCTATAATTGTTGTTAATACTATTATTACTAAGGACAGACCTTCTCAACCTCCAGCCCCAACAGCTCCTCTCCCAAAGAAAGGGACTCCGGGAGAGAGGAACTACGGGATAAGAATTTTCCTAGGGTCTCCTCTTCCCTCCAGTTGTCTGGAAAAATCCCATTGATACTTCCCTACCCAACAACAGGCTCACGGTCTATAATTGTTGTTAATACTATTATTACTAAGGACAGACCTTCTCAACCTCCAACCCCAACAGCTCCTCTCCCAAAGAAAGGGACTCCGGGAGAGAGGAACTACGGGATAAGAATTTTCCTAGGGTCTCCTCTTCCCTCCAGTTGTCTGGAAAAATCCCATTGATACTTCCCTACCCAACAACAGGCTCACGGTCTATAATTGTTGTTAATACTATTATTACTAAGGACAGACCTTCTCAACCTCCAGCCCCAACAGCTCCTCTCCCAAAGAAAGGGACTCCGGGAGAGAGGAACTACGGGATAAGAATTTTCCTAGGGTGGCCTCTTCCCTCCAGCTGCCTGGGAAAATCCCATTGATACTTCCCCACACGGCAGCCGGAAACCTGTCCCGACTCGCCCAATTCTCCTCGCAAAACCGGGAGAAGCCTAATTCTCCTCACAAAACCGGGAGAAGCCGGGCCTTACTGATGGTCCACCTCCTCCAGGAGGCCTTCCCTGACCAAACTCCAAACGTGAGACTGTCACCCCACGTGGGACAGGGATTGTGTCCATTCCTTCGTTCGATCATATTTATTACTCTATTTATTTTACTTATGTATTTATTCCATTTATTTTATTCTGTTAGTATGTTTGGTTTTGTTCTCTGTCTCCCCCTTCTAGACTGTGAGCCCACTGGTGGGTAGGAACTGTCTCTATATGTTGCCAACTTGTAATCAGTCAATCAATCAATCATATTTATTGAGCGCTTACTGTGTGCAGAGCACTGGACTAAGCGCTCGGGAAGTCCAAGTTGGCAACATACAGAGACGGTCCCTACCCAACAGCGGGCTCACAGTCTAAAAGGGGGAGACAGAGAACAAAACCAAACATACTAACAAAATAAAATAAACAGAATAGATATGTACCAAGAAAATAAATAAATAGAGTAATAAATGGGTGAGAAGACGAGATGGAGGCCCAGGGAGGAGGTGGGCATGACGGGAGCCAAGTGTGAAGGCCGGACTGGAGTAGACGACCAGCCAGATGATGTTGGAAGGGGCTAGGGGCTTTAATCAATCAATCAATCAATCAATCAATCGTATTTATTGAGTGCTTTCTGTGTGCAGAGCACTGTACTAAGCACTTGGGAAGTCCCAAGTTGGCAACACATAGAGACGGTCCCTACCCGACAGTGGGCTCACAGTTGAGAATATATGTATATATGTTTGTACATATTTATTACTCTCTTTATTTTACTTGTACATATCTATTCTGTTTATTTTATTTTGTTAGTATGTTTGGTTTTCTTCTCTGTCTCCCCCTTCTAGACTGTGAGCCCACTGTTGGGTAGGGACTGTCTTTATATGTTGCCAACTTGGACTTCCCAAGCGCTTAGTCCAGTGCTCTGCACACAGTAAGCGCTCAATAAATATGATTGATTGATTGAGAAGGGGGAGACAGACAACAAAACCAAACATAAAGCCTGTTTCTGTTGGCTGCGGAGGTGGATGGGCAACCCCGGGAGGGTCTTGAGGAGCGGGGAGACATCAATCAATCAATCAATTGTATTTATTGAGCGCTTACTGTGTGCAGAGCACTGTAGTAAGCGCTTGGGCAGTACAAGTTGGCAACATATAGAGACAGTCCCTACCCAATAGTGGGCTCACAGTGTAGGAGACGTGACCTGAACATTTCTGGAGAAAAATTGTTCAGCGCTTGCCATGGATTAAAAGCCTCAGTTTCCTCATCTGGAAGATGGGGATGAAGACTGGGAGCCCCACGTGGGACAACCCGATCACCTTGTATCCCCCCTCAGTGCTTAGAACGGTGCTTGGCACATAGTAAACGCTTAACAAATGTCATCATCATTATTATTAATAATAATAATAGGGTTAGGGTTATTAATAATAATAATGATGATGGTATTGGAGAAGCGCTTGCCATGTTGAGCGCTTGCCATGGATTAAAAGCCTCAGTTTCCTCATCTGGAAGATGGGGATGAAGACTGTGAGCCCCACGTGGGACAACCCGATCACCTTGTATCCCCCCTCAGTGCTTAGAATGGTGCTTGGCACGAAGCAAATGCTTAACAAATGTCATCATTATTATTATTATTAATAATAATAGGGTTAGGGTTATTAATAATAATAATAATGATGATGGTATTGGAGAAACAGCGTGGCTCAGTGGAAAGAGCCCGGGCTTGAGTCTCTGGCACAAGGGATAGCGCATTAGACTTCTAGCGTGGAGGAGGCCATTCAAAGGTTCATTCATTCATTCATTCAATTGTATTTATTGAGCGCTTACTGTGTGCAGAGCACTGTACTAAGCGCTTGGGAAGTCCAAGTTGGCAACATCGAAAGACGGTCCCTACCTGACAACGGGCCCACAGTCTAGAAGGGGGAGACGGAGGACAAAACATGTGGACAGGTGACCTTCTGACTCATTCATTTATTCATTCATTCAGTCGTATTTATTGAGCGCTTACCGTGTGCACAGCAGCGTACTAAGCGCTTGGGAAGTACAAGTTGGCAACATCTAGAGACGGTTCCCGACCCAACAACGGGCTCACAGTCTAGAAGGGGGAGACGGACGACAAAACAAAACATGTGGACAGGTGGGTTTGAGTCCTGCCATAGTCGCTGTTTGCTCCCAAGCGCTTAGTTCAGTGCTCTGCGCACAGTAAGCGCTGAAAAATACGATTGAATGAATGAATGAATGTCAGAGGTCATCATTCGTATTTATTGTGCGCTTCCTGTATGCAGGGCACTGGACTAAGCGCTTGGGAAGTACAAGTTGGCAACATATAGAGACGGTCCCTACCCAACAGTGGGCTCACAGTCTAGGTCATGGGTTCAAATCCCGGCCCCGCCAACTGTCAGCTGTGTGACTTTGGGCAAGTCTGTATGTATGTATGTATTTATTCATTCATTCATTCATTCACTCATTTATTTATTTATTTATTTTGTACATACTATTCTATTGATTTTATTTTGTTAATATGTTTTGTCTCCCCCTTCTAGACTGTGAGCCTGCTGTCGGGTAGGGACTGTTTCTATATGTTGCCAAGCGCTTAGTACAGTGCTCTGCACACAGTAAGCGCTCAATAAATACGATTGATTGATTGATTGATTCTCTGTGCCTCAGTTCCCTCGTCTGTAAAATGGGGATTAAAACTGAGCCCCCGTGGGACAACCTGATCACCTTGTAACCCCCCCAGGGCTTAGAACAGTGCTTGGCACCATAGTAAGCGCTTAGCAAATACCATTATTATTATTATTAATAATAATAACAAATGCCATTATTATTATTGTGCAGAGCACTGTACTGAACGTCTCTGATTTAAGGAGCTTAATCCAGAGATTTTCTGGAGAGAGGGAGAGAGTTGGGGTGGGGGGCCGGGCCCGGCCTGCCTGTAGATTGAGGAAGCCCACCCCCTTTATTATCCGGCTGGGAGGAAACACCAACAAGGACAAAAAAAAAATCTTTTGTTTCACTGCCCCAGGGGAGAGTGTGTGTGTGTGTATTGTGTGTCCTGTAGCTGGGGAAGGGAGAGATGGGAGGGATTTTGGGGGGAGCTTGTGTGGTGTCTGTGTGTGTGTTTGTGTGTCCTGTAGCTGGGGGAAGGAGAGATGGGAGGGATTTTGGGGGAGCTTGTGTAGTGTCTGTGTGTGTGTTTGTGTGTCCTGTAGCTGGGGAAGCGAGAGATGGGAGGGATTTGGGGGGAGCTTGTGTGGTGTCTGTGTGTGTGTTTGTATGTCCTGTAGCTGGGGGAGGGAGAGATGGGAGGGGTTTTGGGGGAGCTTGTGTGGTGTCTGTTTGTGTGTCCTGTAGCTGGGGGAGGGAGAGATGGGAGGGCTTTTGGGGGAGCTTGTGTGGTGTCTGTGTGGGTGTGTGTTTGTGTGTCCTGTAGCTGGGGGAGGGAGAGATGGGAGGGCTTTTGGGGGAGCTTGTGTGGTGTCTGTGTGTCCTATAGCTGGGGGAAGGAGCAATGGGAGGGATTTTGGGGGAGCTTGTGTGGTGTCTGTGTGTGTTTGTGTGTCCTGTAGCTGGGGGAGGGAGAGATGGGAGGGCTTTTGGGGGAGCTTGTGTGGTGTCTGTGTGTCCTGTAGCTGGGGGAAGGAGAGATGGGAGGGATTTGGGGGAAGCTTGTGTGGTGTCTGTGTGTGTGTGTTTGTGTGTCCTGTAGCTGGGGGAGGGAGAGATGGGAGGGATTTGGGGGGAGCTTGTGTGGTGTCTGTGTGTGTGTGTTGTGTGTCCTGTAGCTGGGGGAGGGAGAGACGAGAGGGATTTTGGGGAAGCTTGTGTGGTGTCTGTGTGTGTGTTTGTGTATCCTTTAGCTGGGGGAGAGAGATGGGAGGGCTTTGGGGGGAGCTTGTGTGGTGTCTGTGTGGGTGTGTTTGTGTGTCCTGTAGCTGGGGGAGGGAGAGATGGGAGGGATTTTGGGGGCGCTTGTGTGGTGTCTGTGTGGACTTATGTGTGTGTTCTTTTCATTCTTTCATTCGATCATATTTACTGAGCGCCTACTGTGTGCAGACCACTGGACACAGTGGATTGAATGAATGAATGAATGAGCCAGAGGTCATGGGTTCAAATCCCCTCTCCGCCAACTGTCAGCTGTGCGACTTTGGGCAAGTCACTTCACTTCTCTGGGCCTCAGTTCCCCCGCTTGGAACAGAGGGACAATCCCGGCCCACAGCGGGCTCACCGTCTAGAAAACAAGTCGAGAGGCATCAGTAGCATCAAGAGAAATAATTAGAGAATCGGCGTGGCTCAGTGGAAAGAGCCCGGGCTTTGGAGTCAGAGGTCATGGGTTCAAATCCTGGCCTGTTGGACTTGAGGAGGGAGGGCATCCGGGGCCAGAGACAGGGCCTGAGTGATGAGATAGACGACACTGAGGTACCCCTTTCCTTTACAGAGCTCTATTTATTTGCTTAGTACAAGCGCTTAGTACAGTGCCCTGCACACAGTAAGCGCTCAATAAATACGATTGATTGATTTGTGTATTTATTTATTTACATATTCATTTATTTATTTTGCTTGTACTTATTTACTATTCTATTTATTGTATTTTGTGAAGACGTTTTGTTTGAATGAGTGAATGAGTGAATAATGGACTCTCCCAAGCACTGTGCACCCAGTGAGCACTCAGTAAATAGGATTGGCGGACTGACTTGTGTGTGTGTTTGTGTGTGTGTGTGTGTGTGTGTGTGTGTTTGTGGGCAGTCCAGTTGCCATGACAACGATTCTGAGGAGTGTAAAAGGATCTTGAAGAACAATAGCCATAAAGGCCCCTGGGGGGAGGGGGAGGGGGTTTTAGCAGTAGCCAAGGGCAGAGCATAATAATAATAATAATAATAATAATAATAATAATAATAATAATGGTATTTGTTAAGCGCTTACTATGTGCAAAGCACTGTTCTAAGCGCTGGGGAAGATACAAGGTGATCAGGTTGGCCCACGGGGGTCTCACATGTTTTAATCCCCATTTTCCAGGTGAGGTCACTGAGCCATGCATGGCCTAATAATAATAATAATAATAATTAATAATAATAATATCTTTTAGACTGTGAGCCCACTGTTGGGTAGGGACTGTCTCTATATGTTGCCAACTTGGACTTCCCAAGCGCTTAGTACAGTGCTCTGCACACAGTAAGCGCTCAATAAATACGATTGATTGATTGATTGATATTAAGTGCTTACTATGTGGAAAGCACTGTTCTAAGCCCTGGGGAGGATACAGGGTGATCAGGTTTTACATATACATCCTGTATATATGTATATATGTTTGTACATATTTATTACTCTATTTATTTTACTTGTACATATCTATTCTATTTATTTCATTTTGTTAGTATGTTTGGTTTTGTTCTCTGTCTCCTCCTTTTAGACTGTGAGCCCACTGTTGGGTAGGGACCCTCTCTATACGTTGCCAACTTACACTTCCCAAGCGCTTAGTACAGTGCTCTGCACACAGTAAGCGCTCAATAAATACGATTGATTGATCAGGTTGTCCCACGGGGGACTCGCAGTTTTAATCCCCATTTTACAGATGAGGTCACTGAGGCTCAGAGAAGTGAAGTGACTTGCCCAAGGTCACTCAGCAGACATTTCTAGACTGTGAGCCCACAGTTGGGTAGGGACCGTCTCTCTATGTTGCCAACTTGGACTTCCCAAGGGCTTAGTCCAGTGCTCTGCACACAGTCAGCGCTCAATAAATACGATTGAATGAATTAATGAATGTGGTGGAGCCGGAATTCGAACCCATGACCTGACTCCAAAGCCCGGGCTCTTTCCACTGGGTAGGGACCGCCTCTATATGTTGCCAACTTGGACTTCCCAAGCGCTTAGTCTAGTGCTGTGCACACAGTAAGCGCTCAATAAATACGACTGAATGAATGAAGGTAGACCTTCCGTACAGTGCTGTGCACACAGTAAGCGCTCAGTAAATACAACAATGAATGAAGGTAGACCTTCCATACAGTGCTCTGCACACAGTAAGCGCTCGATAAATGCGACTGAATAATAAGTGCTCAATAAATCCGACTGAATGAATGAAGTAGACCTTCCGTACAGTGCTCTGCACACAGTAAGTGCTCAATAAATATGACTGAATAAGCGCTCAATAAATCCGACTGAATGAATGAAGGTAGACCTTCCGTACAGTGCTGTGCACACAGTAAGCACTCAGTAAATACGACTGAATGAATGCAGGTAGACCTTCCATACAGTGCTCTGCACACAGTAAGCGCTCGATAAATGCGACTGAATGATAAGCGCTCAATAAATCCAACTGAATGAATGCAGGTAGACCTTCCGTACAGTGCTCTGCACACAGTAAGCGCTCAATTAATCCGACTGAATGATAAGCGCTCAATAAATCCGACAATGAATGCAGGTAGACCTTCCGTACAGTGCTCTGCACACAGTAAGCGCTCAATAAATCCGACTGAATGATAAGCGCGCCATAAATATGACTGAATGAATGAAGGTAGACCTTCTGTACAGTGCTCTGCACACAGTAAGCGCTCAGTAAATACGACTGAATGAATGCAGGTAGACCTTCCATACAGTGCTCAGCACACAGTAAGCGCTCAATAAATCTGACTGAATGATAAGCGCTCAATAAATCCGATTGAATGAGTGCAGGTAGACCTTCCGTACAGTGCTCTGCACACAGTAAGCGCTCAATAAATACGACTGAATAAGCGCTCAATAAATCCGACTGAATGAATGAAGGTAGACCTTCCATACAGTGCTCTGCACACAGTAAGTGCTCAATAAATCCGACTGAATGAATGGATGTAGACCTTCTGTCTCACAGGGCGGGAACCTTGGCCGCCTCCTCTCCCATTTAACCCGCATATTCAATCCGTGTCACTCAGTCAATCAGTCGTACTTATTGAGCGCTTACTGTGTGCAGAGCACTGGACGAAGCGCTTGGGAAGTCCAAGTTGGCAACATCTAGAGACGGTCCCTGCCCGACAGCGGGCTCACGGTCTAGAAGGGGGAGACAGACAACAAAACCAAACATGCTAACAAAATAAAATAAATAGTATAGATATGTCCAAGCAAAAGAAATAAATAAATAAACCAAACATATTAACAAAATAAAATAAATAGAATAGATATGTCCAAGTAAAATAAATAGAGTAATAAATACGTACAAATATTCCATCCGTGTCCCTAAATCCCGTCGGTCCCACCTTCACCACATTGCTAAAATCCGCCCTTTCCCCTCCACCCGAACCGCTCCCACATTAATCCGAGCACTTCTTCTCTCCGGGCATCATCCTCCCGTCTCTCCCCGTCTCCAGTCATCATCATCATCATCAATCGTATTTATTGAGCGATTACTGTGTGCAGAGCACTGTACTGAGTGCTTGGGAAGTACAAGTTGGCAACATCTAGAGACGGTCCCTACCCAACAGTGGGCTCACGGTCTAAAAGGGGGAGACAGAGAACAAAACCAAACATACTAACAAAATAAAATAAATAGAATAGATATGTACAAGTAAAATAAATAAATAGAGTAATAAATATGTACAAGCATATATACATATATACAGATGCTTCAGTATACAGTCCATACTTCTCTCTCCCGCCTGCCTCATTTTTCTACAAAAACATTCAGGCCGTGTCATCCCGGTTGCCAACTTGGACTTCCCAAGCGCTTAGTACAATGCTCTGCACACAGTAAGCGCTCAATAAATACGACTGAATGAATGAATGAATTCCACTCTTCAAAAAACTCTCCAGTGTTTACCCATCCACCTCTGTATCAAACTAAAACACCTCTCCATTGGCCTTAAAGCCGTCCATCCCCTCGCTCCCCTCCTACCCCAATTTATTCGATCGTATTTATTGAGCGCATACTGTGTGCGGAGCACTGTACTAAGCGCTTGGGAGAGGACAGTTCAACAGTAGATGGGTTCAAATCCCCGGCTTCGCCAGTTGTCAGCTGTGTGACTTTGGGCAAGTCACTTCTCTGTGCCTCAGTTCCCTCATCTGTAAAATGGGGATTAAGACTGTGAGCCCCACCTGGGACAACCTGATCACCCTGTATCCTCCCCAGCGCCTGTATATATGTTTGTATGGATTTATTACTCTATTGTACTTGTACATATCTATTCCATTTATTTTGTTTTGTTAATATGTTTTCTTGTCTGTCTCCCCCTTCTATCATCATCATCATCAATCAATCGTATTTATTGAGCGCTTACTGTGTGCAGAACACTGTACTAAGTGCTTGGGAAGTACAAGTTGGCAACATATAGAGACAGTCCCTACCCAACAGTGGGCTTACAGTCTAAAAGGGGGAGACAGAACAATACCAAACATGCTAACAAAATAAAATAAATAGAATAGATATGTACAAGCAAAATAAATAAATAAATAAATAGATTAATAAATTCATACAAGCATATGTACATATATACAGGTGCTGTGGGGAAGGGAAGGAGGTAAGGTGTGGGGGATGGAGAGGGGGACGAGGGGGAGAGGAAGGAAGGGGCTGAGTGTGGGAAGGCCTCCTGGAGGAGGTGAGCTCTCAGTAGGGCCTTGAAGGGAGGAAGAGAGCGAGCTTGGCGGATGGGCAGAGGGATTGCGGGCATTCCAGGCCTGGGGGGATGACGTGGGCCGGGGGTCGATGGTGGGCCAGGGATCGATGGCGGGACAGGCGAGAAGACTGTGAACCCACTGTTGGGTAGGGCCATCTCTAGATGTTGCCAACTTGTACTTCCCAAGCGCTTAGTACAGTGCTCTGCACACAGTAAGCACTCAATAAATACGATTGACTGATTAGAACAGTGTTTTGCACATAGTAAGCGCTTAATAAATGCCATTATTATTATTATTACTTCTCTGGGCCTCAGTGACCTCATCTGTAAAATAGGGATTAAGACTGTGAGCCCCACGTGGGACAACCTGATCACCTTGTATCCTCCCCAGCGCTTAGAACAGTGCTTTGCACATAGTAAGTGCTTAACAAATGCCATCATTATTATTATTAGAAGCAGTGTCGCTCAGTGGAAAGAGCCTGGGCTTTGGAGTCAGAGGTCATGGGTTCAAACCCCGGCTCCGCCATTTGTCAGCTGTGTGACTTTGGGCGAGTCACTTCACTTCTCTGGGCCTCAGTTACCTCATCTGGAAAATGGGGATTAAGATTGTGAGCCCCCCATGGGACAACCCAATCACCTTGTAACCTCCCCAGCACTTAGAACGGTGCTTTGCACATAGTACGCACCTAATAAATGCCATCATTATTATTATTATTATTACTTCTCTGGGCCTCAGTGACCTCATCTGGAAAATGGGGATTAAGATTGTGAGCCCCCCGTGGGACAACCTGATCACCTTGTAACCTCCCCAGCGCTTAGAACGATGCTTTGCACATAGTAAGCACTTAATACATGCCATCATTATTATTATTATTATTACTTCTCTGGGCCTCAGTGACCGCATCTGGAAAATGGAGATTAAGATTGTGAGCCCCCCATGGGACAACCTGATCACCTTGTAATAATAATAATAATAATGATGATGGCATGTGCTAAGCGCTTACTATGTGCAAAGCACTGTTCTAGGCACTGGGGGGATACAATGTGATCAAGTTGTCCCACGTGGGGCTCACAGTCTTAATCCCCATTTTTACAGATGAGGGAACTGAGGCTATGAGAAGTTAAGTGACTCGCCCCAGGTCACACAGCAGACTTGTGGTGGAGCTGGGATTCGAACCCATGACCTCTGACTCCAAAGCCCGGGCTCTTTCCGCTGAGCCAAGCTGCTTCTCTTGTAACCTCCCCAGCGCTTTGCACATAGTAAGTGCTTAATAAATGCCATCATTATTATTATTATTTATTAGAACAGACACATTCGCTACCCACGACTAGCTCATGGGCCTTTAGGGGATTTTATTTTAGATCCTCCTGGGTTTTTTTTTATTTGAGTCCGTTTCTATTCCGACCCATCAGCGGTGTTTCTGAAGCGCTCACATGGGCAGTCAGGGACTCCTTTCCTTCCTCTTCCCCAAACTGACTTCTTGGGCTCCAATAATTCAGTTTTCTATCCATCTCCCACCCAGGGGGTGAAAGGGAAAGTAACAAGAGGAAGTTCAAGAGGAAGTTCTGAACCCCTATCAAGTGCAGGGTTTTTGGTTTGCTTTTTTTTTCCTTTAAAAATGCCCTCTCCCACCGCCCCCCAATCCTCCCCTGGACTTTTCCTGCACCTCAACTTTTCAGGCCTCCGCTTCTGCATCTGAATGATTTCCTTCCCCATCTTAATGACGAGGAATTATCGTCCTTAAGGCTTTGTGCGGCTTAATGACGAGAATTAACATTTATAAGGTGCTGGTGGGGGCTTGGGTGAATAATAATCCATTATTCTCCCAAACCCCATTATTCTCCCGAACCTGGAGAGGAGGTGCCAGGGCTGATCCCTGGTCATGGGTGGGGGTCCCCCCCACCATAATGGGGACCTCTAATTATGTAAATAGAGGCACCCTGCCTGGTATAATAGGCTTTTTGGAGACCTATTCATTCACTAAATTGTATTTATTGAGCAGTTACTGTGTGCAGAGCACTGTAGAGAAGCAGCATGGCATAATAATAATAATAATAATGATGGTACTTGTTAAGCGCTTACTATGTGCAAAGCACTGTTCTAAGCGCTGGGGGGGATACAAGATAATCAGGTTGTCCCACTTGGGGCTCACAGTCGTCAGCCCTACTTTACAGATGAGGTAACTGAGGCACCGAGAAGTTAAGTGACTTGCCCAAGGTCACACAGCAGACGTGTGGCAGAGCCGGGATTCGAACCCATGACCTCTGACTCCAAAGCCCGGGCTCTTCCCACTGAGCCACGCTGCTTCTTCACAATGCAGAGTGGATAAAGAAACAGTGTCTCACTGGAAAGAGCCCGGGCTTTGGAGTCAGAGTTCATGGGTTCAAATCCCACCTCTGCCAATTGTCAGCTGTGTGATTTGGGGCAAGTCACTTTACTTCTCTGTGCCTCAGTTACCTCATCTGTAAAATGGGGATGAAGACTGGGAGCCCCCGTGGAACAACCTGATCGCCTTGTAACCTCCCCAGCGCTTAGAACAGTGCTTTGCACATAGTAAGCGCTTAATAAATGCCATCATTATTATTATTATAGAGCTCGGGTCCCGGAGTCAGCTCATGGGTTCTAATCCCGGCTCCGCCACTTGTCTGCTGTGTGACCTTGGGCCAGTCACTTCACTTCTGGGCCTCAGTTCCCTCGTCTGTAAAATGGGAAGAAGTGTGAGTCCCATGAGAGGAAGCGGGGCTTAGTGGCAAGATCCCGGGCTTTGGACTCAGAGGTCGTGGGTTCAAATGCCGGCTCCGCCAATTGTCAGCTGTGAGACTTTGGACAAGTCACTTCACTTCTCTGGGCCTCAGTTCCCTTGTCTGTAAAATGGGAAGAAATGTGAGCCCCATGAATGGCAGCGGGGCTCAGTGGCAAGATCCCGGACTTTGGAGTCAGAGGTCATGGGTTCAAATTCCGGCTCTAACAACTGTCAGCTGTGGGACTTTGGGCAAGTCACTTTACTTCTCTGGGCCTCAGTTCCCTCATCTGTAAAATGGGGCTTAAGACTGTGAGCCCCCCAAGGGACAACCTGATCACCTTGTAACCTCCCCGGCGCTTAGAACAGTGCTTTGCACATAGTAAGCGCATAATAAATGCCATTATTACTATTATTACTACTATTATGCGGGGTGGGGACTGTGACCAAACTGATTAGCTTGGATCTACCCCAGCGCTTAGAACAGTGCTTGACACGTAGTAAGCGCTTAACCAATACTGTTGTTATTATTCGTCTCTCTCTGTCACCACTGACCCCTCGCCTGAATCCTCCCTGGAACTGCCTCCCCCTCCTTATCCGACAGACACTGTCCTCGCCTCACTCTCCCCACCTTCAAAGCCCCCCTAAAACCACCTCCAGGAAGCCTTCCCTGACTAAGCCCTCTTTCCCCTCGACTCCCACTCCCTTCTGCGTCGCCCTTGGACTCGGATCTATCCCCCTTTCTAGTCAGGAGGTCTTGCCTCTCCCCCACTCCTTGCCGCCCGCCCGGAACCAAAAACGGCCCTCCAGGAAACCAGGGCAGCCTCCATTTGTTTCCAGCCTCCCTTCCTCCCTCCCTCCCAGGAGGCCGAGAGCCCTTCCCCCAGGCTGGAGCGCCGGTGCGTCGGAAAAGGCCTAGGGCCGCCACTTCCTGTCAGGCCTGGGAAACCTCAGACCAGGCCGGGAAGAGACATGCCACAGACCCTGAGCCTCCCTCTCTTTCTTGCCCCTTCTCCCCACAGTCTCCTTTTTCTCAGCCTCCCTCCCTCCCCTCCTCCTCCTCCTCCTCAGCCTCCTCCCTCTCATCTCCTCCTTGGCCTTCTCCCCTCGGCCTCCATCTCCTCCTCTTCCTCCCCTCTTCTAGGCCTTATCCCTGTCATCCTCCTCAGCATCCTCCCTCTCATCCTTCTCTTCAGCCTCTTCCGTCTCATCCTTCTCTGCCTCCTCATCCTCCTTGGCCACCTTCCCTCAGCCTCCCTCTCCTCCTCAGCCTCTTTCCCTCACAGCCACCTCCCCGTCCTTCTCTTCCTCAGCCTCCTCCCTCTCATCCTCATCCTCAGCCTCCTTTCTCTCATAGCCACCTTCTTCTCTTCCTCATCCTCCTCCCTCTCATTCTCCCCCTCAGCCTCCTCTCCTCCTCTTCCTCAGCCTCCTCTTCTTCATCCTCCTCCTCAGCCTCCTTTCCCTCATAACCACCTCCTTCTTTCTTCCTCATCCTCCTCCCTCTCATTCTCCCCCTCAGCCTCCTCTCCTCTTCCTCAGCCTCCTCTTCTTCATCCTCCTCCTCAGCCTCCTTTCCCTCATAACCACCTCCTTATTTCTTCCTCATCCTCCTCCCTCTCATTCTCCTCCTCAGCCTCCTTTCCCTCATAACCACCTCCTTCTCTTTCTTCCTCATCCTCCCTCTCATTCTCCTCCTCATCCTCCTCCTCTTCCTCACCCTCCTCCCTTTCATTCTCCTCCTCAGCCTCCCCTCCTTTTCCTCATCCTCCTCCCTCTCATCCTCCCCCTCAGCCTCCCCTCCTTCTTTTCCTCAGCCTTCTCTTCTTCATCCTCCTCCTCAGCCTCCTTTCCCTCATAACCACCTCCTTCTCTTCCTCATCCTCCTCCCTCTCATCCTCCTCCATAGCCACCTCCTTCTCTTCCTCACCCTCCTCCCTTTCATTCTCCCCCTCAGCCTCCCCTCCTCCTCTTCCTCAGCCTCCTCTTCTTCATCCTCCTCCTCAGCTTCCTTTCCCCCATAGCCACCTCCTTCTCTTCCTCACCCTCCTCCCTCTCATTCTCCTCCTCAGCCTCCTTTCCCTCATAGCCACCCCCTCCTCTTCCTCCTCCTCCTCCCTCTCATCCTCCTCCTCAGCCTCCTTCCCCCCATAGCCACCTCCTTTTCTTCCTCAGCCTCCTCTTCTTCATCCTCCTCCTCAGCCTCCTTTCCCTCATAACCACCTCCTTCTCTTCCTCATCCTCCTCCCTCTCATTCTCCTCCTCAGCCTCCTTTCCCTCATAGCCACCTCCTCATCTTCCTCATCCTCCTCCCTCTCATCCTTCTCCTCAGCCTCCTTTCCCCCATAGCCGCCTCCTTCTCTTCCTCAGCCTCCTCTTCTTCATCCTCCTCCTCAGCCTCCTCTTCTTCATCCTCCTCCTCAGCCTCCTTTCCCCCATAGCCACCTCCTTCTCTTCCTCATTCTCCTCCCTCTCATTCTCCTCAGCCTCGTTTCCCTCACAGCCGCCTCCCCTGAGCCTCCCCCACCTCCTCTCCTTCATCTTCCTCCCTCTCATCCTCCTCACAGCCACCTCCTTCTCTTCCTCAGCCTTCTCCCTCTCCGCCTCCTTTCCCTCACAGCCCTCAGCTGTGGAGGATGGAGGGGGAGCCCGGCCTTCTCCATCTCCGCCGGGAGATGGGGGCCGGGATTGAGGGGTGTTTGCCTGGGTAGAGGGGTCCCAGAGAGGTGGGTTATTGTGGGGGGGACCTCAGCCCCCATCCCCATCTCTCTGGGACTTCTGACAAGTTCCCGAGGCGGGGGTCCGAAGGAGAGGATGGGGTTTGTTTGGGGGTGGTGGTCCTCCAAGCCCCCCGACTTTCCCTTCATGCAACCGGCCCCAGCTGGAGGCAGCAGGCGAGGAGGAGGGGGGTAGATGGGGAGGAGCGGATGATGGACGGGAGCGAGCCCCAACGGGAGCCGGAGGATGGGCCAGGGAGGGGCTTCTGCTCCCATGGAGACGGGAGAAGCGGTTTCTGTCCTGGAGGTTGGGGGGGCGGGGGGGAGAGAAAGAGAGAAAGAGAAAGAAAGAGAGAAAGAAAGACAAAGGGTCAGGAAATCAGATCCCCCTCCGGGCCGGGGGCAAGGGATGGGGGGGTGGGGTCCGTCCGGGATTATTAGGGGAGGCCGGAGGCCACCGACCCGACAGGACCCGGGCATCGCTTCAGCGTCTCATTGTCTGAAGTGGAGGTCTATGAATGGGACGCCCCGAGGCCGCGCTTCTGGGGGCACAGGGGGCAAGGGTGGGGGGCGTCACCGTGCCCATCCCCAGACCTTGGGGGTCCCCACCTCTGTCGGTCAGGTGGAGCCCGGGGGGCTTCTGGGGTCCCCGATGTCCAACCGAGGCTCGACGGAGGCTCTTCCGGCCTCTGAAGGCGGTTCCACAAGGGATTCTGGGAGGGGGAGAGCTCGGGCCTCTGGGAGATTCCCCGTCACCCCCCGGGGTCTGGTCCCCCCTGAAACCTTCTCACCTGCCCCCCTTCTCTTTCCTCCAGGCCGCCATGAAGGGAGGGAAACGAGACAGACGGGACCGCAACGGGGTGACGGACCTGGGGTTCGTCAACGGGGGCGACCGCCGAGACCCCCACTCCGACTTCCAAGACGCGCCCTCGCCCCCCGTCCTGGAAGCCATCGGTGGTCCTGACGTCAGAGGTGGGTCCCGTTTGGCCCGAGTTGGGGTTGGGGGGGTTCGCTCAGAATTCGCTTCTGGACCCATTGGCCTGTGGGCACCGGGAGGATGGAGAGGCCAGTTGGTGAGTGAGGCGTGAGTTTTCTTGGTTCGCGGGGGCTGAGGTGCTAATTTTAGGATTTCTGGGGAGGGGGTCGTCAGGCCCTGGCGAGGGGCGAACCATCGGGGTGAGGCGAGGATAATTGTCTCCCCGTCGTGAGGGTCTCTGGAAGTTTTAAAACGGCCTTTCTTCAATCGATCGCTCAATCGGTGGCTGTTTCACCTGCTGTGAATCGTGTTTTCATTCATTCAGTCGTATTGAGCACTTACCATGTGCACAGCACTGTACTAAGCGCTTGGGAAGTACAAGTTGGTCCCAAGCGCTTAGTTCAGCGCTCGGCACAGAGTTAGCGCTCAAGGAGTGCCACTGATTGATGCTCAGATCAGGTCTACTGATTCTAGTAGACTTCCCAAATGCTTAGGTCAGGGCTCTTCACACGGTAAGCATTTGATAAATACCATCGATGCGGGGATCTTAATGTAAATGGATAAAGGACAGATGAGGACGTAAGTGTTGTGGGGTGAATAAAGGGAACGAGTCAGGGCGATGCAGGAAAGGAGTGGGAGAAGGGGAAAGGAGGGCTTAGTCAGGGAAGGCCTCTTGGAGGAGGAGGATGTGGCCTTTCAATAAGGCTTTGGAGGCGGGGGAGAGTCCTCGTCGTCCGTCGGATTTGAAGAGGGAGGGCGTCCAGTCCAGAGGCCGGTCGTGGGTGAGAGAAACGAGACGGAGGGCCAGGGAGGAGATTGGCATTAGAGGAGCCAAGTGTGTCGGCCGGGCTGGAGTTAGACGGCCGGCGAGGTGAGGTAGGAGGGGGCGAGGGGGTGGACGGCTTTAAAGCCAACGGCGACGAGTTCCTGTTTGATGAGACCCTGGAGGGTCTCGGAGTGGCTATGACATAAAGGGTTTGGGTCTTGCTGGGGGACGGACTCAAATCAGTCAAGAATACAAGGTGATCAGGTTGTCCCCCTTGGGGCTCCCAGTCTTCATCCCCATTTTACAGATGAGGTCACAGAGGCCCAGAGAAGTGAAGTGGCTTGCCCAAGGTCACACAGCTGACAAGCGGCGGGGCTGGGATTTGAACCCACAACCTCTGACTCCCAAGCCCGGGCTCTTTCCACTGAGCCTCTATCTATCTATCTATCTATCTATCTATCTATCTATCTATCTATCTTTCATCTATCTACCTATCTATCTGTCCATATCTATCTATCTATCTATCCATCTATCTATCTATATCTGTCTATCTATCTAATCTATCATCTATCTAATCTATCTATCTATCTATCTATCCATCCATCCATCTATTCTCTATCTATTGGAGAAGCAGCGTGGCTCAGTGGAAAGGGCCCGGGCTTTGGAGGTCATGGGTTCAAATTCCGGCTCCGCCAACTGCCAGCTGTGTGACTTTGGGCAAGTCACTTCACTTCTCTGGGCCTCAGTTCCCTCATCTGGAAAATGGGGATGAAGACTGTGAGCCCCATGTGGGACAACCTGATCGCCTTGTAACCTCCCCAGCGCTTAGAACAGTGCTTTGCACATAGTAAGTGCTTAATAAATGCCATTATTATTACTATTATTATTACTGATAGTGTATCCATCAACCAAAGGTATTTATCGAGTGTGTGCAGAGCACTGTACTAGGCGCTTGGGAGAGTCCAGTACAGCAGAGTCAGTAGGTAAGATCCCTGCCCATGAGGAGCTGGGTTTGTAGACGTGATTGGCTAATGTGTGTGGTTCTGGTGTACTGCAGCAACGTGAGAAGCAGCGTGGCTCAGTGGAAAGAGCCCGGGCTTTGGAGTCAGAGGTCATGGGTTCAAATCCCGGTTCCG
The DNA here is from genome assembly GCF_015852505.1 of Tachyglossus aculeatus. Lineage (NCBI taxonomy): Eukaryota > Metazoa > Chordata > Mammalia > Monotremata > Tachyglossidae > Tachyglossus > Tachyglossus aculeatus. The sequence goes on from NC_052073.1 coordinate 36,778,729, forward strand.
CCAATTGTCAGCTGTGTGACTTTGGGCAAGTCACTTAAGCAGCGTGACTCAGAAACAGCGTGGCTCAGTGGAAAGAGCCCGGGCTTTGGAGTCAGAGGTCATGGTTTCAAATCCTGGCCCCGCCAACTGTCAGCTTTGGGACTTTGGGCAAGTCACTTCACTTCTCTGTGCCTCAGTTACCTCATCTATAAAATGGGGATGAAGACTGTGAGCCCCCCGTGGGACACCCTGATCACCTTGTAACCTCCCCAGTGCTTAGAACAGTGCATTGCACATAGTAAGCGCTTAATAAATGCCATCATTATTACTTAACTTCTCTGTGCCTCAGTCACCTCATCTGGAAAATGGGGACTGTGAGCCCTCTGTGGGACATCCTGATCACCTTGTAACCTCCCCAGCGCTTAGAACAGTGCTATGCACATAGTATGTGTTTAATAAGTGCCATTATCGTCATCATCATCATTCTGGGACAGTACCTGATGGGGGAAATCAAGCCCTAAGGCTGCTGGAGGGGGGCTTGAACCCCATTAGATTGAGAAGTAGTGTGGCCAAGTGGATAGAGCCCGGGCCTGGTAGTGAGGACCTGAGTTCTAATCCCGGCTCTGCCACGTGCCTGCCGTGCGACCTTGGGCAAGTCACATCAGGGGCCTCAGTGACCTGGAAAATGGGGAAGAAGACTGAGAGCCCCATGTGGGATGGAGACCGTGTCCACCCTGGAACAGTGCTCGGCTTATAGTAAGTGCTTAACAAGAATCAAAATGATGATTTATTGAGCGCTTCCCGCATGTGGAGCACTGTACTGAGCGGTGTAAATAATAATAATGATGGCATTTATTAAGCGCTTACTATGTGCAAAGCACTGTTCTAAGCGCTGGAAGTCCAGTCCAGCAGAGTTGGCGGGGGCGGGGGTGGGGGTGGGGTGGCGTCTCCCTGGGCTGGCGATGTGTTGGGGGTCTCAGAATGTGGGGTGAGGGTGGTTGGGTCAGGAGCCCGGCCTGACTTTGGGGAGGGGGCTTCTTCCCACAGCGCCCACTCACCTCGAAGACGGCCCAAGCGGCGGGAGCAGAAGGCTGAGGAGGGGGCAGGCCCACAGAGACTCTTCCTGGGCCCTTGGCTACTCGGACGGGGTGCGTACCTGTTACTTGCCTCCATCCTCCCTTTCCCTCCCTCTCCTTTCCCGTTCCCTACCTCTCCTCCCTTCTTTTCCCTTTCCCTCCCTCTCCTTTCTCTTGCTCTCCCTCTTCTTTCCCTTTCCATCTCTCCTTCTCTCCTTCCCTCTCCTTCTCTCCCTTCCTTTCTCCCTCCCCATCCCTCAGTCTCCTCTGTCCCTCCCTCTTTCCCTCCTCTCCCTCCCTTTCCCTCCCCTCCCTCCCTACTTCTCTCTCCCTTCCCTCCCTCACTCTGCCCCTCTCTCCCTCCCTGTGTCTTTCCTCTCCCCCCTCCTCCTTTCCCTCCCTCTCTCTCCTTCTCCCTCTCTTCTCCCCTTCTCTCCCTCCATCTTTTCTCTTCCTGTCTACCTCATTCCCATTTCTCCTTCCCTCCTCCTGTCTCCCTCCCCTCTGTCCCTCTCTCCCTACTTCTATCTCCCTCCCGTCCCCCTTCCCTCTTCCTTCCTCTCCCTCTTTTCCTTCCTCTCTCCCTCTTTTCCTTCCTCTCTCCCTCTTTTCCTTCCTCTCTCCCTCTTTTCCTTCCTCTCTCCCTCTTTTCCTTCCTCTCTCCCTCTTTTCCTTCCTCTCTCCCTCTTTTCCTTCCTCTCTCCCTCTTTTCCTTCCTCTCTTCCTCTTTTCCTTCCTCTCTCCCTCTTTTCCTTCCTCTCTTCCTCTTTTCCTTCCTCTCTCCCTGTTTTCCTTCCTCTCTCCCTCTTTTCCTTCCTCTCTCCCTCTTTTCCTTCCTCTCTCCCTCTTTGCCTCCCTCTTTCCCTCCTTTCTTCCCTCTCCTCTCTTTTCCCTCCCTCTCTATTCTCCTCTCCCTTCTTCCCTATCTCCCTTTCTTTCCCCCATTAATCCCTCCCTCTTCCTCTCTTGCTACCTCCTTTTCTCTCTCCCCCGCCTTCAGTCTTCTCTCCCTCTCCCTCCCTCTCTCATCTCTGTCAACCTTCCTTTCTTTCCCTCCCCTCTCCCCCCATCTCTCTGTCTCCCATCCCTTTCCCGCCCTAAGGACAGGAGCTCCTAAAGGCTATCCTGGGCCCTGCGGGGATGAGGGATTGTGATTATCTCCATTTCACTAGGTTGTGGGGAGGAACCAGCCAGACTGTGTGACCCTGGGACCAGTCACTTAATCTCTCTGGGCCTCAGTTTCCTCATCTGTAAAATGGGAGTCCCCCTTAGCCTGGAAGCCCCATGTGGGATGGGGATTGTGTCTGACCTGCTGACCCCGTGTCCCCCACTCCTCCCCGAACGCATAGCGCCGCGTGTAGCACACACCGTTTCACAAAGCAGCGTGGTTCAGTGGAAAGAGCCCAGGCTTGGGAGTCAGAGGTCATGGGTTCAAATCCCGGCTCCACCACTTGTCAGCTGGGTGACCTTGGGCAAGTCACTTCACTTCTCTGGGCCTCAGTGACCTCATCTGTAAAATGGGGGTTAAGACTGTGAGCCCCGCGTGGGACAACCCGATCACCTTGTATCCTCCCCAGCGCTTCGAACAGTGCTTTGCACATAGTAAGTGCTTAACAAATGCCATTATCATTATTATTGTAACCTCCCTAGCGCTTAGACAGTGATTTGCACATAGTAAGCGCTTAATAAATGGTGTAAAAAAAAATAACCCCCCTAACTCTCAACGGATTCTCGCCCCCTTCTCCACAGGACCTGGTGGAGGACAGGGAGATGTCGGAGCTGGACGTGATGCCCAAACTGTTCAGGGAAGCCAAACTGCGGTCTGAAAACCCAGCCGTAAGTGCCACCCCCCTGCCCCCGTGCCCTCCTTTGCCCACCACGGGCCCCCTCAATCAATCAATCAATCAATCAATCGTATTTATTGAGCGCTTACTGTGTGCAGAGCACTGGACTAAGCACTTGGGAAGTACAAGTTGGCAACATATGCCCTCCCGCCAGCACCCGTGGGCCCGGTGGAGGCCGGCCTCCAGTCGGCGGATGAGGGAGGCCTTACCTCAGGGCGCCATTTGCATTCAGGAGCTAAAGAAATAGCCAGGCCCAGTGGGCAGAGGGACTGGGATCGATTCCCGGCCCAGCCCCCTTATCTGCTATGTGACCTCCGTCAAGTCCCTTCACTTCTGGGCCTCATTTGCCTCATCTGTAAAATGGGAATTCCAATTCATTCAGTTCAGGAGCTAAAGAAACAGCCAGGCCCAGTGGGCAGAGGGACTGGGATCGTTTCCCGGCCTGTCCCCTTATCTGCTATGTGACCTCAGTCAAGTCCCTTCACTTCTGGGCCTCATTCGCCTCATCTGTAAAATGGGAATTCCAATTCATTCAGTTGTATTTATTGAGCGCTTACAATGTGCAGAGCGCCGGACTAAGCGCTTAATTGTTTCCGCCCGGTTTCGAACCGGGGACCTTTCGCGTGGGAGGCAAACGTGATAACCACGATGCTGCGGATACCTATAACATGAAGCAGCTGTGGCTTAGTGGAAAGATCATGGGCTTTGGAGTCAGAGGTCAGGGGTTCGAATCCCGGCTCTGCCACTTGGCAGCTGGGTGACTTTGGGCAAGTCACTTCACTTCTCTGGGCCTCAGTTCCCTCGTCTGTAAAACGGGGACTAAGACTGTGAAGCCCCATGTGGGACAACCTGATAACCTTGTATCTTCCTCAGCGTTTAGAACAGTGCTTTGCACATAGTAAGCGCTCAACAAATACCATCATTATTATTATTATAACACCTATTCTCCCTTCTTCCAACCAGGATGGGGAATGTATCTGATCTGATTATCTTTTTCCTGCCCTAGGGCTTGGCACATACTAAGCACATAATAGCATAATAATAGTAGCTTCTTAAGCGCTTATTAACAATATAATGTTCATAGCATAATAATGGTGTCTATCATTATGTTATCATCATTATCACCACCACATCATATATTATCATATATCATATATTATTATATAATTAGCATATATTACTAAAGCTTGGCATAGTGGAAAGAGTCCGGGCCTGAGGTAGAAGGACCTGGGTTCTAATCTTGTTTGCTGTGTGACCTTGGGCCAGTCACTTCGCTTCTGTGCCTCAGTTCCCTCATCTGTAAAATGGGGATGAAGTCTGTGAGCCCCACGTGGGACAGGGATTGTGTCCTACCTGACAAACTTGTACCTATCCCAGCGCTTAGCACAGTGCCCGGCATGTAGTCAACACTTAACAAGTGGCCATTTAAGGACAGAGGTAGCCGTAGATAGAGGGGCTGGGGGGAGAGGGGAGATGAATCAGGGAAAGCCTTCTGGAAGAGGGGGGATTTTAGGAAGTCCGAAGGGGCATTAGGCAGGAAGACTGGGAGGGAGAGGAGAGATGAATTAGGGAAGGCCTCCTGGAAGAGGTGGGATTTCAGGAGGGCTAAAGTGACAGTAGACAAGGGGACGGATGGGATAGAAAGATGAATCAGGGAAGACCATCTGGAAGAGGTGGGATTTCAGGAGGGCTGAGGAGAAAATAGACGAGGACTGGTGGGGTAGGAGAGATGAATCAGGGAAGGTCTCCTGGAAGAGGTGGGATTTCAGCAGGGCTGAAGAGAAAATAGACGGGGACTGGTGGAGTAGGAGAGATAAATCAGGGAAGGTCTCCTGGAAGAGGTGGGATTTCAGCAGGGCTGAAGAGAAAATAGGGACTGGTGGGGTAGGAGAGAAGGATCAGGGAAGGTCTCCTGGAAGAGGTGGGATTTCAGGAGGGCTGAAGAGAAAATAGACAGGGACTGGTGGGGTAGGAGAGATGAATAAGGGAAGGTCTCCTGGAAGAGGTGGGATTTCATGAGGGCTGACTGGACAGTAGACAAGGAGACTTACGGGGAGAAGAGATGAATGAAGGAAAGCCTCCTGGAAGAGGAGGGATTGTAGGAAGTCCGAAGGAGCATTAGGCAGGAAGACTGGGGGGGAGAGGAGAGATGAATTAGGGAAGGCCTCCTGGAAGAGGTGGGATTTCAGGAGGGCTAAAGTAACAGTAGACAAGGGGACGGATGGGATAGAAAGATGAATCAGGGAAGACCACCTGGAAGAGGTGGGATTTCAGGAGGGCTGAGGAGAAAATAGACGAGGACTGGTGGGGTAGGAGAGATGAATTAGGGAAGGTCTCCTGGAAGAGGTGGGATTGCAGGAGGGCTGAAGAGAAAATAGACAGGGACTGGTGGGGTAGGAGAGATGAATCAGGGAAGGCCTCCTGGAAGAGGTGGGATTTCAGCAGGGCTGAAGAGAAAATAGACAGGGACTGGTGGGGTGGGAGAGATGAATCAGGGAAGGCCTCCTGGAAGAGGTGGGATTTCAGCAGGGCTGAAGAGAAAATAGACAGGGACTGGTGGGGTAGGAGAGATGAATCAGGGAAGGCCTCCTGGAAGAGGTGGGATTTCAGGAGGGCTGACTTGACAGTAGACAAGGAGACTGACGGGGAGAAGAGATGAGGGAAAGCCTCCTGGAAGAGGAGGGATTTTAGGAAGTCCGAAGGAGCATTAGGCAGGAAGACTGGGAGGGAGAGGAGAGATGAATTAGGGAAGGCCTCCTGGAAGAGGTGGGATTTCAGGAGCGCCGACTTGACAGTAGACAAGGAAGTACTTCCCAAGTGCTTAGTCCAGTGCTCTGCACACAGTAAGCACTCAATAAATACGATTGAATTGAATTGAAATTGGAGTGGCAGACAAGGGGACGGGTGGGGTGGAAAGATGAATCAGGGAAGACCACCAGGAAGAGGTGGGATTTCAGGAGGGCTGAAGTGGCTGTAGACAAGGGGACGAATGGGGTGGAGAGATGAATCAGGGGAGGCCTCTTGGAGGAGGTACTGTTTCAGGAGGGCTGAGGTGGCAGTTGATGGAGAGACGGGGTGGGGGAGAGAAATGAATCTGGGAAGCCCTCCTGGAAGAGGTAGAGAAGCAGCGTGGCTCAGTGGAAAGGGCCCGGGCTTGGGAGTCAGAGGTCATGGGTTCAAATCCCGGCTCCGCCAATTGTCTGCTGGGTGACTTTCAGTGTCTGTGTGACTGTGTGTCATTCAGTCAGTCGTACTTATTGAGCGCTTCCTGTGTGCAGAGCACTGTACTGAGCGCTCAGGGGAGTCTGCCACTTGTCCGCTGCATCACTTCACATCTCTGGGCCTCAGTTCCCTCATCTGCAAAACGGGGATGGCGAGTGTGAGCCCCACGTGGGACAGAGACTGTGTCCAACCCGATTAACTTGTGTCTACCCCAGCACTTAGAACAGTGCTTGACACATAATAAGTGCTTTACAGGTACCATAATTATTATAATTATAATTAACAGTATTTAACAGATACTTTCCCTGCCCACAACGAGCTGGGGGACCACGGGCAAGTCACTTCACGTCTCTGGACCTCAGTTCCCTCCTCTGCAAAACGGGGATGGCGAGTGTGAGCCCCACGTGGGACATCTTCAACCGCTCACTCTCCACTGGTTCCTTCCCCTCTGCCTTCAAACATGCCCATGTCTCTCCCATCCTAAAAAACCCCTCTCTTGACCCCACGTCACCTTCTAGTTATCGCCCCATATCCCTCCTACCCTTCCTTTCCAAACTCCTTGAACGAGTCGTCTACATGCGCTGCCTCGAATTCCTCAACAGCAACTCTCTCCTCGACCCCCTCCAGTCTGGCTTCCGTTCCCTTCATTCCACGGAAACTGCCCTCTCAAAGGTCACCGATGACCTCCTGCTTGCCAAATCCAACGGCTCATACTCAGTCCTAATCCTCCTCGACCTCTCAGCCGCCTTCGACACTGTGGCCCACCCCCTTCTCCTCAACACGTTATCTGACCTTGGCTTCACAGACTCCGTCCTCTCCTGGTTCTCCTCTTATCTCTCCGGTCGTTCTTTCTCAGTCTCTTTTGCAGGCTCCTCCTCCCCCTCCCATCCTCTCACTGTGGGGGTTCCCCAAGGCTCAGTGCTTGGTCCCCTTCTGTTCTCGATCTACACGCACTCCCTCGGTGACCTCATTCGCTCCCACGGCTTCAACTATCATCTCTACGCTGATGACACCCAGATCTCCATCTCTGCCCCTGCTCTCTCCCCCTCTCTCCAGGCTCGCGTCTCCTCCCGCCTTCAGGACATCTCCATCTGGACGTCTGCCCGCCACCTCAAACTCAACATGTCCAACATCTCCTTGTCTTCCCTCCCAAACCCTGCCCTCTCCCTGACTTTCCCATCTCTGTTGACGGCACTACCATCCCTCCCGTCTCACGAGCCCGCAACCTTGCTGTCATCCTCGACTCCGCTCTCTCATTCACCCCTCACATCCAAGCCGTCACCAAAACCTGCCGGTCTCAGCTCCGCAACATTGCCAAGATCCGCCCTTTCCTCTCCATCCATACCGCTACCCTGCTCGTTCAAGCTCTCATCCTATCCCGTCTGGACTACTGCACCAGCCTTCACTCTGATCTCCCATCCTCGTGTCTCTCCCCACTTCAATCCATACTTCACGCTGCTGCCCGGATTATCTTTGTCCAGAAATGCTCTGGGCATGTTACTCCCCTCCTCAAAAATCTCCAGTGGCTACCAATCAACCTGCCCATCAGGCAGAAACTCCTCACCCTGGGCTTCAAGGCTGTCCATCCCCTGGCCCCCTCCTACCTCACCTCCCTTCTCTCCTTCTCCATCGCAGCCTGCACCCTCCGCTCCTCTGCTGCTATTCTCCTCACCGTACCTCGTTCTCGCCTGTCCCGCCATCGACCCCCGGCCCCCGTCCTCCCCCGGGCCTGGAATGCCCCCAATCCCTCTGCCCATCCGCCAAGCTCGCTTTCTTCCTCCCTTCAAGGCCCTACTGAGAGCTCACCTCCTCCAGGAGGCCTTCCCACACTGAGCCCCTTCTTTCCTCTCCCCCTCGTCCCCCTCTCCACCCCCCCATCTTACCTCCTTCCCTTCCCCACAGCACCTGTATATATGTATATATGTTTGTACATATTTGTTACTCTATTTATTTATTTATTTATTTATTTTACTTGTACATATCAATTCTATTTATTTTATTTTGTTAGTATGTTTGGTTTTGTTCTCTGTCTCCCCCTTTTAGACTGTGAGCCCGCTGTTGGGTAGGGACTGTCTCTATATGTTGCCAACTTGTACTTCCCAAGCGCTTAGTACAGTGCTCTGCACACAGTAAGCGCTCAATAAATATGATTGATGATGATGATGATGACAGAGACTGTGTCCATCCAATCCGATTAACTTGTGTCTACCCCAGCTCTTAGAACAGTGCTTGACACATAATAAGCACTTTACAGGTACCATAATTATTATTATTATAATTAACAGTATTTAACAGACACTTTCCCTGCCCTCAACGAGCTGTGTGACCATGGGCAAGTCACTTCACGTCTCTGGGCCTCAGTTCCCTCCTCTGCAAAACGGGGGTGGCGAGTGTGAGCCCCACGTGGGACAGAGACTGTGTCCATCCAACCCGATTAACTTGTGTCTACCCCAGCGCTTCGAACAGTGCTTGACACATAATAAGCGCTTTACAGGTACCATAATTATTATAATTATAATTAACAGTATTTAACAGACACTTTCCCTGCCCACAACGAGCTGTGTGACCAGGGGCAAGTCACTTCACGTCTCTGGGCCGCCGTTCCCTCATCTGTAAAAGGGGGATGGCAAGTGTGAGCCCCACGTGGGAGAGAGACTGTGTCCAACCCGATTAACTTGTGTCTACCCCAGCGCTTCGAACAGTGCTTGACACATAATAAGCGCTTTACAGGTACCATAATTATTATTATAATTAACAGTATTTAACAGACTCATTCCCTTCCCACAACGAGCTGGGGGACCACGGGCAAGTCACTTCACGTCTCCGGGCCGCCGTTCCCTCATCTGTAAAAGGGGGATGGCAAGTGTGAGCCCTACGTGGGAGAGAGACTGTGTCCAACCCGATTAACTTGTGTCTACCCCAGCGCTTCGAACAGTGCTTGACACATAATAAGCGCTTTACAGGTACCATAATTATTATTATAATTAACACTATTTAACAGACTCCCTGCCCACAATGAGCTGGGGGACCACGGGCAAGTCACTTCACGTCTCTGGGCCGCCGTTCGCTCGTCTGTAAAAGGGGGATGAAGACCGTGAGCCCCACGGGAGCCAACCTGATTACCTCATAATCAATCAATCAATCGTATTTATTGAGCGCTTACTGTGTGCAGAGCACTTGGGAAGTACAAGTTGGCAACATATACAGTCCCTACCCAACAGTGGGCTCACAGTCTAATAATAATGGCATTTGTTAAGCGCTTGCTATGCGCAGAGCACTGTTTTAAGCGCTGGGGTAGACGGAAGGATATCCCCCCCAGCGCTTAGTTCAGTGCCGGGCGCGTCGTGAGCGCTTAACAAGTACGATTAGGGCCGGACCGAGTCCAGGGAGCCCAGCCCAGTCCCCGCTCACCAAGCCCTGTCCTCTCTCGATTTTTTTAGGTGAGACCCCGAGGGTCCGCAGGGAGGGAGAGCAGTCTGAGGCAAAGACCCTCCTCGCGCGTGTTCTTTCAGGCCGGGCCCGCAGTCCACGGCAGGAGACGCAGAGCGGGCATCAGTCCGGAGACCCCCAAGGACCCCCCGCCCATCCGGGTTTGTTTCCATCGGAGACCCCAGTCCGGCTTTCCGGCCGGGGCCGCCTCCGCCGCTCCACTGGACGCTCCCCGCGGGGCGGGGCCGGGCCCACGCCTGGCTCTGTCGGACGCGCCCCGGCGCTCAGTACAGAGCCCTGCCCGCAGTGGGCCCTCATTCATTCATTCAATCATACTTACTGAGCAGTGGGCCCTCATTCATTCGTTCAATCGTATTTATCGAGTGCTTACTGTGTGCGGAGCACTGTTCTAAGCGCTCGGGAAGTACAAGCTGGCAACATATAGAGACGGTCCCGACCCACCAGCGGGCTCGTACAGAGCCCTCGGTGGGCGTTTAATAAATACTGTTGATTGATGGGTAAGCAGCTTGGCCTAGCGCTTTGCACATAGAAAGTGCTTAACTTACTATGCACTGTGGCTCAGTGGCTTTGGAGTCAGGTCATGGGTTCAAATCCCGGCTCCGCCAATTGTCAGCTGGGTGAGTTTGGGCGAGTCACTTCACTTCTCTGGGCCTCAGTTCCCTCATCCGGAAAATGGGGATGAAGACTGTGAGCCCCCCGTGGGACAACCTGATCACCTTATAACCTCCCCAGAGCTTAGAAAAGTGCTTTTCACAGAGTAGGCACTTAATAAATGGCATTATTATTATTATTATTATTAACGAATGCCATCATCATTATTGTTATTAGTGGAAGGAGCCCAGACTTGGGAATCAGAAGGAGCTGGGTTCTAATCCCGATGCCGTCCCTTGTCCACTGTGCGACCTTGGGCAAGTCACTTCTTTTAGAGAAGCAGCGGGAAGAGCCCGGACCCGAAAATTAGAAGGACCCGGGTTGGCTGTGTGACCTTAGCCCAGTCACTTCACTTCTTTTAGAGAAGCAGCGGGAAGAGCCCGGGCCTGAAAATCAGAAGGACCCAGGTTGGCTGTGTGACCTTAGCCCAGTCACTTCACTTCTTTTAGAGAAGCAGCGGGAAGAGCCCGGACATGAAAATTAGAAGGAGCCGGGTTGGCTGTGTGACCTTAGCCCAGTCACTTCACTTCTTTTAGAGAAGCAGCGGGAAGAGCCCGGGCCTGAAAATTAGAAGGACTCGGGTTGGCTGTGTGACCTTAGCCCAGTCACTTCACTTCCTGTAGAGAAGCAGCGGGAAGAGCCCGGACCTGAAGATTAGAAGGACCCGGGTTGGCTGTGTGACCTTAGCCCTGTCACTTCACTTCTTTTAGAGAAGCAGCGGGAAGAGCCCAGAGCTGGGAATTAGGAGGACCCGGGTTGGCTGTGTGACCTTAGCCCAGTCACTTCACTTCTTTTAGAGAAGCAGCGGAAAGAGCCCGGACCTAAAATTAGAAGGACCCGGGTTGGCTGTGTGACCTTAGCCCAGTCACTTCACTTCTTTTAGAGAAGCAGCGGAAAGAGCCCGGACCTAAAATTAGAAGGACCCGGGTTGGCTGTGTGACCTTAGCCCAGTCACTTCACTTCTTTTAGAGAAGCAGCGGGAAGAGCCCAGAGCTGGGAATCAGAAGGCCGCGGGTTCTAATTCCGGCTCCGCCCCTTGTCGGCTGTGTGACCTTGGGCAAGTCACTTCTCTGGGCCCCAGTTCCCCCATCTGCAAAGTGGAGATCCAGTCCCTGTTGTCCCTCCTTCTTAGACTGGCAATCCCATGTGTAATGGTGATGATGTCATATTCACCCCAGAGCTTAGTACAGTGCTCACTCATTCATTCAGTCGTATTTATTGAGCGCTTCCTGTGTGCAGAGCACTGTACTAAGCGCTTGGGAAGTCCAAGTCGGCAACATCTAGAGACGGTCCCTACCCAACAGTGGGCTCACAGTCTAGAAGGGGGAGACAGACAACAAAACAAAACATGCGGAGAGGTGCTCAGTACATAGTAAGCACCACAAATACCACAATTCTTATCATCATCATCATCCTCCCAGCTCCGCCCTGCGTGACCTTGGGCAAGTCACTTCCCTTCTGGGCCTCAGTTCCCTCGGCTGCAAAATGGGTTTTCAAAACCCACTCTCCCTCCTCTCTAGCCTGAGAGCCCCATGTGGGACCTGCTAATAATAATAATAATAATAACGGCATTTATTAAGCGCTTACTATGTGCAAAGCACTGTTCCAACCTGATGATCTGATCACTCCCTCAGCGCTTAGTACAGTGCTTGGCACACGGTAAATTCTAAACCAATGCCCCGGTATTATTATTATTATTATTATTGAAGACCAGGCATCGCCCACTGGGAAAACGGTCCGCTTCTCCCCACCCCGTCCCCGAGGTAGGAGGGCCACTGTGGCTGTGACAACTGTCAATCAACTGTATTTATCGAGCGCCTGCCGTGCGCAGAACGCTGTGCTGAGCGCTTGGGCGGGCAGTGTATTATAGCCCCTCGAGGAGCTCCCAATCCATCCGTCAATCGGGAGTATTTCCTGAGCATCCTCCGGATGCGAGAGGGCTAGTCCGACGAAGTCCGTAGACCCGATCCCCGCCCCCGGGGCGGCCGACTTCCCTGGTTTTCCTCCTCCTCCTCCTCCTCTGGTTCTCCTGGTTTTCCCTCCGCTGGCTCTTCGGACTCCCGGAATCTTCTCCGTCTCTCCCCACATCCCGACCCTAAGACGGCAGCCCCCCTCTTCTTCCTCCGTCTCGGAGAGGGAGACGGGACGCTGTCGAGGTCAGGGAGCGGGATGGAATCGCGCGCCGTCGTCTTTCCCCCCCAGCGAGGATCTCGTCGTGAGAGGATCGCGTCCGTCGCCCCCTTTCCCGCCTCCGCCACTCCCCGCCGAGCTCTTCCGCTTCCTGCCGGCCGCCAGGCTTTCTTTCCGCGTCTCCCTTCTCCTCCTCACGCCTCAGCCGCGCCTCCGGCCCACTCGGTCGCGTCCGCCTTCCGAGGACTCCGGGAAGGGGCTTGGAGGGAAGGTGGGGGGTGGGTCTTGCCCGCTTCCCGGTTTTCCCCGCCCCTCCGGCATTCCCGGCTGTGTGTCCCCATCCAGGTGACGAGGAGGCGGGCGGCGGGGGCGGTCCAGGTTCCGGCCGGGAGCAGCTGCCCCCTCATCGACCTCACGGAGGAGGACGAAGAGCCGAAGGTGTCCTCGCTCCGCAGCGCAGACGGAAAGACTCAGGAGCCCGGGAGCCGGGAGCCGGCCGATCCAGGGGAATACCAGGTCCGGCGGGGTCTTCCCGGTGTGGGGGGCGAGGGATTAAGGGAGTCTCGATCTCCTCTCCTCCCTCCTTCGGGATCCAAGAATCCTCTCTGCCTGGGACTTGGGGGCGAGACCGCGGGCCTACTGGAAAGCGTCTACTCCGAGCCTCAGTTTCCCCCTCGGTAAAGTCTCATCTCTCCCCCTCTCCAGGATGGGAAGGAATTTGGAATCGGCGAGCTGGTCTGGGGGAAAATCAAGGGGTTTTCCTGGTGGCCCGCCATCATCGTGTCCTGGAAGTTGACGTCCAAACGGCAGGCCATCTCCGGGATGCGGTGGGTTCAGTGGTTTGGCGATGGGAAATTCTCCGAGGTGAGTTTCGGGGCTCCCAAGTTCCGCTTCTTCCCCTCTCGCCCACCCTCCCGCCCCCCAGCCATTATTATGATTTTTATTGTCAATCAATACCACCGACCGATTGATAGAGCGGGGAAGGAAGGCCGGGGGCAGAGCCTCAGGCCTGGAGTGAAAAAAAGACCACCCAAACTGTACTTCTATTAAAATGTACATCGTTCTTTTATTTGAAAATAAAATAAATAAATAAACTTGTACTTCCCAAGCGCTTAGTACAGTGCTCTGCACACAGTAAGCGCTCAATAAATACGATTGAATGAATGAATGAAAGCAAATAAAATAAAAGCACCAGTACCATCCCCAATCTCTGCTTTCCCCAGTGCTACACAGCGACGGTACTTGTTTATTCATCCGTTCACTCAGTCGTATTTCTTGAGCCTATTGAGCGTATTTCTTTCCGACTGTGAGCCCACTGTTGGGTAGGGACCGTCTCTAGATGTTGCCAACTTGTACTTCCCAAGCGCTTAGTACAGTGCTCTGCCCACAGTAAGCGCTCAATAAATATGATTGATTGATTGAGCGTCCTAAGCGTTAGGGAGGATAAAAGATAAGCAAGCCCCTCACGGGGCTCTCGGGCTAACTCCGAGGGAGAGCAGGGATCGAATCCCCATTCTGCAGATGAGGAAACTGAGGCCCAGAGAAGTGAAGTGACTTGGCCAAGGTCACCCAGCAGACAGGTGGCGGAGCCGGGATGAGAACCCACGTCCTTCCGACGCCCGGGTCCCGGGCTTTTTCTGTTAGGCCACGCTGCTTCTCTAGAGAAGCGGAAAGAGCCCGGGCTTTGGAGTCAGAGGTTACGGGTTCAAATCCCGGCTCCGCCACCTCCCACACGGAGACACACAGAGAAGTGAAGTGACTCGCCCAAAGTCACACAGCCGACAATTGGCGGAGCCGGGATTTGAACCCATGAACTCTGACTCCAAAGGCTTTGTCCTTCCCAGGCGCTTAGTTCAAATCCCGGCTCCGCCACACATCAGCTGTGGGACTTTGGGCGAGTCTTACCTCCTTCCCTCCTACCCCATCTTACCTCCTTCCCTTCCCCACTGCACCTGTATATATTGTATATATGTTTGTACATATTTGTTACTCTATTTATTTTACTTGTACATATCTGTTCTATTTATTTTATTTTGCTAGTATGTTTGGTTTTGTTCTCTGTCTCCCCCTTTTAGACTGTGAGCCCACCGTTGGGTAGGGACTGTCTCTATATGTTGCCAACTTGGACTTCCCAAGCGCTTAGTCCAGTGCTCTGCACACAGTAAGCGCTCAATAAATACGATTGATGATGATGATGAGTCACTTCACTTCTCTGGGCCTCAGTTCCCTCATGTGGAAAATGGGGATTAAGCTGTGAGCCCCCCGTGGGACAACCTGATCACCTTGTAACCTCCCCAGCGCTTAGAACAGTGCTTTGCACATAGTAAGCGCTTAAAAAATGCCACTTAAAAAAAGGGAAGGGACTCACCCAGGGTCACAGAGCAGACAAGTGTCAGAGCAGGATTAGAACCCAGGTCCTCCTGACTCCCTCCGATTTCCCCTGAAAAATGGAAAATCCCCCCGTGGCAATTCTCCCTCGTGGCCAATAGGGGGAACCCCAAGGGCACCCCGACACGCAGGGAAGTGACTTAACCAAGGTCACACAACCAACAGAGGGGCAGAAGTAGGATTAGAACCCAGGCCCTTCTGACTCCCAGAACTTTGTTTTGTCTTCTGTCTCCCCCTTGTAGACTGTGAGCCCGCTGTTGGGTAGGGACCGTCTCTAGATGTTGCCAACTTGGACTTCCCAAGCGCTTAGTACAGTGCTCTGCACACAGTAAGCGCTCAATTAATACGATTGATTGATTGATTACAGTGCCTGGCACTGGGGTAAATCCAAGCTCATCATCTTGGACACAGTCCCTGTCCCACACCGGGCTCCCAGTTTTAATCATCATCATCATCATCATCATCAGTCGTATTTATTGAGCGCTTACTGTGTGCAGAGCACTGTGCTAAGCGCTTGGGAAGTACAAGCTGGCAACATATAGAGACAGTCCCTACCCAACAACGGGCTCACAGTCTAAAAGGGGGAAACAGAGAACAAAACCAAACTCAATGTCTGGCACATAGTAAGTGCATAACAAACACCACAATTATTATTATTGTTATTAATCCCCACTGTTACCCTGTGGGTTTCCTGATCAGAAATCTAATCCACTCCTAAACTATTTGTTTCCATTCATTCATTCATTCATTCATTCATTCAATCGTATTTATTGAGCACTTACTATGTGGAAAGCACTGTAAAAAGTGCTTAGCACTGTACTACAGCATCATCAATCGTATTTATTGAGCGCTTACTATGTGCAGAGCACTGTACTAAGCGCTTGGGAAGTACAAATTGGCAACATATATATTGGCATATTAACATATTGGCAGCATCTGACATTTTAATCCCCATTTTACAGATGAGGGAACCGAGGCCCAGAGAAATAATAAATCATTGTGGTATTTAAGCGCTTAGTATGTAGCAGGCACCGTACTAAACGCTGGGGTGGGCACAGGCGAATCAGCCTGTCCCCCGTCCGAGCGGGTCTCCCGGTCTGAGCCAGCCGGCTTGCTGTGGGCCGGGAATGTGTCTGTCTGTCGTTCAGTTGTCCGCTCCCAAGCGCTCAGTACAGTGCCGCGCGCACGGTCGGCGCCCAGTAAGTCACGTCCTGTCCAGGTTTCGGCGGACAAGCTGGTGGGACTCGCGGCCTTCAGTCAGCACTTCAACGCAGCCACTTTCAACAAGCTGGTGTCTTACCGCAAGGCCATGTTCTACGCCCTGGAGGTGAGGAGAAAAGGCTCTGGCATCCTTTGGGGCGGGATTCCCAGCATCCTTTGGGGCGGGATTCCCAGCATCCTTTGGGGCGGGACTCCCGGCATCCTCCGGGGTGGGAATGCCAGCATCCCAGGTGGGGACGGGACACTAAAACACCGATGGACTCCCGTCTTCCCCCTGGCATCTCCCCCACAGGTGGCGAGGAACCGTGCCGGGAAAACCTTTCCCGGCAGCGCCGGGGATTCCCTGGAAAACCGGCTGAAGCCGATGGTGGATTGGGCCCACGGGGGCTTCCAGCCCATGGGCTTCGAGGGGCTGAGACCCCCCAAGACCTCAGGTGGGGGCTGCCTTTCGTTCATTCGTGCTGTCGTATTTATTGAGCGCCTACTGCGTGCAGAGCACTGGACTAGGCGCTTGTCTCGGGCTCTGTCGGATGTCATGGCGGGAGGTCAGAGGTCAGGTGGGGGGCCTGCAGATCTGCAGTGCCTCAGTTTCTCTGGATTTCCCCAGCCTCCTGTGAGAGTCTGTATCTTCCCGCCCGTTTCCCTGCCATCATTATTACGCCATATCATGCCATCATTATTATTATAGAGAGCACCTACATTGTGTACAGAGTCAAGCTAAGACTGCCCTTCCCTCTAGGGGCTTCCAGTCAATCAACCAATTGATTAATTACTCCGGGGTGCAGAGCACTGTACTAAGCGCTTGGGAGAGTCCACCCCTGGCGGACATGTTTCCCTGCCCCCAAACCATCCGGGGCCGATCGGGGCCTTGTAGTGAGCACCCCCCCGGCACGGGCCCGGCTCTGGGGTGCCCGGCGTTGGCTAGACGGAGCGCTGTCCTTGCAGAGAACAGAGCGCACAAGTCCCGCCATGCCGACTCGGCCGTCGTGGAGTCCTGCCCCCCGAGCAAGAGGCTCAAGACCAACCTGTGTAACAACGGCAAGGAGCGCGCCGAAGAGGATCGGAGCCGAGGTGCCCGGGGAGGATGGGGGTGGGTGTTCGGTGGAGGATCGCGAGTCGGGGTGTCTGGGGGAGGAAGGGGTGGCCGAGGAGAGGACTGCCACTTCTCGGAGGCGAACTAACTCTGCCCACGCTTTTCTCTCTCCCAATAAACACACTCCCACCCTCCCCGATACTCCCCACAAAACCCAGAGCCCCCCTGCTCGCACGGAGAAGATGGAGCGAGCTTCCCCTTCCCGCCTCTCCCGCGGTTCCCCCAAGGCCCTTGGCCAAAGCTTCTTCTGGGCCCGGTCCGCCTGAGGCCCCGAGGATGCTCTCCCGTCTCTTGGAGAAGATGGAGCGAGCTTCCCCTTCCCGCCTCTCCCACGGTTCCCCCAAGGCCCTTGGCCAAAGCTTCTTCCGGGCCCGGTCCGCCTGAGGCCCCGAGGACGCTCTCCCGTCTCTCGGAGAAGATGGAGCGAGCTTCCCCTTCCCACCTCTCCCGCGATTCCCCAAGGCCCTTGGCCAAAGCATCTTTGGGGCTCTGTCTGCCTGAGGCCCCGAGGATGCTCTCCCGTCTCTCGGAGAAGATGGAGCGAGCTTCCCCCTCTCTCAGAGAAGATGGAGCAAGCTTCCCCTTCCCGCCTCTCCTGCGATTCCCCCAAGGCCCTCAGCCAAAGCTTCTTCGGGCCTGAGGCCCAGAGGATGCTCTCCCGTCTCTCGGAGAAGATGGAGAGAGCTTCCCCTTCTCTCGGAGAAGATGGAGCGAGCTTCCCCTTCCCGCCTCTCCCGCGATTCCCCCAAGGCCCTTGGCCAAAGCTTCTTCCAGGCCCAGTCCGCCTGAGGCCCCGAGGATGCTCTCCCGTCTCTCGGAGAAGATGGAGCGAGCTTCCCCTTCCCGCCTCTCCCGCGGTTCCCCCAAGGCCCTTGGCCAAAGCTTCTTCCAGGCCCAGTCCGCCTGAGGCCCTGAGGACGCTCTCCCGTCCCTCGGAGAAGATGGAGTGAGCTTCCCCTTCCCGCCTCTTCCACGATTCCCCCAAGGCCCTTGGCCAAAGCTTCTTCCGGGCCCAGTCCGCCTGAGGCCCCGAGGACGCTCTCCCGTCTCTTGGAGAAGATGGAGCGAGCTTCCCCTTCCCGCCTCTCCCGCGATTCCCCCAAGGCCCTTGGCCAAAGCTTCTTCCAGGCCCAGTCCGCCTGAGGCCCCGAGGACGCTCTCCCGTCTCTCAGAGAAGTTGGAGCGAGCTTCCCCTTCTCGCTTCTCCCGCCATTCCCCCAAGGCTCTCAGCCAACTTTTTCGGGGCTCAATCCGCCGAAGGCCCGGAGGACACTCTCCCGTCTCTCGGAGAAAATGGAGCGAGCTTCCCCTTCCCGCCTCTCCCGCGGTTCCCCCAAGGCCCTTGGCCAAAGCTTCTTCCGGGCCAGTTCCGCCTGAGGCCCCGAGGACGCTCTCCCGTCCCTCAGAGAAGATGGAGTGAGCTTCCCCTTCCCGCCTCTTCCACGATTCCCCCAAGGCCCTCGGCCAAAGCTTCTTCGGGGCCCGGTCCACGTGAGGCCCGGAGGATGCTCTCCCGTCTCTCGGAGAAGATGGAGCGAGCTTCCCCTTCCCGCCTCTCCCGCGATTCCCCCAAGGCCCTCGGCCAAAGCTTCTTCGGGGCCCAGTCCGCCTGAGGCCCGGAGGACGCTCTCCCATCTCTCGGAGAAAATGGGGCAAGTTTCCCCTTCTCTCGGAGAAGATGGAGCGAGCTTCCCCTTCCCGCCTCTCCCGCGATTCCCCCAAGGCCCTCGGCCAAAGCTTCCTCGGGGCCGGTCCGCCTGAGGCCCGGAGGACACTCTCCCGTCTCTCGGAGAAGATGGAGCGAGCTTCCCCTTCTCTCGGAGAAGATGGAGCGAGTTTCCCCTTCCCGCCTCTCCCGCGATTCCCCCAAGGCCCTCGGCCAAAGCTTCTTCGGGGCCCGGTCCACCTGAAGCCCGGAGGACGCTCTCCCATCTCTCGGAGAAGATGGAGCGAGCTTCCCCTTCTCTCGGAGAAGATGGAGCGAGCTTCCCCTTCTCTCGGAGAAAATGGAGCGAGCTTCCCCTTCTCTCGGAGAAGATGGAGCGAGCTTCCCCTTCACGCCTCTCCCGCGATTCCCCCCAGGCCCTCGGCCAAAGCTTCTTCAGGGCCCAGTCTGCCTGAGGCCCGGAGGACGCTCTCCCCTCTCAGGACAATCCGAACGCCATTATTTCTCCCGATCGTGAATATTCATCAGCCCCGCGGCCGTCTCGGCCACCCGTTATCATTAATTCTTTTAGCGAGGGGACTCCACCGGCTGGGATAAAATGGCAGCTCCACTGGGATTGGTGTGGAAGGAATCCGTAAATTAGAAGGGGGATGCATGTAGGCCGAGGGGAAGGCTCTCAAGGCTCACTCAAATCCAAAAAGATGCCTGGAAGGGGGTTTCTTTTCATAAATTTGTCCTTTTTTGTAATGGTATTTAAGCACTTACTGTGTGCCGGTCACTATTCTGTGAAGCAGCGGGGCTTAGTGGATAGAGCCCGGGTTTGGGGGTCAGAGGACGTGGGTTCTAATCCCGGCCCCGCCACTTGTCTGCTGTTTGACTTTGGGCAAGTCACTTTGTTTCTCTGTGCCTCAGTGACCTCATCTGTAGAATGGGGAGGAAAACTGTGAGCCCCACATGGAACAACCTGATTAGTTTGTATCTACCTCAGCGCTTAGGACAGTGCTTGGCACTTAGTAAGCGCTTTACAGACAACCTGATCACCCTGTAACCTCCCCAGCGCTTAGAACAGTGCTTTGCACATAGTAAGCGCTTACCAAATACCGTCATTATTATTCTGTTATTATCACAGATACCATCATTATTATTCTAAGCGCTGGGGTGGATACAAACAAATCAGGTTGGACACGGTCCCTGTCCCACGAGCGGGCCCGTCTTCCACCACATTTTCCAGATGAGGGAACTGAGGCACAGAGAAGGGAAGTGACTTGCCCAACAGCGCTTGGAACAGTGCTTCGCACATAGTAAGCGCTTAACAAACGCCATCATTATTATTATTATTAAAGTGACCCAGCGGGCACTTTTCGTGAGGGGTTCACTTTGCTTCAGTCGTTCTCCATCATTATTATTATTATTAAAGTGACCCAGTGGGCACTTTTCGTGAGGGGTTCACTTTGCTTCAGTCGTTCTCGGGGACTGGGGCTGGAGAGACACAGAGATAGAAGGTAGGGACAGAGACAGAGAGGGTAGAGAGATAAGAGACTGAAAAGGAGAGGGGAGGGAGGGAGAGAGGAGAAAATGATGGAGAGATAGAGACAATGAGAGGGAGAAGGTAGAGAGACAGAAAAAGGGAGAGGGTAGAGAGACGGAGGCTAGAGAGACAGCAAGAGGAATGTAGAGACACAGAGAAAAAGGGAGAAGGAGCAGGAGAAAGCAAGGCAGTCAGCGGCTGCTGGCTCTCCCTGAAGCCGTTTTCTCCCCGTCTCTGTCCCTGCCAACAGAACAAATGGTGTCCGACGTGACCAACAACAAGAAGTGCCTCGAAGGTAATGGTTGAAATCCCCAACGGGCCGGGTCTCAGCCTGAAAAAAGACTCAGCCAGATGGCCGTGGCCTCGGGGTTTTGGGCCGGCAGCTGGTCTGGCTTCGCCCCTACCCCCGGGAGCGGGGGGAGTGGCCCCCCTGGGCATCTACCTGGGTCCTGGGCCACCCCCGTGTTGAGGGGGCTCAGTTGGGAACCCCGCTCTGCAGCCCTCTCGGGGGTGGGCTGAAGGGTGAGGGCTTGGTGTGGTCATCCCGTCAAAGTTCTCACCTGATTTTCTAAGTCCTCATCTGGTTCTCTTTCCTGCCTCTTCTCCTACTCCCTCCCTGCTCACTCACCTTTCCTCTCTCCCCCATCTTTCCTCTCACCCCTTCTTCCCTCACGCTTTCTTCTCCCTTACCTCGCCCTCTCTTGCCTTCCTCTTCCTATTTTTCCTCTCCCCTTTTCCCCACCCTTCCTCTCTCCCATTCCTCTTTCTCATTTTCCTGCCCCCTTTCCTCTTCCTCTGTACGCCTTTCCTCTCTTCCTCTCCCTCCTCTTTCATCACGTCATCTTTCCTCTCTTCCCCCTCTCCCTGCCTTTCCTCTCCCCCCGCCCTCTCCGTCTCCTCTCCCCCAGCCCTTTCCTCCCTTTCTTCCCTTCCTGCTTTTCTCTCTCTCCTTTCCTCTCTCCCTCCTCTTTCCTCTTCCCCCATTTTCCTCTCCCCTCTTTCCTCACCCTCCTCTTTCTTCTCCTTCCTCTTTCCTCTCCCCACCTCTCCTCGCTCCCTATTTCCTCTCTCCTCCTTTCACCTCCCCTCCTCTTTCCTTTCCCTCCTTTTTCCTTTCCCCTCCTCTTTCCTCTCTCCCCCTCTTTCCCTCCTCTTTCCTCACCCTCCTCTTTTCTTTCCCTTCTTTTTCCTTTCCCCTCCTCTTTCCTCTCTTCCCCCCTCCCTGCCTTTCCTCTCCCCCCAGCCCTCTCCTCTCCCCCAGCCCTTTCCTCCCTTTCTTCCCTTTCTGCTTTTCTCTCCCTCCCCTCCCTGCCTTTCCTCTCCCCCCAGCCCTCTCCTCTCCCCCAGCCCTTTCCTCCCTTTCTTCCCTTTCTGCTTTTCTCTCCCTCCTTTCCTCTCCCTCCTTCCCCCCATTTTCCTCTCCCCTCTTTCCTCACCCTCCTCTTTCTTCTCCTTCCTCTTTCCTCTCCCCACCTCTCCTCTCGCTCCCTATTCCCTCTCTCCTCCTCTTTCTTTTCCCTCCTTTTTCCTTTCCCCTCCTCTTTCCTCTCTCCCTCTTTCCCTCCTTTCCTTTCCCTCCTTTTTCCTTTCCCCTCCTCTTTCCCCTCTCCCTCCTTCCTCTCTCCCTTTCTGTCATCACCCCTTCTCTTTCCTCTCCCCCTCACTTTGCTCTCTGTCTCTCTGTCTTCTCTCTGTTCCTCTCTGAGGCTGGAGTGATTATCAAGTACTGAAAGGGGACACAGCCAAGGGAGAGTGTGGGAGAAGAGAAAATCAGGACTTAGGGAAGGCCTCTTGGTGGAGATGTCCCTTCGGGAGGGTTTGGGGAGCGGTCAGTCTGTCGGATACGAAGAGGGACGGGATCGGGCTGAACTCCAGAGAGGAAGCCGGGGGTCCCCAGGGGGTGGCCCTTTCGGGGGGATGGCATTAGGGAGACAGAGGGTGATGTCAGCCGGGGTGGCGGCGACGAGAGGAGAAAGGAAATGATGTAATGGCTACTGTTTGTCCCCTCCACACCCCGCTCCCCTCTTCCAGACAGCTGCCTGTCATGTGGTAGGAAGAATTCAGCTACGTTCCACCCGCTCTTTGAGGGGGGCCTCTGCCAGACCTGCAAGGTACGAATCAATCCATCCCCCAGCGCTATTTACTGAGCGCCCACCGGGCACGGAGCACTGGACTGAACGCTTGGGAGAGTCGTCCAATACCACAGTTTTATTGCCCACAAGGAGCTGGCGGTCGAGAGGGGGAGGCGGACATCAGTATAAATAGATCAATATAAATAGAGCAAATTTATCGAGCACTTCCTGTATGGAGAGCACTATACTAAGCGCTCGGGAGGGTCCAACACAACAGCGTCGATAGATCCGTTCCCTGCCCACAACGAGCTGACGGTCTAGACTGTGAGCCCCACGTCGGATGTGGATTACGTCCAGTCCAGTGCTGAGAACAGTACTCGGCACATAGTAAGCACTTAACAAATGCCATTATTATTATAGCCCGATTAGCTTGTGTCTACCCCGGCGCTTAGTACAGTGCCTGGCACTGGGTCCATGGGAAATACAGAATAAAGAAGAGATCCGCTCTAGGGGTCTAAGTAGTAGTCATGGCCACTGAGCCGCGTGGCTCAGTGGAAAGAGCCCGGGCTTGGGAGTCAGAGGTCACGGGTTCAAACCCCGGCTCCGCCAATTGTGTGTGACTTTGGGCAAGTAACTTCACTTCTCTGGGCCTCAGTGACCTCATCTGTAAAATGGGGATGAAGACTGGGAGCCCCCCGTGGGACAACCTGATCACCTCCCTGGTGCTTAGAACAGTGCGTCGCACATAGTAAGAGCTTAATAAATGACATTATTATTATTTATCAAGCAGTGCGCGCCGTGCTGAGCGCTTAGGAAAAAGCAGAGCAGAGAAGGGACCCACAGGGGTTGACAAAGACCTCCCGCTCTATCAATCAATCAATCGTATTTATTGAGCGCTTACGGTGTGCAGAGCACTGTACTAAGCGCTTGGGAAGTACAAGCTGGCAACATATAGAGACGGTCCCTACCCAACAGTGGGTTCACAGTCTAGAAGGGGACTAGCCATCTAGCGATCTAATGGCAGTCGCGGTATTTATTGAGCGCACTGTACAGGACAACGGCCAACTCTCTCCACTCATCATCATCATCATCAATTGTATTTATTGAGCGCTTACTGTGTGCAGAGCACTGTACTAAGCACTTGGGAAGTACAAGTTGGCAACATATAGAGACAGTCCCTACCCAACAGTGGGCTCAGAGTCTAAAAGGGGGAGACAGAGAACAAAACCAAACACACTAACAAAATAAAATAAATAGAATAGATATGTACAAGTAAAATAAATAAATTAATAAATAGAGTAACAAATATGTACAAACATATATCCATATATACAGGTGCAGTGGGGAAGGGAAGGAGGTAAGATGGGGGGGATGGAGAGGGGGACGAGAGGGAGAGGAAGAAAGGGGCTCAGTCTGGGAAGGCCTCCTGGAGGAGGTGAGCTCTCAGTAGGGCCTTGAAGGGAGGAAGAGAACTAGCTTGGCGGATGGGCAGAGGGAGGGCATTCCAGGCCCGGGGGATGACGTGGGCCAGGGGTCCACTGGTCCTTCGGACCCCCGCAGCGGGCTGTCGGTCAACCCTGCCCCTCTCCTGTCCCTCCCCTTCCGCCCCCCAGGACCGCTTCCTGGAGTTGTTCTACATGTACGACGACGACGGCTACCAGTCGTACTGCACCGTCTGCTGCGAGGGGCGGGAGCTGTTGCTCTGTAGCAATACCAGCTGCTGTAGGTGAGAGACCACCCCCCTCTCCTCCTCCCAGCCCCCCAACCCCAACCTGAGAGTGGGTAGGCCCAGCCGGAGCTGAAGGAGATGCCATTTCACTTCCCCAGCCGCGATGGTGATGATGATGCCCTTCGCGGTTGGCTCCATCTGCCCCCCAGGGCCGGGGAGGATCTCTGCTTTCTCTAATGAGAAGCAGCGTGAAAAGAGCCCGGGCTTTGGAGTCAGAGGTCAGGGGTTCAGATCCCGGCTCCGCCAACTGTCAGCTGGGTGACTTTGGGCAAGTCACGTCACTTCTCTGCGCCTCAGTGACCTCATCTGGAAAATGGGGATGAAGACTGTGAGCCCCCCGTGGGACAACCTGATCACCTTGTAACCTCCCCAGTGCTTAGAACAGTGCTTTGCACATAGTAAGCACTTAACAAATACCATCATTATTATTATTAATGAGGGGAGGGGGACAGGGAAGGGGGAAGGGAGATGGAAAGGAGGGGAGGTGGGAGGGAAGTAGGGGAGAGGAGGGAATGGGAGGGAAGAGGGAAGGGAGGTGGGGAAGGAACAGAAGGGGAAAAAGGCAGAGGAAGATGGTGAAGAAGGGAGAGGGAAGGGGAGGGAGACAGGGAAGACAAGGGAGAAGAAGAGGGAGAGGAAGAGAAAGGAAGAAGGAGAGAGAAGTTGAGGAAGGATCGGGAAGACAAGGGAGAAGAAGAAAGGGAGAGGAAGAGGGAAGGAGAGGGAGGGAAGTAGGGGAGAGGAGGGAATGGGAGCGGAGAGGGAAGGGAGGTGTGGAGGAATAGAAGGGAAAAAAGGCAGAGGAAGATGGAGAGGAAGCAGGAGAGGGAAGGAGAAGAAGAGGGAGAAGTAGGGAGAGGGAAAGGGAGGGAGACAAAGGAGAAGAAGGGAGAGGGAAGTGGAGGAAGGATCTGGAAGACAAGGGAGAAGAAGAAAGGGAGAGGAAGAGGGAGGAGAAGAGAAGAAGAAGGGGTAGAGGGAAGTGGAGGGAGGATAGGGAAGACAAGGGAGAAGAAGAAAGGAAGAGGGAAGATGAGGTAGATGAAAAGGAGGGGAGGAGAAACGAAGGGGGAGAGGGAAGTGGAGGGGGGATAGGGAAGACAAGGGAGAAGAAGAGAAGTAGAGAGAAGAGGAAGGAGGGAAGACAAGGGAGAAGAAGGAAGGGAGCAGAAGGGAAAAGAGGGAGAGGAAAAGAGATTGAAATGGGGAGAGATGAAGGGTGAGGGGGGAGAAGCAGCAATAGGGTGGAAACAAGTTAATCAGTTGGCATAATCTTAACTAGTCAGTCCCTGTCCCGCACAGGGCTCACAGGCTAAGTAGGGGGGAGTAGGATTCAATCCCCATTTTAAAGATGAGTGAACTGAGGCACAGAGAAGGGAAGTGACTTGCCCAAAATCACACAGCAGGTATGGGAGAGGGGAGAGGTGGGAGGAGAAGGGAAAAGCGGGGAGGTGAGGTTGGGAAGGATGGGAAAATAGGGAGAAAATGGGGAGGAAGGGAAAGGAGGAAGAGGGGAGAATGGGGAGGAAGGGAAAGGAGGAAAAGGGGAGAATGGGGAGGAAGGGAAAGGAGGGAGAGGGGAGAATGGGGAGGGAGAGAATGGGAAGGAAGGGAAAGGAGGGAGAGGCAAGACTGGAGAAGAAGGGAAGGAAAGGGAAAGGAGGGAGAAGGGAGAATGGGGAGGGAAGGGAAAGGAGGGAGAATGGGGAGGGAAGGGAAAGAAGGGAGAGGGAAGAATGGGGAAAAAGGAAAGGGAAAGAGGGGAGAATGGGAAGGGAAAGGAGGGAGAGGAGAGAATAAGAAAAGAGGGAGGAGGGAAGGAGAGAGAATGGGTAGGAAGGGATCTGGTGGAAAGGGGAGGAAGGGAGAAGAGGGAGCAGGGGGGATGGGGAGAAAGGGGGAGTGCAGCGGAGGGGCAAAACAGTGAGAAGCTGAGCCCAGAAGCCCCCCAAAGTGCCAGGCTCGGCTCGAGGGATGGCACAACACGGGAGAACCCGCCTGGGAACCGAGACGGAGGAGGGGGCGGGCGGACCCAGACCGCCCCGCGCCCGGCGAGGCCGAGTCGGGGCGCGTCTGACGGCGATCCTGCGGGTCTCCTGCCCCTCCGCCGCCCTGTCCCCGTGGGCACAGGTGCTTCTGCGTGGAGTGCCTGGAGGTGCTCGTGGGGCCGGGCACGTCGGCCAACGCCAAGGAGCAGGAGCCGTGGAGCTGTTACATGTGCCAACCCCAGCGCAGCCACGGGGCCCTGCAGCGGCGCCATGACTGGAACCGGCGGCTCCAGGACTTCTTCACCAACGACAAGGGCCAGGAATACGTAAGGACCCCCGTTTGGAGGCCCACGGAAGGATGGACGCATCATTCATTCATTCATTCATTCATTCATTCATTCACTCGGCACAGCGAGGGGCCCGGCGATTCATTCATCCTGTCGTATTTATTGAGCGCTTGCTGTGTGCAGAGCACTGGGAAGTACAAGTTGGAGACATATGGAGATGGTCCCTACCCAACGACGGGCTCACAGGCTAGTTCAGCCACATGGCGAAGTGGATAGACCACAGGCCGGGGGAGTCAGAAGGGCGTGGGTTCTCATCCTTGGGAGCCAGAGGTCATGGGTTCTAATCCCGGCCCCGCCACTTGTCTGCCTTGTGGCCTTGGGGAGGTCACTTGGCTTCTCTGGGCCTCGTTACCTCATCTGGAAAACAGGGATTATTAACAATAATAATAGTAATAATGGCATTTAGAGAAGCAGCGTGGCTCGGTGGAAAAGGACACGGGCTTTGGAGTCAGAGGTCATGGGTTCAAATCCCGGCTCCGCCAATTGCCAGCTGGGTGACTTTGGGCAAGTCGCTTCACTTCTCTGGGCCTCAGTTACCGCATCTTTAAAATGGGGATTAAGACTGTGAGCCCCCCTGGGACAACCTGATCACCTTGTAACCTTCCCAGTGCTTAGAACAGTGCTTTGCACATAGTAAGCGCTTAATAAATGCCATTATTATTATTATTATTATTTGTTAAGCGCTTACAACAAGCGCTTTAGACTGTGGGCTCACAGTTTAAAAAGGGGGAGACAGAGAACAAAACCAAACATGCTAACAAAATAAAATAGATTAGATATGTACAAGTAAAATAAATAAATAAATAGAGTAATCAATACGTACAAACATATATACATATATACAGGTGCTGTGGGGAAGGGAAGGCACGGCGAAGGCGATGGCGCCAGATTGGACAGGACTGATCGATAAATACGACTGATTTACGAGACACTGTGAAATTCAGAATACGTCATTTGACTGAAGCCCCCGGACCTGTCCGCTCATTGCGCTTAACAAATACCACAATTATCGTTATTATTATGGGTCTGTTATTGGTATAGCGTACTCTCCCGAGCGCCTAGTACGGGCTGTGCTCACAGGACGTGCTCGATAAATATGACCCACTGGCGGTAATTAGGTTGGGTACAGTCTCCCCGCTAGACTGGCAGCTCATTGTGGGCAGGGAATGTGTCTGTTTAATGTTGTATTGGACTCTCCCAAGCGCTTAGTACGGGGCTTTGCACACAGTAAGCACTTCAGAAATACTATTGAATGAATGAAAGAATGAAATGGGGATGAAGACTGTGAGCCCCCCCGTGGGACAACCTGATCACCTTGTAACCTCCCCAGCGCTTAGAACAGTATTTTGCACATAGTAAGCGCTTAATAAATGCCATTATTATTATTATTATCATCAATCATCATCAATCGTATTTATTGAGCGCTTACTGTGTGCAGAGCACTGGACTAAGCACTTGGGAAGTACAAGTTGGCAACATATATTATCAAACAGAGAGAATGGGATCTCCATCTGGGGAGGATGGGGGAAAAAATTAAAATGTCCCAGATGTAGAGAGAGCTCACATTGGCTGCGGGGAATAATAACGATAATGATGGCATTTCTTAAGCGCTTACTATGTGCAAAGCACTGTTCTAAGCGCCGGGGAGGTTACAAGGTGATCAGGTTGTCCCCCGGGGGGCTCACAGTCGTCATCCCCATTTTCCAGATGAGGTCACTGAGGCCCAGAGAAGTGAAGTGACTTGTCCAAAGTCACCCAGCTGACAGTTGGCGAAGCCGGAATTTGAACCCATGACCCCTGACTCCAAAGCCCGGGCTCTTTCCACTGAGCCATGCTGCTTCTCTTCATTCATTCATTCATTTAGCCGTATTTATTGAGCGCTTACTGTGTGCAGAGCACTGTACTAAGCACTTGGGAAGTCCAAGTTGGCAACATATAGAGACGGTCCCTACCCGACAGCGGGCTCACCATCCATCTGAGCCCCTTGATCCAGACAGAGGGACTGGCCCAAGGTCACACGGCCGTCCGGAGCCGAGATTAGAACCCGGGTCTTTGGTATTTGTTAAGCGCTTACTATGTGCCAGGCACTGTGCTAGATAATTAATTCACTCAATCGTATTTATTGAGCGCTTACTGTGTGCAGAGCACTGTACTAAGCACTAATCTCTTTCCATTTCATTGGCAGGAGGCGCCTAAGATTTACCCAGCGGTCCCTGCGGAACGGAGGCGGCCAATCAGAGTGCTCTCCCTGTTTGACGGCATAGCGACAGGTGAGGAGACCAATCAATCAATCAATCAATCAATCAATCGTGAGGATTGATTCCTTGGATTCCTTGAGCGTCAAGGAATCCGTCAGGAGGGACAGACATCTATCTGTTGCCAACTTGTACTTCCCAAGCGCTTAGTACAGTGCTCTGCCCACGGTAAGCGCTCAATGAATACGATTGAATGAATGAATTAAAAGGACAATAATCGTAGTGTTGGCGAAGTGGATAGACCACAGCTCTGGGAGTGAGAAGGTCGTGGAATTTCGTGCTTCCTCCAAATTTGAGGGGAATTCTTGAATTCGCTTCCCTCCCTCCCGCCTTTGCTTCCTCTAAATTGAGTGGGGGGCGTTCAGTCAATTGAATTTCCGCCTTGGGAGGTTGTCCCTTCCTCTGTTTGAATTTCTGCCATCAAAGGACTACTTACTTCTCTAAATTGAGGGGCGGGCAATTGAATTTCTGCTCCCTCTAAATGAGGGAGGGGGCCGCTACTGAATTTCTACACTGGAAGGCCGTTTGCTTCCCCTAAATTTTGGCTGGGGTCGGGGGGGGGGGGGATTTTTATTCATTCAATCGTATTGATTGAGCGCTTACTATGTGCGGAGCACTGTACTAAGCGCTTGGGAAGTCCAAGCCGGCAACATCTAGAGACGGTCCCTACCCGACAGCGGGCTCACGGGCTAGAAGGGGGAGACGGACAACGAAACCACACAAGTAGACAGGCGAAAATAATCAATCAATCAATCGTATTTATTGAGCGCTTACGGTGTGCAGAGCACTGGACTAAGCGCTTGGGAAGTCCAAGTCGGCAACATATAGAGACGGTCCCTACCCAACAGCGGGCTTACAGTCTACAAGGTGGGCTCCTCTCATTCTAGACTGTGAGCCCGCTGTTGGGTAGGGACGGTCTCTACGTGTCGCCGACTTGGACTTCCCAAGCGCTTAGCACACAGTAAGCGCTCGATAAATACGATTGATTGATTGATTCTCCGGCCCAATTCAAGCCCGAGCTCGTCGTGGGCAGGGATTGTGCCTGTCTGTTGCTGTACTGGACTCTCCCAAGCGCTTAGTACGGTGCTGGGGGTTGAATTTCCGTCCCCAGGACCTGCCTGCTTCCCCTAAATTGAATGGTTTTATTGAATTTCTTCCGCCCCGGGGGTCTGTTTGCTTATTTCTTCTTCAAAATGGAGGGGGAGGGTAATAACTGAATTTATGACACTTTGGGAGGCCTCTTATGGCTCTAAATTGTGGTTGAATTTCCGCCCGCCCGCTTCCTCTAAATTGGGGTTGGGGGCTCAGTTGAATTTCACCTGCTTCCTCTAAACTGGGATTCAACTGGGTTTGAATTTCTCCAAATAAGTTGAAGTCGAAGTTCTGCCCCTCCCGGCTCCGCCAGTTGTCAATCCATCAATCCATCAATCGTATTTATTGAGCGCTTACTCTGTGCAGAGCACTGGACTAAGCGCTTGGGAAGTCCAAGTTGGCCACATCTAGAGACGGTCCCTACCCAACAGTGGGCTCACGGTCTAAAATTGTCAGCTGGGTGGCTTTGGGGAAGTCACTTCACTTCTCTGGGCCTCAGTTCCCTCGTCTGGAAAATGGGGATGAAGGCTGGGAGCCCCCCGTGGGACAACCCGATCACCTTGTAACCTCCCCAGCGCTTAGAACGGTGCTTTGCACATAGTAAGTGCTTAATAAATAATAATAATAATAATAATGGCATTTGTTGCACATAGTAAGTGCTTAATAAATAATAATAATAATAATGGAATTTGTTGCACATAGTAAGTGCTTAATAAATAATAATAATAATGGCATTTGTTGCACATAGTAAGTGCTTGAATAATAATAATAATAATAATGGCATTTGCTGCACATAGTAAGTGCTTAATAAGTAATAATAATAATAATAATAATAATAATGGCATTTGTTGCACATAGTAAGTGCTTAATAAACAATAATAATAATAATAATAATGGCATATGTTGTATGTAGTAAGTGCTTAATTAATAATAATAATAATAATAATGGCATTTGTTGCACATAGTAAGTGCTTAATAAATAATAATAATAATAATGGCATTTGTTGCACATAGTAAGTGCTTAATAAATAATAATAATAATGGCATTTGTTGCACATAGTAAGTGCTTAATAAATAATAATAATAATAATAATGGCATTTGTTGCACATAGTAAGCACTTAATAAATAAATAATAATAATAATGGCACTGTTCTAAGCGCTGGGAGGGATACAAGCTGATCAGGTTGTCCCATGGGGGGGCTCACAGTTTTCATCCCCATTTTCCAGATGAGGGAACTGAGGCTTAGAGAAGTGACTTGCCCAAAGTCACCCAGCTGGCAATTGGCAGAGCCGGGATTTGAACCCGTGACCTCTGACTCCAAAGCCCGGGCTCTTTCCGCTGAGCCACGCTGCTTCCCAGCGTGAATAAATGCCATCATTATTATTATTATTCTCTGCCCCCTCTAAATTGAGGGACGGATCAGTTGAATTTTCACCCCTTGAATAAATTACAATATTGTAGTTACAATATTGAGGTTACAATAATAATAATAGTAATAATGGCATTTAAGTGCTTATTATGTGCTAGGCACTGTTCTAAGCGCTGGGGAGGTTACGATAATAATATAATGGCATTTAAGTGCTTACTGTGTGCCAAGCACTGTTCTAAGCGCTGGGGAGGTTACAATAATAATAATAATAATAATGGCATTTATTAAATGCTTACTATGTGCCAAGCACTGTTCTAGGCGCTGGGGAGGTTACAATAATAATAATAATAATGGCATTTATTAAATGCTTACTATGTGCAAAGCACTGTTCTAAGCTCTGGGGATGTTACAATAATATTGCGATGGTAATAATTTTGATATTTAAGCGCTTACTACGGGCCGGGCACCGTACCAGGCGCCGGGATGGAGCGGAGCGAATCGGGTCGGACACCGTCCCGGGCCCCCGTGGGGCGCGCGTTCCCCGTCCCCATTTTACAGATGAGGGAACTGAGGGCCAGAGGAGTGAAGCGACTTGTCCGAGGTCGCCCAGCGAGCGGGTGGGAGACCGAGGAGGGCGTTGGGGGGGGGGGGAGTGGGGTGGGGTGGGGACCCCCATGAGGCCCTCAGCCCTCCGTGGCCCCCCGCTAGGTTATCTGGTCCTCAAGGACCTGGGCATCAAGGTGGATAAGTACGTGGCCTCGGAGATCTGCGAAGACTCCATCGCCCTGGGCACCGTCCGGCACGAGGGGAACATCGAATACGTCCACGACGTCCGGAATATCACCAAGAGACACGTGAGGGCCGACCCTCCCCCCCGGGAGTGGGGGGGTGGACCGGGTGGGAGGGGCCTGTAATAATAATAATAATAAATAGCATTTATTAAGTGCTTACTATATGCGCGAAGCACTGTTCTAAGCGCTGGGGAGGTTACAGTAATAATAATAATAATAGCATTTATTAAGTGCTTACTATATGTGCAAAGCACTGTTCTAAGCGCTGGGGAGGTTACAATAATAATAATAATAATGGCATTTATTAAGTGCTTACTATGTGCTAAGCGCTGTTCTAGAAGCACTGGGGAGGTTACAATAATAATAATAATAGTGCTTACTATATGTGCAAAGCACTGTTCTAAGTGCTGGGGAGGTTACAATAATAATAATAATAATAGTGGCATGTATTAAGTGCTTACTATGTGCAAAGCACTGTTCTAGCTGCTGGGGAGGTTACAATAATAATAATAATAGTGCTTACTATATGTGCAAAGCACTGTTCTAAGTGCTGGGGAGGTTACAATAATAATAATAATAATAATAGTGGCATTTATTAAGGGCTTACTATGTGCATAGCACTGTTCTAACTGCTGGGGAGGTTACAATAATAATAATAATAATAGTGCTTACTATATGTGCAAAGCACTGTTCTAAGTGCTGGGGAGGTTACAATAATAATAATAATAATAGTGCTTACTGTATGTGCAAAGCACTGTTCTAAGTGCTGGGGAGGTTGCAATAATAATAATGATAGTGGCATTTATTAAGTGCTTACTACGTGCAAAGCACTGTTCTAAGTGTGGGGGAGGTTACAATAATAATAATAATAATAATGGCATTTATTAAGTGCTGACTATGTGCAAAGCACTGTTCTAAGCGCTGGGGAGGTTGCAATAATAATAATAATAATAATAGTGCTTACTATATGTGCAAAGCACTGTTCTAAGTGGTGGGGAGGTTGCAATAATAATAATAATAATAGTGCTTACTATATGTGCAAAGCACTGTTCTAAGTGCTGGGGAGGTTACAATAATAATAATAATGGCATTTATTGAGTGCTGACTATGTGCAAAGCACTGTTCTAAGTATGGGGGAGGTTACAATGATAATAATATAATGGCATTTATTAAGTGCTTACTATGTGCAAAGCACTGTTCTAAGCGCTGGGGAGGTTACAATAATAATAGTAATAATGGCATTTAAGTGCTTACTATGTGCAAAGCACTGTTCTAAGCGCTGGGGAGGTTACAACAATAATAATAATAATATAATAATAATAATAATAATGGCATTTAAGTGCTTACTATGTGCTAAGCACTGTTCTAAACCTGGGGAGGTTACAACAACAATAATAATAATAATAATAATGGCATTTAAGTGCTTACTATGTGCTAAGCACTGTTGTAAGTTCTGGGGAGGTTATAAATAATAATAATAATGGCATTTAAGTGCTTACTATGTGCTAAGCACTGTTCTAAGCACTGGGGGTGTTATAATACTACTAATAATAATGGCATTTATTAAGTGCTTGCTATGTGCAAAGCACTGTTCTAAGTGCTGGGGAGGTTACAATAATAATAATAGTAATAATGGCATTTAAGTGCTTACTATGTGCTAAGCACTGTTCTAAGCGCTGGGGAGGTTACAATAATAATAAAATAATGGCATTTATTAAGTGCTTACTGTGTGCAAAGCACTGTTCTAAAGTGCTGGGGAGGTTACAATAATAATAATAATGGAATTTATTAAGTGCTTACTATGTGCAAAGCACTGTTCTAAGCGCCGGGGAGGTTACAAGGTGAGCAGGTTGTCCCACGGAGGGCTCCCAGTCTTCATCCCCATTTTCCAGATGAGGGAACTGAGGCCCAGAGAAGCGAAGGGCCTTGCCCAAAGTCACCCAGCTGAGCCGGGATTCGAACCCCTGACCTCTGACTCCAAAGCCCGGGCTCTTTCATCCCGGGCCGGTAGGCCTGCCGGGCCTGCCGTCCCCCCGAACGTTTGTCTTCTATCCCCGGAGGATCCGGGCCGATCCCGGGGCCCGAAAGGGGGGCCGCGTTCTGATTTTTATTTATTTTTAAATCGCTTTTCTTCTCCGTCCTCTCCCGGGGCCTAGATCGACGAGTGGGGCCCCTTCGACCTGGTGATCGGCGGAAGTCCCTGCAACGACCTCTCCAACGTGAATCCCGCCAGGAAGGGTCTGTATGGTGAGGATCGGATGGGGGGGCCGGGGGACATCCCTGGATGACGGCCGGAATGGGGGGCGTCTCCGTCCTGGGCGCGGGGGAGACGACCCCGAGAGGAAGCAGCCAAGTCGGACGCCCCAGCGGTCCGGAAATGAGGGCGGGGTGTTAATAATAATAATAATAATAATAATAATAATGATGGTATTTGTTAAGGGGCAACCTGATCACCCTGTATCCCCCCAGCACTTAGAACAGTGCTTTGCACATAGTAAGTGCTTAATAAATGCCATCATTATTATTATTATTAGAAGGGGGAGACAGACAACAAAACAAAGCACTGTTCTAAGCGCTGGGGGGATACAAGGTGATCAGGTTGTCCCCCAAGGGGCTCACAGTCTTCATCCCCATTTGACAGAAGAGGGAACTGAGGCCCAGAGAAGTGAAGTGGCTTGCCCAGAGTCACCCAGCTGACAATCGGGATTTGAACCCGTGACCTCTGATTCCAAAGCCCAGGCTTTTTCCACTGAGCCACGCTGCTTCTTAGTAGCTGTAGTAGCAATACCTCCACCACTTATCTGATAATAGTAATAATGATGATGATGATGATGATGGCATTTATTAAGCGCTTCCTATGTGCAAGGCACTGTTCTAAGCGCTGGGGAGGTTACAAGGTGATCAGGTTGTCCCCCGTGGGGCTCACAGTCTTAACCCCCATTTTACAGATGAGGGAACTGAGGCCCAGAGAATAATAATGATAATGATGACATTTATTAAGCGCTTACGATGTGCAAGGCACTGTTCTAAGCGCTGGGGAGGTTACAAGGTGATCAGGTTGGCCCACGGGGGGCTCACAGTCTTAACCCCCATTTTACAGATGAGGGAACTGAGGCCCAGAGAATAATAACAATAATAATAATGATGGCATTTATTAAACACTTACTATGTGCAAGGCACTGTTCTAAGCCCAGGGGAGGTTACAAGGTGATCAGGTTGTCCCACGGGGGGTCACAGTCTTAACCCCCATTTTACAGATGAGGGAACTGAGGCCCAGAGAATAATAATAATAATAATGGCATTTATTAAGCGCTTACTATGTGCAAGGCACTGTTCTAAGCGCTGGGGAGGTTACAAGGTGATCAGGTTGGCCCACGTGGGGCTCACAGTCTTAACCCCCATTTTACAGATGAGGGAACTGAGGCCCAGAGAATAATAATAATAATAATAATGATGGCATTTATTAAACGCTTACTATGTGCAAGGCACTGTTCTAAGCCCTGGGGAGGTTACAAGGTGATCAGGTGGTCCCACGGGGGGCTCACAGTCTTAACCCCCATTTTACAGATGAGGGAACTGAGGCCCAGAGAAGAATAATAATAATAATAACTATGGTATTAAGTGCTTACTATTCATTCATTCAGTCGTATTTATTGAGCGCTTACTGTGTGCAGAGCACTGGACTGAGCGCTCGGGAAGTCCAAGTTGGCAACATGGAGAGACGGTCCCTACCCAACAGTGGGCTCACAGTCTAGAAGCTCACAGTCGGTATCGGTATCAGTAGTAGCAGTACAGGGGATAATAGTTGTCATTGTACTGTGATAGTCGTAGTAGCAGTAGTAATAGTAATAATAATAATGATAGCATTTATTAATAATAATAAATAATAATGGCATGTGTTAAGCGCTTACTATGTGCAAAGCACAGGTCTAAGCGCTGGGGACGTTACACAGTGATCAGGTTGGCCCACGGGGGGCTCACAGTCTCCACCCCCATTTTCCAGATGAGGTCACTGAGGCCCAGAGAAGTGAAGTGACTCACCCAAAGTCACACAGCCGGCAATTGGCGGAGCCGGGATTCGAACCCATGACCTCGGACTCCAAAGCCCGGGCTCTTTCCACAGAGCCGCGCGGCTTCTCTACTAGCAACTAGCTGGCAATAGTTGTAATATTAGCAGTAGCGGTGATAGTGGTAGCAATACTAGACTGTGAGCCCGCTGTTGGGTAGGGACCGTCTCTAGATGTTGCCAACTTGGACTTCCGAAGCGCTTAGTACAGTGCCCTGCACACAGTAAGCGCTCAATAAATACGGTTGAATGAATGAGTAGTAGTAATATTAGCAGTAGCAGTCACTGGACACAGTCCCTGTCCCATGTGGGGCTCCCAGTCTCCATCCCCACTTTCCAGAGGAGGTCACTGAGGCACAGAGAAGTTAAGTGGCTTGCCCAAGGTCACACGGCAGACAGGTGGAGGAGCCGGGATTGGAATCTGTGAGCCCACTGTTGGGTAGGGACCATCTCTATATGTTGCCAACGTGGACTTCCCAAGCGCTTAGTACAGTGCTCTGCACACAGTAAGCGCTCAATAAATGTGATTGATGATGATGATGATGATGAATCTGCCAACTCCTGAACCCGGGCTCTTACCACTAGGCCGTGCCTTTAATATTCATTCAATCGTACTCATTGAGCGCTCACTGTGTGCAGGGCACCGTACTAAGCGCTTAGTAGTAGAGAAGCAGCGTGGCTCAGTGGAAACAACACGGGCTTTGGAGTCAGAGGTCATGGGTTCAAATCCCGGCTCCGCCAGTTGTCAGCTGTGTGACTTTGGGCAAGTCACTTCACTTCTCCGTGCCTCAGTTCCCTCATCTGTCAAGTGGGGATGAAGACTGTGAGCTCCCCCCGTGGGCCAACTTGATCACCTTGTAACCTCCCCAGCGCTTAGAACAGTGCTTTGCACATAGTAAGCGCTTAATAAATACCATTATTATTAGTAGTAGCAGTAGTTGGAGCGGTGATAGTGATAGCATAGTCGTATTTATTGAGCGCTCATTGGGTGCAGAGCACTGTACTAGGCGCTTACTGGTAGTAATAATATGAGTAATAATAATAATAATAATAATAATGAGTAATAATGATGAGAAATAATAATGAGTAATAATGAATAATGAGTAGTAGCTGTGATAGTAATAGGAGCAAATACGAACGACTGAGGGGTGAGCCCACTTTTGGGTAGGGACCGTCTCTATATGTTGCCAACTTGGACTTCCCAAGCGCTTAGTACAGTGCTCTGCACACAGTAAGCGCTCAATAAATACGATTGATTGATTGATTGATTGATTGATTGATTGATTGTGACATTCCCCGCCCTTCCGCCCCCGCAGAGGGTACTGGACGCCTTTTCTTTGAGTTTTATCACCTCCTCAACTACGCCCGTCCCAAGGCCGGAGAGAAGAGACCCTTCTTCTGGATGTTTGAGAACGTCGTGGCCATGAGGGTGAACGACAAGAGGGACATCTCCAGGTTTTTAGAGGTGAGCCACCCGGAGTCGGTCCGTCCAGCCGGGGGGGACTTACTGAGCGCCTACTGTGCAGAGCGCCCGTCTAAACGTTCCCGGGGTTTTACAGATTCCCGGGCTCGCGGGCCCGGGAATGGACGCGGTTCTCGAGGAAAACAGTGCACCTGAAATCAGTGCGCTCGTCGGGGGAAGCCGCGTGGCTCAGTGGAAAGAGCCCGGGCTTTGGAGTCCCGAGGTCATGGGTTCAAATCCCGGCTCCGCCAATTGTCAGCTGGGTGACTTTGGGCCAGTCACTTCACTTCTCTGGGCCTCAGTTCCCTCACCTGGAAAATGGGGATGAAGACTGGGAGCCCCCCGTGGGATAACCTGATCACCTTGTAACCCCCCCAGCGCTTAGAACAGTGCTTGGCACATAGTAAGCGCTTAATAAATGCCATCATTCTTATTATTATTGTTGAGCGCTTACTGTGTGCAGAGCACTGGACTGAGTGCTGGAGAAGGGAGGTTACAACAGAGTCGGCGGTGGCGGAAACCCAGGTCCTCTGACACCCAGGCCCCGGCTTTGTCCGCTAAACCGCGTTGCTTTCGACCTCTAATAATAATAATAATAATAATAATAATAATAATAATGGCGGCATTTGTTAATCAATCAATTGTATTGATTGATTGATTGATTTGTTAAGCGTTTGCTATGTGCAAAGCACCATTCTAAGCACTGGAATAATAATAATGATGGCATTTGTTAAGCGCTTACTATGTGCAAAACACCGTTGTAAGCGCTGGTGAGGATACAAGTTGATCAGGTTGTCCCATGTGGGGCTCACAGTCTTCATCCCCATCTGACAGATGAGGTAACTGAGGCCCAGAGAAGTGAAGTGACTTGCCGGGATTTGAACCCCCACAGTCTTCATCCCCATTTTCCAGATGAGGGAACTGAGGCCCAGAGAAGTGAAGTGGCTGGCCCAAAGTCACCCAGCTGACAATTGGCGGAGCCGGGATTTGAACCCCCACAGTCTTCATCCCCATTTTCCAGATGAGGGAACTGAGGCCCAGAGAAGCGAAGTGACTTGCCCAAAGTCACCCAGCTGACAATTGGCGGAGCCGGGATTTGAACCCCTACAGTCTTAATCCCCATTTTCCAGATGAGGGAACTGAGGCCCAGAGAAGTGAAGTGGCTGGCCCAAAGTCACCCAGGTGACAACTGGCGGAGCCAGGATTTGAACCCATGACCTCTGAGTCCCAAGCCCGGGCTCTCTCCACTGAGCCACGCTGCCCTCTCACCGAGGGTCGCCAATAGGTGGCTGTGACCCTTGTGACCCCTGACCGCTAACCCCCGGCCTTCTTCCCGTTCCCGTTTTCAGTGCAATCCGGTCATGGTGGACGCCATC
Organism: Tachyglossus aculeatus; assembly: GCF_015852505.1. Taxonomy (NCBI): domain Eukaryota; kingdom Metazoa; phylum Chordata; class Mammalia; order Monotremata; family Tachyglossidae; genus Tachyglossus; species Tachyglossus aculeatus. The sequence continues at coordinate 36,817,526 of NC_052073.1, forward strand.
AAGGTGTCAGCAGCCCACCGCGCTCGCTACTTTTGGGGCAACCTGCCCGGGATGGACAGGTAACCCGGGCCCAAACTTACTAACACTCGTCATTGCCATGACTCTGTGCTAAGCGCTCCGCTCGGCGCCGGGGGATCCCGAGGTCGGACACGGTTCCCTTCCCTCAAGGGGCTCGTGGGCCAAGGGGGTGGGAGGGGAGGGATGGAAGCCCCGTTTTGCAGAGGCGGAAACTGAGGCCCAGGAGAGTAAAGTGACTCGCCTCAGATCTCCAAGATGGGGCAATTGAGGCCCAGGGAAGTAGTGACTCGCCTCAGACCTCCAAGATGGGGAAACTGAGGCCCAGGAAAGAAAAGTGACTCGCTTAAGATCCCCAAGATGGAGAAACCGAGGCCCAGGAAAATAAAGTGACTCGCCCCAGATCTCCAAGATGGGGAAATTGAGGCCCAGGCAAGTGAAGTGACTCACCTAAGCTCCCCAAAATGGGGAAACTGTGGCCCAGGGAAGTAAAATGACTCACTTAAGATTCCCAAGATGGGTAAACTGAGGCCCAGGAAAGTAAAGTGACTCGCCTCAGATCTCCCAGATGGGGAAATTGAGGCCCAGGGAAGTAAAGTGACTCACCTAATATCTCCAAAATGGGGAATCTGGGGCCCAGGGAAGTAAAATGACTTGCTTAAGATCCCCAAGATGGGGAAATTGAGGCCCAGGGAAGTAAAGTGACTCACCTAATATCTCCAAAATGGGGAATCTGGGGCCCAGGGAAGTAAAATGACTTGCTTAAGATCCCCAAGATGGGGAAACTGAGGCCCAGGGAAGTAAAGTGACTCACTTAAGATCCCCAAGATGGGGAAACTGAAGCCCAGGAAAGTAAAGTGACTCACCTAAGCTCCCCAAAATGGGGAAAGTGGGGCCAGGGAAGTAAAATTACTCACTTAAGATCCCCAAGATGGGGAAACTGAGGCCCAGGGACGTAAAATGACTCGCTTAAGATCCCCAAGATGGGGAAACTGAGGCCCAGGGAAGCAAAATGACTCAAGATCCCCAAGATGGGGAAACTGGGGCCCAGGAAAGTAAAGTGACTCGCCTAAGCTCCCCAAAATGGGGAAACTGGGGCCCAGGGAAGTAAAATGACTCGCTTACACTTCCCAAGATGGAGAAACTGAGGCCCAGGAAAGTAAAGTGACTCGCCTAAGCTCCCCAAACGGGGGAAACTAGGGCCCAGGGAAGTAAAATGACTCGCTTAAGAGCCCCAAGATGGGGAAACTGAGGCCCAGGGAAGTGAAGTGACTTGCACGGGGGACTTGATGAGGAAACTGAGGCCCAGGGAAGTGAGGTGACTCTCCCAGGACCCCCAAGTTGGGGAACCTGAGGTCCAGGGAAGTGTGAAGTGTCTCGCACAGGTAGACACGATCCCTCCCCGCAACCTTACGATCCATCAGCCGCATTTATTGAGCGCTTCCTCGGTACTGAACCCTTGGGAGAGGATGATACAACAGAGTTGGCCAACGCATTCCCTGCCCATGTGAGCTGATAATGGGAAGACAGACAGTAATGGGAATCGATAAGTAATTTATAGTATTTAATTTAGAGGTGTGGACATGAGTGCCATGGTCGGATGAGGGGACGTGAGCAAGAGTTTCTTGGTCACGGGGAGGCGAATGGGTCAATTAGAGAGGCGGAGAGTACGAGCTGGGGTGTAGTGAGAGGGGAGGGAAGGTCAGTAGAACGGATTGGACGTCTCAAAGCCGACGGTGATTCTGTCTGATGCGGAGGCGGAAAATAATAATAATAATAATAATAATAATTTTCTAGCATAAAAAAGCAATTGAGGAGTCCCAAAGGGTCCTTGTTATTTACTGAGCTATTGCTAGTCATTCATTCAGTCGTATTTATTGTGCAAAGCACTGTACTAAGCGCTTGGGAGAGTACAGTAGAACATCGGACACATTCCCCACCCACAGCGAGCTCACGATCTAGAGGGGAAGACGGACGTTAATAGAAATAAATAGATGAATAAATCAATTACAGATTTATACAGATATGTACCTATGTGCCGTGGTGGGTCGATGACAGAAGATGAGAAAGACGCCCCCGGAGATGAAGAATGTTTCTTAATCTGATGCGGAGGCGGTCCGGTAACCGCCGGGGGGTCGCTAGGAGCTGGGGAGACGTGGGCCGAACGTTTTTGTAGGAAAATCATCATCATCATCATCAATCGTATTTATTGAGCGCTTACTATGTGCAGAGCACTGTACTAAGCGCTTGGGAAGTACAAATTGGCAACATATAGAGACAGTCCCTACCCAACAGTGGGCTCACAGTCTAAAAGGGGCAGACAGAGAACAAAACCAAACATACTAACAAAATAAAATAAATAGAAACAAATAAATAAATAAATAAAATAAATAGAATAGATATGTACAAATAAATAAATAAATTGGAAGATGGAGGTCAGGAATGAGGCGGGAGGTCAGCGAGGAGGCTGGAACTAAGCGCTTGAGTGTCCGGTCCAGGAAATAGTCACGATCCCTCCCCTCACGGAGCTTACTATCTGGTCTTCTAGACTGTGAGCCCGCTGTTGGGTAGGGACCGTCTCTATATGTTGCCAACTTGGACTTCCCAAGCGCTCAGTACAGTGCTCTGCACACAGTAAGCGCTCAATAAAAACGACTGAATGAATGAATAGCATAGAAAGGTGATTGAGGAGTCCCAAAGGGTCTATATTATTTATTGAGCGCTTACTGTGTGCAGAGCACTGTACTAAGCGCTTGGGAGGGCACAACAGAACTCCCTGCCCACAGCGAGCTCACAGTCTAGAGGGGGAGATGGGCATTAATAGAAATAAATAGATGAATAAGTAAATTACAGATTTATACCGATACATACCTATGTGCCGTGATGGGTCGATGACAGAAGAATGGAAAGACCCACGTGGAGACGAAGAACGTTTCTTAAGGCGGTCGTAGTCGCCAGAAAGGGGTGTCAGGGAGGTCGCAAGAACGTATAAGAACAGGACGGTTTTGGGACTGTACTGAGCGTACTAAGTTTTGGCTAATTCTCAGGCCGCTGGTAGCTTCAAAGACCGATAAACTTGAGCTTCAGGACTGCCTGGAGTTCAATAGGATAGCCAAGGTAAGCGTCCTCCCCAAGCCCGGTCTCTCCTCCCCGCCCCCGTAAATCCGTTTCCCGTCCGGGGAGAGCGGTCGGTCCGTCGGCGGTATTTATGGAGCGCCGACGGCGTGCGGAGCACTGGGCCGAACGCTCCCGTGGCTTCTGGCGTCATCCAGTCCCCGCTCCTGGGGAGATGGAGTCCCAAACCGAATATCCGGGGCCGATTATCCGTCACTAGGACACGGCCGAAGGTGGACGTCTCTTTCCCGTGACGGTTCTCTGGATTCCGGCCCAGTTCTCTTGGGATTTGGATCCAGCGGCGGTCCCCCCCATCCTCACACCCGCTTCCCGTCCCACCCCCCGTCCGCCGAAAATCCCCCTCCCCAGTTCTCCGCCGAGGGCTCACCCGTGGTACTTGCTGAGCGCCTACCACGCGCCGAGCAGCTCACTACGCGATGTTTTTCTCCTTCAGTTGAGGAAAGTGCGAACTATTACGACCAAGTCCAACTCAATCAAACAGGGGAAAAGTCAGCAGCTCCCCGTTATCATGAACGGTAAAGAAGACATTTTGTGGTGCAGTGAGTTAGAAAGGTGAGAGGGAAAAAGTGGGGCCCGGGCCGGTGGGGGGGACCGTTAATCGATGGGGTTTATCGAGCACTTAATGGGGGCCGAGCTCTGTACTAGGCGCCGGGAAGGCACCCACGGGCCCAGACTCGTGGAGATATTCTAGCCTGTGAGCCCGTTGTTGGGTAGGGACCGTCCCTCTATGTTGCCAACTTGTACTTCCCAAGCGCTTAGTACGGTACTCCGCACACATTAAGCGCTCAATAAAAGCGATTGAATAAGTGAATGAGGGGAAGACAGGGCTGGGGTCGACATAGGGAGCGTCGAAACAACTGCCGTGTGACCTTGGGCGAGTCACCTCACCCGCAGAAGCCGTGTGGGTCCGGGGCTGGGGGTCGGATGACCTCTGCCGAGTGACCCTGGGCCAGTCACTTCACTGCTCCGGGCTTCGGTTTGTTCATCATTCAACCGGGGATTCAGATCGGGAATGGAATCTGACCCCTTCTCTAAGTAAATGTCACCAATCTTGTCTATCGGTGGGATTTGGTGAGCGCTTTCCGTGTGTAGAGGACTGTACTAAACACTTGGAGGACAGTACAATATCAATACAATCAATATCAATACAATATCAATACAATCAATATCAAAAAGGATATTTTGGAGTGCTTACGGCCCGCTAAGCCTGTACTTAGGGCTTGGGGAAGGACAATACTATATCGATCAGGACAATACAGTTGGGCTGGTAGACAGGTTCCCTGCCCACAAGGAACTGACAGTCTAAAAGGGGAGACAGACGTTACTAGAAGGAAATAATTAGGAAATAAGTGTCGAGGGGCTGAAGGAGGGGGATTAAAGGGGAAGTGCGGGAGAAGAGGGAAGGAGGGCGCGGTCAGGGAAGGCCTCTTGGAGGAGGAGACGGGCCGGCAAAAAGGCTTAGAAGCGGAGCCGGGGGTCGGGGGGGAGCAGTCATTGTCTGTGGGATTTGAGGATGTGGGTGAGAGGTGGCAGCGAGATAGATGACGTCGAAGGACAGCAACTAGGTCGGGGAAGGTGTGATCTCAAGAAGCTCTGGCGATGGGACAATTTTACGTAACGGGACACCGGAGCCGGAGAATTACCGCCCGTGATCCGCTCCCGATTCCGGATGCGGTCTCTAGCCCCCGTCTCTCTCCCCGTCGCCTCTGGGATATCTCAGGCCGCCCCCACAGCACGACGTCCGGCTCGGGCCCTCGGTCTCTTTCCCCCTAGAAAGTCTCCTCCTGCATTTTCCCTCCGCCGCCCTGGCCTCTCCGTTGCCCCCCATCACGCCCCATCCCTATCCTTCCTCCCGGATCCGGCCCCTTCCCGTCTGCCCAAGCCGCTTCCGCCCCGATCCGCGGACCTCCTCAGCCTCCCCTCCGGCCTCCGCCCGGTTCGCGATTCACGTCTCCCCGGGATCTCCGGGGATTTGGAGACCCCCGTGCTCTCCTCACACGGACACTCCGTCCTCCTCACCCCCTGTTCCCCGGTTTCCTCTCTGTGCCCCCTGGACTCTCCCTTTCCCATCCAGTCTCCGCTCTCCGGCCTTCCCGCTTCAGATCCCTCCTCGAATCCCACCTCTCTCAGCACCATCCCGAGCCATCTCACCCCGACTCCAGCCCTTAAATCTATCCGGGCCCGGGTTCTAACCCCGGCGACCCGGGCCCGGTAACTTCCCTTCTCTGGGCCTCAGTCTCTTCATCTGCAAAATGGGAATTCAACCCCTGGTCTCCCTCCTCCTTAGCCTGGGAGTCCCGTGTGGGTCAGGGGGGACTGGATCCGCCCGCTGGGTGACCTTGGGTAAGTCATTTATCTGCTGGGGGGCGAAATGGCCGTTCTCCCCGCCCCCCCATCCTTCGATCTCGAGCCCGTGAGGGACGGGGACCGTGTCTGATCCAATGGCGTCAGCCCAGGGGCTTAGCACAGCGCTCGGCGCACGGTAAGCATTCGACGAGCTCGGATACAGAAGCAACAGAGGGAAATTATTTAATTTATAATTTATTATTTAATTTAATTATTTAATTAATTTAATTGCTAATTTATCAATCAATAAAGAAAGGCCAGCTGTCTAAAACGGGGCCTGGCACGTAGCAGGCATTAAATACCAGAAAAAAGTATCCATCAGTGGGATTCTAGTCTGTGAGCCCACTCTTGGGTAGGGACCGTCTCCCTTGTACTTCCCAAGCGCTTAGTACAGTGCTCTGCACACAGTAAGCGCTCAATAAATACGATTGAATGAATGAAAAGGGTGAGGAATTCTAAAACTGGGCGGGGGGAACTCAACACAGCACCTTCACAGACACCTCGGCAGTCTCTTGGGGGTGACGCCCACTTCACTTCTCTGGGCCTTAATCAATCAATCGATCAATCGTATTTATTGAGCGCTTACTGTGTGCGGAGCACTGTACTAAGCGCTTGGGAAGTACAAGTGGGCAACATCTAGAGACAGTCCCTACCCGACAGTGGGCTCGCAGTCTAGAAGGGGGAGACAGAGAACAAAACCAAACATATTCACAAAATAAAATAAATAGAATAGATATGTACAAGTAAAGTAACTAAATAGAGTACTCAATAAATACGATTAATTGAATATCTAACTGAATTAATTGAATTAGATTAGATTAATCTAATTCTAATCTAATCGAATTAGAGAACCTGGGCCTCGGTTTCCTTGTCTGGAAAATGCCCCATGAGGGACAGGGATCGGGTCCAACCCGATTCACTTGCATCCACCCCGGCGCCCGGCACGTAGTAAGCGCTTGGCTGCTTAGGGAAGCAGCGTGGCTCAGTGGCAGGAGCCCGGGCTTTGGAGTCAGAGGTCATGGGTTCAAATCCCGGCTCCACCACTTGTCAGCTGGGTGACTTTGGGCAGGCCACTTCACTTCTCTGGGCCTCAGTGACCTCATCTGGAAAATGGGGCTTAATGCTGATCACCTTGTAACCTCCCCGGCGCTTAGAACAGTGCTTTGCACACAGTAAGCGCTTAATAAATGCCATCATCATTATTATTATTATTATTGGCGAATACCACAGCCAATCTTAGCACTATTACGTGGGCGTTAGCGCCACCCCAAGCGCTTAGTACGGTGCCTGGTCATGGGTTCAAATCCCGGCCCCATCAATTGTCAGCTGTGTGACTTTGGGCAGGTCACCTCTGGGCCTCAGTGACCTCATCTGGAAAATGGGGCTTAAAACCGTGAGCCCCATGTGGGACAACCTGATCGCCTTGTAACCTCCCCGGCGCTTAGAACAGTGCTTTGCACATAGTAGGCGCTTAATAAATGCCATCATCATTATTATTATTATTATTATTGGTGAATACCACAGCCAATCTTAGCACTATTACGTGGGCGTCAGCGCCACCCCAAGCGCTTTGTACGGTGCTTTGCACATAGTAAGCGCTTAATAAATGCCATTATTATTATTATTATTGGCGAACACCACAGCCAATCTTAGCACTATTACGTGGGCGTCAGTGCCACCCCAAGCGCTTCGTACGGTGCTTTGCACATAGTAAGCGCTTAATAAATGCCATCATTATTAATATTATTATTGGCGAATACCACAGCCAATCTTAGCACTATTACGTGGGCGTCAGCGCCACCCCAAGCGCTTTGTACGGTGCTTTGCACATAGTAAGCGCTTAATAAATGCCATTATTATTATTATTATTGGCGAACACCACAGCCAATCTTAGCACTATTACGTGGGCGTCAGTGCCACCCCAAGCGCTTCGTACGGTGCTTTGCACATAGTAAGCGCTTAATAAATGCCATCATTATTAATATTATTATTGGCGAATACCACAGCCAATCTTAGCACTATTACGTGGGCGTCAGTGCCACCCCAAGTGCTTTGTATGGTGCTTTGCACATAGTAAGCGCTTAATAAATGCCATCATTATTATTATTATTATTGGCGAATACCGCAGCCAATCTTAGCACTATTACGTGGGCGTTAGTGCCATCCCAAGTGCTTCGTACAGTGCTTTGCACATAGTAAGCGCTTAATAAATGCCATCATTATTATTATTATTATTATTGGCGAATACCACAGCCAATCTTAGCACTATTACGTGGGCGTTAGTGCCACCCCAAGCGCTTTGTACGGTGCTTTGCACATAGTATGCTCTTAATAAATGCCATTATTATTATTGGCGAATACCACAGCCAATCTTAGCACTATTACATGGGCGTTAGTGCCACCCCAAGTGCTTTCTACGGTGCTTTGAACATAGTAAGCGCTTAATAAATGCCATCATTATTAATATTATTATTGGCAAATACCACAGCCAATCTTAGCACTATTACGTGGGCGTTAGTGCCACCCCAAGCGCTTTGTACGGTGCTTTGCACATAGTATGCTCTTAATAAATGCCATTATTATTATTGGCGAATACCACAGCCAATCTTAGCACTATTACATGGGCGTTAGTGCCACCCCAAGTGCTTCGTACGGTGCTTTGCACATAGTAAGCGCTTAATAAATGCCATCATTATTATTATTATTATAATTGGCAAATACCACAGCCAATCTTAGCACTATTACATGGGCGTTAGCGTCACCCCAAGCGCTTCGTACGGTGCCTGGCATGTAGTAAGCGCTTAACAAATGCCGCACAGTGGGTGTGGCGGGTGTGTATGTGCGCCAACATCCCGTTGACCTCCCCCCACTAATCCCCCTCTTCTTTTCCAGGATCTTTGGCTTCCCCGTGCATTACACAGACGTGTCCAACATGGGCAGGGGGGCTCGGCAGAAGCTGCTGGGAAAGTCCTGGAGCGTTCCCGTGATCAGGCACCTGTTCGCGCCCCTCAAGGATTACTTCGCCTGTGAATAGCCCAGAGCCGGCGGGGTGGGTGGGGGGAGTGGTGGTTGGGGGGTGCGGGGGGGAGACGGGACTGATCGGAAATCAGGGAGGGACCCCAATTCCGGAGCCCCATCCCGCCGCGTGACCTCGAACCGGGTCTTCCCGTGACCCTGTACCTCAGCCTTCCCATCCGCGGGACGGGAACGGCCCGTCTCCCCGCCCGCCCCGTCCTCCCACCCCCGGATTCCCGAGGCCGAAGCGGAGAGCGGCCGGAGAAGAAACTTGAAGAGAAATCGGGGCGGGGGACGAGGCCTCCTTTCCGTTTTTTTTTCCCCTCCCTTTTTCCCGTTCCCCTCGGACGACTGCCAAGAAACCAAATCCGCAAGCCCACGTCCCCTTCGGCGGTCCGGCCTCCTTTTCCCCTTTTTTTTGTTATCATTTTCGACTTCTTCGGGGTCCCCCTTTTCCCGTCCTCGCCGCCCGACCCTCCAGGCGGGGGGCCGCGCGGACCGTAGAGCGATGGTCGTCTTCTAGCCGTAGCGAGGGAAGGAAACGCGTGTGCATGTGTGTGCGTGTCTGTAGGTGCCCGTGTGTCCGACGCGTGCTTATGCGCGCGCGCGTGTGTGTCGTAGCCGTGATCTCGTCTCGAAAGTAATCAGGAATCCGCTTTCGGAAGCAAGTCGGAGGGGTGGAAATCGTTGACGCCGGAGCTCTTTCTAACCAGTTCTTCCGCCGCCGCCCCCCACCCCGCCTCCGGCAACCCTATAGTGCTTTTATTGTTCGTTTTTTGTTCATTTTTTTTTTTAAAGCGATGAGATCAGCAGGGATGATTTCGTGTTTTTCAGTGATTTAACTCTTTTTTTTTTCTTTTTAAAGAAAAAAAAAAAATAGGAAGTCCAGGGCAAGAACCAAGCACAAAATCTCCGTTAGGTCTGTTTCTCCAGGCCGCAGTTTACGGGGCGCGGGGGGAGGCCGGAGGTTGACCAGCCGGACGGAGAAGCCGCCCGGCCTTCGTACTGTTACCTCAAATCTTCTCCCGGACCCCCCCATCCCGGCCGAGACACCTCAGGGAACGGAGGGGGGCCGGGGCTGGGTGCGAGGGGAGGATGGGACCTCCCCCCCACCCACCCACCCACCCCAAAATCACCTCCCACCTCTCCGCTTCCTCGTCCGGAAACTCCCTTCGGCTCTCCCATCCCCGGCTCGCCCGCTCTTCGCCGGAAACCGGGCCCGGCGGGATTCGAACCCAGGACCTCGGGGTGGGCCGTCCTGAAGAACTTTTCCCTCCCGCATGCCGGGAAAGACAGAGGATGCGGACTGGGAGCGACGCCCCTCCTCCCCCAAAATCTGCCTTTCCGTGACGCGGCCGAGAAGCTATTTTATGGGGGGACCGAGGTTTAGAATCACGGTCGCAGTGGGTTTCCAGGCCGTTTTTACTCTTCTCACTGGTGCTATTTTTTTTTGTAGACTCAAGGACGTTTGATAAATGAAATTTTGGTGGGGTGCTCTTTTTTTTTTTTTTAATACAGCCCTTTTTTTAAAAAAAAAATCAGCAGACTTCTATTTTTGAGGGTTCACGTTTCGTAAACACGTTTTGTAACAGGAGCCAAGTATCAAATAAGGAAAAACAAAACTCGGAAAAAAAAAAACTGTGCCTTGTCTGAACAGTTTGCTAAGTTTTAGGATGGAAAAGACAAAATAATTAGTAGACCTGATTACAACAGTTTGATTAAAGTCAGTATTTCTCTATGGCTGGACAGCTTTCTTTAATCTCTTTTCTTTCTTGTGGTATTAAATGCCGAAGGCTCCTGGGAATTGCCATCATTATTAAAGGAGCACACGCATAAATGTTTTCTAATTAGCGTAGCTTTTCTCTCACACATTCACAGGTTTTCTAGATTACCCTGCCTCATCTGTAAAATGGGGATTAAGGTTGTGAGCCCCCCGTGGGACAACCTGAGGACCTTGTATCTCCCCCAGCGCTTAGCACAGTGCTTGGCACATAGTAAGCGCTTAACAAATATTGTTTATTGAAGCAGACACGAGCAGACCTCTCTCGGTGATGGGGGTGGGAGTCGAAGCAGACTAGAGGCCTCTCTCCGGTAACGGGTTGGACCCAAATAAACCGCTCTTCATTCATTCCTTCAATCGTATTTATTGAACGCCTACTGTGTGCAGAGCACTGGACTAAGCGCTTGGGAAGTACAAATAGTCAACATATAGAGACGGTCCCAACCCGACAATGGGCTCACAGTCGAGAAGCAGCGTGGCTCAGTAGAAAGAGCACGGGCTTGGGTTCAAATCCCGGCTCCGCCACTCAGCTGTGTGACTTTGGGCAAGTCACTTCACTTCTCTGGGCCTCAGTGACCTCATCTGGAAAATGGGGATTAAGACTGAGCCCCACATGGGACAACCTGATCACCTCGTACCTACCCCAGCGCTGAGAACAGTGCTTGTGGCACATTTTAAACACAAAAACAAAACAAGCGGACAGGTGTCAATACCATCGCAGTAAGTAGAATGATAGCTATAGCTCTTGAGGATGATGGGGGTGGGAGTTGAAAAGGACATAATAATGGCATTTATTAAGCGCTTACTATGTGCAAAGCACTGTTCTGAGTGCTGGGGAGGTTCCAAGGTGATCAGGTTGTCTCACGGTGGGGGGGGGGGGGGCTCGCAGTCTTCATCCCCATTTGACAGATGAGGGAACCGAGGCCTGCTGAGGTCACTGAGGCCTAGATAAGTGACGTGGCTCGCCCAAAGTCACACAGCTGAGAGTTGGCAGAGTCGGGATTTGAACCCATGACCTCTGACTCCAAAGCCCGGGCTCTTTCCGCTGAGCCACGCTGCTTCTCTAGGTGAGCATGAGTGGACATGGGCAGGCCGCTCTTGATGGTGATGGCGGGAGCCCCCGGCCCACGTCATCCCCCTGGCCTGGAATCCTCCAGGAGGCCTTCCCAGACTGAGCCCCTTCCTTCCTCTCCCCCTCGTCCCCCTCTCCACCCCCCCATCTTACCTCCTTCCCTTCCCCACAGCACCTGTATATATGGATATATGTTTGTACAGATTTATTACTCTATTTATTTATTTATTATACTTGTACATATCTATTCTATTTATTTTATTTTGTTAGTATGTTTGGTTTTGTTCTCTGTCTCCCCCTTTTAGACTGTGAGCCCACTGTTGGGTAGGGACCGTCTCTCTATGTTGCCAACTTGGACTTCCCAAGTGCTTAGTACAGTGCTCTGCACACAGTAAGCGCTCAATAAATACGATTGAATGAATGAATGAATGAATCATCATCATCAATTGTATTTATTGAGCGCTTACTATGTGCAGAGCACTGTACTAAGCGCTTGGGAAGTACAAATTGGCAACATATAGAGACGGTCCCTACCCAACAGTGGGCTCACAGCCTAAAAGGGGGAGACAGAGAACAAAACAAACATACTAACAAAATAAAATAAATAGAATAGATAAGTACAAGTAAAATAAATAAAGAGAGTAATAAATATGTGCAAACATATATACATATATACAGGTAATGAATGAGACGGGGCCGGAGGTGAAGCAGACAAGAGCAGGCCTCTCCAGGGCGATGGGGCAGACATCAGCAGCTCTCCTCTCTCTCTCTCTCTCTCTCTCAAGCGCTCAATAAATACGATTGAATGAATGAATAGTAAGCACTTAATACCATAGTTATTATTACTATTATTAGATAAGTGGCGGAGGCGGAATCCAACGCTTAGAACAGTGCATATAGTAAGCGCTTAATCCATGCCATTATTACAATTAGAACTCACGACCTTGTGACTCCCCGGGCCCCCTCAGGCCCCGGACACCACCCCTCAGGCTCCATTCCTATTGGTCCCCCGCCCCTCAGCCTCCATTCCCATTGGTCCCCTCCCTCAGGCCCCGCCCCCGCCCCGCAGGCTCCATTCCCATTGGTCCCGCCCCTCGGGCCCCGCCCCCGGCTCCATTCCCATTGGTCCCGCCCCTCGGTCCCTGCCCACCAGGCCCCGCCCTTCAGCCCCACCAGGCCCCGCCCCCGGCCCGCAGGCTCCGTTCCTATTGGCCCCGCCCACCAGGCCCCCCGCCCCACCCCTCAGGCTCCCTTCCCATTGGTCCCGCCCCTCAGGCCCCGCCCCTCACCCGCCCTCCTCCCCCTCAGGCTCCATTCCAATAGGCCCCGCCCCCATCGGCCCTCCCCTCAGCCCCCTCCCCATCAGGCCCCGGCCCCGCCCCTCCAGCTCCATTCCCATTGGTCCCGCCCCTCGGGCCCCTCCCACCAGGCCCCGCCCCCTCATCCCCCTTCCCATGAGGCCCCGCCCCCGGCCCGCAGGCTCCGTTCCCATTGGCCCGCTCCTCAGGCCCCCCTCCCCATCAGGTCCCGCCCCCCAAACCCGTCCCCATCAGGCCCCGCCCCCTCCCCGCAGGCTCCATTCCCATTGGTCCCGCCCCTCAGGCCCCTCCACTCAGCCGCCCTCCCCAGCAGGCCCCGCCCCTCATGCTCCGTTCCCATTGGCCCGCCCCTCATGCCCCTCCCCTCAGCCCCCCTCCCCATCAGGCCCCGCCCCCGGCCCTCAGGCTCCGCTCCCACTGGGCCCGCCCCTCAGGTCCCGGCCCCGCCCCTCAGGCTCCGCTCCCATTGGCCCGCCCCTCAGCCCCACCCCTCAGCCTCCCCGTCCCCCTCAGGCCCCGCCCCCGCCCCTCAGGCTCCGTTCCCACTGGGTCCGCCCTTCGGGCCCCGCCCCTCAGCCCCCTCCTCTCAGGCCCCGCCCCCGCCCCAGGCTCCGTTCCCACTGGGTCCGCCCCTCGGGCCCCGCCCACCAGGCCCCGCCCCTCAGCCCCCTCCCCATCAGGCCCCGCCCACACCCCTCAGGCTCCGCTCCCATCGGCCCGCCCCTCAGGCCCCTCCACTCAGCCCCTCCCATCAGGCCCCGCCCCCCCCCGCTCTCAGGCTCCGCTCCCATTGGTCCCGCCCCTCAGGCCCCGCCCCCGGCCCTCAGGCTGCGCTCCCATTGGTCCCTCCCCTCGGGCCCCGCCTCCCGGCACCTCCTCCCGCCCCGTCAGGGAGGGATGCGCGCGCAGACGGCGGGGGGGGGGGGGGAAGGCGCGTTGCGCGTGACGTCATCGCGGCGCGTGGGGCGGTTGGAAGGAGGAAACCGGGACCGGGATCGGGACCGGGAGCGCGAGGTGAGGGGGGGGAGGGGCGGGACGGGAAGGGACGGGACGGGAGGGGGGAGGGGAGGAGGGGGGACCCCCGGACCGCGGGGGGGGGGGGGGGGGGGAACACGTGACCGGAAGTGCGGGCCCGGCCCGGCCCGGGGGGGGCCACGTTTTTGCAGGCCGGGCCTCCCCTCCCCCTCCCACCCATCCCCCCCCCCCGGTGCCCAGCACTGCGCTGAGCGCTGGGGAGAGGAGAGAGGCCACTACGGTGAGGAGACGGGAGCCTCGCCCTTTATAGCAATCAATCAGTCAATCAATCAATCGTATTTATTGAGCGCTTAATTTATACCGACCCACTCTGGGGTGTGCGCAGCACTGTGCTGAGCGTTGGGGAGAGGCCACTACAGTGAGCAGACGGGAGCCTCGCCCTTTATATCGGCCCATGCTGGGGTGTGCGCAGCACTGTGCTGAGCGCTGGGGAGAGGCCACTACAGGGAGCAGACGTGAGCCTCGCCCCTAATATGTGCCCATCCTGGGGTGTGCGTAGCACTGTGCTGAGCGCTGGGGAGAGGCCACTACAGGGAGCAGACACGTGACCCACCGTCGAGGACCTTCCAGTGCACAGCACTGTGCTGAGCGCTGGGGAGAGGCCAGTACAGTGAGGAGACGGGAGCCTCGCCCTTTATATCGGCCCATTCTGGGGTGTGCATAGCACTGTGCTGAGCGCTGGGGAGAGGCCAGTACAGTGAGGAGACGTGAGCCTCGCCCTTTATATCGGCCCATTCTGGGGTGTGCATAGCACTGTGCTGAGCGCTGGGGACAGGCCAATACAGGGAGCAGATGTGAGCCTCGCCCCTAATATGTGCCCATTCTGGGGTGTGCGTAGCACTGTGCTGAGCGCTGGGGAGAGGCCAGTACAGTGAGCAGACGTGAGCCTCGCCCTTTATATCGGCCCATTCTGGGGTGTGCACAGCCCTGTGCTGAGCGCTGGGGAGAGGCCAGTACAGCGGGCAGACACAAGACCCACCCTTGAGGATCTTCCAGCCGACAGTGTGCACAGCACTGTGCTGAGCGCTGGGGAGAGGCCACTACAGTGAGGAGACGTGAGCCTCGCCCTTTATATAGGCCCATGCTAGGGTGTTCGCAGCACTGTGCTGAGCGCTGGGGAGAGGCCACTACAGTGAGGAGACGTGAGCCTCGCCCGTTATATCGGCCCATTCTGGGGTGTGCGCAGCACTGTGCTGAGCGCTGGGGTGAGGCCAGTACAGCAAGCAGACACAAGACCCACCCTCGAGGACTTTCCAGCCGGCAGTGTGCACAGCACTGTGCTGAGCACTGGGGAGAGGCCAGTACAGTGAGCAGACACGAGACCCACCCTTGAGGACCTTCCAGCCCGCAGTGTGCGCAGCACTGTGCTGAGCGCTGGGGAGAGGCCAGTACAGTGAGCAGACGTGAGCCCCGCCCTTTATATCTGCCCATTATGGGGTGTGCACAGCCCTGTGCTGAGCGCTGGGGAGAGGCCAGTACAGTGAGCAGACACGACACCCACCCTCGAGGACCTTCCAGTGCGCAGCACTGTGCTGAGCGCTGGGGAGAGGCCAGTACAGTGAGGAGACGTGAGCCTCGCCCTTTATATAGGCCCATGCTGGCGTGTGCGCAGCACTGTGCTGAGCGCTGGGGAGGGGCCAGTACAGTGAGCAGACGTGAGCCTTGCCCTTTATATCGGCCCATTCTGGGGTGTGCACAGCACTGTGCTGAGCGCTGGGGAGAGGCCAGTACAGTGAGGAGACGTGAGCCTCGCCCTTTATATCGGCCCATTCTGGGGTGTGTGCAGCACTGTGCTGAGCACTGGGGAGAGGCCAGTACAGTGAGCAGATGCGTAGACCCACCCTCAAGGATCTTCCAACCAACAGTGTGCACAGCACTGTGCTGAGCGCTGAGGACAGGCCGTTACAGTGAGGAGATGTTAGCCTCGCCCTTTATGTCTGCCCATTCTGTGGTGTGCGCAGCACTGTGCTGAGCGCTGGGGAGAGGCCAATACAGTAAGGAGACGTGAGCCTCGCCCTTTATATCGGCCCATTCTGGGGTGTGCACAGCACTGTGCTGAGCGCTGGGGAGAGGCCAGTACAGTGAGGAGACGTGAGCCTCGCCCTTTATATCTGCCCATTCTGTGGTGTGCGCAGCACTGTGCTGAGCGCTGGGGAGAGGCCGATACAGCGAGCAGACACGAGACCCACCCTCAAGGACCTTCCAGCCGACGGTGTGCACAGCACTGTGCTGAGCGCTGGGGACGGGCCGTTGCAGCGAGTAGACGTGGAAAGAGCCCGGGCTTCGGAGTCCGAGGTCACGGGTTCAAATCCCGCCTCCGCCACTTGTCAGCTGGGTGACTTTGGGCCAGTCACTTCACTTCTCTGAGCCTCAGTTCCCTCATCTGGAAAATGGGGATAATAATAATAATAATCTTGGTATTTGTTAAGCGCTTACTATGTGCAAAGCACTGTTCTAAGCGCTGGGAGGAGACAGGATGATCAGGTTGTCCCATGTGAGGCTCACGATCTTAGTCCCCATTTTACAGATGAGGTAACTGAGGATGAAGCCTGTGAGCCCCAAGGGGGACAACCCGATCACCTTGTATCTTCCCCAGCGCTTAGAACAGTGCGTGGCACATAGTGAGCGCTTAAGAGGTGCCATCATTATCCCTTCTAGTCTGTGAGCCCGCTGTTGGGTAGGGACCGTCTCTACACGTTGCCAACTTGGACTTCCCAAGCGCTTAGTACAGTGCTCTGCACACAGGAAGCGCTCAGTAAATACGATTGAATGAATGAATGGGTTCAAATCCCGGCTCCACCAATTGTCTGCTGTGTGACTTTGGGCAAGTCACTTCCCTTCTCTGGGCCTCAGTTCCCTCATCTGGAAAATGGGGATGGAGACCGGGAGCCCCCCGGGGGACAACCTGATCGCCTTGTATCCTCCCCGGTGCTTAGAACAGTGCTTGGCACATAGTAAGCGCTTAACAAATGCCATCATTATCCCTTCTAGACTATGGCCCTTCTAGCCTGTGAGCCCGCTGTTGGGTAGGGACCGTCTCTACACGTTGCCAACTTGGACTTCCCAAGCGCTTAGTACAGTGCTCTGCACACAGGAAGCGCTCAGTAAATACGATTGAATGAATGAATGGGTTCAAATCCCTGCTCCGCCAATTGTCCGCTGTGTGACTTTGGGCAAGTCACTTCCCTTCTCTGGGCCTCAGTCCCCTCATCTGGAAAATGGGGATGGAGACCGGGAGCCCCCCGGGGGACAACCTGATCGCCTTGTATCCTCCCCGGCGCTTAGAACAGTGCTTGGCACATAGTAAGCGCTTAACAAATGCCGTTATTATATTACGTGAGCCCTGCCCTTAACGTCGGCCCATTCTGTGGTGTGCAGAGCACTGCGCTGAGCGCTGGGGAGAGGCTGGTACAGCGAGCGGACACGAGACCCGCCTTGGAGGAGCGTCCAGCCCACCGCGTGCGGAGCCTGCGCTGAGCGCTGGGGAGAGTCCAATACAGTGAGTAGACACGATCCCTTCCCCCTAAGCATGAGAAGCAGCGTGGCTCAGTGGAAAGAGCCCGGGCTTTGGAGTCGGAGGTCGTGGGTTCGAATCCCGGCTCCGCCACTTGTCAGCTGGGTGACTTTGGGCGAGTCACTTCACTTCTCTGGGCCTCAGTGACCTCATCTGGAAAATGGGGGTGAAGACTGGGAGCCCCCCCGTGGGACAACCTGATCACCTTGGAACCTCCCCAGCGCTTAGAACAGTGCTTGGCACATAGTAAGCGCTTAACAAATGCCATCATTATTATTATTAAGTTGATCGCCTAATATGTGCAGGGCACTGTACTGAGTGTTGGGGAGAATCCAATTCAGTGAGTAGACACAATCCCTGCCCTTGAGCTGGCAGTCTATCAGGAGTATGTCCTGAGCGCCCGCCTGGGCGCGGAGCATTGTGCTAAGCTCTTGGGAGACGTCATCCCTGCCCTCAAGGCTCTTACATCATCATCATCATCATCATCATCATCAATCGTATTTATTGAGCGCTTACTGTGTGCAGAGCACTGTACTAAGCGCTTGGGAAGTACAAATTGGCAACATATAGAGACGGTCCCTACCCAACAGTGGGCTCACAGTCTTACAGCCTGCTGTGTGCAGAGCACTGTAGTAAGCAGCGTGGCTCAGTGGAAAGAGCCCGGGCTTTGGAGTCAGAGGTCGTGGGTTCAAATCCCGGCTCCGCCAATCGTCAGCTGGGTGACTTTGGGCGAGTCACTTCACTTCTCTGGGCCTCAGTGACCTCATCTGGAAAATGTGAGCCCCCCGTGGGTCAACCTGATCACCTTGGAACCTCCCCAGGGCTTAGAACAGTGCTTTGCACATAGTAAGCGCTTAATAAATGCCAGTATTATTATTATTCATTCATTCGTTCATTCAGTCGTATTTATTGAGCGCTTACTGTGTGCAGAGCACTGGACTAAGCGCTTGGGAAGTCCAAGTTGGCAACATAGAGAGACGGTCCCTACCCGACGGCGGGCTCACAATCTAGAAGGGGGAGACAGCCAACGAAACACAACATATTAACAAAATAAAATAGATAGAATCGATATGTACAAGTAAAATAAATAGAGTAATAAATATGTACAAACATATATACGGGGGCTGTGACTTGTCAGCCGGGTGACTCTGGGCAAGTCGCTTCACTTCTCTGGGCCTCAGTTCCCTCATCTGCAAAATGGGGATGAAGACTGTGAGCCCCCCGGGGGACAACCTGATCACCTTGTATCCCCCCCCCCCCCCCAGCGCTTAGGACAGTGCTTTGCACATAGTAAGCTCTTGGGAGACTCAGAGCCCCCGTCCTCTGCCTCCTAAACCCGTGTTCCTTTTTCTGTTACGCCAGTCATCATCAATCGTATTTATTGAGCGCTTACTATGTGCAGAGCACTGTCAGTTTATGTTGAGTGCTTACAGTGTGCAGAGCACTGGACTAAGCGCTTGGGAGAGTCCAGTACAGCAGCAGAACAGGCATGTTCCCACAAGGAGCGTACGGTTCGGGGGGGGGGGAGACGGGCGCGAAGAGAAATAAGGAAACGAGGGAGGGGGACGGCGTCGGGGGAGGAAGAGAGGGAGCGAGTCGGGGCGACGCAGAAGGGAGCGGGAGAGGAGGAAAGGAGGGCGCAGTCAGGGAAGGCCTCCGGGAGGAGGAGGTGTGCCGGTTTTCCAGGAGAATCAATCAATCAATCGTATTTATTGAGCGCTTCCTGGGTGCAGAGCACTGGACTAAGCGCTTGGGAAGTCCACGTTTGCACATCTAGAGACGGTCCCTACCCAACAGCGGGCTCACAGGCTAGAAGGGGGAGACAGACAGCAAAACAAAACAGATTTGCAAAATAAAATAAATAGAATGGATATGTACAGGTAAAATAAGTAAGTAAATAGGGTACTAAATATGTACAAACATATATACATATATACAAATATATATACAAAACAAAACAAACATATATACACATATATATATACATAAATATATATACATCACAAAATAAAATAAATAGAATAGATATGTACAAGTAAAATAAGTAAATAGGGTACTAAATATGTACAAACATATATACATATGTATTATATATATAAATATATATACAAAACTAAACAAATATACATATATACTACATATATATATATAGGTATATGTGCATCACAAAATAAAATAAATAGAATAGATACGTACAAGTAAAACAAGTAAATAGGGTAATTTGTACAAACATATATACATATATATTATATATATATAAAAATATATATACAAAACAAAACAAACATATACATATATATTATATATAAATATATATGCATCACAAAATAAAATAGAATAGATATGTACAAGTGAAATAAGTAAATAGGGTACTAAATATGTACAAACATATATACATACATATGTATATAAATATACATACAAAACAAACATATATACATATGTATTATATATAAATATATGCATAACAAAATAAAATAAATAGAATAGATATGTACAAGTAAAATAAGTAAGTAAATAGGGTAATAAATATGTGCTAACATATATACATATATAATATTATATTACATATTTGTATATATACATTATATATATTATACATATATGCATATACATATATGATATATAATATATTGTATTATATATGTATATGTGTTTGTGGGCAGTGACTGGCCCAAGGTCACCCAGCGGGTGGGGACGAGCTGGGTTGAGAACCCAGACCCAAGTTCTCTCCCCTAGGCCTCGCTGCTTCTCTAAGAAGTGAAATGACTGGCCCAGGGTCACCCAGCAGGCAGGGGACCCATTCATTCATTCATTCATTGAGCACTTACTGTGTGCAGAGCACTGTACTAAACGCTCGGGAAGGCCAAGTCGGCAACAGATAGAGACGGTCCCTACCCGACAACGGGCTCACAGCCTAGAAGAGGGAGACAGACGACAGAACAAAACATGTGGGCGGGTGTCGAGTCGTCAGAATAAATAGAAATAAAGCTAGATGCACATCATTGACAAAATAAATAGAATAGTCAATATGGACAGGTAAAAAAAAATAGAGTAACAAATCTGTACAGACATATAGACAGGTGCTGTGGGGAGGGGAAGGAGGTAGGGCCCTCCTTCCTCTGCCCCTCCTCCCCCTCTCCATCCCTCCCGCCTTACCTCCTTCCCCTCCCCACAGCACCTGGTTATATGTTTGTACGCATATTTATTACTCTATTTATTTTATTTGTACATATTTATTCTATTTATTTTATTTTGTTACTATGTTTTGTTTTGTCATCCGTCTCCCCCTTCTAGACTGTGAGCCTGCTGTCGGGTAGGGACCGTCTCTAGATGTTGCCAATTTGGACTTCCCAAGTGCTTAGTCCAGTGCTCTGCACACAGTAAGCGCTCAATAAATACTATTGAAGGAGTGAATGAATTGGGGAGGAGGAGAGGAGAAAGGGGGCTGAGTGTGGGAAGGCCTCCCGGAGGAGGTGAGCTCTCAGTAGGGCTTGGAAGGGAGGAAGAGGGATAGTTTGGCGGATGGGCGGAGGGAGGGAATTCCGGGGCAGGGGGAAGACGGGGGTCGACGGCGGGACGGGCGAGAAGGAGGCCCGGTGAGGAGGGGAGCGGCGGCGGAGGAGCGGAGGCTGCGGGCTGGGCTGGAGAAGGACAGAAGGGAGCTGAGGGGATGGATGGACAGCCTTGGAATAATCAATCATAATCAATCGTATTTATTGAGTGCTTACTATATGCAGAGCACTGTACTAAGCACTTGGGAAGTACAAATTGGTAACATCTAGAGACAGTCCCTACCCAACAGTGGACTCACAGTCTAAAAGGGGGAGACAGAGAACAAAACCAAACATACTAACAAAATAAAATAAATAGACTAGATATGTACAAGCAAAATAAATAAATGGAGTAATAAATATGTACCAACATATATACATATATACAGGTGCTGTGGGGAAGGGAAGGAGGTAAGAAGGGGGGGATGGAGAGGGGGACGAGGGGGAGAGAAGCCCTTGGAAGCCCAGAGGGAGGAGATTTTGCTTGATTTTTTCATTCAGTCGTATTTATTGAGCACTTACTGTGTGCAGAGCACTGTACTGAGCGCTTGGGAAGTCCAAGTTGGCAACATAGAGAGACGGTCCCTACCCAACAGCGGGCTCACAGTCTAGAAGCAGCGTGGCTCACTGGAAAGAGCTCGGGCTTTGGAGTCAGAGTTCACGGGTTCAAATCCCAGCTCTGCCAATTGTCAGCTGGGTGACTTTGGGCCAGTCACTTCGCTTCTCTGGGCCTCAGTTCCCTCATCTGTATAATGGGGGTTAAGACTGTGAGCCCCCCCGGGACAACCTGATCACCTTGTATCTCTCCAGCGCTTTGCACATAGTTAAGCGCTTAATAAATGCCATTATTAAGTGCAAGTTGGCAACATCTAGAGACGGTCCCTACCCAACAGCAGGCTCCCAGTCTAGAAGGGGGAGACAGACAACGAAACAAAGCATATTAACCAAATAAAATAAATAGAATAAATAGTTACAAGTAAAATAAATAAATAAATAGGGTAATAAGTCTGTACAAACATATATATATATCTATCCAGGTGCAAGTCACTTCGCTTCTCTGGGCCTCAGTTCCCTCATCTGTATAATGGGGGTTAAGACTGTGAGCCCCCCTTGGGACAACCTGATCACCTTGTATCCCTCCAGCGCTTTGCACATAGTTAAGCGCTTAATAAATGCCATTATTAAGTGCAAGTTGCCAACATCTAGAGACGGTCCCTATCCAACAGCAGTCTCACAGTCTAGAAGGGGGAGACAGACAATGAAACAAAGCATATTAACCAAAGAAAATAAATAGAATAAATAGTTACAAGTGAAATAAAGAAATAAATAGGGTAATAAATCTGTACAAACATATATATATCTATCCAGGTGCAAGTCACTTCACTTCTCTGGGCCTCAGTTCCCTCATCTGTATAATGGGGGTTAAGACTGTGAGCCCCCCTTGGGACAACCTGATCACCTTGTATCCCTCCAGCGCTTTGCACATAGTAAGCACTTAATAAATGCCATTATTAAGTCCAAGTTGGAGCATCTAGAGACGGTCCCTATCCAACAGCAGGCTCCCAGTCTAGAAGGGGGAGACAGACAACAAAACAAAGCATATTAACCAAATAAAATAAATAGTTACAAGTGAAATAAATAAGTAAATAGGGTAGTAAATCTGTACAGACATATATATATATATATATAGATAGATAGATAGATAGATCTATCTATCCATCCAGGTGCTGTGGGGAGGTGGAGGAGGTAAGGCGGGGGGATGGGGATGGGGAAGGGGAAGAGGGGGCTGAGTGTGGGAAGGCCTCCTGGAGGAGGTGAGCTCTCAGTAGGGCTTTGATGCCCCAGACCCAGGTGGCCCGACTCCCAGGGCCGTCCGGTGGCTCAGTTTCCCTCCCCCCCGGGCGTCTATCCCACCGCCCCCCGTGCCTTCCCGCGCAGACGATGGCCGTGAACGTCTACTCCACCTCGGTCACCAGCGACAACCTCAGCCGCCACGACATGCTCGCCTGGATCAACGAGTCGCTGCAGCTCGTCCTCACCAAGATAGAGCACCTCTGCTCCGGTGAGAGACCCCCCCAAGGACGGCCCGTTCCCCCCCAGGCTCCTCCGGGCGGGCTCGAGAAACACCGTGGACCGGGCCGGGGGTCTGGGTTCGGGTCCCGCGCAGCCCCGGCGCAGAAGGAGGGAAGGAAAGCAGGCAGGGGACGGAGCCGGACGTAACCGCCGCGGATCCGAGCGCCGGGCGCAGGAGGGACGGGAAGAGGGGGACGGCTGGGCTGAGGGTCAAGGTGCTTAGAACAGTGCTCTGCACGTGGTAAGCGCTTAACAAATACCATCATCATCATTATTATTATGATCGGCAGGTGCGGCCTACTGCCAGTTCATGGATATGCTGTTCCCCGGCTCCGTGGCCCTGAAGAAGGTGAAATTCCAGGCCAAACTGGAGCACGAGTACATCCAGAATTTTAAGATTCTCCAAGCCGGCTTCAAGAGGATGGGCGTCGACAAGGTACCTGGCGGGAATCCCCATCATCGGGTCATTCAGGTGTATTTATTGAGCGCCGACGGAGTGCAGGGCACTGGACTAAGCGCTCGGGAAGTCCAAGTCGGCCACGGATAGAGAGGGTCCCTACCCGACAACGGGCTCACGGGCTAGAAGGGGGAGACGGACGACAAAACAAAACGTGGACGGGGGTCAAAGTCGTCAGAATAAATAGAATTAATGCTAGATTCATTCATTCATTCAGTCGTATTTGTTGAGCGCTGACGGAGTGCAGAGCACTGGACTAAGCACTCGGGAAGTCCAAGTCGGCCACAGATAGAGACGGTCCCTACCCGACAACCGGCTCACGGTCTAGAAGGGGGAGACGGACGACAAAACAAAACGTGTGGATGGGGGTCAAAATCTGTCAGAATAAATAGAATTAAAGCTAGATTCATTCATTCATTCATTCAGTCGTATTTATTGAGCGCTGACGGAGTGCAGAGCACTGGACTAAGCGCTCGGGTAGTCCAAATCGGCCATGGATAGAGACGGTCCCTACCCAACAGTGGGCTCACAGTCTTGAAGGGGGAGACGGACGACAAAACAAAACATGTGGACGGGGGTCAAAATCGTCAGAATAAATAGAATTAATGCTAGATTCATTCATTCATTCAGTCGTATTTATTGGGAGAGTCCAGTTAGGGTCAGTCGATCCCGTCCCAGAGCTGGGCTGAGCGCTTGGGAAGTACAAGTTGGCAACATATCATCAATCATATTTATTGAGCGCTTACTATGTGCAGAGCACTGTACTAAGCGCTTGGGAAGTACAAATTGGCAACATATAGAGACAGTCCCTACCCAACAGTGGGCTCACAGTCTAAAAGCATAGAGAGACGGTCCCCGATAGCGGGATCCCAGTCTAGCAGGCTAGTTTATTGAGGGCCTGCTGTGTGCAGAGCACTGTGCTGAACGCTTGGGAGAGTCCAGTAGGGTCAGCCGATCCTGGCCTGGCCCGGAGCCTGGCCTGAGGGTGGTTGGGGTGTGGGGGAGACCTTGGGGGGGCGGACCGGGGTCGAAGGGAAGGCGGTGGGGGCGTCTAGGAGGTGTCTTTTGGGGGCGGGGGGGGCCGCACGCCGGGCAGCGTGACGGACCGTGGCTCGTCGGGCAGATCATCCCCGTGGACAAGCTGGTGAAGGGCAAGTTCCAGGACAACTTCGAGTTCGTCCAGTGGTTCAAGAAGTTCTTCGACGCCAACTACGACGGCAAGGACTACGACCCCGTGGCGGCCCGCCAGGGCCAGGACCCCGCCCCCGCCAACGCCAACGCCAACCCCGCCTCCCTGCTCGCCCCCGGGCCCAACAGGCCCAAGAAGACCCTCGGCTCGGGCAGCGCCAGTGAGTACGGGGGGCGCGGGGGGCGCGGGGACGGGGGAGAGGGGCAGCACCCCGCCGGCGGCCGTTGGGACGGCTCTTCCGGCGTTCAGGTGAGCCTGTCTACTACGTAGGCGCCGGAAGAATTGTTACAGCTCTTCCGGCGTTCAGGTGAGCTTGTCTACTACATAGGCGCTGGAAGAGTTGTTACAGCTCTTCCGGCGTTCAGGTGAGCCTGTCTACTACAGAGGTGCCGGAAGAGTTGTCACAGCTCTTCCGGCGTTCAGGTGAGCCTGTCTACTACGTAGGCGCCGGAAGAATTTCCCTCCTTTCCTCCTCTTCCCTCCCTCCCTCCTCCTCCTCCTTCCCTTTCTTCTTCCTCCTCCTCCTTCTCTTTCCCTTCTCTTCCCTCCCTCCTCCTCTTCCCTCCTTTCCTCCTCCCTTTCCCTCCTCCTCTTCCCTTCTTTCCTCCTCCTCTTCCCTCCTTCCTTCTCCTCTTTCCTCCCTCCCTCCTCTTCTTCCTCCCACCCTCCTCTCTCCTCCCTCCCACTTTCCTCCCCCCTTCCCTTCCTCCTCCTCTTCCTTCCCTTTTTCTTCCCTCCCTTCCTCCTCCTCCTCTTCCCTCCCTTCTTACCTCCTCCTCTTCCCTCCCATCCTCCTCCTCCTTCCCTTCCTCCTCTTCCCTCCCTTCCTCCTCCTCCGCTTCCCTCCCTTCCTCCTCCTCCGCTTCCCTCCCTTCCTCCTCCTCTTCCCTCCTTCCTTCTCCTCTTTCCTCCTTCCCTCCTCTTCTTCCTCCCACCCTCCTCTCTCCTCCCTCCCACCCTCCTCTCTCCTCCCTTCCACTTTCCTCCCCCTCCTCTTCCCTTCCTCCTCCTCTTCCTTCCCTTTTTCTTCCCTCCCTTCCTCCTCCTCTTCCCTCCCTTCCTCCTCCTCTTCCCTCCCTTCTTACCTCCTCCTCTTCCCTCCCTTCTTTCCTCCTCTTCCCTCCCATCCTCCTCCTCCTTCCCTTCCTCCCCCTCCTCTTCCCTCCCTTCCTCCTCCTCTTCTTCCCTCCCTTCCTCCTCCTTCCCTTCCTCCTCTTCCCTCCCTTCCATCTTCTCCTCTTTCCTCCCTTCCTCTTCCCTCTCTTCCTCCTCTTCCTTCCCTTCCTCCTCTTCCCTCCCTTCTTTCCTCCTCCTCTTCCCTCCCTTCTTTCCTCCTCCTCTTCCCTCCCTTCTTTCCTCCTCCTTCCCTTCCTCCTCTTTCCTTCCTTCCTTCTTCTCTTTCCTCCCTTCCTCCTCCTCTTCCCTCCCTTCTTCCTCCTCCTCTTCCCTCCCTTCCTCCTCTCCCCTCCCATCCTTCTCCTCCTCCTCCCTCCCTCTTCCTCCTCCTGGTCCTCCTCCTCCCTCCCTCTTCCTCCTCCTGGTCCTCCTCCTCCTCCGGCTCTGTGTCTCCGGCGGGTCACCCCCGGTGCTGTGGGTGTGCCGCGGAGCGGAGCGGAGCGCCGTGTGAGTCCCGGAGGAAGTCGCCGCGGCCCCCTCCCCACCGCCATCCCGTCGGTTGTGTTCCAGCCCCTGCGCGGCCCGTGTCCACCCAGAGGACGGCGGCCTCTTCCACCCCCAAGCCGGGCCCCGGGACGGCGCGCAAGGCCCTCGGCGGAGGAGGCAACGGCGAAGATGAGTCGGCCGAGCTGGTCCAACAGGTGCCCGGCCCCCCGAACCCCGGGACACCAAGCTGGAGGCAGGGAGGCTGGGGGGCCGGGGGGGGACCCGGGAGCCGGCCTCCTCTCCCCCCTCATCAATCAGTCCATAATAATAATGATGGCATTTGTTAAGCGCTTACTATGTGCGAAGCACTGCTCTAAGCACCGGGAGGGATACACGGTGATCAGTTTGTCCCACGTGGGGCTCACGGTCTTCATCCCCATTTTACAGATGAGGTATCTGAGGCCCAGAGAAGTTAAGTGGCTTGCCCAAGGTCACCCAGCTGACAGTGGCAGAGCGGGGATTCGAACCCGTGGCCTCTGACTCCCAAGCCCGCTCTCTTTCCACTGGGCCGCGTGGTATTTATGGAGCGCTTACAACGGGCAGGGCACCGTGCCAAGCGCTTGGGAGAGTCCAGTAGAGCGGAGGCGGTCGCCACGTTCCCCGCCCACAACGAGCGGACAGTCTCCCCCCCGGGCCTAGCGCGGGCCTCGAACCTATCCGTCCGTCCACCTCAGGGTGTCTACCGACTGAGCGCTTCCAAGGTGCGGAGCACTGGACTAAGCGCTGGGGAGCGTCGGCCCAAACAGGAGGAGACCCGTCCCCTGCCTAGAACGAGTGTTTCCTCATAATAATAATAATAATAACGATGGCATTTATTAGAGAAGCAGCGTGGCTCAGTGGAAAAGAGCCCAGGCTTTGGAGTCAGAGGTCATGGGTTCAAATCCCGGCTCCGCCACTTGTCGGCTGTGTGACTTCGGGGAAGTCACTTCACGTCTCTGGGCCTCAGTTCCCTCATCTGTAAAATGGGGATGAAGACTGTGAGCCCACCGTGGGACAACCCGATCACCTTGTAACCTCCCCAGCGCTTAGAACGGTGCTTTGCACATAGTAAGCGCTTAATAAATGCCATTATTATTATTATTATTTATTAAGCGCTTACTATGTGCATAGCACCGTTCTAAGCGCCGGGGAGGTTACAAGCCGATCGGGTTGCCCCACGGGGGGCTCCCAGTCTCCATCTCCATTTTCCAGATGAGGCCACCGAGGCCCAGAGAAGTCAAGTGACTTGCCCAAAGTCACACAGCTAATTGGCGGCGGCGGGATTTGAACCCACAACCTCTGACTCCCAAGCCCGGGCTCTTTCCTCTGAGCCACCGACGGGGCTTAGTGGCCCCGGGCTTCGGAGTCAGAAGGTCACGGGTTCCAATCCCGGCTCCGCCACCCCGTCTGCCGTGTGGCCTTGGGCGAAGCACTTCTCCGGGCCTCAGTTCCCTCATCTGGAAAACGGGGATGGAGGCCGCGAGCCCCACTGATGACCTTGTATCTGCTCCCAGCGCCGAGAACACTGCTTGGCATAGAGGAAATGCTTAAATACCGTTATTATTATTATTATTATCCACTTGTAACTCCATTACAAGTGAAGCCCGGGCTTTGAAGTCAGAGGTCATCGGTTCAAATCCCGGCTCTGCCACTTGTCAGCTGGGTGACTTTGGGCAAGTCACTTCTCTGGGCCTCAGTTTCCTCCTCTGTAAAATGGGGATTAAGACTGCGAGCCCCCCGTGGGACAACCTGGTCACCTTGTAAATTCCCCAGCGCTTAGAATGGTGCTTTGCACATAGTAAGCGCTTAATAAATGCCATTATTATTATTATTATTATCCACTTGTAACCCCATTACAAGTCAAGCCCGGGCTTGGGAGTCAGAGGTCATGGGTTCAAATCCCGGCTCTGCCACCTGTCAGCTGGGTGACTTTGGACAAGTCACTTCTCTGGGCCTCAGTTTCCTCCTCTGTAAAATGGGGATTAAGACTGCGAGCCCCCCGTGGGACAACCTGGTCACCTTGTAAATTCCCCAGCGCTTAGAACGGTGCTTTGCACATAGTAAGCGCTTAATAAATGCCATCATCATTATTATTATTATTATCCACTTGTAACCCCATTATTATCATTATTATTATCCACTCGCCACCCCAGTCACTGTGGCCGGGGCCACCTGCCCCTTCGGCCTGTGTTTCTTTTTGGGGGGGGATGCGGGAGGGCCGGGGTTGGGGGGCTCCCCGCTGACCGCGGGGTCCCGCCGCCTCGGGCAGATCCACGTCCTAAAGCTGACGGTGGAAGACCTGGAGAAGGAGCGCGACTTCTACTTCGGGAAGCTGCGCAACATCGAGCTCATCTGCCAGGAGAACGAGGGCGAGAGCGACCCCGTCCTGCAGCGGATCGTGGACATCCTCTACGCCACGGACGTAAGCCCGGGGGGCCGCGCGGAGGAGGAGGAGGAGGACGAGGGGGGGATTCCCGACGCCCCTCCGCCTCACCCATTCCCACCCTTCTTCCCCCCGCCACCCAGGAAGGGTTCGTCATTCCCGACGAAAGCGGCCCGCAGGAGGAAGAGCAGGAGGAGTACTGATGGCGGTCGCGTCCGCCCGTGTGTGTGTCCCCCCCCCACCCCCCGACGCGCGTGTGTGTGTGTGAATGTGCGTGTGCACGCGTGCGTGTGTGCCCCCCACCTCCCACCCCGGGCCGGCCCCCCCCCCCCCGAAGAACTGTTTCCGGTTTTCCTCTGCCCACGAGCGGCAGCGGGTACCTCTTCCCGAAGTGCACTTGGGTCCCACCCGTCCCGACACGGCGGCCCACGGGGAGGCCGCGGCAGAGACGCCTCGGCGAACCGATGCCTTAACAAGTGCTCAGACCGCGCTCAGACGGGCCGGTGACCCGGGCGCCCGCGGGCCGGCCCGGGCCCCCCGCGCCTCCCGCCCCGGATTTCAGAAGCAAGCGCTCCCCACACTTCCCGGTCAGCCCTCCCCTCCCGTCCCCCCCACTTCCCGTCGAACCCCATCCCGTTTCCAGGCATCGATTCCATCCGCCACCTCGGAGGATGCGACGCCCAGCCGGCCGGGCCCCCTCCCCGCCGCCCCGGCAGCGACGGCGGGGGGACCTCGCCGGACCCCAGGGACTGGGGAGGCCGAGATGGGCCGGAGATAAAAGTCACTGATGCGGTAACCGGCCTGGACCGTGTGGTTTGTCGGGGCGGGCGGCGCGGCGGGCCTCTGGTCTCAATCCACGCTCGTATTTAAAGAAAAAAGAAATCCATAGCCCCTTTTACTCTCCCCAGCCCGGGTCCTTGTCCAGCCCTGCCCGGGGGTCGCCCGCCCTGACGTGGGTCTGAGCGAGCGAGCGAATGTGCGTGTTAAGGCGGGAGCTGGGGGAAGCCCGCGTTCAAACGACGAAAATGCCGAAAGCGAACGGAAAAGTTAGAAACCCTCAACTTCCCTTGGGGAAGTGGGCAAGGGAGCCGCGTCCCCGCGCTCCTTCCGCTCTCTCCCCTTCCTCCTCGTCTCTGTCTGTCTCTCCCCGTTCCCCCTTCAGATTCGGCCCTCATTTTCCCCAGAACCCACGTTGTGCCCGGCCCGGCGTTGTTGGTCTGATTTCTAAATAAACTTCTGGATTTCAAGATCCCCCTCCTCTTCCTCCTCCTCCTCTCCCCTGGCTTGGGCTGCCTTGTCAGGGTTGGGGAGCGTCGTGATCCTTTCTTCACGTCCAACCTTGGCAGCTCTGGCTAGGCGGGCATCGCTCCGTCCGACCGATCGGGGGGATGTACCGAGCTCCCACTGTTGGGTAGGGACCGTCTCTAGATGTTGCCAGCCTGTACTTCCCAAGCGCTTAGTCCAGTGCTCTGCCCACAGTAAGCGCTCAATAAATACGACTGAATGAATGATGAGCACCTGCCATGGGCAGAGCACTGTACTGAGAGAAGCAGCGTGGCTCAGTGGAAAGAGCCCGGGCTTTGGAGTCAGAGGTCAGGGGTTCAAATCCCGGCTCTGCTAATTGTCAGCTGGGTGACTTTGGGCGAGTCACTTCACTTCTCTGGGCCTTAGTTCCCTCATCTGGAAAATGGGGATTAAGACTGTGAGCCCCCCATGGGACAACCTGATCACCTTGTAACCTCCCCAGCGCTTAGAGCAGTGCTTTGCACCTAGTAAGCGCTTAATAAATGCTATCATTATGAGAAGCAGCGTGGCTCAGTGGAAAGAGCCCAGGCTTTGGAGTCAGAGGTCATGGGTTCAAATCCCGCTCCGCCGATTGTCAGTTGGGTGACTTTGGGCACGTCACTTCACTTCTCTGGACCTCAGTTCCCTCATCTGGAAAATGGGGATTAAGACTGTGGGACAACCTGATCGCCTTGTATCCCCCCGGCGCTTAGAACAGTGCTTTGCACATAGCTCTTAACAAATACCATCATCATCAATTTATTGAGCGCTTACTGTGTGCGGAGCACTGTACTAAGCGCTTGGGAAGGACAAATCGGCAACATCTAGAGACAGTCCCTACCCAACAGTGGGCTCACAGTCTAAAAGGGGGAGACAGAACAAAACCAAACGTACTAACAAAATAAAATAAATAAATCATCATTATTATTACTGAGCTGCTTGGGAGAGGACACTCGGTAGACGGGATCCCCACCTTCGGGGAACTTAATCCCTCAGCCCCTGGTATTGATTGAGTGCCTTCCGTGGGCAGAGCGATGTACTGAGCACTGGGGGGGGGGGTCCAAAAGAGTCCAACCCACCCCGCCTGGCACGGAGAGAGGCATTGTGACGGCTGGGTCGGGTGCAGGGGGGACTGGGCTCCCGCGCGTCACCTGAGCCATTGTTCCCGAAAAGTCGGGGCTCCCTGGGACAATGGGGACGCGGCGTTCCCTCCGCCCGCTGTGCCAGCCCGGGGTGACCCCGACCTGTCCTGCCCCGGCTTCGCTCTTCGGGGTCGTCCCCCTCAGAGGCCTTGGAGGATCCTGGGGCTTCCAGTCCTGCCTCAATTCCAGGGGGCTTCCCCCACTCAAGAAGGCCTCTAGACTTCATCATCATCATCAATCGTATTTATTGAGCGCTTACTATGTGCAGAGCACTGGACTAAGCGCTTGGGAAGTACAGATTGGCAACATATAGACTTCCGCCTTCTAGACCGTGAGCCCACTGTTGGGTCGGGACCGTCTCTAAATGTTGCCAACTTGTCCTTCCCAAGCACTTAGTCCAGTGCTCCGCACACAGTAAGCGCTCAATAAATACGATTGAATGAATGAATGAGGCTTCTGGGATTTCCAGCTCACTCCCAGGGGTCTGACCCACACAGAGACCCTGGAGGCGCCTGGGACAGCGTGGCTCAGTGGAAAGAGCCCGGGCTTTGGAGTCAGAGGTCAGGGGTTCAAATCCCGGCTCCGCCAATTGTCAGCTGGGTGACTTGGGGCAAGTCACTTCTGTATATGTTGCCAACTTGGACTTCCCAAGCGCTTAGTACAGTGCTCTGTACACAGTAAGCGCTCAATAAATGCAAATGATTGATTCTCAGGGCCTCAGTTCCCTCATCTGGAAAATGGGGACTAAGACCGTGAGCCCCCCGTGGGACAACCTGATCACCTTGTAACCTCCCCAGCACTTAGAGCAGTGCTTGGCACATAGTAAGCGCTTAATAAATGTCATTATTATTATTATTATCCACCTAACTTCCTGCGGTCTTTTTTTTAAAAAGTATTTGTTAAGGGCCTACTATGTGCCAGGCACTGTACTAAGTGCTGAGGTAGAAACTAGGTAATGAGGTTGTGTTGTGGGGTGTCTTGAATGAATGAATCCCCGGCCCCCCAGCCTTATCTCCTTCCCCTCCCCACAGCACCTGTATATATGTTTGTACAGATCTGTTATTCTATTTATTTATTTTATTTATACATATTTATTCTATTTATTTTATTTTGTTAATACGTTTTGTTGTCTGTCTCCCCCTTCTCGACTGTGAGCCCGCTGTTGGGTAGGGACCGTCTCTAGATGTTGCCGCCTTGGACTTCCCAAGTGCTTAGTCCAGTGCTCTGCACACCAGAAGCGCTCAATAAATGCGATTGAATGAATTAATGTCTCCCCCTTCTAGCCTGTGAGCCCGCTGTTGGGTAGGGACCGTCTCTCTATGTTGCCGACTTGGACTTCCCAAGCGCTTAGTCCAGTGCTCTGCACACCGGAAGCGCTCAATAAATACGATTGAATGAATTAATGTCCCCCCCTTCTAGACTGTGAGCCCGCTGTTGGGTAGGGACTGTCTTTCTGTGTTGCCAACTTGGACTTCCCAAGCGCTTAGTCCAGTGCTCTGCACACAGGAAGCGCTCAATAAATACGAGTGAATGAATTAATGTCTCCCCCTTCTAGACTGTGAGCCCGCTGTTGAGTAGGGACCGTCTATATGTTGCCAACTTGGACTTCCCAAGCGCTTAGTCCAGTGCTCTGCACACAGTAAGCGCTCAATAAGTACGATTGAATGAATGGGATGCGGGGAGGGGGACTGGGGTGTCACCTCCGGGGTTGTGTGTGCGAATGTGGAGTCTGGGTTGGAACAAGAGGGGGACTGGAGGGTCACCTCCTGTTGGGGGGGGGGTGTATGTGGAGTTTGGGTTGGGACTAGGGTGTCACCCTCTCCGGGTGTGTGTGTGTGCCCACTCACAATTGTGTGTGCAAGGAGGCGTCCCATTGGTTCCCCAAGTGGGGGCCTCCCCGCTTAAAGCCGCCCCCACCCCGCTGCCCGGGACCAAACCACCAGCACAGCCAGCGATCTTCTCCCGGCCCAGGCCTCCCAGACTCCTGACCTTCCTGAAGGCTGTAAGTTGGGGCCCTTCCACAATCCCTCCCCACACTTCAGGGAGCAGGACCAGTGTGGCTCAGTGGAAAGAGCCTGGGCTTTGGAGTCAGAGGTCATGGGTTCGAATCCCGGCTCCGCCGCATGCCTGCTGGGTGACCTGTGGGAAAGTCACTTCGCTTCTCTGAGCCTCGGTGACCTCATCTGGAAAATGGGGATTAAGACCGTGAGCCCCGCGTGGGACAATCTGGTCACCCAGTGCTTAGAACAGTGCTTTGCACCTAGTAAGCACTTAGCAAATGCCATTATTATTATTATTATTCCAGCTGGGAATTTTGGGTTTCCACCTGGCAGTCAGCCCCCCATCTCCCACTTCATTTTTCCCATTCATTCATTCAATCGTATGTATTGAGCCCCCACTTCATTTTTCCCATTCATTCATTCATTCAATCGTATTTATTGAGCGCTTGCTGTGTGCAGAGCACTGGACTAAGCGCTTGGGAAGTCCAAGTTGGCAGCAGATAGAGACGGTCCCTACCCAACAGCGGGCTCACAGTCTAGAAGGGGGAGAGAGACGACAAAACATAAGAAAACAAAACATAATAGTGCTTTAGAGAAGCAGCGTGGCTCGGTGGAAAGAGCCCGGGCTTTGGAGTCGGAGGTCGTGGGTTCAAATCCCGACTCTGCCACTTGTCAGCGGTGTGACTTTGGGCAAGTCACTTCACTTCTCTGGGCCTCAGTTACCTCATCTGTAAAATGGGGATTAGGACTGTGAACCCCTTGTGGGACAACCTGTAACCTCCCCAGTGCTTAGAACAGTGCTTTGCACATAGTAAGCGCTTAATAAATGCCATTATTATTATTATTATTATTATTAATAAAACAAGCACAGTTCTGAGCGCTGGGGGGGGGGGGGGGAATACAAGGTGATCAGGTAATGTGGGACTCCCAGTCTTCATCCCCATTTTCCAGATGAGGTCACTGAGGCCCAGAGAAGTGAAGGGACTTGCCCAAAGTCACCCAGCTGATGAGTGGCGGAGCCGGGATTAATAATAATGACAATGTTGGTATTTGTTAATAATAATAATAATAATACTGTTAAGCACTGAGGCCCAGTTTTTTTGTGTGTTTTTTTTTAATAGTACTTGTTAAGCGCTTACTTTGTGCCAAGCACCGTTCTAAGCGCTGGGGTGGGTACACCGTGAGTCAGGTCAGACACGATCCCTGTCCCATTTGGGGCTCACAGTCCAAGGAGGAGCGAGAACAGGAGAACCGAGGCCCAGAGAAGGGAAGTGACCGGCCCAGGGTCACCCAGCAGACAAGTGGCGGGGCTGGGATGAGAACCCAGGGCCTTCGGACGCCCAGTCCTGGGCTCTACCCGCTCGGCCACACTGCTTTTCCCCACTGGTGATTCCCAGAGGACAGGGAGGGGCAGAGGGGGAGGAGGAGGAAGGGGAGACGGGGAGGTGGACGGGGGAGAAGAGGGAGAGGAGAAAGGGGGAAGGAGGGGAGGGAGAGGAAGGAGGGAAGAGGGAGGAAGGAGAGGAAGAGGAGGAACGGGAGGGAAGAAGAGGGAGAGGGAGGGAAGAAGGAAGGAGGGGAGAGGAAGGGGGGGAGAGGGAGAGGAAGGAGGGAGGGAGGGAAGAAGAGGGAGAAGGAGGGAAGAAGGAAGGGAGGAAGGGAAGAAGAGGGAGAAGGAGGGAAGAAGGAAGAGGGAGGAAGGGAAGAAGAGGGAGAAGAAGGAGGGAAGAAGAGGGAGAAGAAGGAGGGAAGAAGGAAGAGGAAGGAAGGGAAGAAGAGGGAGAGGAAGGAGGGGCGGAAGGAGGGAAGAAGGAAGAGGGGGAGGAAGGAGGGAAGAGGGAGAGGAAGGAGGGAAGAGGGAGAGGAAGGAGGGAAGAGGGAAGAGGGAGAGGAAGGAGGGGGAGAGGAGGAACAGGAAGGAAGAGGGAGAGGAAGAAAGGGGGAGGAAGAAGGGGAGAGAGATTGTGGGTGAGGGGTGCTGGGTGGTTTTTTTTTGGGGGGGGGGGTCCGTTGGTTAGTCAGGGCTCCCCGGCCGGGGGGGGCCAAGGGGGATTGCTCAGTGGGGGGGCTGCTCCCCAACGGGTTATGGGAGATGGCAGCTGCCCCCCTGCAGCCCTCACTCTGCGCCCAGCGCTGTGCTGAACGCTCGGCCAGGGACAAGAGGAGCAAGGGGGAGGGGGGAGGAGGGAGGGGGGAGGAGGGAGGAGGGAGAAGGGCGGGGATCCAATAGCCGGGGGCGCGCACCAGGTGTCAATGCCCTGGGCCCTGGGGGAGAGACGAGCTCATTAATCAGTGATCAGTGGTATTTAGCCATCGATCTAGGGGATTTATTGAGCGCTTCCTGGGCGCAGAGCACTGTACTAAACGCTGGGGAGAGTTCACTGCAACAGAACAGAAGCAGCGTGGCTCAGTGGAAAAGAGCCCGGGCTTTGGAGGCAGAGGTCATGGGTTCAAATCCCGGCTCTGCCAATTGTCAGCTGGGCCTCAGTGACCTCATCTGGAAAATGGGGATGAAGACCGTGAGCCCCCCGTGGGACAACCTGATCACCTTGGAACCTCCCCAGCGCTTAGAACAGTGCGCGGCACATAGTAAGTGCTTAATCAATCAATCAATCAATCAATCAATCGTATTTATTGAGCACTTACTGTGTGCAGAGCATGAGCCCACTGTTGGGTAGGGACTGTCTCTATCTGTTGCCAATTTGTACTTCCCAAGCGCTTAGTACAGTGCTCTGCACATAGTAAGGGCTCAATAAATACGATTGATGATGATGATGGACTAATTATCATTATTAATTAGCTGACACGTTCCCACACTGGGCTCCCAGTCCGAGGAGGAGGAGGAGGGAGAACAGAGGGAATAATAACGCTGGAAGTTGTTAAGCACCAACTGTGTGCCAAGCACTGTGCTGAGCGCTGCGGAGAAAGAGCCAAGAGGATCAGGTGGGAGCCAAATCCCTGTCCCACCAGGTCTCACAGGGAAGTAACTTGTACTTCCCAAGCGCTTAGTACAGTGCTCTGCACACAGTAAGCGCTCAATAAATACGATTGATGATGGTGATGATGAAGGAGAACAGGGAACGTGTCTGCTAAGTCTCCTTGTAGCGTCCTCTCCCCAGCGCTTAGAACAGTGCTCCGCACAGAGCAAGCGCTCAGTAAATGCGGTGGATTAATGGCTGGAATGTAGAGAAGCAGCGGGGCTCAGTGGAAAGAGCCCGGGCTTTGGAGTCAGAGGTCATGGGTTCAAATGCCGCCTCTGCCAATTGTCAGCTGGGTGACTTTGGGCAAGTTACTTAACTTCTCCAGGCCTCAGTTCCCTCATCAGTAAAATGGGGAATAAGGCTGTGAGCTCCACGTGGGATAGCCTTGATTACCTTGTATCCCCCCCAGCGCTTAGAACAGTGCTTGGCACATAGTAAGCACTTAACAAATACCAACATTATTATTATTCATTCATTCATTCAAGTGTATTTATGGAGCGCTTACTGTGTGCAGAGCACTGGACTAGGGGCTGAGAAGCTGCGTGGCTCAGTGGAAAGAGGCCGGGCTTTGGAGTCAGAAGTCATGGGTTCAAATCCCGACTCCGCCACTTGTCAGGTGGGTGACTTTGGGCAAGTCACTTCACTTCTCTGGGCCTCAGTTCCCTCATCTGTCAAATGGGGATTAAGACTGTGAGCCCCACGTGGGGCAGCCTGATCACCTTGTAACCTCCCCAACGCTTAGAACAGTGCTTTGCACATAGTAAGCGCTTAATAAATGCCATCATTATTATTATTATAGAAGATTGACTATTTGATAGATGCGCGAACAGCGTCAATCGCTCCGGGCCTCAGTTTCTTCCTCTGAAAAATGGGGGTAACCCCCCATTCTCCCTCCCCCTTAGACGGAGAGCACCTCATGGGACGGGGTCTGCATTTGAGCTGATGATGGGCTCTCGCCCCCCGCCCCTAAGGACCCAGAGATCTCTTTTCTGTCTCCCCCTTCTCGACTGTGAGCCCACTGTCGGGTAGGGACCGTCTCTAGATGTTGCCAACTTGGACTTCCCAAGCGCTTAGTCCAGTGCTCTGCACACAGTAAGCGCCCAATAAATATGATTGATTGATTGATTGATCCACCGAGCTAGCTCTCTCTCTCCCTTCAAGACCGTGAGCCCGCTGTTGGGTAGGGACCATCTCTAGATGTTGCCAACTTGGACTTCCCAAGCGCTCAGTCCCGTGCTCTGCACGCAGTAAGCGCTCAATAAAGACGATTGATCGATTGATTGTCCCCGCAGGCCGCGGCGGTGGAGATGTTGGGGTTCTTCTGGCTGGTACTGGGGTGCAGCCGGCTCGGCTGGGCGCAGAGCGGGCCCGAACCCGGGCCCGGGGTCCTCTACTCTGTCAGCCGATGGGAAATTCAAAACGGTGAGTGGGGGGCCGGGTGGGTTGATCGATAGATTAGTACAGTGCTCTGCACACAGTAAGCGCTCAATAAATACGATTGATTGAAATGAGGACTTAATCAGGGAAGGCTTCTTGGAGGAGGTGCGATTTATTTTT
The DNA here is from genome assembly GCF_015852505.1 of Tachyglossus aculeatus. Classification (NCBI taxonomy): domain Eukaryota; kingdom Metazoa; phylum Chordata; class Mammalia; order Monotremata; family Tachyglossidae; genus Tachyglossus; species Tachyglossus aculeatus. The sequence continues at coordinate 36,855,018 of NC_052073.1, forward strand.
TTGTTCTGACCTCGAAGGCGGGAGAGAAATCATGGTCTGTTGGACTTGAGGAGGGAGGGCATTCGGGGCCAGAGGCAGGGCCTGAGTGATGAGATAGACAACACTGAGGTACCCCTTTCCTTTACGGAGCTGTATTTATTTATTTACTTATTCATTTATTTATTTTACTTGTACATATTTACTATTCTATTTATTTAATTTTGTTAATATGTTTGGTTTTGTTGTCTGTCTCCCCCTTCTAGACTGTGAGCCCGCTGTCGGGTAGGGACCGTCTCTAGATGTTGCCAACTTGGACTTCCCAAGCGCTTAGTCCAGTGCTCTGCACACAGTAAGCGCTCAATAAATACGATTGAATGAATGAATGAGCGAGCCCCAAATAATAGTAATAATAGTGATTGACACCTGTCCACATGTTTTGTTATGTCGTCCGTCTCCCCCTTATAGATTGTGAGCCCGTTGTTGGGTAGGAACCGTCTCTATATGTTGCCAACTTGTACCTCCTTCCCTTCCCCACAGCACCTGTATATATGTGTATATGTTTGTACATATTTATTACTCTATTTATTTTACTTGTACATATCTATTCTATTTATTTTATTTTGTTAATATGTTTGGTTTTGTTGTCTGTCTCCCCCTTCTAGACTGTGAGCCCACTGGTTGGGTAGGGACTGTCTCTAGATGTTGCCAACTTGGACTTCCCAAGCGCTTAGTCCAGTGCTCTGCACCCAGTAAGCGCTCAATAAATACAATTGATTGATTGATTAGTAAGCGATTAATAAATGCTATAAAAAAATCCCCATTTTCCAGATGAGGTCACTGAGGCCCAGAGAAGTTGTGACTTGCCCAGAGTTACCCAGCTGACATGCGGCGAAGCGGGGATTCGAACCCACAACCCCTGACTCCAAAGCCCGGGCTCTTTCCGCCGAGCCACACTGCTACTTCCCAAGCGCTTAGTCCAGTGCTCTGCACACAGTAAGCACTCAATAAATACAATTGATTGATTGATTCTCTGTAGCGCTCAGAACAGTGCGTTGCACTGGATAAATTCATTCATTCATTCAGTCGTATTTATTGAGCTCTTACTGTGTGCAGAGCACTGTACTAAGCGCTTGGGAAGTCCAAGTTGCCAACAGATAGAGACGGTCCCTACCCAACAGCGGGCTCACAGTCTAGAAGGGGGAGACAGACAGCAAAACAGAACATCTTAACAAAATACAATAAATAGAATAGTAAATATGTACAAGTAAAATAAATAAATGAATCAGTAAATAAATAAATATAAGCACTTGGGAAGTCCAAGTTGCCAACATCGAGAGACGGTCCCTACCCGACAGCGGGCTCACAGTCTAGAAAGGGGAGACAGACAATGAAACCAAACAGATGAACAAAATGCAATAAATAGAATAGTAAATATGTACAAGTAAAATAAATAAATGAATCAGTAAATAAATAAATATAAGCACTTGGGAAGTCCAAGTTGCCAACATCGAGAGACGGTCCCTACCCGACAGCGGGCTCACAGTCTAGAAGGGGGAGACAGACAATGAAACCAAACAGATGAACAAAATGCAATAAATAGAATAGTAAATATGTACAAGTAAAATTAATAAATGAGTAAGTAAATAAATAAATACAGCTCCGTGAAGGAAAGGGGTACCTCAGTGTCGTCTATCTCATCCCTCAGGCCCTGCCTCTGGCCCCGAATGCCCTCCCCTTCTCAAGTCCAACAGACCACGATTTCTCTCCCGCCTTCAAGGTCAGAAAAAAAAGAAATCACACCTCCTCCAATCCGAGTTCCCCAGTGCTCTGCACACAGTCGGCGCTGAATGGAGACGAATGAACGAATGAATGAACGAATGAATGAATGACGGTTTCCATGGTGATTCTCTCAGTGTGCAGGGATCTGGTCAGGAGGGATGGGCAGCTGGAGAATCAGTTCAAGACGATGCAGCTTCCTGACATCACCCGCGGCAGCGGGATCCTCCTGCCTCTGCTGTCAATCACCAAGTGAGTGAAGGCTTCCCTCCCGGGAGCCCGTAGATCCGCACTGTCCTCTGGATAATAATAATAGTAATAAATAACAATGGAATTCATTAATAATAATAATAATAATAATAATGATGATGATGATGATGATGATGGCATTTGTTAAGCGCTTACTCTGTGCCAAGCACTGTTCTAAGAGCTGGGGAGGATACAAGGAGATCAGGTTGTCCCACATGGGGTTCACAGACTTCATCCCCGTTTTCCAGATGAGGGAACTGAGGCCCAGAGAAGTTAAATAATAATAATAATGGCATTTGTTAAGCGCTTACTCTGTGCCAAGCACCGTTCTAAGAGCTGGGGAGGATGCGAGGTGATCAGGTTGTCCCACGGGGGGCTCACAGTCTTCATCCCCGTTTTCCAGATGAGGGAACTGAGGCCCAGAGAAGTTAAATAATAATAATAATGGCATTTGTTAAGCGCTTATTCTGTGCCAAGCACTGTTCTAAGAGCTGGGGAGGATACAAGGTGATCAGGTTGTCCCACATGGGGCTCACAGTCTTCATCCCATTTTCCAGTTGAGTGAACTGAGGCCCAGAGAAGTTAAATAATAATAATAATGGCATTTATTAAGCGCTTACTCTGTGCCAAGCACTGTTCTAAGCACTGGGAAGGCTACAAGGTGATCAGGTTGTCCCACGGGGGGCTCACAGTCTTCATCCCCATTTTCCAGATGAGGTCACTGAGGCCCAGAGAAGTGAAGTGACTTGCCCAAAGTCACACAGCTGACAATTGGCAGAGCCGGGATTTGAACCCATGACCTCTGACTCCAAAGCCCGGGCTCTTTCCACTGAGCCACGCTCTTTCTCATGGGGTAAAGCCCAGGCCTGGGAGTAAGAAGGACCTGAGTTCTAATCCCAGCTCCGCCACTTGACTGCTGGGTGACCTGGAGTGAGTCCCTTTACTTCCCTCCTTTTTTTTTTTAATAGTATTGATTAAGCGCTCACTATGTGCAAAGCACTGTTCTAAGAGAAGCAGCATGGCCTAGCGGTTAGAGCCCGAGCCTGGGAGTCAGAAGGACCCAAGTTCTCCTTCCGACTCCGCCACCCTTCTGCTGTGTGACCTTGGACCGGTCACTTCACGTCTCTGGGCCTCCGTTCCCTCATCTGGAAAATGGGGATGAAGAGTGTGAGCCCCATGTGGGATGGGGGACTTAGTCCCACCGGATGAACTTGTACTGTGAGCCCACTGTCGGGTAGGGACCGTCTCTATATGTTGCCAACTTGGACTTCCCAAGCGCTTAGTACAGTGCTCTGCACACAGGAAGCGCTCAGTAAATACGATTGAATGAATGAATGAATGTTAGGTGCTCACCATGTGCCTTCTAGACTGTGAGCCCACTGTTGGGTCCGGACCGCCTCTCTACATTGCCAACTTGTACTTCCCAAGCGCTTAGTCCAGTGCTCTGCACACAGGAAGCGCTCAATAAATATGATTGAATGAATGAATCCCACCCCAGCTCTTAGAGCGGTGCTCGGCACACAGTAAGCACTTAATGAGTATCCTGTGCTTAGAACAGTGCTTTGCATGTAGTAAGCACTTAATGAGTATCCTGCGCTTAGAACAGTGCTTTGCACATAGTAAGTGCTTAATAAATGATATAATAATTATTATTATTATTACTCCTCCCTTCAAAGCCCTATTGAGAGCTCACCTCCTCCAGGAGGCCTTCCCAGACTGAGCCCCCTCCTTCCTCTCCCGCTTCTCCCCCTCCCCATCCCCTCCACCTTACCTCCTTCCCCTCCCCACAGCACCTGGATATATGTACATATGTTTGTACGTATTTATTACTCTATTTTACTTGCACATATTTATTCTATTTATTTTATTTTGTTAATATGTTTTGTTTTGTTGTCCATCTCCCCCTTCCAGACTGTGAGCCCGCTGTTGGGTAGGGACCGTCTCTATACGTTGCCAACTTGGACTTCCCAAGCACTTAGTCCAGTGCTCTGCACACAGTAAGCGCTCAATAAATACGATTGAAGGAATGAATGAATACCATGATTCTTATTTCCCCCTGCAGTTTGAAAATCCTCTCGATCCGGTTCCTCGAAATCGCAGTGAAGTTACAGCCGCCGCTGGGAGTCCGGCTGGTGGTCCACTTGAGGCTCAACATCAACGGCAACTGGTGAGTGGCGTCCACAGAGTTTGGAGTCGGAGGTCATGGGTTCAAATCCCAGCTCTGCCAATTGTCAGCTGGGTGACTTTGGGCAAGTCACTTCACTTCTCTGGGCCTCAGTGGCCTCATCTGGAAAATGGGGATTAAGACTGTGAGCGCCCCCCGTGGGACAACCTGATCACCTTGTAACCTCCCCGGCGCTTAGAACAGTGCTTTGCACATAGTAAGCGCTTAATAAATGCCATTATTATTATTATTATTATTATTATTATTATCCCCGCCTCCCACGGATCCCACCTCCAGATGGCCGAGTTTCACCCTCCCTGAATATCCCCTCCCTGTGAGCAGGGCGTGTGTCTGTTTCGTTGTTATATCGGACTCTCCCAAGTGCTTAGTCTGCTGCTCTTCATCCAGTAAGCGCTCAATAAATACGATTGAACGACTGCCCCCAAGGAGATTCCGGTCTGTGGAGCGGGAAGCCAGAGGGAGAAGGGCGGTAAGACGGATTTGAGGTCAGGACCGCGCCCCGTCCCCTCTCCGGAATTCTCCTTCCTCAGCCTGCTGAACCTCGTGTCCGGGCTGGTCGATATCTCCGTGGATCTGAGGGTGGACGTCCGAGTCCGGCTGGGAGACGTCTCGGCCGGGAGCATCCTCTTCGTCTCCGACGGATGCGATCCCCTCATCGCGGCCGTCGGTGTCAACCTCCTCTCTGGGTAGGCCCAGGCAGGTCAGGCGAGTGAGGCCTGCCTGACCTCCTCTTGGGTGGGGAAAGGAGGATGGAGTCCGGCCCTCCTCTTGGTTGGGGAAAGGAGGATGGAGTCCGGCCCTCCTCTTGATTTGGGGAAAGGAGGATGGAGTCCGGCCTTCCTATTGGTTGGGGAAAGGAGGATGGAGTCTGGCCCTCCTATTGGTCTGGGGAAAGGAGGATGGAGTCCAGCCTTCCTATTGGTTGGGGAAAGGAGGATGGAGTCCAGCCCTCCTATTGGTCTGGGGAAAGGAGGATGGAGTCCGGCCTTCCTATTGGTTGGGGAAAGGATGGAGTCCGGCCCTCCTCTTGGTTGGGAAAAGGAGGATGGAGTCCAGCCTTCCTATTGGTTGGGAAAAGGAGGATGGAGTCCGGCCTTCCTATTGGTTGGGGAAAGGAGGATGGAGTCCGGCCTTCCTATTGGTTGGGGAAAGGAGGATGGAGTCTGGCCCTCCTATTGGTTTGGGGAAAGGAGGATGGAGTCCAGCCCTCCTATTGGTTGGGGAAAGAAGGGTAGAATCCGGCCTTCCTATTGGCTGGGGAAAGGAGGGTGAAGTCCGGCCCTCCTATTGGCTGGGGAAAGGAGGGTGGAGTCCGGCCCTCCTCTTGGTTTGGGGAAAGGAGGATGAAGTCCGGCCTTCCTATTGGCTGGGGAAAGGAGGGTGGAGTCCGGCCCTCCTATTGGCTGGGGAAAGGAGGGTGGAGTCCGGCCCTCCTATTGACTGGGGAAAGGAGGGTGGAGTCTGGCCTTCCTATTGGTTGGGGAAAGGAGGGAGGAGTCCTGCCCTCCTATTGGTTGGCAACATGGTGTAGTTTATTATTATTATTATTGTTATTGCTCTTATTGGTTTCTTTACAGAATACTTCCTATCCAAGCCCGAATCTTAATTTCAAATAACATCCGGGAAACGCTTCCAATTTTGGTAAGCCTCGTCTGCATCTCCGTTCTTCTCTCTGGGTCCTTTATTACTTTCCAATCTTTTTTTTTTCTAAATTGTATTCATCAAGCACTAACTACGGGCCATGAGCACTGGGATAGATACAAGATCACCAGGTTGGACGCAATCCCTGTCCCCCATGGGGCTCGCAGTCTTCATCCCCATTTCACAGATGAGGGAACTGAGGCCCAGAGAAGTGAAGTGACTTGCCCGAAGCCACACAGCAGACAAGTGGCGGAGGCGGGATGGGAACCCAGGTCCTTCTAAATCCCGGGTCCGGGCTCTACCCACTAAACCGTGCGGATTCTCCAGCTGTTTCAGCAGCTGGAGGCCAGGGGACGTTGAGCACATGAGGACAGAGAAGGAGGGTGGCTCAGGTGGCTCAGGGGAAAGAGCCCGGGCTTTGGAGTTAGTGGTCAAGGGTTCAAATCCCGACTCCGCCGCTTGTCAGTTGTGTGACTTTGGGCGAGTCACTTCACTTCTCTGGGCCTCAGTTCCCTCATCTGGAAAATGGGGATTGACTGTGAGCCCCCCGTGGGACAACCTGATCACCTTGTAACCCCCCAGCGCTTAGAACAGTGCTTTGCACATAGTAAGTGCTTAGTAAACGTCATTATTATTATTATTATTATTATTATTATTGTTATTATAATTACTTCTCTGGGCCCCAGTGACCTCATCTGGAAAATGGGGATTAAGATTGTGATCCCCCCGTGGGACAACCTGATCACTCTGTAGCCTCCCCAGTGCTTAGAACGGTGCTTTGCGCATAGTAAGCGCTTAATAAATGCCATCATTATTAGTATTGAGCAATGGTCAGGGGATCCTGGGCAGTGCGCAGTGGTCCCAGGTTGGAGGTCAGAGGTCACAGCCTCCCCCCCCCCCCGGCTGGGGGCTTTGGGGTTCACCTTTAGCCCCACGTGGGACAACCTGATCACCTTGTATCCCCCCAGCGCTTAGAACAGTGCTTTGCACATAGTAAGTGCTTAACAAATGCTATTCAGCGCTTAGGACAGTGCTTTGCACATAGTAAGCGCTTAACAAATGCTATTCAGCGCTTAGAACAGTGCTTTGCACATAGTAAGCACTTAACAAATGCCATTATTATTATTATTATTATTATTATTATTATTATTATTATTATTATTATTATTATTATTATTCAGGCCTGCCCCGTGCTGAATGACGCTTTGATTCGGACTAATTCCCAGATGTTTGGCCCGGCGAACTGTGAGTTGCCCTTCTAACCCATAATGACAGTAATAAACAGTGGGCTGTACTAAGCGCTTACAATGTCGTGGCTCAGGGGAAGAGAGCCCGGGCTTTGGAGTCAGAGGTCATGGGTTCGAATCCCGGCTCCACCACGTGTCTGCTGTGTGACCTTGGGCAAGTCACTTAGCTTCTCCATGTCTCAGCGACCTTATCTGTCAAATGGGGGTGAAGACTGTGAGCCCCCCGTGGGACAACCTGATCACCTTGTGACCTCCCCAGCGCTTAGAACAGTGCTGTGCACGTAGTAAGCACTTAATAAATGCCATTAAAAAAAATGTGCCAGGCACTGTACTAGGCGCCGGGGTGGATACGAGGTGATGGGGCTTGACACAGGGATGGGAGGAAGGCCCTGGGGGCTGAGGGGGTTGGGGGGCCGGGCGGTGAGCCCCCTGGATCACCATCTCCCCCCGCCCCCGGCAGCGCTGGCCTCTCTGGGCACCGCGGGCACCATCCAGTACATCCTCGCTCAGCAGCCCCAGATGACCGGGCAAACCCTGAGCCTCCGCCTGAATGTGAGTAAGATCATCATCATCATCATCAATCATATTTATTGAGCACTTACTATGTGCAGAGCACTGTATTAAGCGCTTGGGAAGTACAAATTGGCAACATAGAGAGACAGTCCCTACCCAACAGTGGGCTCACAGTCTAAAAGGGGGAGACAGAGAACAAAACCAAACATACTAATAAAATAAAATAAAGACCCCCCAAACCAGCCTCTCCTGCCATCCCCTGCCACCCTGGGCCATCGCCAACCCCACGCTTCGCTCCTAATAATGATGATAATGACGAGAGTGGAAAGAGCCCGGGCTTGGGAGTCAATCAATCAATCAATCAATCGTATTTATTGAGCGCTTCCTGTGTGCAGAGCACTGGACTAAGCAGTTGGGAAGTACAAGTTGGCAACCTATAGAGACGGTCCCTACCCAACAGCGGGCTCACAGTCTAGAAGGGGGAGACAGACAACAAAACAAAACATATTAATAAAATCAAATCAATATTGCAAGTAAAATAAATAGAGTAATAAATATGTACAAACATAGGGACCGTCCCTAAATGTTGCCCACTTGGACTTCCCCAGCGCTTAGTACAGTGCTCTGCCCGCAGGAAGCGCTCAATAAATAGGATGGAATGAACAGGACAGCGCCGAGGGGAGGGAATAGGGGGCCGGGGGATGGAGAGCTCTAAAGCCGACGGGTTGGCGTTCGAAGAGAGGCAAACCTTCTAGACCGCGAGCCCACTGTTGGGCAGGGACCGTCTCTCTATGTTGCCAACTTGGACTTCCCAAGCGCTTAGTCCAGCGCTCTGCACACAGTAAGCGCTCAATAAATACCATTGAATGAATGAATGAATCTGTGCTATCCTGTGGGACTCTCCCAAGCGCCCAGGAAGCGCTCAATAAGTACGATCGAGGGAACGAACGAGCCCAGGCCCGGGCTGTAGCCACTAGGCTGCACCGCTTCTGCCTGCAGGGAAGGGAATTTGTTGGGTTGCTCAGCCCGGGGGGGTTTTTGGTCGAAGGTGTCTGTCCGCAGACTGGGAGGAGCCTTGGTCAGTTTTCCGGTCACTTCGATTCCACCCACCCTGCCAGGCCTGCAGGGCAAAGCGTTCTCCATGGGCATCTGCCAGGACTTCCTTTCGGCCGCCCTCTCCGTCCTCATCAACTTCCCTCCTCAGACGTTCGCGTGCGCCCAGCAGAAAGTGAGTCTGGGGACCCCTGCCACCATCTCCCAGCGCTTAGAACAGTGCTTTGCGCATAGTAAGCGCTTAATAAATGCCATTATTATTATTATTATTATTATTATTATTATTATTATTATCTCCCTGGCCTAGGATGGGGGCCGGATTTTGGTCCAACTGGGCAACCGTAACAACCCGTTTCCTTCCCCTTCTCCCCCTCTCCCATCCACATCTCACTGAGAGGAGCCCCCTTCCCGGTGGGATTTAACTGGAATCGGTTCAATCCGGGTGGGATTTCATTGGCATTGGTTCAATCCGGATGGGATCACCTTGTAACCTCCCCAGTGCTTAGAACAGTGCTTGGCACATAGTAAGCGCTTAACAAATACCATTATTATTATTATTATTATTATTATTATTTCACTGGCATCGGTTAAATCCGGGTGAGATTTCACTGGCATCGGTTCAATCCGGGTGGGATTTCACTGGCATCGGTTCAATCCATATGGGATCACCTTGTAACCTCCCCAGCGCTTAGAACAGTGCTTGGCACATAGTAAGCGCTTAATAAATACCATTATTATTATTATTATTATTATTATTATTATTATTATTATTTCACTGGCATCGGTTCAACCTGGGTGGGATCTCACTGGCATCGGTTCAATCCGGGTGGGATTTCACTGGCATCGGTTCAATCCGGATGGGATTTCACTGGCATCGGTTCAATCTGGGTGGGATTTCACTGGCATCGGTTCAACCCGGGTGGGATCTCACTGGCATCGGTTCAACTCGGGTGGGATTTCACTGGCATCGGTTCAATCCGGGTGGGATTTCCCTGGCATCGGTTCAATCCGTGTGGGATTTCACTGGAATCCATGGGAGGGAAGGGAAATCGGAGCGACTAACTCTGCATTCTCTGCTTCGATAGTTTCCCGCCTGCGGCCAGTTGAAGAACACGATTTCTGCCCTGGCCCCATCGGCGGTGAGTAAATCACACCTTGAAGGACTCTTCTTTCGGCAGAGGGGAAAGGGGGTCCCTGGAGGGGTCCCGGGCTGTGGGTGGGGTGGCGGTGCCTAGATTTTGGGGGGTCTTCCCTTTACGCTCTTTAAACCAGTCACCTCCGCACGCTAGGCCGCAAAGATGGTGGTTCCGGGGGCCGAGCTACCCCGCCTCGTCCGGCCTCCTGGTCCTTCCCCCCGGGGTGAAGAGGGGGACGATGCCTATATATTTGTACAGATTTATTACTCTATTTTACTTGTACATCTATACTATTCTACTTATTTTGTTAATGATGTGCGTCTACCATTAATTCTATTTGTTTTGACGACTTTGACACCCCTCTACCCCCGAGTGAAGAGGGGGACGACGCCTATATATTTGTACAGATTTATTACTCTATTTTACTTGTACATCTATACTATTCTACTTATTTTGTTAATGGTGTGCATCTAGCTTTAATTCTATTTGTTCTGACGATTTTGACACCCGTGTACCCCCGAGTGAAGAGAGGGACGACGCCTATATATTTGTACAGATTTATCACTCTATTTATTTTACTTGTATATCTATACTATTCTACTTATTTTGTTAATGATGTGCATCTAGCTTTAATTCTGTTTGTTCTGACGATTTTGACACCCGTCTACCCCCTAGTGAAGAGGGGGACGACGCCTATATATTTGTACAGATTTATTACTCTATTTTACTTGTACATCTATACTATTCTACTTATTTTGTTAACGATGTGCATCTAGCTTTAATTCTATTTGTTCTGACGATTTTGACACCCGTCTACCCCCGGGTGAAGAGGGGGATGACGCCTATATATTTGTACAGATTTATCACTCTATTTATTTTACTTGTACATCTATACTATTCTATTTATTTTGTTAATGATGTGCATCTAGCTTTAATTCTGTTTTGACAATTTTGACACCCGTCTACCCCCGGGTGAAGAGGGGGACGACGCCTATATATTTGTACAGATTAATTACTCTATTTATTTTACTTGTACATCTATACTATTCTACTTATTTTGTTAATGATGTGCATCTAGCTATAATTCTATTTGTTTTGACAATTTTAACACCCGTCTACCCCCAAGTGAAGAGGGGGATGATGCCTATATATTTGTACAGATCCTCTCCCCCTCCTCCACCTCTCCATCCCCCCCATCTTACCTCCTTCCCTTCCCCACAGCACCTGTATATATGGATATATATTTGTACATATTTATTACTCTATTTATTTATTTATTTTAATTGTACATATCTATTCTATTTATTTTATTTTGTTAGTATGTTTGGTTTTGTTCTCTGTCTCCCCCTCTTAGACTGTGAGCCCAATGTTGGGTAGGGACTGTCTCTATATGTTGCCAATTTGTACTTCCCAAGCGCTCAGTACAGTGCTCTGCACATAGTAAGCGCTCAATAAATATGATTGATTGATTGATTGATTGATTACTCTATTTTACTTGTACATCTATACTATTCTATTTATTTTGTTAATGACATATGCATCTAACTTTAATTCTATTTATTCTGATGACACCAGTCTACATGTTTTGTCGTCTGTCTCCCCCTTCAAGACTGTGAGCCCGTTATTGGGTAGGGACCGTCTCTAGATGTTGCCGATTTGTAATAGTAATGATGATAATGATGGCATTTATTAAGCACTTACTAGAAACAGCATGGCTCTGTGGAAAGAGCCCGGGCTTGGGAGTCAGAGGTCATGGGTTCAAATCCTGGCTCCACCAATTGTCAGCTGTGTGACTTTGGGCAGTCACTTCACTTCTCTGGGCCTCAGTGACCTCATCTGGAAAATGGGGATGAAGACTGTGAGCCCCCCCTCCCCCCCCGGGACAACCTGATCACCTTGTAACGTCCCCAGTGCTTAGAACAGTGCTTTGCACGTAGTAAGTGCTTATTATTACTCCCCCTTCTAGACTGTGAGCCCATGTTGGGTAGGGACCGTCTCTATATGTTTCCAACTTGTACTTCCCAAGCGCTTAGTACAGTGCTCTGCACACAGTAAGCGCTCAATAAGTATGATTGATTGATTGATTGATCAGGTTATCCCACGGGAGGCTCACAGTCTTAATCCCCATTTTACAGATGAGGGAATTGGGGCACAGAGAAGTGAAGCGACTTGCCCAAAGTCACACAGCTGACAACTGACGGATTTGAACCCATGAACTCTGACTCCAAAGCCTTTGTACTTCCCCAGCGCTTAGTACAGTGCTCAGCACACAGTAAGCGCTCAATAAATATGATTGATTGATTGATTGATTGATCAGGTTATCCCACAGGGGGCTCACAGTCTTAATCCCCATTTTACAGATGAGGGAATTGGGGCACAGAGAAGTGAAGCGACTTGCCCAAAGTCACACAGCTGACAATTGATGGATTTGAACCCATGAACTCTGACTCCAAAGCCTTTGTCCTTCCCCAGCGCTTAGTACGGTGCTCTGCACACAGTAAGCGCTCAATAAATATGATTGATTGATCAGGTTATCCCACGGGGGGCTCACAGTCTTAATCCCCATTTTACAGATGAGGGAACTGGGGTACAGAGAAGTGAAGCGACTTGCCCAAAGTCACACAGCTGACAATTGACGGATTTGAACCCATAAACTCTGACTCCAAAGCCTTTGTCCTTCCCCAGCGCTTAGTACGGTGCTCTGCACACAGTAAGCGCTCAATAAATATGATTGATTGATTGATTGATCAGGTTATCCCACAGGGGGCTCACAGTCTTAATCCCCATTTTACAGATGAGGGAACTGGGGTACAGAGAAGTGAAGCGACTTGCCCAAAGTCACACAGCTGACAATTGACGGATTTGAACCCATGAACTCTGACTCCAAAGCCTTTGTCCTTCCCCAGCGCTTAGTACGGTGCTCTGCACACGGTAAGCACTCAATAAATACGATTGAATGAATGAATAAAGCGTAGGGGTCTTCACCCCAGATCCCTCAAGAGATACCACTTGGCACACCGCTACGTCTCGGTTCTAGTCATCTGTGGTTGGGTTTTTTCATCTGGGGGCTGATTGCTGAGCATTTTGTCTGCTGATATTTGCTCCCACAGGGGCTGGCTGCCGATTCACTCACTCACTCATTCCATCGTACTTATTGAGCGCTTACTGTGTGCAAAGCACTGTGCTGCTGCTCACTTTTTTCCTGCTCCCATTAGGGGCTAGTCCTCCTCCTCCCCACAGGACTTGTATATATTTGTATATACTTGTAATGTATATACATATATACACATACATACATACATATATGCACATATATATGTATACATATATATGCATATACAAATATATATGTATACATATATATGCACATACAAATATATATGTATACATATATACGTGTATATATACATATATATGCACATACAAATATATATTTGTATATGCACATATATATGTATACATATATACATATATATATATGTGTATATATGTATACATATATATGCATATACAAATGTATATTTGTATATATATGTATACATATATATGCATATACAAATATATATATTTGTATATACTTGTACAGCAGCGTGGCTCAGTGGAAAGAGCCGGGGCTTTGGAGTCAGAGGTCGTGGGTTCAAATCCCGGCTCCGCCCATTGTCAGCTGTGTGACTTTGGACAAGTCACTTCACTTCTCCGTGCCCTCAGTTCCCTCATCTGTAAAACGGGGATGAAGGCTGTAAGCCCCCCCCCGTGGGACAACCTGATCACCTTGTCACCTCCCCAGCGCTTAGAACAGTGCTTGGCACATAGTAAGTGCTTAATAAATGCCATTATTATTATTATTTATTTATTTTACTAGTACATATTTATTTACATATTTAGAGAAGGCAGCATGGCTTAGTGGAAAAAGCCTGGGCTTTGGAGTCAGAGGTCATGGGTTCAAATCCCGGCTCCACCAATTGTCAGCTGTGTGACTTTGGGCAAGTCACTTCACTTCTCCGGGCCTCAGTTCCCTCATCTGTAAAATGGGGATTAAAACTGTGAACCCCCCGTGGGACAACCTGATCTCCTTGTAATCTGCCCAGCGCTTAGAACAGTGCTTTGCACATAGTAAGCGCTTAATAAATGCCATTATTATTATTACTATTCTATTTATTTTCATTCATTCATTCAAATCATTCCATCGTATTTATGGAGCGCTTCATTCAATTCATTCAATCGTATTTATTCATTCAATCGTATTTATTGAGCTCTTAGTGTGCAGAGCACTGTACTAAACATTAATGATGTGCATATAGCTCTAATTCTATTTGTTCTGACGATTTTGACACCTGTCTCCATGTTTTGTTTCGCGGTCTGTCTCCCCCTTCTAGACTGTGAGCCCGTTGTGGGGTAGGGACCGTCTCTATCTGTTGTCGACTTATATTTCCCAAGGGTTTAGTATAGTGCTCTGCACATGGCAAGCGCTCACTAAATACGATTGAATGAAGGAATTTGCCCTCAAATCTCCGCCCCCCACCCCCGTGGCGGCAACCCGGGCCATCCTCAGCGGGGCCCACCATATCACCGGTCACAACAGAGTGACAATTGCTAGGGTCCCCGGCCTGGGCTGTTACAATCAGTCAATCATCATCATCATCAATCGTACTTATTAAGCGCTTACTGTGTGCAGAGCACTGTACTAAGCGCTCGGGAAGTACAAGTTGGCAACATATAGAGACAGTCCCTACCCAACAGTGGGCTCACAGTCTAAAAGGTAGTCACAAGGTTTCTGCTGCATAGGGACAGGGAATGGGCCTGGTAGTCACAAGGTTTGCTGCCATTTGTCTGCTGTACAGGGTTGGGGCACGGGCCTGGTAGTCATCATCATCAATCCTATTTATTGAGTGCTTACTGTGTGTAGAGCACTGTACTAAGCGCTTGGGAAGTACAAGTTGGCAACGTATAGTGACAGTCCCTAGCCAACAGTGGGCTCAAAGTCTAAAAGGTAGTCACAAGGTTTCTGCTGCATAGGGACGGGGCATGGGCCTGGGAGTCACAAGGTTTGCTGCCATTTGTCTGCTGCACAGTGTTGGGGCACGGGCCTGGTAGTCATCATCATCAATCGTATTTATTGAGCGCTTACTGTGTGCAGAGCACTGTTGGGAAGTACAAGTTGGAAACATATAGAGACGGTCCCTAGCCAACAGTAGGCTCAAAGTCTAAAATATAGTAACAATGTTTCTGCTGCATAGGGACGGGGCATGGGCCTGGTAGTCACAAGGTTTGCTGCCATTTGTCTGCTGCATTGGGTTAGGGCACGGGCCTGGAAGTCATCATCATCAGTCGTATTTATTGAGCACTTACTGTGTGCAGAGCACTGTACGAAGCGCTTGGGAAGTACAAGTAGACAACATATAGAGACAGTCCCTACCCAACAGTGGACTCAAAGTCTAAAATATAGTAACAAGGTTTCTGCTGCATAGAGATGGGGCATGGGCCTGGGAGTCACAAGGTTTGCAGCCATTTGTCTGCTGCATGGGGTTAGGGCACGGGCCTGGGAGTCATCATCATCAATCGTATTTATTGAGCGCTTACTGTGTGCAGAGCACTGTACTAAGCGCTTGGGAAGTACAAGTTGGCAACATATAGAGACAGTCCCTAGCCAACAGTGGGCTCAAAGTCTAAAAGGTAGTCACAAGGTTTCTGCTGCCTAGGGACAGGGAATGGGCCTGGTAGTCACAAGGTTTGCTGCCATTTGTCTGCTGCACAGGGTTGGGGCACGGGCCTGGTAGTCATCATCATCAATCGTATTTATTGATCGCTTACTGTGTGCAGAGCACTGTACTAAGCGCTCGGGAAGTACAAGTTGGCAGCGTATAGAGACAGTCCCTACCCAACAGTGGGCTCAAAGTCTAAAAGGTAGTCACAAGTTTTCTGCTGCATAGGGACGGGGCATGGGCCTGGGAGTCACAAGGTTTGCTGCCATTTGTCTGCTGCATGGGGTTAGGGCACGGGCCTGGGAGTCATCATCATCAATCGTATTTATTGATCGCTTACTGTGTGCAGAGCACTGTACTAAGCGCTCGGGAAGTACAAGTTGGCAGCGTATAGAGACAGTCCCTACCCAACAGTGGGCTCAAAGTCTAAAATATAACAACAAGTTTTCTGCTGCATAGGGACGGGGCATGGGCCTGGGAGTCACAAGGTTTGCAGCCATTTGTCTGCTGCACAGGGTTGGGGCACGGGCCTGGTAGTCATCATCATCAATCGTATCTATTGAACGCTTACTGTGTGCAGAGCACTGTATGAAGCGCTCGGGAAGTACAAGTTGGCAACATATAGAGACAGTCCCTACACCACAGTGGGCTCAAAGTCTAAAAGGTAGTCACAAGGCTTCTGCTGCATAGGGACGGGGCATGGGCCTGGTAGTCACAAGGTTTGCTGCCATTTGTTTGCTGCACAGGGTTGGGGCACGGGCCTGGTAGTCATCATCATCAATCGTATTTATTGAGTGCTTACTGTGTGCAGAGCACTGTACTAAGCACTTGGGAAGTACAAGTTGGCAACATATGGAGACAGTCCCTACCCAACAGTGGGCTCAAAGTCTAAAATATAGTAACAAGGTTTCTGCTGCATAGGGACGGGGCATGGGCCTGGGAGTCACAAGGTTTGCAGCCATTTGTCTGCTGCATGGGGTTAGGGCACGGGCCTGGTAGTCATCATCATCAATCGTATTTATAGAGCGCTTACTGTGTGCAGAACCCTGTACTAAGCGCTTGGGAAGTACAAGTTGAAAACATATAGAGACAGTCCCTAGCCAACAGTGGGCTCAATGTCTAAAAGGTAGTCACAAGGTTTCTGCTGCCTAGGGACAGGGAATGGGCCTGGGAGTCACAAGGTTTGCTGCCATTTGTCTGCTGCACAGGGTTGGGGCACGGGCCTGGTAGTCATCATCATCAATCGTATTTATTGAGCGCTTACTGTGTGCAGAGCACTGTACTAAGCGCTCGGGAAGTACAAGTTGGCAACGTATAGAGACAGTCCCTAGCCAAAAGTGGGCTCACAGTCTAAAATGTAGTCAAAAGGTTTCTGCTGCATAGGGACGGGGCATGGGCCTGGGAGTCACAAGGTTTGCAGCCATTTGTCTGCTGCATGGGGTTAGGGCACGGGCCTGGTAGTCATCTTCATCAATCGTATTTATTGAGTGCTTACTGTGTGCAGAGCACTGTACTAAGCGCTTGGGAAGTAGAAGTTGACAACATATAGAGACAGTCCCTACCCAACAGTGGGCTCAAAGTCTAAAAGGTAGTCACAAGTTTTCTGCTGCATAGGGACAGGGAATGGGCCTGGTAGTCACAAGCTTTGCTGCCATTTGTCTGCTGCACAGGGTTGGGGCACGGGCCTGGGAGTCATCATCATCAATCGTTTTTATGGAGCGCTTACTGTGTGCAGAGCACTGTACTAAGCGCTCGGGAAGTCCAAGTTGGCAACATATAGAGACAGTCCCTAGCCAACAGTGGGCTCAAAGTCTAAAAGGTAGTCACAAGGATTCTGCTGCATAGGGACGGGGCATGGGCCTGGTAGTCACAAGGTTTGCAGCCATTTGTCTGCTGCACAGGGTTGGGGCACAGGCCTGGTAGTCATCATCATCAGTCGTATTTATTGAGCGCTTACTGTGTGCAGAACACTGTACTAAGCGCTTGGGAAGTCCAAGTTGGCAACATTATAGAGACAGTCCCTACCCAACAGTGGGCTCAAAGTCTAAAATGTAGTCACAAGGTTTCTACTGCATAGGGACAGGGAATGGGCCTGGGAGTTACAAGGTTTGCTGCCATTTGTCTGCTGCATGGGGTTGGGGCACGGGCCTGGTAGTCATCATCATCAATTGTATTTATTGAGTGCTTACTGTGTGCAGAGCACTGTACTAAGCGCTCGGGAAGTACAAGTTGGCAATGTATAGAGACAGTCCCTACCCAACAGTGGGCTCACAGTCTAGAATGTAGTCACAAGGTTTCTGCTGCATAGGGACAGGGAATGGGCCTGGCAGTCACAAGGTTTGCTGCCATTTGTCTGCTGCATGGGGTTAGGGCATGGGCCTGGTAGTCATCATCATCAATCGTATCTATTGAGCGCTTACTGTGTGCAGAGCACTGTACTAAGCGCTCGGGAAGTACAAGTTGGCAACATATAGAGACAGTCCCTAAACAACAGTGGGCTCAAAGTCTAAAATGTAGTCACAAGGTTTCTGCTGCATCGGGACGGGGCATGGGCCTGGGAGTCACAAGGTTTGCTGCCATTTGTTTGCTGCACAGGGTTGGGGCACGGGCCTGGTAGTCATCATCATCAATCGTATTTGTTGAGCGCTTACTGTGTGCAGAGCACTGTACTTAGCACTCGGGAAGTCCAAGTTGGCAACATATAGAGACAGTCCTTACGCAACAGTGTGCTCAAAGTCTAAAATATAGTAACAAGGTTTCTGCTGCATAGGGATGGGGCATGGGCCTGGGAGTCACAAGGTTTGCAGCCATTTGTCTGCTTCATGGGGTTAGGGCACGGGCCTGGTAGTCATCATCATCAATCGTATTTATTGAGTGCTTACTGTGTGCAGAGCACTGTACTAAGCGCTTGGGAAGTACAAGTTGGCAACATATAGAGACAGTCCGTACGCAACAGTGGGCTCAAACTCTAAAATGTAGTCACAAGGTTTCTGCTGCATAGGGATGGGGCATCGGCCTGGTAGTCACAAGCTTTGCTGCCATTTGTCTGCTGCATGGGGTTAGGGCACGGGCCTGGTAGTCATCATCATCAATCGTATTTATTTAGCGCTTACTGTGTGCAGAGCACTGTACTAAGCCCTTGGGAAGTACAAGTTGGGAACATATAGAGACAGTCCCTACCCAACAGTGGGCTCAAAGTCTAAAATATAGTAACAAGGTTTCTGCTGCATAGGGATGGGGCATGGGCCTGGGAGTCACAAGGTTTGCTGCCATTTGTCTGCTGCATGAGGTTAGGGCACGGGCCTGGGAGTCATCATCATCAATCGTATTTATTGAGCGCTTACTGTGTGCAGAGCACTGTACTAAGCACTTGGGAAGTCAAAGTTGGCAACATATAGAGACAGTCCCTACCCAACAGTGGGCTCACAGTCTAAAAGGTAGTCACAAGGTTTCTGCTGCATAGGGACAGGGAATGGGCTTGGTAGTCACAAGGTTTGCTGCCATTTGTGTGCTGCATGGGGTTAGGGCACGGGCCTGGAAGTCATCATCATCATTCGTATTTATTGAGCGCTTACTGTGTGCAGAGCACTGTACTAAGCACTTTGGAAGTACAAGTTGGCAACATATAGTGACAGTCCCTACCCAACAGTGGGCTCAAAGTCTAAAAGGTAGTCACAAGGTTTCCTCTGCATAGGGACGGGGAATGGGCCTGGTAGTCACAAGGTTTGCTGCCATTTGTCTGCTGCACGGGGTTAGGGCACGGGCCTGGGAGTCATCATCATCAATCGTATTTATTGAGCGCTTACTGTGTGCAGAGCACTGTACTAATCGCTTGGGAAGTACAAGTTGGGAACATATAGAGACAGTCCGTAGCCAACAGAGGGCTCAAAGTCTAAAAGGTAGTCACAAGGTTTCTGCTGCATAGTGACAGGGAATGGGCCTGGTAGTCACAAGGTTTGCTGCCATTTGTGTGCTGCATGGGGTTAGGGCACGGGCCTCGTAGTCATCATCATCAATTGTATTTATTGAGCGCTTACTGTGTGCAGAGCACTGTACTAAGCGCTTGGGAAGTACAAGTTGGGAACATATAGAGACAGTCCCTACCCAGCAGTGGGCTCAAAGTCTAAAAGGTAGTCACAAGGTTTCTGCTGCATAGGGACGGGGCATGGGCCTGGGAGTCACAAGGTTTGCAGCCATTTGTCTGCTGCACAGGGTTAGGGCACGGGCCTGGTAGTCATCATCATCAATCGTATTTATTGAGCGCTTACTGTGTGCAGAGCACTGTACTAAGCGCTCGGGAAGTATAAGTTGGCAATATATAGAGACAGTCCCTAGCCAACAGTGGGCTCACAGTCTAGAATGTAGTCACAAGGTTTCTGCTGCACTGGAACGGGGCATGGGCCTGGTAGTCACAAGATTTGCAGCCATTTGTCTGCTGCACAGGGTTGGGGCACGGGCCTGGAAGTCATCATCATCAATCGTATTTATTGAGCGCTTATTATGTGCAGAGCACTGTACTAAGCGCTCGGGAAGTCCAAGTTGGCAACATATAGAGACAGTCCCTACCCAATAGTGGGCTCAAAGTCTAAAAGGTAGTCACAAGGTTTCTGCTGCATAGGGACGGGGCATGGGCCTGGTAGTCACAAGGTTTGCAGCCATTTGTCCGCTTCATGGGGTTAGGGCACGGGCCTGGTAGTCATCATCATCAATCGTATATATTGAGCGCTTACTGTGTGCAGAGCACTGTACTAAGCGCTTGGGAAGTACAAGTTGGCAACATTATAGTGACAGTCCCTACCCAACAGTGGGCTCACAGTCTAAAATGTAGTCACAAGGTTTCTGCTGCGTAGAGACGGGGCATGGGCCTGGTAGTCACAAGGTTTGCTGCCATTTGCTGCACAGCGTTGGGGCACGGGCCTGGTAGTCATCATCATCAATCGTATTTATTGAGCGCTTACTGTGTGCAGAGCACTGTACTAAGCGCTCGGGAAGTAGAAGTTAGCAACATATAGAGACAGTCCTTACCCAATAGTGGGCTCAAAGTCTAAAATACAGTAACAAGGTTTCTGCTGCATAGGGACGGGACATGGGCCTGGTAGTCACAAGGTTTGCAGCTATTTGTCTGCTGCATGGGGTTAGGGCACGTGCCTGGTAGTCATCATCATCAATCGTATTTATTGAGCGCTTACTGTGTGCAGAGCACTGTACTAAGCGCTCGGGAAGTACATGTTGGCAACATATAGTGACAGTCCCTACCCAACAGTGGGCTCAAAGTCTAAAATGTAGTCACAAGGTTTCTGCTGCATAGGGACAGGGAATGGGTCTGGGAGTCACAAGGTTTGCAGCCATTTGTCTGCTGCATGGGGTTAGGGCACGGGTCTGGGAGTCATCATCATCAATCCTATTTATTGAGCTCTTACTGTGTGCAGAGCACTGTACAAAGCACTCGGGAAGTACAAGTTGGCAACATATAGGGACAGTCCCTAGCCAACAGTGCGCTCAGAGTTTTAAATGTAGTCACAAGGTTTCTACTGCATAGGGACGGGGCATGGGCCTGGGAGTCACAAGGTTTGCTGCCATTTGCCCGCTGCACAGGGTTGGGGCACGGGCCTGGGAGTCATCATTATCAATTGTATTTATTGAGCGCTTACTGTGTGCAAAGCACTGTACTAAGCGCTCGGGAAGTACAAGTTGGCAACATATAAAGACAGTCCCTAGCCAACAGTGGGCTCACAGTCTAAAATGTAGTCCCAAGGTTTCTGCTGCATAGGGACAGGGAATGGGCCTGGTAGTCACAAGGTTTGCTGCCATTTGTCTGCTGCACAGGGTTGGGGCACGGGCCTGGTGGTCATCATCATCAATCCTATTTATTGAGCGCTTACTGTGTGCAGAGTACTGTACTAAGTGCTTGGGAAGTACAAGTTGGCAACATATAGAGACAGTCCCTAGCCAACAGTAGGCTCAAAGTCTAAAATATAGTAACAATGTTTCTGCTGTATAGGGATAGAGCACGGGCCTGGTAGTCACAAGGTTTGCAGCCATTTGTCTGCTGCATGGGGTTAGGGCACGGGCCTGGTAGTCATCATCATCAGTGGTATTTATTGAGTGCTTACTGTGTGCAGAGCACTGTACTAAGCACTTGGGAAGTACAAGTTGGCAATAAATAGAGACAGTCCCTACCCAACAGTGGGCTCAAAGTCTAAAAGGTAGTCACAAAGTTTCTGCTGCATAGGGACCGAGAATTGGCCTGGTAGTCACAAGGTTTGCTGCCATTTGTCTGCTGCACTCGGTTGGGGCACGGGCCTTGTAGTCATCATCATCAATCGTATTTATTGAGCGCTTACTGTGTGCAGAGCACTGTACTTAGCACTTGGGAAGTACAAGTTGGCAACATATAGAGACAGTCCCTACCCAACAGTGGGCTCAAAGTCTAAAATATAGTAACAAGGTTTCTGCTGCATAGGGATGGGGCATGGGCCTGGGAGTCACAAGGTTTGGTGCCATTTGTCTGCTGCACAGGGTTGGGGCATGGGCCTGGTAGTCATCATCATCAATCGTATTTATTGAGAGCTTACTGTGTGCAGAGCACTGTACTAAGCGCTGGGGAAGTACAAGTTGGGAACATATAGAGAGAGTCCCTACCCAACAGTGGGCTCAAAGTCTAAAATTTAGTAACAAGGTTTCTGCTGCATAGGGATGGGGGATGGGCCTGGTAGTCACAAGGTTTGCAGCCATTTGTCTGCTGCACGGGGTTAGGGCACGGGCCTGGGAGTCAACATCATCAATCGTATTTATTGAGCGCTTACTGTGTGCAGAGCACTGTACTAAGCGCTTGGGAAGTACAAGTTGGCAACATATAGAGACAGTCCCTACCCAACAGTGGGCTCAAAGTCTAAAAGGTAGTCACAAGGTTTCTGCTGCATAGGGATGGGGCATGGGCCTGGTAGTCACAAGGTTTGCAGCCATTTGTTTGCTGCATGGGGTTAGGGCACGGGCCTGGGAGTCATCATCATCAATCGTATTTATTGAGCGCTTACTGTGTGCAGAGCACTGTACTAAGCACTCGGGAAGTACAAATTGACAACATATAGAGACAGTCCGTAGCCAACAGTGGGCTTACAGTCTAAAATGTAGTCACAAGGTTTCTGCTGCATAGGGACGGGGCATGGGCCTGGGAGTCACAAGGTTTGCTGCCATTTGTCTGCTGCACGGGGTTAGGGCACGGGCCTGGTAGTCATCATCATCATCAATCGTATTTATTGAGCGCTTACTGTGTGCAGAACACTGTACTAAGTGCTTGGGAAGTGCAAGTTGGCAATATTATAGAGACAGTCCCTACCCAACAGTGGGCTCAAAGTCTAAAAGGTAGTCACAAGGTTTCTGCTGCACAGGGACAGGGAATGGGCCTGGGAGTCACAAGGTTTGCTGCCATTTGCTGCACGGGGTTGGGGCACGGGCCTGGTAGTCATCATCATCAATCGTATTTATTGAGTGCTTACTGTGTGCAGAGCACTGTACTAAGCACTCGGGAAGTACAAGTTGGCAACATATAGAGACAGTCCCTAGCTAACAGTGGGCTCAAAGTCTAAAATATAGTAACAAGGTTTCTGCTGCACAGGGACGGGGCATGGGTCTGGTAGTCACAAGGTTTGCAGCCATTTGTCTGCTACACAGGGTTAGGGCACGGGCCTGGTAGTCATCATCATCAATCGTATTTATTGAGCGCTTACTGTGTACAGAGCAGTGTGCTAAGCGCTTCGAAAGTACAAGTTGGCAATATATAGAGACAGTCCCTACCCAACAGTGGGCTCAAAGTCTAAAATATAGTAACAAGTTTTCTGCTGCACAGGGACGGGGCATGGGTCTGGTAGTCACAAGATTTGCAGCCATTTGTCTGCTGCATGGGGTTAGGGCACGGGCCTGGGAGTCATCATCATCAATCGTATTTATTGAGCGCTTACTGTGTGCAGAGCAATGTACTAAGCGCTTGGGAAGTACAAGTTGGCAACATATAGAGACAGTCCCTACCCAACAGTGGGCTCAAAGTCTAAAATTTAGTAATAAGGTTTCTGCTGCATAGGGACGGGGCGTGGGCCTGGGAGTCACAAGGTTTGCTGCCATTTGTCTGCTGCACAGGGTTGGGGCACGGGCCTGGTAGTCATCATCATCCATCGTATTTATTGAGCGCTTACTGTGTGCAGAGCACTGTACTAAGCGCTTGGGAAGTACAAGTTGGCAATATATAGAGACAGTCCCTAGCCAACAGTGGGCTCACAGTCTAAAAGGTAGTCACAAGGTTTCTGCTGCACTGGGACGGGGCATGGGCCTGGGAGTCACAAGGTTTGCTGCCATTTGTCTGCTGCATGGGGTTAGGGCACGGGCCTGGGAGTCATCATCATCATTCGTATTTATTGAGCGCTTACTGTGTCCAGAGCACTGTACTAAGCACTCGGGAAGTACAAGTTGACAACATATAGAGACAGTCCCTAGCCAACAGTGGGCTCACAGTCTAAAATGTAGTCACAAGGTTTCTGCTGCATAGGGACGGGGCATGGGCCTGGGAGTCACAAGGTTTGCTGCCATTTGTCTGCTGCACAGGGCTGGGGCACGGGCCTGGTAGTCATCATCATCAATCGTATTTATTGAGCGCTTACTGTGTGCAGAACACTGTACTAAGCGCTTGCGAAGTCCAAGTTGGCAACATCTAGAGACAGTCCCTACCCAACAGTGGGCTCAAAGTCTAAAAGGTAGTCACAAGGTTTCTGCTGCATAGGGACAGGGAATGGGCCCGGTAGTCACAAGGTTTGCTGCCATTTGTCTGCTGCAAGGGGTTAGGGCACGGACCTGGGAGTCATCATCATCAATCGTATTTATTGAGCGCTTACTGTGTGCAGAGCACTGTACTAAGCGCTTGCGAAGTCCAAGTTGGCAACATCTAGAGACGGTCCCTACCCAACAGGGGGCTCACAGTCTAGAAGGGAGAGACAGACCCCAAAACAAAACATATTAACAAAATAAAATCAATAGAATAGATATGTACAAGTAAAATAAATCAATAAATAGAGTAATAAATCCGTCCAAACATATATCCAGGTGCTGTGGGGAAGGGAAGGTGGTAAGGCGGGCAGGGATGGAAAGGGGGATGAGGGGGAGAGGAGGGAGGGGGCTCAGTCTGGGAAGGCCTCCTTCCCAGGAGCAGGGCAGGCCGTGACTGCGGCCTCATTCATTCATTCATTCAATGGTATTTATTGAGCGCTTACTGTGTGCAGAGCACTGTACTAAGTGCTTGGGAAGTCCAAGTTGGCAACACATAGAGATGATCCCTACCCAACAGTGGGCTCACAGTCTAGAAGGGGGACAGAGAACAAAACAAAACATATTAACAAAATAAAATAAATAGAATAGACATGTACAAGTAAAATAAATAAAAAAATAGACTAATAAATCCATCCAAACATATATCCATATATCCAGGTGCTGTGGGGAAGGGAGGGAGGTAAGGCGGAGGGGATGGAGAGGGGGAAGAGGGGGAGAGGAAGGAGGGGGGCTTAGTCTGGGAAGGCCTCTTTCCCAGGAGCAGGACAGGCCTTGACTGCGGCCTCATTCATTCAATGGTATTTATTGAGCGCTTACTGTGTGCAGAGCACTGTACTAAGCTCTTGGGAAGTCCAAGTTGGCAACATCTAGAGACGGTCCCTACCCAACAGCGGGCTCACAGTCTAGAAGGGGGAGACAAGACAACAAAACAGAGCATATTAACAAAATAAAATGGGGCCGGCCATGATTCTGGCCTCCTCCTCCTCCTCCTCCCGGCAGTGCTCCTCTTGCCCAGCGGCTTCTCCGCTGACCCTGAGGATCTCCCTGTCCGGCTCCGTCTCAGTCCTGCTGGAGGAGGGCGAGGCTTCGGTCAAGTTGTGCGTGGTCATCCAGATGTTCACCCGCAAGACGGACGGCAGCCTCTTCACCCTTCTGGTTCTCAAGGCGGTAAGGGGGTCTCCGGTTGCGGGGGCCGGAGGTGGGAGTCATCCAGAATCGGGTCTAGGGTCGGGGCAGGGCCCGGACCTTTCATGATTTTCGGTCAGTCAGTCGATTTTATTTATTGAGCGCTTACCGTGTGCACGGCACCGCGCTAAGCGCTTGGGAGAGTCCAATAGAACAGACACCTTCCCTGCCCACAGTGAGATCCATGGCTCCATGGAAATCAATCAATCAATCGTATTTATTGAGCGCTTACTGCGTGCAGAGCACTGGACTAAGCGCTTGGGAAGTACAAGTTGGAGAGCCCGGGCTTTGGAGTCAGAGGTCATTTTTTCAAATCCCGGCTCCACCAATTGTCAGCTGTGTGACTTTGGGCAAGTCGCTTCACTTCTCTGGGCCTCAGGTCCCTCATCTGTAAAATGGGGATGAAGACTGTGAGCCCCCAGTGGGACAACCTGGTCACCTTGTAACCTCCCCAGTGCTTAGAACAGTGCTTTGCACATAGTAAGCGCTTAATAAATGCTATCATTATTATTATTATTAACCATAGAATGGACACATTTGCCACCCACAATGAGCTGACAGTCTAGAGGGGGAGACAGAACATTTACTGTGTGCAAAGCCCTGTACTAAGCGCTTGGGAGAGTCCAGTAGAGCCATAGAACGGACACATTCCCTGTCCACAATGACCTGACAGTCTAGAGGGGGAGGCAGAGCACTTACTGTGCACAAAGCACTGTACTAAGCGCTCAGGAGAGTCCCATAGAACCATAGAACGGACACATTCCCCGCCCACAACGAACTGACAGTCTAGAGGGGGAGGCAGAATATTTACTATGTGCAAAGCACTGTATTAAGCACTTGGGAGAGTCCAATAGAACCGTAGAACGGACACATTCCCGTCCACAACGAGCTGACAGTCTAGAGGGGGAGACAGAGCACTTACTGTGCACAAAGCACTGTACTAAGCACTTGGGAGAGTCCCATAGAACCATAGAACGGACACATTCCCCATCCACAACGAGCTGACAGTCTAGAGGGGGAGACAGAGCACTTACTGTGTGCAAAGCACTGTACTAAGCGCTTGGGAGAGTCCAATAGAACCATAGATCGGACACAATCCCCACCCACAACGAACTGACGATCCAGAGGGGTAGGCAGAGAATTTATAGAGCAATAAATACCATCCTTTGATTGATTGATTGATTGTAAGCTCCTTGTGGGAAGGCAACATGTCAATCCTTTTGTATTGGACTCCCTCAGGCACTCAGTACAGTGCTCTGGCTGCAGTAAGTGCTCAGTAAATACCACTGATGGATTGATTTATATAAAATATCTGTATCCTCCTCTGGACTGTCCATCTTCCCCTTCTAGACTATGAGCCCATTGTTGGGTAGGGACCATCTCTATAGGTTGCCAACTTGTACTTCCCAAGCACTTAGTACAGTGCTCTGCACACAGTAAGTGCTAAATAGATATACGATTGATTGATTTATTGATTGTCCTCGGGCTGGAGACTGATTCTCGGCCACAAAGGAACCGTGCGGCCTAGTGGGTAGAGCCCGGGCCTGGGAGCGGAAGACCGGAGAAGCAGCGTGGCTCAGTGGAAAGAGCCCAGGCTTTAGAGTCAGAGGTCATGGTTCAAATCCCGCTCCGCCAATTGTCAGTTGTGTGACCTTGGGCGAGTCACTTCACTTCTCTGGGCCTCAGATCCCTCATCTGTCAAATGGGGATGAAGACCGTGAGCCCCCCGTGGGACAACCTGATCACCTTGTATCCTCCCCAGTGCTTAGAACAGTGCTTGGCATATAGTAAGCGCTTCACAAATGCCATCATTATTATTATTATTATCCCGGCTCCTGCGCTCATCCGCTGTGCGACCTTAGCAACGTCACTTCACTTCTCTGGGCCTCAGTTCACTCATCTGTAAAATGGGGATTAAGATGGGGAGCAGGGGACAGGGACTGACTATCCTGACGAGCTCAGATTTACCCCGATGCTTAGTACAGTGGCTGGCACGTAGACCATAAAAATAAAAGTAAAAAATTTCTCCCGCAGAACCTGAATCTAAGGGCCCGTTTTACTATTTCTGGGAGTAAACTGATGATTGCCGTTACCCTGGAAAGGTACTAGATTTACGCCAATCATTACCATTCATTTGATCGTATTTCATTCAGTCGTATTTATTGAGCGCTTACTGTGTGCAGAGCCCTGTCCTAAGCGCTTGGAGAGTGCAATTCGGTACTGTATCGGGTGTCTGCTGGATGCAGAGCACTGTACTGGACGGCTGCTGTGAGCAGAGCACTCTACCTGGTGTTTGGGTGTTAGAGAAGGGTGTTAGAGAAGCAGCGTGGCTCAGTGGAAAGAGCCTGGGCTTAGGAGTCTGAGGTCATGGGTTCTAATCCCGGCTCTGCCACTTGTCTGCTGTGTGACTTTGGGCAAGTCACTTCACTTCTCTGAGCCTCAGTTACCGCATCTGTAAAATGGGGACTAAAACTGTGAGCGCCACGTGGGACAACCTGATCACCTTGTGTTCCCCTCCCCCCCAGCGCTTAGAACAGTGCTTTGCACGTAGTAAGCGCTTAACAAATGCCATTATTATCATTATTTGTGAGTATGCGGTTGAATGGGGGCTAATCCAGTCTCTAAGAATGGCGAGCCCCACATAGGACAGGAGACTGTGTCCATCCCAATGATCTTATATCAAGAAGCAGCGTGGCTCAGCGGCAAGAGCCCGGGCTTTGGAGTCAGAGGTCATGGGTTCAAATCCCAGCTCTGCCACTTGTCAGCTGGGTGACTTTGGGCAACTCACTTCACTTCTCTGGGCCTCAGTTCCCTCATCTGGAGAATGGGGATGAAGACCGGGAGCCCCCCGTGGGACAACCTGATCACCTTGTAACCTCTCCAGCGCTTAGAACAGTGCTCTGCACATAATAAGCGCTTAATAAATGCCATTATTATTATTCTTATTATTATTATTCTTGTCTCCCCCAGAGCTTAGTACAGTGTCTGACATCAGTAAGCCCTTAACAAGGACCACAAAAATAAAATAAAATAATAAAAATAAAGGACGGGGGCTCGGTGAGGCATCAGACGTCCCTCCCCGCTGCCCCCCACCCCGGGAAACACATCCGAGACCCTCCCCTCAGCCCCCCAATTCAGTGCCCCCCACTTCTCTCCCCCTGCAGCTCCTCCCTGCTCTTGGTATCGTCTTCCATCGGCAACATCCCGGTGAGTTGGGATGTTGGGTGTCGGGGGGCCTGAAGATCCCACCAGGGGTTTGGGGAACACACTGATGGGGGGGCGGAGGACCCCCGAGGGGTAGGGTGGGCCAGGTGACGGGTGCTCTTTCCGCTAGGCCGCACGACTTCTCTAAGAGAAACGACTGGCCCAAGGTCACCCAGCAAATCCCCTGACTCCCAGCCCTGGAGTCCGTCCACTAGACCACATTCATTCATTCAATCGCATTTATTGAGCGCTTACTGTGTGCAGAGCACTGGACTAAGCGCTTGGGAAGGACAAGTCAGTGACATATAGAGACGGTCCCTACCCGACAACGGGCTCACAGGCTAGAAGGGGGAGACGGACGACAAAACAAAACACGTGGACGGGGGTGAAGTTGTCAGAATACGATTGAATGAATGAATGAATGAGAATTAATAGTAATAAGGAATAAATAGTAATAAATAGTAGTAAATAGTAATAAAGCTAGATGCATATCATTAACAAAATAAATAGAACAGTAAATACGTACAAGTCAAATAAATAGAGTAATAAATCTGAACAAACATAGTCATTCATTCATTCATTCAATCGTATTTATTGAGCACTTACGGTGTGCAGAGCACTGGACTAAGTGCTTGGGAAGTCCAAGTTGGCAACATCTATGGGCGGTCCCTTCCCAACAGCGGGCTCACAGTCTAGAAGGGGGAGACAAACGACAAAACAAAACATATTAACAAAATAAAATAAATAGAATAGTAAATATGTACAAGTAAAATAAACAGAGTAATAAATATGTACAAACATATATACATATATACAGAACATATATCCAGGTGCTGCGGGGAGGGGAAGGAGGTAGGACGGGGGGGATGGGGAGGAGGAGAGGAAAAAGGGGGCTCAGTCTGGGAAGGCCTCTTGGTTCTCTGGTCCCTTCCTCCTTGACCCCCAGAACTGAAAAGAGTTGGGGAAGAAGGTCTACGGGGGGTCAGGGGGTGGGGAAGAGGTGACCAATAGGTCACGGAGTCCCCTGGTTGTAGGTGTTGGATCTCGTGCCGCCGATCAATAAGCTGCTAGCGGATGTCCTGGTTCCCAAGATCGACGGTGAGCATCACCACGCCCTGCCACCTTGGATCCGGGACTTCCCATCGGCAGAAGCCCAGATCCCCCCTAGTCCTCCGAGGATGCGGCCCGGTGTTCCTGCCCGGCTTCTCCTTAGCCTTCCGGCCTCCACCCTCTGCCCTGCTTCTTCCTCAACTCTTTCCCAGAGCCTTTTTTTCTGCCTCACATCTAACTCTCTCCCGTCGGCTTCTTTCTGCTTCTCCCCCATATCTCTCCCATCAGCTTCTTTCTGCTTCACCCCCAATTCTCTCCTGTTGGCTTCTTTTGCTTCTCCCCCAAATCTCTCCCGTCAGCTTCTTTCTGCTTCACCCCCAACTCTCTCCCGTTGGCTTCTTTCTGCTTCTCCCCCAAATCTCTCCCCTCAGCTTCTTTCTGCTTCTCCCCCAAATCTCTCCCCTCAGCTTCTTTCTGCTTCTCCCCCAAATCTCCCCCATCGGCTTCTTTCTGCTTCTCCCCCAAATCTCTCCCATCAGCTTCTTTCTGCTTCACCCCCAATTCTCTCCTGTTGGCTTCTTTCTGCTTCTCCCCCAAATCTCTCTCATCAGCTTCTTTCTGCTTCTCCCCCAAATCTCTCCCATCAGCTTCTTTCTGCTTCTCCCCCAAATCCCTCCCATCAACTTCTTCCTGCTTCTCCCCCAAATCTCTCCCATCAGCTTCTTTCTACTTCTCCCCCAACTCCCTCCCATCAGCTTCTTTCTGTTTCTCCCCCAAATCTCTCCTGTTGGCTTCTTTCTGCTTCTCCCCAAACTCCCTCTCATCAGCTTCTTTCTGCTTCTTCTTCAACTCTCTCCCATCAAATTCTTTCTGCTTCACCCCCAATTCTCTCCTGCTGGCTTCTTTCTGCTTCTCCCCCAAATCTCTCCCATCAGCTTCTTTCTATTTCTGCCTCAACTCTTTCCCTTTGGCTTATTTCCACTTCGCCCCAGCTCTCTCCTCTTGGCTTCTTTCCATTTCTCCCGCTTCTTTCTGCTTCTTCTTTCCGCTGTTTATGAGAACAGTGTTTTGCACATAGTAAGCGCTTAGTAAATGTCATCATTATTATTATTATTCTCCCCCAAATCTCGCCCGTCAGCTTCTTTTTCTCCCGCAACTCTCCCATCAGCTTCTTTCCACTTTTCCCCCAACTCTCTCCCATCTGCTTATTCCCACTTTGCTTCCAACTCTCTCCTGTTGCCTTTTTTCTGCTTCTCCCCTGCTGTCTCCCAGAATCTTCTTTCTGCTTCACCCCAGCTTTCCACCATCAGCGTCTTTCCGCTTCTCCCCCAGATCTCTCTATAATAATTGTGGTATTCGTTAAGTGCTTACTACGTGGCAGACACTGAACTAAGCATTGGGGTAGATTCAAGATAATCAGGTTGGACAGAGCCCTTGTCCCACAGAGGGCTCACAATCTTAATCCACATTTTATAGATGAGAAAACTGAGACAAAGAGAAATTATTATTATTAATAATGATTATATATATTATTATTACTATGGTATTTAAGTGCTTATTATGTGTCAAAAGCCTGGGCTTGGGAGTTAGAGGTCATGGGCTTGAATCCCACTCTGCCACAGGTCTGCTGTGTGACTATGGACAAGTCACTTAACTTCTTTGTGCCTCGGTTCCCTCATCTGTAAAATGGGGATTAAGACAGTGAGCCCCATGGGGGACAACCTCATTACCTTGTATCTACCCCAGTGCTTTCCTTAATTAATTAATTAATTAATTAATTAATTAATTAATTAATTGATCAATTCAATCGTATTTATTGAGTGCTTACTGTGTGCAGAGCACTGTACTAAGTGCTTGGGAAGTACAAGTTGGCAACATATAGAGATGGTCCCTACCCAACAGTGGGCTCACAGTCTAGAAGGGGGAGGCAGAGAAACAGTGTGTGGCACATAGTAAGCGCTTAACAAATATTACCATTATTATTATTATTATTATGTCTGCTGTGTGACCCTGGGCAAGTCACTTACCTTCTTAAGTGCTTAGTACAGTGCTCTGCACACAGTAAGTGCTCAATAAATACGATTGAATGAATGAACTTCTCTGGGCCTCAGTTCCCTCATCTGTAAAATGGGGATTAAGACTGTGAGCCCCACGTGGGACAACCTGATCACCTTGTATCCTCCCCAGTGCTTAGAACAGTGCTTGGCACATAGTAAGCGCTTAGTAAATGTCATTATTATTATTATTATTATTATGTGTCAGGCACTGTTCTAAGCGCTGGGATGTTTATAAGCAAATCGGGTTGGACACAGCTCCCCGTCCCACGTGTCGCTCACAATCTCCATCCCCATTTTACAGATGAGGCAACTGAGGCCTGGAGAAGTGAAGTGACTTGCCCAAGGTCACACAGCAGAGATTAGAGCCCAGGTCCTTCTGGTTCCCACTACGCCACGTTGCTTTCCTTGTCAGCTCCTACTTCTCCCCCAACTCTCTCCTGTCGGCTTCTTTCTGCCCTCATGCCACTCGACCGTGCGCGGAGCACTGTACTGAGCGCTTGGGAGGGTCCAATGGACACCACCTCAGTCCTTGAGGAGCTTCCAGGCCTAGTACAGTGCTCTGCACACAGTAAGCGCTCAATAAATATGATTGATTGATTGATTGATTGATTCAGCTGTTTTTTGGATACCACCCATCGCCTTGCTCCGGCATCCACCCGCAGAGCACCTCGTCTGTCTTTCCCCCGCAGGTTGCCTGGACGCAGGAATCCCTCTCCCCGGCATCCTGGGCATCAAGTTGGTGGGTTTGGACCTCCGAATCCTCCAGGTAAGGCTGGTGGGAAGGGAAGAGGAAGGGAAGGTTGGGAGGGGGGTCTCTTCAATGGCTCCCCTTGATGATCGTCTACTACAATCCAGCCCACACACTTGGCTCCTCCAATAATAATAATGATAATAATGATAGCATTTATCAAGCGCTCACTATGTGCAAAGCACCCTTCTAAGCGCTGGGGAGGTTACAAGGTGATCAGGCGGTCCCAAGGGGGGGCTCACAGTCTTCATCCCCGTTTTCCAGATGAGGTAACTGAGGCGCAGAGAATACTAATAATAATGATGGCATTTATTAAGCGCTTACTATGTGCAGAGCACCTTTCTAAGCTCTGGGGAGGTTACAAGGTGATCAGGTTGTCCCATGGGGGGCTCACAGTCTTCATCCCCATTTTCCAGATGAGGTAACTGAGTCGCAGAGAATACTAATAATAATGATGGCATTTATTAAGCGCTTACTATGTGCAAAGCACCGTTCTAAGCTCTGGGGAGGTTACAAGGTGATCAGGTTGTCCCACGGGGCGCTCACAGTCTTCATCCCCATTTGACAGGTGAGGTCACTGAAAAGCAGAGAATAATAATAATAATAATAATAATGATGGCATTTATTAAGCGCTTACTATGTGCAAAGCACCTTTCTAAGCTCTGGGGAGGTTACAAGGTGATCAGGTTGTCCCATGGGGGGCTCACAGTCTTCATCCCCATTTTCCAGATGAGGTAACTGAGTCGCAGAGAATACTAATAATAATGATGGCATTTATTAAGCGCTTACTATGTGCAAAGCACCATTCTAAGCACTGAGGAGGTTACAAGGTGATCAGGTTGTCCCAAGGGGGGCTCACAGTCTTCATCCCCATTTTACAGATGAGGTAATAATAATAATAATAATGATAATGATGATGGCATTTATTAAGCACTTACTATGTCCAAAGCACCATTCTATGTGCTGGGGAGGTTACGAGGTAATCAGGTTGTCCCCAAGGGGGGCTCACAGTCTTCATCCCCATTTTCCAGATGAGGGAACTGAGGCACAGAGAAGTGAGGTGACTTGCCCAAAGTCACCCAGCTGACCAGTGGCGGAGCCGGGATTTGAACCCATGACCTCTGACTCCAAAGCCCGGGCTCTTTCCACTGAGCCACACTGCTTCTCAATGCCAACCTTCTCCCTGGGCCTCCATCCCATCTCTCTCACCCATGTCCTGTCTCTGGCCTGACATTCCCACTCTCCTCAAATCCCACAGACAATGACTCTTCCCCCCTTCAAATCCTTACTGAAGGCCCATCTCCTCCTCCCAGAGGCCTTCCCTGACTGCACCCTCCTTTCCTCCTCTCCTCCTCCCTTCTACGTCACCCCGATTTTTCCCTTTCTTCACCCACCTCCCCCTCAGACCCATGCCACTTATGTCCAGGTCTGCAATTTCATTTATTTCTGTTAACATCTGTCTCTCTCTCTAGACTGTCGGCTCGCTGTGGGCAGGAAATGGGTCTGTTTATTGTTCAACTGGACTCTCCTGAGCGCTCAGTGCAGTGCCCTGCACACAGTAAGCGCTCATTGGGTGACTGCTTGTCCTCTAGACTGTCGGCTCACTGTGAGCAGGGAATGGGTCTGTTTATTGTTCTACTGGACTCTCCTGAGTGCTCAGTACAGTGCCCTGCACACAGTAGGCGCTCATCGGGTGATTGCTTGTCCTCTAGACTGTCGGCTCGCTGTGGGCAGGGAATGGGTCTGTTTATTGTTCTACTGGACTCTCCCAAGCGCTCAGTACAGTGCCCTGCGCACAGTAAGTGCTCATTGGGTGATTGCTTGTCCTCTAGACTGTCAACTCGCTGTGGGCAGGGAATGGGTCTGTTTGTTCTACAGAGAAGCAGCATGGCTCAGTGGAAAGAACCTGGGCTTTGGAGTCAGAGGTCATGGGTTCAAATCCAGGCTCTGCCAATTGTCAGCTGTGTGACTTTGGGCAGGTCACTTCACTTCTCTGGGCCTCAGTTCCCTCAACTGGAAAATGGGGATTAAGACTGTGAGCCCCCACCATGGAACAACCTGATCACCTTGAAACCTCCCCAGCGCTTAGAACAGAGCTTTGCACATAGTAGGTGCTTATAAATGTTATTATTATTATTATTATTATTACTGGACTCTCCCGAGCGCTCAGTACAGTGCCCTGCGCACAGTAAGCGCTCACTGGGTGATTGATTGTCCTCTAGACTGTCGGCTCGTTGTGGGCAGGGGAACGTGTCTACCAACGCTGTTGGATTGGACTCCCCCAGGCGCTTAGTTCAGTGCTCTGCGCACAGTAAGCGCTCAATAAATCCCATTGATTGACTGATTGATCGATTGATAAGTGCGGATAATCGGCGCGGAGGTAATTATCCCGGTGGCCACTAGATGGCAGAATAAACCAAGGCACAGCGTGCAACTCATTCATTCATTCATTCATTCACTCAATCGTATTTATTGAGCGCTTACTGTGTGCAAAACACTGTAATAATAATAATAATAATGACATTTGCTAAGCGCTTACTATGTGCCAAGCACTGTTCTAAGCGCTGGGGAGGATACACTTGTCAGCTGGGTGACTTTGGGCAAGTCACTTAACTTTTCTGTGCCTCAGTTCCCTCATCTGTAAAATGGGGATGAAGACCCCCCGTGGGACAAACTGGTCACCTTGTAACCTCCCCAGGGCTTAGAACAGTGCTTGGCACATAGTAAGCGCTTAGCGAATGTCATTATTATTATAGTAAGCGCTTAGTACAGTGCTCTGCACACAGTCAGCGCTCAATAAATACGATTGAATGAACGAATGCCATAATTATTATTATTACAAGGTGATCAGATTGTCCCACGTGGGGCTCACCGTCTTCATCCCCATTGTACAGATGAGGGAACTGAGGCCCAGGGAAGTGAAGTGACTTGCCCCAAATCACACAACTGACAAGGGACGGAGACAGGATTAGAACCCGTGACCTCTGACTCCCAAGCCCGGGCTCTTTCCACTGATCCAGCACTGTACTACTATTCCTTCATTTGATCATTGGGGAGGCAGCGTGGCTCAGTGGAAAGAGCCCGGGCTTTGGAGTCAGAGGTCAGGGGTTCAAATCCCGACTCCGCCAATGGTCAGCTGTGTGACTTTGGCCAAGTCACTTCACTTCTCTGGGATACAGTTCCGTCATCTGTAAAATGGGGATTAAGACTGTGAGCCCCCTGTGGGACAACCTTTCATTCATTCCTTCATTCAATTGTATTTATTGAGCGCTTGGGAAGTGCAAGTTGGCAACAGATAGAGACGGGCCCTACCCAACAGCGGGGTCACAGTCTAGAAGGGGAAGACAGACAACAAAACTAAACATATTAACCAAATAAAATAAATAGAATAAATATGTACTAATAAAATTGTATAATACATTGTATAAGTATGCATTGCATAATGCATACATAATCGATCATACTGTCATTCATTCAGTTGTATTTATTGAGCACTTACTGTGTGCAGAGCACCGTACTAAGTGCTTGGGAAGTCCAAGTCGGCAACATCTAGAGACGGTCCCTACCCAACAGCGGACTCACAGTCTAGAAGGGGGAGACAGACAACAAAACTAAACATATTAACCAAATAAAATAAATAGAATAAATATGTACAAGTAAAATAGAGTAATAAATTCATTCATTCATTCAATCGTATTTATTGAGCGCTTACGCTGTGCAGAGCACTGTACTAAGCGCTTGGGAAGTACAATTTGACAACATCTAGAGACGGTCCCTACCCAACAGCGGGCTCACAGTCCAGAAGGGGGAGACGGACAACAAAACAAAACATATTAACCAAATAAAATAAATAGAATAAATATGTACAAGTAAAATAAATAAATAGAGTAATAAATTCATTCATTTCTTCATTCAGTCATATTTATTGAGCGCTTACTGTGTGCAGAGCACTGTACTAAGCGCTTGGGAAGTACAAGTCGGCAACATCTAGAGACGGTCCCTACCCAACAGCGGGCTCACAGTCTAGAAGGGGGAGACAGACAACAAAACTAAACATATTAACCAAATAAAATAAATAGAATAAATATGTACTATATTTATTCTACTTGTATTCTACTTGTATACTCTATTTATTTCTTTTACTTGTACAATAAATATGTACAAGTAAAAGAAATAGAGTAATAAATCTGTATAAACATATATACATATATCCAGGTGCTGTGGGGAGGGGAAGGAGGTAAGGCAGGGAGGAGGGGGCTCAACCTGATCACCTTGTAACCTCCCCAGCGCTTAGAACAGTGCTTTGTACATAGTAAGCGCTTAATAAATGCCATCATTATTATTATTACCATATTTATTGAGGGCTTTTTGTCTGACCCCCTTCCCCTCCCCGCAGCACCTGTATATATGTATATATGTTTGTACATATTTATTACTCTATTTATTTTACTTGTACATATTTATTCCATTCATTTTATTTTATTAATATGTTTTGTTTTATTGTCTGTCTCCCCCTTCTAGCCTGTGAGCCCGCTGTCGGGTAGGGACCGTCTTAATACGTTGCCAACTTGTACCTCCCAAGCGCTTAGTCCAGTGCTCTGCACACAGTAAGCGCTCAATAAATACGATTGAATGAATGAATGCAGAGCACTGTACTAAGCGCTTGGTGTTTC
This sequence comes from Tachyglossus aculeatus, assembly GCF_015852505.1. Lineage (NCBI taxonomy): Eukaryota > Metazoa > Chordata > Mammalia > Monotremata > Tachyglossidae > Tachyglossus > Tachyglossus aculeatus. Next base: position 36,892,233 of record NC_052073.1, read on the forward strand.
CCTAGGGGATGGTGTTGGTGACTGTGTGAAGGAGGATACGCAGCTGGAAGAAGAAGGGATGATGGTCAGCGCTTCTTGGCTCTGGAGAGGAGGAAGAAAAGACTCTCCTCATCCCCCCTGCCTCAGTTTCTCCTCCGTCCTTCAGGAAGCCAGTAAGATGAATCCCAGAAGGGAAAGCGCCCCCTTTTTCCTGACCCCCACCCCCAATTCCTTTCTAGATGGAAGCAGCACATGATGGGAAGGGGGTGGGGCCAAGGTCTCCTTCCCAATAAATTTCCCGTTTCCTCAGCTGAGATGGTGTGATCCTCTCTTGGTTTATGGTATTTGTCAATAATCATCATAATAATGGTATTTGTGAAGCGCTTACTATGTGCAAAGCAGTGTTCTAATCAATCAATCAATCAATCGTATTTATTGGGCGCTTACTGTGTGCAGAGCACCGTACTAAGCGCTTGGGAAGTGCAAATTGGCAACATACAGAGACAGTCATCATCATCATCATCAATCGTATTTATTGAGCGCTTACTGTGTGCAGAGCACTGTACTAAGCGCTTGGGAAGTACAAATTGGCAACATATAGAGACAGTCCCTACCCAACAGCAGGCTCACAGTCTAAAAGGGGGAGACGGAGAACAAAACCAAACATACTAACAAAATAAAATAAATAGAATAGATATGTACAAGTAAAATAAATAAATAGAGTAATAAATATGTACAAACATATATACATATATACTCTAAGGCGCTCTAAGCGCTGGGGGGATACAAGGTGATCAGGTTGTCCCCCGGGGGGCTCACAGTTTTAATCCCCATTTTCCAGATGAGGGAACTGAGGCCCGGAGAAGTGAAGTGACTTGCCCAAAGTCACCCAGCTGACAAGTGGCGGAGCCGGCATTTGAACCCATGACCTCGGACTCCAAAGCCCGGGCTCTTTCCACTGAGCCACGCTGCTTCTCTCCGTGTTAACGATTGACTGATTTAACAAATATTATTTTTTCAAAAAATAATCAGCGCCATGGATTGATGGAATGAATTTCGAGCCGAGTCTGTGTTCCAGAATCTGGGGGTCGGGGTTGGGGTGGGCGCGATTTTTGCCCAGCGGGCCTCTCCTCTCTGTGGTCTCCCCCGGGGGCTCGGACGGGACCCATTCAATCAATTAATCAATCAATCAATCAATCAATCAATCAATCGTATTTATTGAGCACTTACTGTGTTCTCTGGGTGTTTGCTCTCCTAGGAATTTCAATCATCGGGATTTATTTAATCGTTGCGGTATTTGTTGAGCGTTCGCTGGCTGCCAAATCCTGAAGCCAAGATAAACAGGCCGAGTTCCCGGGCTGATACAGATACCGAACAGAGATGGTGTTTATTAATCAATCAATCAATCAATCGTATTTATTGAGCGCTTACTGTGTGCAGAGCACTGTACTAAGCGCTTGGGACGTGCAAGTCGGCAACACATAGAGACAGTCCCCACAGTGCTTACTATCAGTGGAAAGAGCCCGGGCTGGGGAGTCTAATCCCCGCTCCCCCACTTGTCAACTGTGTGACTTTGGGCAAGTCACTTAACTTCTCTGTGCCTCAGTTCCCTCACCTGTAAAATGGGGATTAAGACTGTGAGCCCCATGTGGGACAACCTGATCACCTTGTAACCTCCCCAGCGCTTAGAACAGTGCTTTGCACATAGTAAGCGCTTAATAAATGCCATTATTATTATTACTATTATTAATAATAATCCCGGCTCCGCCACATGTCTGCTGTGTGACCTTGGGGCAGTCACTTCTCTGAGCCTCAGTTCCCTCATCTGTAAAATGGGGATTAAGACTGTGAGCCCCATGTGGGACAACCTGATCACCTTGTAACCTCCCCAGCGCTTAGAACAGTGCTTTGCCCATAGTAAGTACTTAATAAATGTCATTATTATTATTATAATAATTATTATTAATAATCCTGGCTCCGCCACATGTCTGCTGTGTGACCTTGGTCCAGTCACTTCTCTGAGCCTCAGTTATCTCATCTGTAAAATGGGGATGAAGACTGGGAGCCCCCTGTGGGACAACCTGATCGCCTTGTAACCTCCCCAGCGCTTAGAACAGTGCTTGGCACATAGTAAGCGCTTAATAAATGCCATTATCATTATTACTATTATTAATAATAATCTCTTTCCACTGAGCCACTGATCAACCGCTCGATTGTTCAGTGGACGATCTAGGGATGAGAACAAAGGGGCTGAGAGGCAGAGGACCTGGATTCCGATCCCAGCTCAGTCCCTGTCCCACCGGGTGGCCTTGGGTAAGTCACTTCACCTCTCCGGGCCTCGGTCTTCTCATCTGTAAAATGGGGAGGATGCCCTCTCCCTCCATATACCTCCAGGGGGATATATTGGGGAGAAAAATCCACCAATTGATGAGTGGATTGAGTGCCTACTGTGAGCAGGGCACTGTACTAAGCGCTTGGGAGAGTCCAATATGACAGTTGGTTGTCACAATCCCCACCACAATGAGCTGACAGTCTACAGAGCAATCAATTGTATTTATTAATAACGATAATAATGAATAATTATGGTATTTGTTAAGCGCTTACTATGTGCTAAGCACTGTTCTAAGCGCCGGGGTAGGAGGCCTTCCCAGACTGAGCCCCCTCCTTCCTCTCCCCCTCTGCCCCCTCTCCATCCATCCCATCTTACCTCCTTCCCTTCCCCACAGCACCTGTATATATGTATATATGTTCGTATGTATTTATTACTCTATTTATTTATTTTACTTGTACATATTTATTCTACTTATTTCATTTTGTTAATGTGTTTTATTTTGTTCTCTGTCTCCCCCTTCTAGACTGTGAGCCTACTGTTGGGTAGGGAGCGTCTCTAGATGTTGCCGACTTGGACTTCCCAAGCGCTTAGTACAGTGCTCTGCACACAGTAAGCGCTCAATAAATGCGATTGAATGAATGACTACAAGGTGATCAGGTTGGCCCACGTGAGGCTCGCAGTCTTCATAATAATAATAATAATGGTATTTGTTAAGCGCTTACTGTGTGCAAAGCACTGTTCTAAGCACTGGGGAGGTTACAAGGTGATCAGGTTGTCCCACGTGGGCTCGCAATCTTAATCCCCATTTTCCAGATGAGGTCACTGAGGCCCAGAGAAGTGAAGTGACTTGCCCAGAGTCACCCAGCTGACAATTGGCAGAGCCGGGATTTGAACCCACGACCTCTGACTCCAAAGCCCGGGCTCTTTCCACACTGAGCCACGGTCACTGAGGCTCAGAGAAGTGACTTGCCCAAGGTCACACAGCAGACAAGCGGCGGCACCGGGATTAGAACCCACGTCCTCTGACTCCCAAGCCCGGGCTCTTTCCATTGAGTCACGCTGAGAGATTACTGTGTGCAGGGCACTGTACTGAGCGTTTGGGAGAGTCCAATACTTGCCAAGCGCTTAGTACAGTGCTCTGCACACAGTAAGCGCTCAATAAATACGATTGAATGAATGAATGGAGTTGGTAGACACGTTCCCTGCCCACATGGAGCTGTCTAGACGTGAAAGTACTTTGGAAAAATGAAAATGTTCTCAAACTAAACCAAGGAATATTGACTCCGGCCCTCAGCCCCACAACACTTGGATCCCATATTCGTAATTCGTGGCTTAGTGGAAAGATCCTGGGCTTTGGAGTCAGAGGTTATGGGTTCAAATCCCGACTCCACCAATTGTCAGCTGTGTGACTTTGGGCGAGTCACTTCACTTCTTTAGGCCTCAGTTCCCTCATCTGTAAAATGGGGGTTTAAGACTGTGAGCCCCTCGTGGGACAACCTGATCGCCTTGGAACCTCCCCAGCGCTTAGAACGGTGCTTTGCACATAGTAAGCGCTTAATAAATGCCATCATTATCATTATTATTATTTAATATCCTTCTCCCCTTCTCCGCTGTAAACTCCTGGTAGGTAGGGGATGCGTCCACCAACTCTCCCAAGCGCTTAGTACAGTGCTTGGCTCCCAGCGAGCGCTCACTAAATACCACCGATTGACCGACTCGAAGGCCGAAATCGCGTCCGGTCCTCAATCCAGTGCTCCGCAGGGCTCAAAAAAACTACCACCGATTATCGAGTTCCCCCGCACGATCCAAGCTGGATCTCCTTGACTCCAGGGCCCGGGGCAAATGTTTTGGAGTGGACCCCCAGCGCCGCCTCCCTTTCCACCCACCCCGGCCTGATCCTCAGACTCCGGCCAAGAATTTCCTCTTTTTCCGGCCCGGATTATCTCCGTTGGCATTCACCAAGAAACCCGAGACCGCGAGTCGGTTCAGGGACTGCGTATGTTTTGGCAGACATGGGAAGGGTGCTTCTCCTCTCCGGTTTCGCCCCGGAGAACCTTGGCACCCGAAACAATGTCCTGTCTGGTTTTGTTCCTTGCCCGGTTCGATTGCAATCGGGAAACAAGGCCAATATTATGTGGGGGTTCACCTCCAGGGCGAAATCCGCTCAGGACAAGCTCCTTTGTGGCCGGGGAGATCTCTGGGAGAGGAGGGAGGGAGGTGGAGACAGACACAAGAATCGATTTATTCTCCCCTTCTCCATCTCCCAGCTAAAATAATAAGAATAATATTGGCATTTCATTCATTCATTCGTTCAATCGTATTGATTGAGCGCTTACTGTGTGCAGAGCACTGGACTGAGCGCTCGGGAAGTCCAAAAGTCGGCAACATACAGAGGCGGTCCCTACCCAACAGTGGGCTCATTCGTTAAGCGCTTACTATGTGCTGAGCAATTATTATTAGAATGCTTGTTTGTACCCTCTATTTACCCCACACTCAGCCCCATTTGGCTAAATGGAAAGAGCCCAGGCTTTGGCGGCAGAGGTCGTGGGTTCAAATGCCGGCTCCGCCAATTGTCAGCTGGGTGACTTTGGGCAAGTCACTTCACTTCTCCAGGCCTCAGTTCCCTCATCTGGAAAATGGGGATGAAGACTGGGAGGCCCCTGTGGGACAACCTCCTCGCCTTGTAACCTCCCCAGCGCTTAGAACGGTGCATATTTATTCTATTTATTTTATTTTGTTAATATGTTTTGTTTTGTTCTCTGTCTCCCCCTTCTAGGCTGTGAGGCCACTGTTGGGTAGGGACCGTCTCTAGATGTTGCCAACTTGTACTTCCCAAGCGCTTAGTACAGTGCTCTGCACACACAGTAAGTGCTCAATAAATACGATTGAATGAATGAATTCAATCGTATTTATTGAGCGCTTTCCGTGTGCAGACCACTGTGCTAAGCACTTTCTAAAGCGCTTTCTAAACGCTGGGGTAGATACAAGGCAATCAGGTTGTCCCACGTGGGGCTCACAGTCTTCATCCCCATTTGACAGATGAGGTGACTCACTTCACTTCTCTGTGCCTCAGTTCCCTCATCTGGAAAATGGGGATGAAGACTGTGAGCCCCCCATGGGACAATCTGATCACATTATAACCTCCCCAGCGCTTAGAACAGTGCTTTGCATGTAGTAAGCGCTTAATAAATGCCATTATTATTATTATTATTATTATTACAGAGGAGGTAACTGAGGCCCAGAGAAGTAAAGTGTTTTGCCCAAGGTCACACAGCTGACATCATCATCATCAATCGTATTTATTGAGCGCTTACTATGTGCAGAGCACTGTACTAAGCGCTTGGGAAGTACAAATTGGCAACATATAGAGACAGTCCCTACCCAACAGTGGGCTCACAAGTGGCGGAGCCGGGATTAGAACCCTCGACCTCTGACTCTCAAGCCTGCGCTCTTTTCACTAAGCCAGGCTGCTTCTCGTAAATAGAAAAATACGTCAGCAGTCCAGGTTGGAATTGAAATAATAATAATTCATCATTGTGGTATTCGTTAAGCGCTCGCTAAGTGCCAGGTAATGTACTGAGCCCTGGGGGAGAGAAAAGCGAATTGGGTTGGACACAGTCCCTATCCCACATGGGGCTCACGGCCTCCATCCTCCTTTTTACGGATGAGGGATCTGAGGCGTGGAGAAGTGAAGTGACTTGGCCAAGGTCACGCAGCCGACGAGTAGCAGAGCGCTTTGTCCCGTGCTCCGCACACAGTAAGCGCTCAATAAATACGATTGAACGAACGAATGAACCCGGCTCCTTCCATTCATTCGTTCAATCGTATTTATTGAGCGCTTACTGCGTGCAGAGCACTGTACTAAGCGCTTGGGAAGGACAAGTTGGCAACATAGAGAGACGGTCCCTACCCAACAGCGGGCTCACAGTCCTGGGCTCTATCCCCTGGGCCGTGCTAGTAGTAGAAATGGTGGTGTTGGGGATGAGGGGGAGAGTACTTCCCAAGCGCTTAGTACAGTGCTCTGCACACAGTAAGCACTCAATAAATACGGTTGAATGAATGAAAGAAGCAAAAATAGCAGGGAGTAATTCATTCATTCATTCATTCATTCATTCGTATTTATTGAGCGCTTACTGTGTGCAGAGCACTGGACTAAGCGCTTGGGAAGTAAAAGTTGGCAGCATATAGAGACGGTCCCTACCCAACAGCGGGCTCACAGTCTAGAAGGAATAATAATAATGGCATTTATTAAGCACTTACTATGTGCAAAGCCCTGTTCTAAGCGCTGGGGAGTTTACAAGGTGATCGGGTTGTCTCACAGGGGGCTCCCAGTCTTAATCCCCATTTTGCAGATGAGGGAACTGAGGCCCAGAGAAGTGAAGTGACTTGCCCAAAGTCACCCAGCTGACATTTGGTGGAGCTGAGATTTGAACCCATGACCTCTGACTCCAAAGCCCAGGCTCTTTCCACTGAGCCACGCTGCTTCTCTAATGAGGATGGTGGAAATGGTAGAGGTGGTGGTAGTACCTTGTATCTACCCCAGCGCTTAGTACGGTTCTAGACTGTGAGCCCACTGTTGGGTAGGGACCATCTCTATGTGTTGCCAACTTGTACTTCCTAAGTGCTTAGTACAGTGCTCTGCACACAGTAAGCGCTCAATAAATGCAATTGAATGAATGAATGAATAGTAAGCACTTAAATACCATAATTATTAGTAGTGATAATAGTGGTAATAGCAGAAGTCATTTAATCAATCAATCGTATTTATTGAGCACTTACTGTGTGCAGAGCACTGTACTAAGCACTTGGGAAGTACAAGTTGGCAACATATAGAGACAGTCCCTACCCAACAGTGGGCTAACTTCTCCGTGCCTCAGTTACCTCATCTTTAAAATGGGGATTAAGATTGTGAGCCCCACATGGGACAACCTGATCACCTTGTATCCTCTCCAGCGCTTAGAACAGGGCTTTGCACATAGTAAGCACTTAACAAATACCAAAATTATTATTAGTAGTAGTAGTGGAAATGGTGCTGAGAAGCAGCAGAAGAGCCTGGGCTTGGGAGCCTGAGGTCGTGGTTTCTAATCCCGGCTCCGCCGCTCGTCAGCTCAGCTGTGTGACTTTGGGCAAGTCACTTCTCTGGGCCTCAGTTTCCTCGTCTGCAAAATGGGGATTCATTCGTTCATTCAATCGTATTTTTGAAGACTGGGAGCCCCACATGGGACAACCTGATCACCTTGTACCTCCCCCAGCGCTTAGAACAGTGCTTTGCACATAGTAAGTGCTTAACAAATACCAAAATTATTAGTAGTAGTAGTAGTGGAAATGGTGCTGAGAAGCAGCAGAAGAGCCTGGGCTCAGGAACCTGAGGTCATGGGTTCTAATGCCAGCTCCGCCGCTCATCAGCTCAGCTGTGTGACTTTGGGCAAGTCACTTCTCTGGGCCTCAGTTCCCTCGTCTGCAAAATGGGGATTCATTCGTTCATTCAATTGTATTTTTGAAGACTGGGAGCCCCACATGGGACAACCTGATCACCTTGTACCTCCCCCAGCGCTTAGAACAGTGATTTGCACATAGTAAGCGCTTAACAAATACCAAAATTATTATTATTAGTAGTAGTGGAAATGGTGTTGAGAAGCAGCAGAAGAGCCTGGGCTCGGGAGCCTAAGGTCGTGGGTTCTAATGCCAGCTCCGCCGCTCGTCAGCTCAGCTGTGTGACTTTGGGCAAGTCACTTCTCCGGGCCTCAGTTCCCTTGTCTGCAAAATGGGGATTCATTCATTCATTCAATTGTATTTTTGCAGCCTGGGAGCCCCACATGGGACAACCTGATCGCCTTGTATCTCCCCCAGCGCTTAGAACAGTGCCTGGCCCACAGTAAGTGCTAAACCAATACCGGCATGATTATTAATAATAATAATAATATTGGCATTTCTTAAGCACTTACTATGTGCAAAGCACTGTTCTAAGCGCTGGGGAGGTTACAAGGTGATCAGGTTGTCCCACGGGGGGGCTCACAGTCTTCACCCCCATTTTACAGATGAGGTAACTGAGGCACAGAGAAGTTAAGTGACTTGCCCAAAGTCACACAGCTGATAAGTGGCGAAGCCGGGATTTGAACCCATTATTATTATTAGAGAGGCAAAGGCCGAGGAGAAGGAAGAGACAGAGGCTTGAAGGATCCGGTCGAACTTTATTTCTATCCAAAGACTACCGGCCGCCTAGGCGCAGGAGGGGTCAGCAGGCGATGGTCTCGGGCTCTCCCAAGGTTCCGTGGGCCCGCACACGGTACAGACACGTGAAACGGGGGTGGCCCCAGTTTGACGTGATTTGTAGCTTTATGGAGCCAAAGGGCTTGGCGTGTTTGTTCTGAAACGAGAGCCAAAGGAACCCGCAGGCCGCCACGGTTCCGGTCCGTTAATCGTGAAACCCCCTTCCTCTCCCGCCCGGCTCCCCAAATCCTCCCGGGGGGCAGCTGCAGGGGTGTAGCGACGGCGTCTAGTAGATGGCTTCTCATCCCAGCCCTGCCGCTTGGCCGCCGCGTGACCTTGGGCCAGTCGTTTCTCTAGGCCTCAGTGGCCTCGACTGGAAAATGGGGATTAAAACTGGGATGGGGACTGCGTCCAACCCGACACTGCTCAGTACAGGGTGTGATGCATAGTAAGCTCTTAATAAGGATGTTATTTAATAATAATAATAATAATAATGATGATGGCATTTATTAAGCGCTTACTATGTGCAATGCACTGTTCTAAGCGCTGGGGAGGTTACAAGGTGATCAGGTTGTCCCTCGCGGGCTCACAGTCTTAATCCCCATTTTACAGATGAGGTAACTGAGGCCCAGAGAAGTGAAGCGACTTGCCCAAAGTCACCCAGCTGACAATTGGCGGAGCCGGGATTTGAGCCCATGACCTCTGACTCCAAAGCCTGGGCTCTTTCCACTGAGCCATGCTACTTCTCACGGTAATTATTTATTGAACACTTACTGGGCGAAGTGCTTAGGACAGTGCTGTGCACCTAGCAAGCGCTGAGTAAATACCACATATTCGGTTCGACCTCCAGAACGTCGCTAAAATCTGTTCTTTCCTCTCCATCTGAACCGCTACCACGTTAATACCCGGTTTATTTGCACTGATGTCTGTCTCCCCCTCCAGTCCGTGATCCGGTCGTGGGCAGGGATTGTCACTCTTGTTGCATTGTGCTTTCCCAAGCACTTAGTACAGTGCTCTGCAGCCCGTAAGTGCTCAGTAAATAAGACTGAATGAATGAATAACATGATCACTCATCCTCTCCCTCCCGGATTACTATACATATCAGCCTCCTTGATGACCTCCCAGCCTCCCGTCACTTCGCTCTGCTGCCCAGATCATTTTTCTATGGAAACAATCAGGTCGGGTTTCCCCACACCTCAAGAAACTCCAGGGGTTGCCCATCCAATCAATCAATCATCAGTGGTATTTATTGAGCGCTTACTGTGTGCAGAGCACTGTACTAAGCGCTTGGGAAGTCCAAGTTGGCAACATATAGAGAGGGTCCCTACCCAACAGTGGGCTCACAGTCTAGAAGGGCTCGCATCCACCTCTACATCCAACAATCAATCGTATTTATTGAGCGCTTACTGTGTGCAGAGCACTGTACTAAGCGCTTGGGAAGTCCAAGTTGGCAACATATAGAGACGGTCCCTACCCAACAGTGGGCTCACAGTCTAGAAGGGCTCACATCCACCTCCACATCCAACAATCAATCATATTTACTGAGCGCTTACTGTGTGCAGAGCACTGTACTAAGCACTTGGGAAGTACAAGTTGGCAACATATACAGTCCCTCGTCACCCTCGGCTTCAAAGCCGTCCATCCCCTCGCCTCCTCCTGCCTCACCTTGCTGCTCAATCCACTCGGTTCCTCGAGTGCCATCCTGCCCCTCCATCTCGTCTCCCTCGCCGCCCAACCTCTTCGCCCACATCCTGCCTCCGGCCCGGAACGCCCTCCCCTCCTCCCGCTCCCTTCCGCGGCGCCTGTTTTCCAGACGAGGTCACTGAGGCCCAGAGAAGGGAAGTGACTTATCCAAGGACACGCAGCAGACACGTGGAGGAGCTGGGTCCTTCTAACTCCCAGCCGGGGCTCTTTCCGCTAGGCCACACTGAGAGTTAGCGGACGCTGCAACTAGCTAAAAAAAAAAATCGACCCTTGAGCGTCCTACGGTTTATCTCTCGTCCAAAATACCACCGGGGGTGGACCCAACTAGCCACCCTTGACCTTGGGACGTACCGTGAGGTCAAATGTCTGGAGAGAGCTGTCAGCTTGGAACATGAAGGCCCCCAAGAAAACGTCTTCTCCGGCGTCGTCGATGCCCTAGGACGGAAGGAGAAGGCAGGGAGGAGACCGTGGGCGGGGAAGGATCCACTGAGCGACCGGTCCCTCGTATTTATCGAGCACTTACTGTGTGTGGAGCGCTGTACTAAGCGCTTGGGAGAGGACAATGCCACAGAGTTGGCAGACGCTAGCTGGCTCAGTGGCAAGAGCGCGGGCTTTGGAGTCAGAGGTCGTGGGTTCAAATCCCGGCTCCGCCAAGTGTCAGCTGGGTGATTTGGGGCAAGTCACTTCACTTCTCTGTGCCTCAGTTCCCTCCTCTGTAAAATGGGGATGAAGACTGCGAGCCCCCCGGGGGACTACCCGATCATCTTGTAACCTCCCCAGTGCTTAGAACAGTGCTTTGCATGTAGTAAGTGCTTAATAAATGCCATTATTATCATTATTATTATTAGCTTTTTGGGTTCAGTAGCAAGAGATTAGAACTGGAAATTGGGAACCTGTAATATCCTTGGAGCGTGGATGGAGTTAAGTCACAGAGAAGCAGTGTTATCTGGTGGTTAGAGCCCGGGCCTGGGCCTCAGAAGGATCTGGGTTCTCATCCCGGCTCTGCCGCTTGCCTGCTGGTTGACTATATATATATATATATATATATATATATATGTATATATGTATATATGTATATATATGCATATACGTTGCCGATTTGTACTTCCCAAGCACTTAGTACAGTGCTCTGCACATAGTAAGTGCTCAATAAAGACGATTGATGATGATATACATGTATATACATATACATATATGTATATATGTTCGTACATATTTATTACTGTATTTATTTATTTATTTATTTATTTTACTTGTACATATCTATTCTATTTTTATTTTATTTTGTTAATATGTTTGGTTTTGTTCTCTGTCTCCCCCTTCTAGACTGTGAGCCCACTGTTGGGTAGGGACTGTCTCTATATGTTGCCAACTTGTACTTCCCAAGTGCTTAGTCCAGTGCTCTGCACACAGTAAGCGCTCAATAAATACGATTGATTGATTGATTGATTGACCCTGCGCAAGTCACTTCACTTCTCTGGGCCTCAGTTTCCTCATCTGCCAAATGGGGTTTAAGGCCGTGAGCCCCACATGGGACAGGGACTCAACGCTTGCCATATAAAAAACGCTTAACAAATACGAAGATTATTATCATTGTCATCATCATCATTAATCCCGCCTCTACCACTTATCTGCCGTGTGACCTTGGGCCAGTCACTTCACTTCTCTGGGCCTCAGTTCCCTCATCTGTAAAACGGGGGTGAAGACCGTGAGCCCCATGTGGGACAGGGACTGTTTCCAACCTGTTGAGCTTGTATCTACCCCAGTGCTTAGTACAGTGCCTAGCGCGTATTTATTTAAAAGTAATAAAGTGGGATGGGATGGCCAGAAAAGTAGCCGTCCCCGGGGAGCCAGTGCTCCCCCGTGTATCTTTATCAACTCTACACGAATGGTTCTGTTGTTTTGGGCACTCCCAAGCGTTTAGTACAGTGCTGCACGCATAGTAGATACTACCGCTGGACGGATTGAAACGACTCACATAAACGGCAAAGTCTTTGGGGGCCGCGCTGAGGTTTCCGGAGAGCGAGACGGCCTTGGGGATGTGCTGAATGGTGATGTTTGTGAGGTAGATTTTTCTGGCCAGGCGGATGACCACTTGGCCGCGGTGGCCCAGAAAGGGCCAGCAGTTGCCCGGGGTCACGTTGGGCTGGAACGAGAGAAGAGGTAGAAGGATGACGTGCCATCTGAGTGGTCGTAGGACCTGGGTTCTAATCCCGGTTCTGCCCCGCCTGCCGCGTGACCTTGGGTGAGTCACTTGCGCTTCCTCCATCCGTAAAATGGGGATTTGATACTGGCTCTCTCTCGCTTTCAGGATATAGACTGCGAGCCCTCTGTTGGGTAGGGACCGTCTCTATATAATAATAATAATAATAATAATAATAATAATGGCATTTATTAAGCGCTTACTATGTGCAAAGCACTGTTCTAAGCACTGGGGAGGTGACAAGGTGATCAGGTTGTCCCACGGGGGGCTCACAGTCTCAATCCCCATTTTACAGATGAGGTAACTGAGGCCCAGAGAAGTTAAGTGACTTGCCCAAAGTCACACAGCTGACAATTGGCAGAGCCGGGGTTTGAACCCATGACCTCTGACTCCAAAGCCCGTGCTCTTCTCCACTGAGCCACGCTGCTTCTCTATATGTTACCAACTTGTACTTCCCAAGCGCTTAGTACAGTGCTCTGCACACTGATGATGATGATGATGATGACCTTGGGTGAGCCACTTGCGCTTCCTCCATCCGTAAAATGGGGATTTGATACTGGCTCTCTCTCGCTTTCAGGATATAGACTGTGAGCCCACTGTTGGGTAGGGACTGTCTCTATATGTTTCCAACTTGGACTTCCCAAGCGCTTAGTACAGTGCTCTGCACACAGTAAGCGCTCAATAAATACGATCGATTGATTGATTGATTATAAGCTCAAAGACTGAGGAGTAGGGAGTCTTTAGTAGAGCAGGTACTGGGAGAAATGGTGTGGGGCTTCAAAGGGCAAAAAGGCCAAGATTCGCCATTTTGGATCTCCTCAGCCTTGTCAGGAAACTCTCAGGTTTGGTCAGAGAGCGGGAATGAGGCCACCATTTTATAACCCCTCACTTTTGTCGGGAAACTCTCAGGTTTGGTCAGAGAGCGAGGATGAGGCCACCATTTTGTATCTCCTCTGCCTTGTCAGGAAACTCTCAGGTTTGGTCAGAGAGCGGGGATGAGGCCACCATTTTATAACTCCTCACCTTTGTCAGGAAACTCTCATAGAGCTGAGGTGACACTTCCATTTTGAATCTCCTCAGCCTTGCTGGAAAACTTTCGGGTTTGGTCGGAGAGCGGGGACGAGGCCTCCATTGTGGATCACCTCAGCCTTGTCGGAAAACTCTCAGCTATGGTCATAGAGCCGAGGTGACGCCTCCATTTTGAATCTCCTCAGCCTTGCTGGGAAACTTTCGTGTTTGGTCGGAGAGCGGGGACGAGGCCTCCATTTTGGATCACCTCAGCCGTGTCGGAAAACTCTCAGCTATGGTCATAGAGCTGAGGTGACACCTCCATTTTGAATCTCCTCAGCCTTAATGGGAAACTTTCAGGTTTGATCGGAAAGTGGGGACGAGGCCTCCATTGTGGATCGCCTCAGCCTTGTCGGGAAACTCTCAGGTCTGGTCAGAGACCGGGAATGAGGCCTCCATTTAGGATTGCCTCGGCCTTGTTTGTCAGAGAGCCGGGGTGAGCTCCCTCTGAGCGGGGAAAATAACTGTCAACTCTGTTATATTGAACTTTCTCAAGTGGACTCTAGCTTACGGTCTACAGATCAATCAATCAATCAATTAATCAATGGTATTTACCATTGGGAGAATCCACTATAACAGAGTTGGTATATACGATCGTGGAGCTTCGGGGCTAGAGTGGGGCATAATAAGAAGATCGAAGCCCAATTACCACCCTGGAAAGGAAAGTTGGGAATTCTCACCTCCAATATGACTTCCGGGGAATGGGCGAAATCCCAGAGACGGAACCAGTTCCAGTAGGATCTAGCTTTGCCGCAACTGTAGGTTGCCGACGTGTGCTCGAAATCGATGGCGGCACCTGAAATGGCAATTATCGCCGCCCCCTCCGCCGACCCCAACTCCAAGTCAGGGACAAGGAGAAGGTTTGGGTTTGGGGGTATTTTTTCCCGAAGAGAGGCCGACTGGCTAAAGGAAAGATCTGTAGAATCAAAAATCCCGAGTTCTAGTCCCAGCCTGCTGTGTGACCTAAGGTGCGTCACTTCACCTCTCTGGGCCTCAGTTTCCTTGTCTGTAAAATGGATGGGAGAACTCAGATGCCCCTTCCTCTTAAACTGTGGGGGAAAGGACTGCATAATATGTTTTGTTTTGTTCTCTGTCTCCCCATTCTAGACCGTGAGCCCACTGTTGGGTAGGGACTGTCTCTATATGTTGCCAACTTGGACTTCCCAAGTGCTTAGTACAGTGCTCTGCACACAGTAAGAGCTCAATAAATACGATTGAATGAATGAATGAATCTGTTGCAATGCTTAGCACAGGGCGTGACATATAGTAAGCGGCGCAGAATCAGCGCCCTCATCATTATTATTCGTGGGGTGCGGGGGGCCGAGAATACTAAGGTTGGAACAGCTTTATTAATGGGGCACCCCCTATAGATCCCTATAGGGTAATAATAATAATAATGATGGCATTATTAAGCGCTTACTATGTGCAAAGCACTGTTCTAAGTGCTGGGGAGGTTACAAGGTGATCAGGTTGTCCCACGGGGGGCCCACAGTCTTCACCCCCATTTTACAGATGACGGAAATGAGGCCCAGAGAAGTGACTTGCCTAAAGTCACACAGCTGACAATTGGCGGAGCCAGGATTTGAACCCATGACCTCTGACTCCAAAGCCCAGGCTCTTTCCACTGGGCCACGCTGCTTCTCTAAGTGATTCTCAGGGTACACTGATTTATGTACCAAGGAGAATATACATTTGCAACACAATATGCCATGACTTTTTTTCATGGCATTCAAGTGCTTACTACGTGCCAGGCACCGTACTAAGCGTTGGGGGAGATACGAGCCAAGTTGGATACAGTCCCCTGTCCCACGTGGGGCTCTCAGTCTCAATCCCCATTTTACAGGTGAGGGAATTGCGGCCCAGAGAAGCCAAGTGACTGGCCCAAGGTCACACGGCAGACGGGTGGCGGAGCCGGGATTAGAACCCAGATCCTTCTGACCCACTTAGGCCTCGCTGCTCCTTTTTTGATTCACAGCCCTTTATTCGATCTCTCAGCACTGATGTCCATATCCATAATATACATCTATTAATGCCTGTCTCCCCCTCTAGACTCTAAGCTCGTTGTGGGCAGGGAATTGTGTTTGTTGTACTGAACTCCCCCAGCTCTGCGCACTGTAAGCTCTCAATAAATACGACTGATCTGTTTATAATAATGTCTGTCTTACCCTCTTGACTGGCAACTCCTCACGGGCAGGGAATTTATCCACCGACTCTGTTCAATCGGACTCTCCCAAGCATTCAGCACAGTGCTTTGCTTAAGGTAAGCACTCAATAAATTATTCACTGATCATTCAACTTTAATCCTATTTGTTCTGACGACTTGACACCTGTCTACATCATCATCAATCGTATTTATTGAGCGCTTACTATGTGCAGAGCACTGTACTAAGCGCTTGGGAAGTACAAATTGGCAACATATAGAGACAGTCCCGACCCAACAGTGGGCTCACGGTCTAAAAGGGGGAGACAGAGAATAAAACCAAACATACTAACAAAATAAAATAAATAGAATGGATATGTACAAGTAAAATAGAGTAATAAATATGTACAAACATATGTACATATATACAGATGTCTACATGTTTTGTTTTGTTGTCTGTCTCCCCCTTCTAGACTATGAGCCCGTTGTCGAGTAGGGACCGTCTCTATATGTCGCCAACTTGGACTTCCCAAGCGCTTAGTACAGTGCTCTGCACACAGTAAGCGCTCAATAAATACAACTGAATGAATGAATGATCGATCGATTGACTCACCAATAGATTTTAGGGCAAAGTCAGGCTTCTCTACATAGTCTCCTTGGATTATCGTCAAAATCTTCTGGACAATCTTTTGCTAAAATCCCAGGAATCGGAAGAAAAATACAAATACGAACTCTGTTGGATCAGTATCGGGAGTGCCGTAGCCCTAGACCATCAGCTCCTTGTGGGCAGGGAACGTGTCTACCCACTCTGCTGTATTGGACTCTCCTACGCGCTTAGTACAGTGCTCCGCACACAGAAAGTGCTCAATAAGCACCACTGATTGATGGATAGAGTCTCAGCTCCTTAATAATAATAATGATGATGGTATTTGTTAAGCGCATACTTTGTGCAAAGCACTGTTCTAAGCGCTGGGGAGATACAAGGTGATCAGGTTGTCCCATGTGGGGCTCACAGTCTTTTAATCCCCATTTTCCAGATGAGGGAACTGAGGCCCAGAGAAGTGAAGTGACTTGCCCAAAGTCACCCAGCTGACAATTGGCAGAGCCGGAATTTGAACCCATGACCTCTGACTCTAAAGCCCGGGCTCTTTCCACTGAGCCCTACTGCTTCTCTTGAGAGCTCTTCTATTGCGAGCAGAGATCACATCTACCAACCCCATTTGTAGTGAACTCTCCCAAGCGCTTAGTCCAGTGCTCTGCACACAGTAGGTGCTCAATAAATACGATTGAATGAATGAATGAATGCTCTGCACACTGTGAGCGTTAAATAAATAGCAGACAGATTAACTCTTGTCTTCTTTTGGCTAAAATGAAGAGGATCGATTCTGTTGCAGTTGATTCTCCCCAGTGGTCAGTAATAATAATAATAATAATGATAATGATGGCTCAGTGGAAAGAGCCCGGGCTTTGGAGTCAGAGGTCATGGGTTCAAATCCCTGCTCCACCAACTGTCAGCTGCATGACTTTGGGCAAGTCACTTCACTTCTCTGGGCCTCAGTTCCCTCATCTGGAAAATGGGGATTAAAAATGTGAGACCCCCGTGGGACAACCTGATCACCTTGTAACCTCCCCAGCGCTTAGAACAGTGCTTTGCACATAGTAAGTGCTTAACAAATACCATCATTATTATTATTATTATTATTATTATTAAGTGCTATGTGCAAAACAGTGCTCTGCACACAGTGAGTGCTCAATAAATACCTTTGTAGGAAGTACTATTGATTATTTTTTTTTTAATGGGATTTGTTTAGCACTTCCTCTGTGCCAGGCACTGTACTAAGCGCTGGGGCAGATACAAACTAATCAGGTTAGACCCAGTCCCCCGTTCCCTATGGGGCTCACAGTCTTCATCCCCATTTTACAGATGAGGAAACTGAGGCCCAGATAAGTGAAATGACTTGCCCAAGCAGATGAGCGGCAGAGTGGGGATGAGAATTCAGGTCTTTATGTCTCCCAGCCCGGGCTCTACCCACTAGGCCGTGCCGCTTCTGTAAGAGAAGTGACTTGACCAAGGTGTCACAGCCTGTGCGCCCCGTGTGCGACAGGCATCCGATTTGCTTGTACCCACCCCAGCACTTAGTACAGTGCCTGGCACATAGTAAGCGCTTAACAAATACCACGTGGGGTGAGGACTGCGTCTAATCTGATTAGTTTGTCTCTACCCCAGCGCTTAGTACAGTGAAGCAGCGTGGCTTAGTGGCAAGAGCCCGGGCTTGGGAGTCAGAGGTCATGGGTTCAAATCCCTGCCAACTGTCAGCTGTGGGACTTTGGGCAAGTCACTTCACTTCTCTGGGCCTCAGTGACCTCATCTGGAAAATGGGGATTGAGACTGTGAGCTCCCTGTGGGGCAACCTGATCACCCCGTATCCTTCCCAGCGCTTAGAACAGTGCCTTGCACATAGTAAGCGCTTAACAAATGCCATCATTATTATTATTATTAAGGAGCTGAGACTCTATCCATCAATCAGAGGTACTTATTGATTTATTAACGAATGTTATTATTATTATTATTATTATTATTATTATTATGCACTTAAATACTGTAAATGGAAGATCCTCACCTCATCCGCCATGGCTCTGATCTCTTGCAGTGTGGCGAGTAGATTATCCATGATTGCTCTGAGGTCTTTGATTTCGCCAGCTTGGAATTGGACCATCTCCTGATACTCCCTGTTACGGGAAAAGAAGCAGGGACGGAGTGGATAGAGCCTTCCATTCATTCATTCAATCGTATTTATGGAGCGCCTACCGTGTGCAGAGCACTGTACTAAGCGCTTGGGCAGTACAAGTTGGCAACCTATAGAGACGGTCCCTACCCGACAGCGGGCTCACAGTCTGGAAGGGGGAGACAGACAACAAAACATATTAACAAATTAAAATAAATAGAATAAATATGTATTTATTCCTGTATATATATATACACACACACAACATATATATATGTTTGTACATATTTATTACTCTATTTATTTATTTATTTTACTTGTACATATCTATCCTATTTAATTTTGTTAGTATGTTTGGTTTTGTTCTCTGTCTCCCCCTTTTAGACTGTGAGCCCACTGTTGGGTAGGGACTGTCTCTATATGTTGCCAATTTGTACTTCCCAAGCGCTTGGTACAGTGCTCTGCACATAGTAAGTGCTCAATAAATATGATTGATGATGATGATGTACAAATAAAATAAATAGAGTAATAAATACGTATAGACATATATACATATATCCAGGTGATGTGGGGAGGGGAAGGAGGTAAGGCGGGGAGATGGGGAGTGGAAGGAGGGGGCTATTATTGTGCTTACAATAATATTGTAATATTTACAATATAAATTTATATATATTTATGTATATTGTAAATTTACAATGTAATTACAATAATGATATTTAAGTGCTTACAATGTGCTAAACACTGTTATAAATGCTGGGTTAGAGACAAGTTAATCAGATCAGACACAGTCCCTGTCCCACACGGGGCTAAGTAGGAGGGAGAGCGGGGCTTGAATCCCCATTTCACAGAGAGGGAAACCGAGGCCCAGAAAATAATAATTATTATTATGGTATTTGTGCAGCGCCTACTATGTGCTGAGCACTGTTCCAAGCAAGCGCTGGGAGTGAAGGGACTGACCCACAGTCACAGGGTCCTGCCCTGCCCTGGGGTGGGGGGCAGAGGACCTGGGTTCTAATTCCAGCTCTGCCGCGTGACCTTGGGTAAGTCACTTCACTTATCTTAGAGAAGCAGCGTGGCTCAGTGGTCATGGGTTCAAACCTCGGCTCTGCCACTTGTCAGCTGGGTGACTCTGGGCAAGTCACTTCCCTTCTCTGGGCCTCAGTTCCCTCATCTGGAAAATGGGGATTAAAACTGTGAGCCCCCCGTGGGACAACCTGATCACCTTGTAACCTCCCCAGTGCTTAGAACAGTGCTTTGCACATAGTAAGCACTTAATAAATGCCATTATTATTATTATTATTATTATTATTATTAGAGAAGCAGGAGCCTAGTGGAAAAAGTCCAGGCCGGGGAACCGGAGGACTTGGGTTCTAGTCTAGGCTCTGCCACCTGCCTGCCCTGTGACTGTGGATAAGTCCCTTCACTTCCGGTGCTTAGAACAGTGCTCAGCACATAGAAAGCGCTGAACAAATACCACAATAATAATAATTATTCTCTGGACCTTGGTTTCCTTCTCTGTGAAATGGGGATTCAATCCCCGCTCTCCCTCCTATTTAGCCCCTTGTGGGACAGGGACTGTGTCTCATCTGATTAACTTGTCTCTACCCCAGCATTTATAACAGTGTTTGGCACATTGTAAGCACTTAACACAACAACAACAACAACAACAACAAGAAGAAGAATCCTGGCTCCACCAAACTTGTTGTGGGCAGGGAATGTAACTGTTTATTGTTATACTGTATTCTCCTAAGTGCTTAGTACAGTGCTCTGCACACATTAAGCGCTTAATAAATACCATTGATTAATTGCTACTTGTCTCCTTCTTGCCAAAGTGAAGGGGAGTAATTATGTTGTATTGGACTCTCCCGAGTGCTTAGTACAGTGCTCTGCACTCATTAAGTGCTTAATAAATACCATTGATTAATTGCTACTTGTCTCCTTCTTGCCAAAGTGAAGGGGAGTAATTATGTTGTATTGGACTCTCCCAAGTGCTTAGTACAGTGCTCTGCACTCTGTAAGTGTCCATTAAATAATAACAATGATGATGGTATTTTATTAAGCGCTTACTATGTGCAAAGCACTGTTCTAAGCACTGGGGAGGTTACAAGGTGATCAGGTTGTCCCACGGGGGGCTCACAGTCTTAATCCCCATTTTACAGACGAGGGAACTGAGACACAGAGAAGTTAAGTGACTTTCCCAGAGTCACACAGCTAATTGGTGGAACCGGGATTTGAACCCATGACCACTGACTTCAAAGCCCAGGTTCTTTCCACTGAGCCACGCTGCTTCTCATTAAATGCCTCCGACTGCCACCTGTCTCCTTCTTGCCAAAATGAAGGGAACGGACTCTTGTATTAGACTCCCCCAAGAGCTCAGTACAGCACTCGGCAGACAGTAAGCGCTCAATAAGTAGCATTTAGGATTGACTGAATGATGATGTGACCATCTTTTCTGGGTTATTGGGTGTCTATGCCTCTCTGTCCCCCAGAGTCCCTTGTTTGTCCCTAAAAACCTGAGATCCCCGCAAACAGAAATAGCCACCAGAAGCAGGATTGGGAATAAAGTGGAAATTTCCTGTTTGTTTGTGTCTTTTTCCTATTTGTTGAGCGTTTACTATGTGCCAGGCACTGTACTAAGCGCTGGGGGGCAGATACAAACTCATCAGGTTGGACACAGTCTCTGTCCCACATGGGGCTCGCAGTCCAACCAATGGTATTTATTGAGCGCTAAGTTCAGAGCACTGTACTAAGCGCTTGGGAGAATCCAATATAACAGTATTAGCTGAAAGTTTCCCTGCTCATAATAATAATAATAATAATGGCATTTATTAAGCGCTTACTATATGCAAAGCACTGTTCTAAGCGCTTGGGGAAGTTACAAGGTGATCAGGTTGTCCCATGGGGAGCTCACAGTCTTAATCCCCATTTTCCAGATGAGGTAACTGAGGCCCAGAGAAGTAAAGCGACTTGCCCAAAGTCACACAGCTCACAATTGGTGGGGTCGCGATTTGAACCCATGACCTCTGACTCCAAAGCCCGTGTTCCTGAATAATAATAATACTAATGATGGTATTTGTTAAGCGCTTACTATGTGCACTGTTCTAAGCACATAACGAGCTGACAGTCTAGAGGGAGAACGAGTGTTTTTTTTTACATTTATTAAGCGCTTACTATGTGCAAAGCACTGTTCTAAGCGCTGGGGAGGTTACAAGGTGATCAGGTTGTCCCACAGGGGGCTCACAGTCTTAGTCCCCATTTTACAGATGAGGTAACTGAGGCACAGAGGAGTTAAGTGATTTGCCCAAAGTCACACAGCTGACAATTGGCGGAGCTGGGATTTGAACCCACGACCTCTGACTCCAAAGCCCATGCTCTTTCCACTGAGCCACGCTGCTTCTCTGTTGAATCCCCAGTTTCACAAAGGAAGTAACTGAGTCTCAGAGAAGGAAAGTGACTTATCCAAGGTCACCCAGCGGACAGGTGGCAGAGCCGGGATTAGAACCCAGGTCCCCCTGACTCCCAATTGACTCTACCCACTAGGCCATGTTGCTTCTCTATCTTCTCTCATCCCCCATTTGCTTTCGGGGTGATCTCGGGGTCAGGATGGAGGGGCACGATAGGTCATGGGGTCCATCCCCCTGCCTCCGAGCCCAGTCTCCTATAGAAACTATAGGGAGCTAAATTTCGGGGGAATTTCTTACCTCAGGTCTGTAGGGTCAGGGCCTAAAACCTGGAAGAAAAACAAAAACAAAATCCATCCATGGTATTTATTGAGCACTTACTACATGTAGAGCACCTTACTAAGCGCTTGGGAGAGGATATGTTGCCAACTTGGACTTCCCAAGCGCTTAGTACAGTGCTCTGCACACAGTAAGCGCTCAATAAATACGATTGATTGATTGACGACAGCAATGGATTGGGAATAAAGAGGCTGGGATTCTAGTCCTTGGTCTACTAATGATAATTGTGGTAATAATAATAATAAGAATGGCATTTATTAAGCGCTTACTATGTGGCAAACACTGTTCTAAGCGCTGGGGAGGTTACGAGGGGATCAGGTTGTCCCCCAGTCGTCATCCCCAGTTTCCAGATGAGGTCACTGAGGGCCAGAGAAGTGAAGTGACTTGCCCAAAGTCACCCAGCTGACAATTGGTGGAGCCGGGATTTGAACCCAGGACCTCCGACTCCACAGCCCAGGCTCTTTCCACCGAGCCACGCTGAGCACTTACAACAATAAGATAATAATAATAATAATAATAATAAGAATAAGAATAATAATAATAATAATAATAGCATTTATTAAGCGCTTACTATGTGCCAAGCACTGTTCTAAGCACTGGGGAGGTTACGAGGTGATCAGGTGGTCCCACAGGGGGCTCACAGTCTTAATCCCCATTTTTCAGATGAGGTCACTGAGGCCCAGAGAAGTGAAGTGACTTGCCCAAAGTCACACGGCTGACAGTTGAGCCCACTGTTGGGCAGGGACCGTCTCCAGATATTGCCAACTTGGACTTCCCAAGCGCTTAATACAGTGCTCTGCACACAGTAAGCGCTCAATAAATACGATTGAATGAATGAATGAATGAATGAATGAATGAATGAATGAACCCATGACCTCCGACTCCACAGCCCGGGCTCTTTCCACCGAGCCACGCTGAGCGCTTACTATGTGCCAGGCACTGTTCTAAGCGCTGGGGGAGATACAAGCTAATCTGCTAACAAATACCACAATTATCATCATCATTATTATTTGTTATTATTATTCTCCACAAACCAACACCACAATTATCACCATCATTATTATTTATTATTATTATTCTCCACAAGCTAACAAACACCACAATTATCATCATCATCATTATTATTTGTTGTTATTATTATTCTCCACAAGCTAACACCACAATTATCATCATTATTTGTTGTTATTATTATTCTCCACAAGCTAACACCACAATTATCATCATCATCATTATTTGTTGTTTTTATTATTCTCCACAAACTAACAAACACCACAATTATCACCATCATTATTATTTATTATTATTATTCTCCACAACCTAACAAACACCACAATTATTATCATCATTATTATTTGTTGTTATTATTATTCTCCACAAGCTTACAAACACCACAATTATTATCATCATTATTAGTATTTGTTGTTATTATTCTCCACAAGCTAACAAACACCACAATTATCATCATTATTATTATTTGTTATTATAATTCTCCACAAGCTAACACCACAATTATTATTCTCATCATCATTATTATTTGTTATTATTATTATTCTCCACAAGCTAAAAAACACCGCAATTATTATAATCATTATTATCATTTGTTATTATTATTATTCTCCACAAGCTAACACCACAATTATCATCATCATTATTATTTGTTGTTATTATTATTCTCCACAAACTAACACAATTATCATCATTATTATTATTTGTTATTATCATTATTCTCCACAAGCTAACAAACACCACAATTATTATCATCGTTATTATTATTTGTTGTTATTATTATTCTCCATAAGCTAACAACCACAATTATTATCATTATTATTATTTGTTATTATTATTATTCTCCACAAGCTAAAAAACACCACAATTATTATAATTATTATTATTATTTGTTATTATTATTATTCTCCACAAGCTAACACCACAATTATCATCATCATCATTATTATTTGTTGTTATTATTATTCTCCACAAGCTAACACCACAATTATTATCATCATCATTATTATATGTTGTTATTATTATTCTCCACAAGCTAACACCTCAATTATCATCATTATTATTATTTGTTATTATTATTCTCCACAAGCTAACACCACAATTATCATCATCATTACTATTATTTGTTGTTATTATTATTCTCCACAAGCTAACAAACACCACAATTATCATCATCATTATTATTTGCTGTTATTATTATTCTCCACAAGCTAACACCACAATTGTCATCATCATCATTATTATTTGTTGTTATTATTATTCTCCACAAGCTAACACAATTATCATCATCATTATTATTTGTTGTTATTATTCTCCACAAGCTAACAAACACCACAATTATTATCATCATTATTATCATTTGTTGTTATTATTATTCTCCACAAGCTAACACCACAATTCTTATCATTATTATTTGTTGTTATTATTCTCCACAAGCTAACACCACAATTATCATCATCATCATTATTATTTGTTGTTACTATTATTCTCCACAAGCTAACAAACACCACAATTATTATCATCATCATTATTATTATTTGTTGTTATTATTATTCTCCCGGCAGAGGTGGGCACGGGGTCTCGGGTTCAGTTCTCACCTTCTGCAGGAAGTGTGTCTGCCAGTGTCGGCCGAAGCTCAAACTCAAACCTGCCAGTGGAGGATCAGGCAGGCAATCAATCAATCAATCGATCCATTAATAATAATAATAATAATAATAACAATAATAATAATAGCATCACTCCATCCGGGCAGCGCCCTCCTCCCTGGAGGAGCTTCTCCCAGGCTCCCGAATTAAGGGAGGCCCACTTCCAGTCAGTGGTCATCCCCTGCTACGCTAACTAACCTTCCTCACTGACCACCCTCAGAAGTACTTACCTACTTCCCCCAGAAGTACTTACCTACCACTCTGAGAAGTAACAATCAGAATAATGCTGGCATTTGTTAAGCGCTTACTACGTGCCAAGCACTGTTCTAAACGCTGGGGGAGATACAGGGTGATCAGGTGGTCCCAGGGGGGGCTCCCAGTCTTCATCCCCTTTTGACAGAGGAGGAAACTGAGGCCCAGAGAAGGGAAGTGACCGGCCCAAAGTCACCC
Organism: Tachyglossus aculeatus; assembly: GCF_015852505.1. Classification (NCBI taxonomy): domain Eukaryota; kingdom Metazoa; phylum Chordata; class Mammalia; order Monotremata; family Tachyglossidae; genus Tachyglossus; species Tachyglossus aculeatus. The sequence continues at coordinate 36,917,436 of NC_052073.1, forward strand.
AGCTGACAAGGGGCGGAGGCGGGATTAGAACCCACGACCTCTGACTCCCAAGCCGGGCCTCTTTCCTGCTTCCCTGCTTCCCTATCACCCTGAAAAGTACTTAACTATCACCCTGAGAAGTACTTACCTTTCACCCAGAGTATGCACCTCCCACCCTGAGAAGTACTTACCTATTACCCCGAGAAGGACTTACCTATCATCTTGAGAATTTACCTCCCACCCTGAGAAGCACTTACCTACTATCCTGAGTACTTACTTCCCACAATCAGCATTTATCATCCTGAGGATTTACCTACCACACTCAGTACTTACCTACCACCCTGAGAAGTACTTACCTATCACCCCAAAGAGTCCTTACCCATCATCCTAAGCGCTTACCAACCACAATCAGTACCACCTTGAGGAGTACTTACCTATCACCTGGAATACTTACCTTCCACAATCAGGACTTACCTATCACCTGAGAAGTACTTAGTTATCACCTGAGTACTTACCTGCCACACTCAGTACTTAGCTATTACCCCGAGAAGGACTTACCTATCATCTTGAGAATTTACCTCCCACCCTGAGAAGCACTTACCTATTATCCTGAGTACTTACCTCCCACATTCAGCACTTATCACCCTGAGGATTTATCTACCACACTCAGTACTTACCTACCACCCTGAGCAGTACTTACCTACCACCCCAAAAAGTCCTTACCCATCATCCTAAGTGCTTACCAACCACACTCAGTACCACCTTGAGAAGTACTTGCCTACTACACTCAGAAGGACTTACCTGCCACACTCAGTACTTACCCATCACCCTGAGTACTTACCTACCATCCCAAGTACTTACTCTTGACACTGAGAAGTACTTACCTATCACCCTGAGTACGTACCCACCACCCTCAGAAGAGCTTACCTGCCGCCCCAAGTACTTACTCAACACCCTCAAAAGTACCCACCCACCCGCCCCCCAAAGAAGCACCTACCCAACCACAGTCAGAAGTACTTACCTACCACCCTGAGAAGTACCTACCCATCACACTGAGAAGTAGCAATACCTTCACCCTCTTCTGGAGCACAGCTACTCTGAGGAATAAGGAGGAAGAGCCCGAGGTGTGGGGGAAACAGGAGAGACCACCACAACCCTCACCGAGACAATTTGCCGTGTTTCATCTGTCCGATGGATAAACTCCCGCTCTAGACTGTCAGCTCGCTGTGGGCAGGGGATGTGTCTACCAACCCATTGGATTGGACTCTCCCAAGCGCTCAGTCCAGTGCTTTGCACGCAGTGGGTGCTCAATAAATACCACTGATGGATTGATGATGTCGGTCACCCCCTCTAAGAATAATAATGATGGCATTTATTAAGCGCTTACTATGTGCCAAGCACTGTTGCCCCACGTGGGGCTCACAATCTTAATCCCCATTTTGCAGATGAGGTAACTGAGGCCCAGAGAAGTGAAGCGACTGGCCCAAAGTCACACAGCGATAAGTGGCGGAGCCGGGATTAGAACCCATGACCTCTGACTCCAAAGCCCAGGCTCTTTCCACTGAGCCACGCTGCTTCTCTAGACTGTCAGTTCCTTGAGGGCAGGTAACTTGTCTACCACCTCTGTTGCACTGGACTCTCCCAAGCGCTCAGTATAGTGCTCTGAACATACGAAGTGCTCAATAAATACTACTACTAACATTAATTATGGTACTTGTTAAGCTCTTACTACGTGACAAACACTATTCAAAGCACTGGGGGAGATGCAAGTTAATCAGGTTGGACACAGTCCCTGTCCCACATGGGGCTCACAGTCTTCATCCCCATTTTCCAGGAGAGAGAACTGAGGCCTAGAGAAGTGAAGTGACAGACCCAAGGTCACTCTGCAAGCAAGGGGCGGAACTGGGATTAGAACCCAGGTCTGTCTGATTCCCGGGCCCGGGGTCTAACCCCTTGTATCTCCTCTTCCTCCAAATTCGTTCATTCAATCGTATTTACTGAGCGCACAGTAAGCGCTCAATAAATACGATTGAATGAATGAATGAATTGAGCGCTTACTGTGTGCAGAGCACTGTACTAAGCGCTTGGGAAGTACAAGTTTGCAACAAATAGAGACGGTCCCTACCCAACAGCGGGCTCACAGTCTAGAAGGGTGGGCTCACAAATCCATCGTATTTATTAATGATAATAATAATAATAGTATTTGTTAAGCGCTTACTATGAGTGAAGCACGGTTCTAAGAGCTGATAATGGCATTTGTTAAGCGCTTACTATGTGCCAAGCACTGTCCTAAGCGCTGGGAGGATACAAGGTAATCAGGTTTTCCCCCGTGGGGCTCACAGTCTCCACCCCCATTTTCCAGATGAGGGAACTGAGGCCCAGAGAAGTGAAGTGACTGGCCCAAAGTCACCCAGCTGACGAGTGGTGGAGTGCGGATTAGAACCCACGACCTTTGACTCCCAAGCCCGGGCTCTACCCACTGAGCCACCCCCATGGGTCTCCCCATCCCCTCACCCCACCTCCGTCACACCTGGAGCACTTGAGGAGGGCATCCTGAGACGTTTTCTCCAGGTAACTGATGAGACTCACTCTCCAGCCAGCTGAAACGATCAATAAATTGTACTTATTGAGCGCTCACTGGGTGCAGAGCACTGGACTGAGCAGTGGGAGAGGACAACACAATATAACAGAGTTGGCGGACGCAGTCCCTGCCCACAACGAGCTGACAGTCTAGAGGGGGAGACAGGCGTGAAGAGAAATAAATAAATTTTCAGATGTGGACACGGAGTGGGCCTGGGGAGGAAGCAAGGGAGCGAGTCAGGGCGATGCAGAATAATAATAATAATAATAATAATAATAATAATAATAATAATAATGATGATAATAATAATTGCATTTATTAAGCGCTTACTATGTGCAAAGCACTGTTCTAAGCTCTGGGGAGGTTACAAGGTGATCAGGTTGTCCCACGGGGGGCTCACAGTCTTCATCCCCATTTTACAGATGAGGTAACTGAGGCCCAGAGAAGTTAATAATGATAATAATGATAGCATTTATTAAGCGCTTACTATGTGCAAAGCAGTGTTCTAATAATAATAATTATGGCATTTATTAAGCGCTTACTATGTGCAAAGCACTGTTCTAAGCGCTGGGGAGGTTACAAGGTGATCAGGTTTTCCCACCGGGGGCTCACAGTTTTAATCCCCATTTTACAGATGAGGTAACTGAGGCCCAGAGAAGTTAATAATGATAATAATGATGGCATTTATTGAGTGCTTACTATGTGCAAAGCACTGTTCTAAGCGCTGGGGAGGTTACAAGGTGATCAGGTTGTCCCCCGGGGAGCTCACAGTCTTCATCTCCATTTTACAGATGAGGTAACTGAGGCCCACAGAAGTTAATAATACTAATGATGGCATTTATTAAGCGCTTACTATGTGCAAAGCACTGTTCTAAGCGCTGGGGAGGTTACAAGGTGATCAGGTTGCCCCACCGGGGGCTCACAGTTTTAATCCCCATTTTCCAGATGAGGTAACTGAGGCCCTGAGAAGTTAATAATAATAATAATAATAATAATAATAATGACATTTATTAAGCGCTTACTATGTGCAAAGCACTGTTCTAAGCGCTGGGGAGGTTACAAGGTGATCAGGTTGTCCCACCGGGGGCTCACAGTTTTAATCCATATTTTCCAGATGAAGTCACTGAGGTCCAGAGAAGTGAAGTGACTTGCCCAAAGTCACCCAGCTGACAACTGGTGGAGTCGGGATTTGAACCCATGACCTCTGAAGGCCATCTCCACCTCCAAGAAGCCTTCCCTGACTGCGCCCTGATTTCCTCACCTCCCTCTCCCTTCTGCGCCGCCCCGACTCGCTCCCTTTCTTCATCCCCCCACCACTCATGTCTATATCATTCATTTATAATAATAATAATAATGGCATTTATTAAGCGCTTACTATGTGCAAAGCACTGTTCTATTTATTTGATTTATTTATTTGATTTATTTCTATTCATGTCTGTCTCCTCTAGACGATCAGCTCGCTGTGGATAGGGAATGTATCTATTATATTGTACCCTTATTATTATTATTACATAGCAAACGCTTAAAATACACCATTATTATTAATAATAATGATGGCATCTGTTAAGCGCTTCCTATGTGCAAAGCACTTACTACAGTGCTCCGCCTACAGTAGGTGCTCAATAAATACGACTGATTGCTAATAATGATAACGATAATAATAAAGCTTTCATACTCAACTCACTTTTGAGGGGGGGAGGAGGAGGAGGAGGAGGAGGAGGAGGAAGAGGAGAAGGTTGAAGAGGAGTCCTCTCCGGGTCTGTACTGCCTGTTTCTTCCCCTGTGGAAAACCACAAGACAGGAATTAATCAAGCAAAAGACATCACCCTGGAAAGAGAATAAAATTAACATTATATCATATTAAATAATATAAATTAATTAACATCAATAATAATAATAACAATGATAATTGCGGTGTCTGTTAAGCGTTTACTACATGCCAGGCCCTTTATTAAGCGCTGGGGGAGTTACAAGGTAGACAGAGAACAAAACCAGACATACTAACAAAATAAAATAAATAGAATAGATATGTACAAGTAAAATAAATAAATAGAGTAATAGTAATAGAATGCACACAGTAAGTGCTCAATAAATACGATTGAATGAGTGAATGCACACCGTAAGTGCTCAATAAATGCGATTGAATGAATGAATGCACACAGTAAGTGCTCAGTAAATACGAATGAATGAATGAATGCAATCAATCAATCAATCGTATTTATTGAGCACTTACTGTGTGCAGAGCACTGTACTAAGCGCTTGGGAAGTACATAGAGACGGTCCCTACCCAACAGTGGGCTCACAGTCTAGAAGGGGGAGACAGACAACAAAACAAAACATATTAACAAAATAAAATAAAAAGACTGTGAGCCCCCTGTGGGATAACCTGATCATCTTGTAACTTCCCCAATCAATCAATCAATCGTATTTATTGAGCGCTGACTGTGTGCAGAGCACTGGACTAAACGCTTGGGAAGTCCAAGTTGGCAACATATAGAGACAGTCCCTGCCCAACAGTGGGCTCACAGTCTAGAAGGGGGAGACAGAGAACAAAACCAAACATATTAACAAAATAAAATAAATAGAATAGATATGTACAAGTAAATAAATAAATAGAGTAATAAATATGTACAAACATCTATACGTATATACAGATGCTGTGGGGAAGGGAAGGAGGTAAGGCGGGGGGAATGGAGAGGGGGACGAGGGGGAGAGGAAGGAGGGGGCTCAATCAATCAATCGTATTTATTGAGCACTTACTGTGTGCAGAGCACTGTACTAAGCGCTTGGGAAGTACAAGTTGGCAACATATAGAGACGGTCCCTACCCAACAGTGGGCTCACAGTCTAGAAGGGGGAGACTTACTTGTACATATCTATTCTATTTATTTTATTTTGTTAGTATGTTTGGTTTTGTTCACCTTGTAACCTCCCCAGTGCTTAGAACAGTGCTTTGTACATAGTAAGCACTTAACAAATATCATTATTTCTAGACTGTGAGCCCACTGTTGGGTAGGGACCGTCTCTATATGTTGCCAACTTGTACTTCCCAAGAGCTTAGTCCAGTGCTCTGCACACAGTAAGCGCTCAATAAATACGATTGATTGATTGAAAATCAAACATATTAACAAAATAAAATAAATAGAATAGATATGTACAAGTAAAATAAAGAAATAAATAGAGTAATAAATATGTTCAGTCACCCCAGGCTCAGTCTGGGAAGGCCTCCTGGAGGAGGTGAGCTCTCAGTAGGGCCTTAGAACAGTGCTTTGCACATAGTAAGTGCTTAATAAATGCCATTATTATTGTTATTATTATTACTATTATTATTCCTTCAGATTACCTAGGCCTGGATCCCGGACCACGATCAGAGAAGTCTGGCTGCTTTGTCTGACGACAGACTCCATGGACACCCCAGGGGGCTCACGGCTCCTCTGGCGGTTCCTGGGGGGCGGAGGAGACCCTTGAGCTGAGGAGGAGACCCCTTCTCCCCATCCCTAGGACTTCCCTCCCTCTCCTTACTCGGTGCCCCCCCCCCAGCCCAGAGTCACCCCAATGTCCCCCCTCCCAGGGAAACAATGACTAATAATCACCACCACAACAATTCATTCATTCATTCATTCATTCAATCGTATTTATTGAGCACTTACTATGCACATTCATTCATTCAATCGTATTTATCGAGTACTTATTGTGTGCATTCATTCATTCAATCGTATTTATTGAGTACTTACTGTGTGCATTCATTCATTCATTCAATCGTATTCATTGAGCACTTACTGTGTGCATTCTATTACTATTACTCTATTTATTTTACTTGTACAGATCTATTCTATTTATTTCATTTTGTTAGTACGTTTGGTTTTGTTCTCTGTCTCCCCCTTTTAGACTGTGAGCCCACTGGTGGGTAGGGACTGTCTCTATATGTTGCCAACTTGGACTTCCCAAGCGCTTAGTACAGTGCTCTGCACACAGTAAGCGCTCAATACGATTGACTGATTGATTGATTGCATTCATTCATTCGTATTTATTGAGCACTTACTGTGTGCATTCATTCATTCTTTCAATCGTATTTATTGAGCACTTACTGTGTGCATTCATTCATTCGTATTTATTGAGCACTTACTGTGTGCATTCATTCATTCATTCAATCGTATTTATTGAGCACTTACTGTGTGCATTCATTCATTTATTCATTCAATCGTATTTATTGAGCACTTACTGTGTGAATTCATTCATTCATTCAATCGTATTTATTGAGCACTTACTGTGTGCAGAGCACTGGACTAAGCGCTTGGGAAGGACAAGTTGGCAACATATAGAGACGGTCCCTACCCAACAGCGGGCGACTGTGGCATTTGCTAAGCATTTACTATGTGCCAAGCACTGGGGGGAGATACAAGGCGCAGCGTGGCTCAGTGGAAAGAGCCCGGGCTTTGGAGTCAGAGGTCATGGGTTCAAATCCCGGCTCTGCAAATTGTCAGCTGGGTGATTTTGGGCAAATCATTTCACTTCTCTGAGCCTCAGTTCCCTCATCTGTAAAATGGGATGAGCACTGTGAGCGGTCCCCCCCACGCCCCCCGGGACAACCTGATTACCTTGTAACCTCCCCAGTGCTTAGAACAGTGCTTTGCACATAGTAAGCGCTTAATAAATGTCATCATCATTATTATTATTATCCCAAGATTAGAGAAGCAGCGTGGCCCAGTGGAAGGGCTTTGGAGTCAGAGGTCATGGGTTCAAATCCCGGCTCTACCAATTGTCAGCTGTGTGACTTTGGGCAAGTCACTTCACTTCTCTGAGCCTCAGTTCCCTCATCTGTAAAATGGGGATGAAGACTGTGAGCCCCCCTTGGGAAAACCTGATCACCTTGCAACCTCCCCAGCGCTTAGAACAGTGTTTGGCACATAGTAAGCGCTTAACAAATACCAACATTATTATTATTATTCTCTGGGCCTCAGTACCTTCATCTGTAAAATGGGGATGAAGACTGTGAGCCCCCCTTGGGAAAACCTGATCACCTTGCAACCTCCCCAGCGCTTAGAACAGTGCTTGGCACATAGTAAGCACTTAACAAATACCAACATTATTATTATTATTATTATTATTATTATTATTCTCTGGGCCTCGGTACCCTCATCTGTAAAATGGGGCTGAAGACTGTGAGCCCCCCGTGGGACAACCTGATCACCTTGTAACCTCCCCAGCGCTTAGAACAGAGCTTGGCACATAGTAAGCGCTTAACAAATACCAACATTATTATTATTATTATTATTATTCTCTGCGCCTCAGTACCCGCATCTGTAAAATGGGGCTGAAGACTGTGAGCCCCCCGTGGGACAACCTGATCACCTTGTAACCTCCCCAGTGCTTAGAACAGAGCTTTGCACATAGTAAGCGCTTAATAAATGCCATTATTATTATTATTATTAATCTAAGGGGAGGGTCTCCATCACCCTCTCACCAGTGACCTAGGATCTATCCTCGGAAGGGACTTCCGAGACCTCCACCCCTTTCCCCTCACACAGTAGGCCTAACACTGAGCCAGAGAAAATACTATTAATAATAATAATGATGGTATTTGTTAAGCGCTTACTATGTCCCAAGCACTGTTGTAAGCGCTGGGGTAGATACAAGATTATCAGTTTGTCCCACGTGGGGCTCACCGTCTTATCCCCCATTTTACAGATGAGGTTACTGAGCCCCAGAGAAGTGAAGTGACTTACCCAAAGTCACACAGCTGACGCGTGGCAGAGCCGGGATTCGAACCCCTGACCTCTGACTCCAAAGCCCGGGCGCTTTCCACTGAGCCACACTGCTTGTATTTGATTCGCCCAAGCGCCTAGTACAGTGCTCTGCACACAATACAACTTGGACTTCCCAAGCGCTTAGTACAGTGCTGTGCACATAGTAAGCGCTCAATACATACGATTGATTGAATGAATGAATAAGCACTAAATAAATCCGATTGAAGGAATAAAGAGTCACCCATCTACTAATCCTGATAGCGGCTACTCACCCATTCTCTCGACAGGTGCTTTAACGAGCCACTAATCGCAGTTGAGAATTTGTAGACGCCCCTCAGCTGGGACCCGCTGAGCCGCCCCCTTCTAGAGGAATTTGCCCCAGACCGTCATCATCAATCGTATTTATTGAGCGCTTACTGTGTGCAGAGCACTGGACTAAGCGCTTGGGAAGTCCAAGTTGGCAACATCTAGAGACAGTCCCTACCCAACAGTGGGCTCACAGTCTAAAAGGCTACTGCTCAGAACTTACTTTCTCTTCATCATCATCAATCGTATTTATTGAGCGCTTACTGTGCGCAGAGCACTGGACTAAGCGCTTGGGAAGTACAAATTGGCAACATATAGAGACAGTCCCTACCCAACAGTGGGCTCACAGTCTAAAAGGGGGAGACAAAACCAAACACACTAACAAAATAAAATAAATAGAATAGATATGTACAAGCAAAATAAATAAATAAATAGAGTAATAAATATGTACAAACATATATACATATATACAGGTATATATATACCTCTTCTGCCCTAATCCCACCCTGCACCTTCCCTGTCCCTTACAATAACAATAATAATAATGATAATTGTTAAGCATTTACTATGTGCCAGACACTGCACTAAGCGCTGAGGTGGATTCAATAATAACAATAATTATTGAATTATTAAATTATTATAATTATATCATATATTATAATCATATAGTAATATATAATTAATTATATAATATAATATATCATGCTTATATATTAATATATAATTAAGTATATATTTTACATAACATCATAGATATCATATTATATATTACATACGTTATATATTATATTATGTCATATATAGTATATATCAATTATATAATCACACATAATACATTTTATATTATATTATATTATATTATAATATATTATATTATATTGCATTATATCATATTTTATATTATATCACATTACATTGCATTATATTATCTTACCATCTTATCTTATCTTATCTTATCTTCTATTATATTATATATTATACGTCATACATTATATTATATATGATACATCTCACATTATATATTACATATTACATACATTATATATCATATATCATATATAGTAAATATTAATTATGCATGATTATGTATAATTTTATAATTATTATTATTATTATATACAATCATAATTATTCGATATTTATTGATTTATTGAATTATCTGTCACCCCCTCTAATAATAATAATAATAATAATATAATAATGACATTTATTAAACGCTTACTGTGTGCGCTGTTCTAAGGAGTTAACAAGGTAGCAACAGAGACTCTTCATAACGCCTAACGACTTGGTAGAGCCTATTCCCTGTTCCCTCAAGCAGGCGCTTTAAAAGAGAAGCAGCGTGGCTCAGTGGAAAGAGGCCGGGCTTTGGAGTCGGAAGTCATGGGTTCAAATCCCGGCACCACCAATTGTCAGCTGTGTGACTTTGGGCAAGTCACTTCACTTCTCTGGGCATCAGTTCCCTCATCTGTAAACTGGGGATTAAGACCGTGAGCCCCCCGTGGGACAATCTGATCACCTTGTAACCTCCCTAGCACTTAGAACAGTGCATTGCACATAGTAAGCGCTTAATAAATGCCATCATTATTATCATTATTAATCGCAGCTCAGAATTGTGTATATATGTTTGTACATATTTATTACTCTATTTTACTTGTACAAATCTATTCTATTTATTTTATTTTGTTAATATGTTTTGTTTTGTTGTCTGTCTTCCCCTTCTAGACTGTGAGCCCACTGTTGGGTAGGGACCGTCTCTCTATGTTGCCGACTTGGACTTCCCAAGCGCTTAGTCCAGTGCTCTGCACACAGTAAGCTCTCAATAAATACGATTGATTGATTGATTGATCCCCCCCCCCCCAATCCAATTCTGTTGGATTGGACTCTCCCAAGAGCTTAGTCCAGTGCTTTGCACACAGTAAACGCTCAATAAATGCGATTGAAAGAATGAATAAATGAACGAAAGTCTCTCTCCTTCTAGACTTCCCACTCCTTACGGCAGGGAACTTGTTTGCTGACTTTGTTGGCTTGGACTTTCCTCGTGGATAAAGCCCGGATTTGGGAATCAGAAGGCCTGGATTCTTATCTCGGCTCCACCACTTGTCTGCTGTGTGACCTTGGACAAGTCACTTCACTTGTCTTAAAGAAGCAGCGTGGCCTGGTGGAGGCAACTCGGGTCTGGGAATCAGAAGGACCTGGCTTCTCATCCCGATTCCGCCACCTATCTGCTGGGAGACCTTGTCCAAGTCATTTTACTTCTCTGTGCCTCAGTTTCCTCAACTGTAAAATGGGGATTCAATCCCTGTTCTCTCTCCTACTTACCCTGTGAGTCCCATGCGGGACAGGGACTGTGTCCGACCTATTTAACTTGTAATAATAATAATAACAACAATGATAGCATTTATTAAGCACTTACTATGTGCAAAGCACTGTTCTAAGCGCTGGGGAGGTCACAAGGTGATCAGGTTGTTCCACGGGGGCGCTCACAGTTTTAATCCCCATTTTACAGATAAGGTAACTGAGGCCCAGAGAAGTGAAGTGACTTGCTCAAAGTCACCCAGCTGGCACTTGGTGGAGCCTGGATTTGAACCCATGACCTCTGACTCCAAAGCCTGTTTCTCTTCCCACTGAGCCACGCTGCTTCTTGTACTTACCCTAGCGCTTAGAACAGTTTTTGACATGTAATAAGTGCATAACAAATACGATTAAAAAAATAAAATAAAAACCCTGAATCTAGAAAAGCAGCGTGGTTCAGTGGAAAGAGCCCGGGTTTGGAAGTCAGAGGACGTGGATTCTAATCCCGGCTCTGCCACTTGTCAGCTGTGTGACTTTGGGCAAGTCAATTCACTCCTCTGTGCCTCAGTTGCCTCATCTGTCAAATGGGGATGAAGACTGTGAGCCCCACGTGGGACAACCTGATGACCTTGTATCTACTCCAGCGCTTAGAACAGTGCTTGGCACCTAGTAAGCGCTTAACAAATACTATCATTATCATTTTTATTATTAATTATTGACTGCTGACAATTGTCCAAGATCACAGAGCAGGGACTTGGTGAAGGCGGGTTTCGAACTCGGGTTCCTATCGACCAGAGGTAGACCCAAGTGTCATATGAGAAGCAGCGTGGCTAAGTGGAAAGAGCCCGGGCTTGGAAGTCAGAGGTCTTGGGTTCTAATCTCAGCTCCGCCACTTGTCAGCTGTGTGACTTTGGGCGAGTCACTTCACTTCTCTGTGCCTCAGTTCCCTCACCTGTAAAATGGGGGTGAAGACTGTGAGCCCCACGTGGGACAACCTGATCACCTTGTAACCTCCCCGGCGCTTAGAACAGTGCTTTGCGCATAGTGAGCGCTTAACAAATGCCATTATTATTACTGTTATTATGGAACTGAGGGAGTGGGGAATAAAGGGGGAAAATCCAAGTTTAAGAGGGACGCAGAAGGGAGAGGGAGGGGGGTAAAGAGGCCTTACATATTATAAAGCATTTATATTAATGTCAGAGGACATTAATGACAGGGACATGCCTACCATGTGCCTCAGTTCCCTCATCTGTAAAATGGGGATGAAGACTGTGAGCCCCCTGTGGGACAACCTGATCGCCTTGTAACCTCCCCAGCGCTTAGAACAGTGCTCTGCACATAGTAAGTGCTTAATAAATGCCATTATTGTTATTATTACTATGGGGATTAAGACTGTGAGCCCCCCGTGGGACAATCTGATCGCCTTGTAACCTCCCCAGCGCTTAGAACAATGCTTTGCACATAATAAGCGCTTAATAAATGCCATTATTATTATTATTATTATTATTATTACCATGGGGATTAAGACTGTGAGCCCCCCGTGGGAGAACCTGATCTCCTTGTAACCTCCCCAGCGCTTAGAAGAGTGCTCTACACATAGTAAGCGCTTAATAAATGCCATCATCATTATTATTACCAACTCTATTGTGTTGTTCTCTCCCAAGTGCTTAGGACAGTGCTCCGCACCTGTAAGCGCTCACTAAATAGCACCGATGAGGGCTCAGGCCCTGCTTGCTCCACCCAGCAGGCTTTCCTACCTCTTGGACTTGGCCCTGGCCTTTCTCCCTCGACCCCCCGTTCTGGGGCGGGCAGATCTGCCTCGATCGTCCATGGAGGTCGTACTCCCCGAAGGGGTGAATCTCAGCTTCGGCCTCATGGCTCCCCCCGCCCCCCGGGGCTCCCCTCGACGTGGGGGTCTCCAAAGCCCTCCAAGAGTGGAGAGTCTGCCTTCTTCTCACCCCCAGGGACAGGAGGGGAAGCTGGGACCCCCAGAATGACCTCACGGGGCGTGGCTGTGACCTCATAGGGGTTGCCAAGCAACGCGATGACAGAGGCAGGATGCGGGTTGCCAAGCAACGCTGCCACAGAGGCAGGAGGCAGGTTGCCAAGCAACGCTGTTACGGAGGCGGGATGCCGATTGCCAAGTAATACTACTGCAGAGGCAGGATGCGGGTTGCCGAGGAATGCTCCCCTTCCCCATCCCCCCCGCGCCCTAATCAATCAATCAATCAATCAATCGCATTTATTGAGCGCTTACTGTGTGCAGAGCACTGTACTAAGCGCTTGGGAAGTCCAAGTTGGCAACATATAGAGACAGTCCCTACCCACCAGTGGGCTCACAGTCTAAAAGGGGGAGACAGAGAACAAAACCAAACATACTAACAAAATAAAATAAATAGAATAGATATGTACAAGTAAAATAAATAAATAAATAAATAAATACCAAATTCCCCTCCCCACAGCACCTGTATACATGTATATATGTTTGTACGTATTTATTACTCTATTTATTTTATTTGTACATATTTATTCTATTTATTTTATTTTGTTAATATGTTTTATTTTCTGTCTCCCCCTTCTAGACTGTGAGCCCGCTGTCGGGTAGGGGCCGTCTCTATATGTTGCCAACTTGGACTTCCCAAGCGCTTAGTCCGGTGCTCTGCACACAGTAAGCGCTCAATAAATACGATTGAATGAATGAATGAATGCTACTAAAGAGCAAGGATGCAGGTTGCTAAGCAACGCCACCACAGAGGTAGGGTGCAGGTTACTAAGCGATGCTACCGTCATTTCCAGCCCCAGGAATTCTCTCCCATGGCGAATTCGACGACCGGAGAGGCTGGAGACATTGGAGTCTGGTCCGAGATTCTTTCGCTTCCAAGAGATTCCCCGGAGTTAATAATAACGACAATAAAAATAAAGATATTTATGTCAAAAATATCAATGAGCGGCATTTATTGGGCAATTACTGTGTGCAGGGAGAGCAGTTGAGAGAGTCCAATACAACGGAATTGGTATACATGTTCCCTGCCCACAAGAAGCTGACAGTTTAGAGCAGCGTGGCTCAGTGGAAAGAGCCCGGGCTTTGGAGCCAGAGGTCGTGGGTTCAAATCCCGCCTCCGCCAATTGTCAGCTGTGAGACTTTGGGCACTTAACTTCTCCGTGCCTCAGTTACCTTATCTGTAAATCTGTGAGCCCCCCGTGGGACAACCTTTCATTCATTCAATCGTATTTATTGAGAACTTACTGTGTGCAGAGCACTGTACTAAGCGCTTGGGAAGTACACAAATGCTTAACAAATGCCATTATTAAGTCATTAATAATAATAATGATGGTATTTGTTAAACGATCACTATGTGTCAAGCACTGTTATTATTATTATTATTAAGAAGCAGCACGGCCTAGTGGATAGAGTTCGGGCCTGCGAGACAGTAGGAGCTGGGTTCTAATCCTGGGCCCGCCACTTGTCGGCTGGGTGACCTTGGGCAAGTCACTTCACTTCTCTGGGCCTCAGTTTCCTCACCTGGAAAATGGGGATGAAAACTGTGAGCCCCACGTGGGATCCCCTGATTGTCTGATATCTACCCCAGCGCTTAGTGCAGTGCCTGACACATAGTAAGCGCTTAACAAATACCACAGTTATTTTAATTACTTATTAACATTACCTACGAATTACATTTTAAATACGTATTTATTAATACTATTTATTAATAATAATAGTCGATCCTCTCATCCTATTACAGGATCTAAGCGCTGGGATAAATACAAGGTTGTCAGGTGGCCCCCACGTGGGGCTCACAGGCTTCATCCCCATTTTCCAGAGGAGGGAACTGAGGCACCGAGAATAATAATAATAATAATAATAATAATAATAATAATAATAATAATAACGGCATTAATTAATTAACGGCATCTATTACAGGATGTCCTCCTGGGCCTCCGCATGTCCGTGAGCAAAGTCCATCCTGGACCGGTGAGACCTCTCCTCCTCCTCGTTCCTCACTGCTTCCCTAAGAGAAGCGTTATTCTAACAGCGGGCTCACAGTCTAGAAGGGGGAGACAGAGAACAAAACAAACCACTTTAACGAAATAAAATAGACTAAATACGAACAAGTAAAATCAATAAATAGAGTAATAAATACGTCCAATCACATATACATTCATTCAATCGTATTTATTGAGCGCTTACTGCGTGCAGAGCACTGGACTAAGCGCTTGGGAAGTCCAAGTTGGCAACATATAGGGACGGTCCCTACCCAACAGCGGGCTCACAGCCTAAAAGGGGGAAGACACACAACAAAACAAAACACATACTAACATACTAACGAAATAAAATAAATAGAATAGATATGTACAAGTAAAATAAATAAATAAATAGAGTAACAAAACAAAAACACATTAACGAAATAAAATAAATAGAATAAATATGAACAAGTAAAATAAATAAATAGAGTAATAAATCCGTACAAACGTATATATATATATATATATATATATATATATAGGTGCTGTGGGGAGGGGAAGGAGGTAAGGCAGAGGGGATGGGGAGGGGGAGGAGGCCCAACCCTGTTAGACTGAACTCTCCTAAGTGCTTTGTACAGCACTCTGCCCACAGGAAGCGCTCAATAAATACCTCCGATTGGTCAGGTCCTTGAGCGCTCAGTAAATAGGATTGACGGATGGATTAGCGCGGTCGGGAGGACTGTCAGAGCGGATGATCTGCTCTCTCGGGTCGGGGGAATTTGGGGTGGGAACAGTTCTTGGAGGGGTCACTCTGAAGTCTGTGTCCCCCTCTTTTTCTCAGCCCTCCTGGGGCTGGGAGTCACCTTACCTAATCTGGTCGGCGTCGACTACGTTCACCCCGAATTTTCCATCCATGAGGTAAGGGGGTGGGCTTCCTTCGTCGCCCCCTCCCAGCCCCACACCGCTCATGTGTCATTTCTTGATTTCTCATGTCCGTCCCTCCCCTCTAGACTGGCAGCTCTTTGTGGGCAGAGAGTGGGTCTGTTGATAATAATAATAACGGTATTTGTTAAGCTCTTACTATGTGCCAAGCACTATTCTAAGCGCGGAGGTGGATACCAGGTCATCGGGTTGTTCCCCGTGGGGCTCGCAGTCTTCATCCCCATTTTACAGATGAGAGAACTGAGGCACAGAGAATAATAATGATGGAATTTAAGTGCTTACTCTAATAATAATGGCATTTATTAAGCGCGTACTATGTGCAAAGCACTGTTCTAAGCGCTGGGGAGGGTACAAGGTGATCAGGTTGTCCCCCGTGGGGCTCGCAGTCTTCATCCCCATTTTACAGATGAGAGAACTGAGGCACAGAGAATAATAATGATGGAATTTGTTACGTGCTTACTCTAATAATAATGGCATTTATTAAGCGCTTACTATGTGCAAAGCACTGTTCTAGGCGCTGGGGAGGTTACAAGGTGATCAGGTTGTCCCGCGGGGAGCTCACAGTCTTCATCCCCATTTTACAGATGAGAGAACTGAGGCACAGAGAAGTGAAGGGACTTGCCCAAAGTCACACAGCTGGCATTGGTGGAGCCAGGATTTGAACCCATGACTTCCGACTCCAAAGCCCGGGCTCTTTCCACTGAGCCATGCTGCTTCTCAATACCATCAATGGATTGATTGTCTTCTAGACTGTCAGCTCGTGGTGGGCAGGGAATGTGTCTTCCAACTCTGTTCTATTGGACTCTCCCAAGCGCTCAGTACAGTGTCCTGCATCCATGAAGCGCTCAATAAATACCATCGACGGATTGACCGATTGATTGACTCTCCCGTTCTTCCCATGCCAGGGTCAGATGGTTGTATCCTGCGGTTTGGCAGTCCACCAGTGATGCTGATCTTGGGGACGCCCCCCCCCGTCCTGGAGATGCGAGTTGGAGAGACGCCTCTTTCGTCTCGGGAGAGACCCAGAGCTACAGCTGTTTCTGGGGGTGTCCAGTGGGTGGATAGGAAATTAATTTCTTACTGTCTCATCCGGTTTCATGATCCCGGAGAAAGGCTCTGCCCATATTGTACTTTCCCAAACGCTTAGTCAAGTGCTTTGCACACAGTAAGCGTCCAATAAATACGACTGAATGAATGAAACACCTCCCGCTGCTGTCGTTCTCCGGCTGAAATTCCCCCGACTTGTGTCATTTTGAATTGGGTTTCTCAGATTCCCGGCTGGGACCTTCTCTTCGTTCATTCAGTCCTATTTATTGAGCGCTTACTGCGTGCAGAGCACTGGACTAAGCGCCTGGGAGAGTGCAATATAATGAAAAACAGCATGGCATAATAATAATAATAATAATAATAATGACATTTATAAAGCGCTCCTTGTGGGCAGAGAGTGGGTCTGTTTGTAATAATAATAATGGTATTTGTTAAGCTCTTACTATGTGCCAAGCACTATTTTTAGCGCTGAGGTGGTTACCAGGTCATCTGGTTGTCCCCCGTGGGGCTCTCAGTCTTCATTCCCACTTTACAGATGAGAGAACTGAGGCACTGAGAATAATAATGATGGAATTTGTTAAGTGCTTACTCTAATAATAATGGCATTTATTAAGCGCTTACTATACGCAAAGCACTCTTCTAAGCGCTGGGGAGGTTACAAGGTGAACAGGTTGTCCCACGGGGGGCTCACAGTCTTCATCCCCATTTTACAGATGAGGTCACTGAGGCACAGAGAAGTGAAGTGATTTGCCCAAAGTCACGCAGCTGACAAGTGGCGGAGCCGGGATTTGAACCCATGACCTCTGACTCCAAAGCCTGGGCTCTTTCCACTGAGCCACGCGTAGTAACTAGAGCCCGGGCCTGCGAGTCAGAAAGTCATGGGTTCTAATTCCACCTCCGCCACTTGTCTGCTGGGGCCAGTCGTTTCATTTCTCTGGGCCTCGGTTACCTCATCTGGAAAATGGGACTGTCTGCTGGGTGACCTTGGGCCAGTCGCTGCACTTCTCTGGCCGTTGGTTACCTCATGATAATAATGATGGCATTTATTAAGCGCTTACTATGTGCAAAGCACTGTTCTAAGCGCTGGGGAGGTTACAAGGCGATCAGGTTGTCCCCCGGGGGGCTCACGGTCTTCATCCCCATTTTACAGATGAGATGACTGAGACCCAGAGAAGTGAAGTGACTTGCCCAAAGTCACCCAGCTGACAAGTGGCGGAGCCAAGATTTGAACCCATGACCTCTGACTCCAAAGCCACGGATCTGGAAAATGGGGATGGAGACTGTGAGCCCCGCGGGGGACAGTGACTGTGTCCAACGCGATTAACTTGTATAATAATAATAACAATAATAATAATAATAATAACAATAATATGACATTTGTTAGGCGCTTACTATGTGCAAAGCACTGTTCTAAGTGCTGGGGGATACAAGGTGATCAGGTTGTTCCGCGTGGGGCTCACAGTCATCATCCCCATTTTACAGATGAGGGAACTGAGGCTCTGAGAAGTTAGGTGACTTGCCCAAGGTCACACAGCAGACACGTAGCTGAGCTGGAATTCGAACCCACGACCTCTGACTCCAAAGCCCGTGCTCTTTCCACTGGGCCACGTTTTCCCCCAGCGCTTTGTACGTTGCTTGACACACAGTAAGCGCTTTAAAAATACCATTATTATTATTATTCTCTGATCTTGTAGAGAAGCAGCGTGGCTCAGTGGAAAAAGCCCGGGCTTTGGAATCAGAGGTCATGGGTTCAAATCCCGACTCCACCGATTAGCTGTGTGACTTTGGGCAAGTCACTTCCCTTCTCTGGGCCTCAGTTCCCTCATCTGTAAAATGGGGATTAAGACTGTGAGTCCCATGTGGGACAACCTGATCACCTTGCATCCCCCCAGTGCTTTGCACATAGTAAGCGCTTAATAAATACCATCATTATTATGATCTTGTTACCTCGTCTGCCCAGCGCTGAGTACAGTGCCTGGCACATAGTAAGCGCTTCACAAATACTATTATTATTATTATTATTATCTGTAGCCCCAGTGGGCTGGGACAAATTCCTTTAGAGAGGGGCGATTCAGGAGGTCCCGGTTGGGGGGAATCCACAAATTCCGAGCTGCAATTAGCGAGTCATTAAAGCGCCCGCGGGAGGGAACAGGCGAGGGGTCTATCAAGTCCTCAGGCGTTAGGAATGGTCTCTATTGCCACCTCGTTAACTCCTTGGAGAGTCGTTTTCCTGATTTTTGGAGTGTGGGGGGAGTCTGGGACCTTGCCATAATAATAATATGGCCAACTTGTACTTCCCAAGCGCTTAGTACAGTGCTCTGCACACAGTAAGCGCTCAATAAATACGATCGAATGAATGAATGAATGATAAAAATAATAATAATAGTATTTGTTAAGCGCTTACTATGTGCTGAGCTCTGCTCTAAACGCCATCATCTTTATATCAATCAACCAATCAATCGTATTTATTGAGCGCTTACTGTGTGCAGAGCACTGTACGAAGCGCTTGGGAGGTACAAGTTGGCAACATATAATGCAAAATAGAACAAAAAACAGACACATTCCCTGCCCACAGTAATAATAATAATACTGATAATAATGGTATTTGTTAAGCGCTTACTATGTGCTGCTTTAGAGAAGCGGCGTGGTTCAACGGAAAGAGCACGGACTTTGGAGGCAGAGGTCATGGGTTCAAATCCCGGCTCCACCACTTGTCAGCTGTGTGACTTTGAGCGAGTCACTTCACTTCTCTCTGCCGTAGTTACCTCATCTGTAAAATGGGGATGAAGACTGTGAGACTCCTTGGGAAACCTGATCACCTTGTAACCTCCCCAGCGCTTAGAACAGTGCCTTGCACATAGTAAGCGCTTAATAAATGCCATTAAAGAAAATGAGTCAGGCACTGTACTAAAAGCTGAGGGAGATACAAGCGAATCCACGTCCTCCGTTATAATAATAATAATTGTGGTATTTGTTAAGCACTTTGTCTACTTAATAATAATAATGATGACATTTGTTAAGCGCTTACTAAGTGCAAAGCACTGTTCTAAGCACTGGGGAGGATACAAGGCGATCAGGTTGCCCCACGTGGGGCTCACAATCTTCATCCCCATTATACAGATGAGGGAACTGAGGCACAGAGAAGTTTTTGTTTTGTTTTCTCCTCACTGCTAGACTGTGAGCCCCTTGTTGGGCAGGGGTTGTCTCTGTGGCCGAATTGTACTTTCCAAGAGCTTAGTACAGTGTCCTGCACATAGTAAGTGCTCAACAAATACTACTGAATGAAATTCAAGGGCTTGGGAGAGGACAATAAAACAATAAACAGATTCATTCATTAATTCATTCATTAATTCAATCGTATTTATTGAGTGCTTACTGTGTGCAGAGCACTGTACTAAGCGCTTAGGAAATCCAAGTTGGCAACCTCGAGAGACCGTCCCTACCAAACAGTGGGCTCACAGTCTAGAAGGGGGAGACAGAGAACAAAACAAAACATATTAACAAAATAAAATAAATAGAATAAATATGTACGAATAAAATAAATAAATAAAGAGTAATAAATACATACAAACATATATACATATATACAGCTGATACATATATACAGATTCCCCGCTCACAACGAGCTGACAGTCTAGAGGGGGAGATAGACTTTAATACTTTCCAAGCGCTTAGTCCAGTGCTCTGCACACAGTAAACGCTCAATAAATACGATTGAATGAATGAATAATAGAAATAAAGAAATGACAGATATGGACGTGAGTCCCGTGGGACACTATACTAAGCGCTGGAGTGGGTACAAGCAAATTGGATGGGACGCAGTCCCTGATCCACATGTGGCTCACAGTCTTAATCTCCGTTTGAGGGAACCGAGGCCCAGAGAAGTGAAGTGACTGGCCCAAGATCACCCAGCAGACAAGTGGCAGAGCCGGGATTAGAACCCAGCTCCTTCTGTCTCCCAGGCCCGGGGGACTATCTATTAGGCCACCCTGCTTCTCTAAGAGAAGTGAAATGACTCACCCAAGGTCTCAGAGCCGACGTGGGCTGGAGCGGGATTAGAACCCAGGTCCTTCTGACTCCCAAGCCCGGTCTCTACTCACTAGGCCAAGCTCCTTCTCGAAGAAAAGTGAAGTGACTGGCCCAAGGTCACTCGGCAGACGAGCGGCAGAGCGGGATTAGAACCCAGGCCCGGGCTCTTCTCGCTAGGCCGCACGGCTCCTCGTTGGGAGGGAAGGAGACACACATGGGAGCGAAGATCTTTTTTGACCTTGAGATAAACATCTGCTTCTTATGAAACCTCTCATTTTACCTCCTTCCTAATCGGCGGGTTTGGGATATAAAAACCCGTCCTTCTGGGGGGACCAGGAGACAAGGGAATCTCAGCCAGGGGAAGACGAGTCACGGTAAGGCTGAGTTTTGGGGGGCAGGAGTCGAGACCCCCCGATTCCCGGCAGGATTTCCCCCCTCCTGGCTAATAATAATAATAATGGTTTCTGTTAATAATAATGATGGTATTTGTTAAGCGCTTACTATATATGTGCAAAGTACTGTTCTAAGCACTGGGGTGATACAAGGTGATAATAATAATAATAGTAATGATGGCATTTGTTAAGCGCTTACTATGTGCAAAGCACTGTTCTAAGCACTGGGGAGGTTACAAGATGATCAGGTTGTCCCACTGGGGGCTCACAGTCTTAATCCCCATTTTACAGATGAGGTAACTGGGGCACAGAGAATAATAATGATGGCATTTATTAAGCACTTACTATGTGCAAAGCACTCTTTTAAACGCTGGGGAGGTTACAAGGTGATCAGGTTGTCCCACGGGGGGCTCACAGTCTTAATCCCCATTTTACAGATGAGGTAACTGGGGCACAGAGAAGTTAAGTGACTTGCCCAAAGTCACACAGCTGACGATTGGCAGAGCCAGGATTTGAACCATGACCTCTGCCTCCAAAGCTCAGGCTCTTTCCACTGAGCCCCACGTGGGGCTCACAGTCTTAATCCCCATTTTACAGATGAGGTAACTGAGGCACAGAGAAGTGAAGTGACTTGCCCAAAGTCACACAGCTGACAACTGAGCGCTTACTATGTGCCAAGCACTGTTATAAGCACTGTGAGCCCATTGTTGGGTAGGGATTGTCTCTATCTGTTGCCGGTTTGTACTGCCCAAGCGCTTAGTGCAGTGCTCTGCACACAGTAAGCGCTCAATAAATACGATTGAATGAATGAATACAGTTAGCTGACCTGATCTCGCCCCTCGAGAAGCTTACAATCTACCAATCAATCGATCATATTAATAATAATAGCAATAATAAAGATGGCGTTTGTTAAGCGCTTACTATGGGCCAAGCACTGTTCTAAGCGCTGGGGAGGATAAAAGGTGATCAGATTGCCCCATGTGGGGCTCACGGTCTTCATCCCCATTTGACAGATGAGGGAACTGAGGCCCAGAGAAGTCAAGTGACTTGCCCAAAGTCACCCAGATGACAAGTGACAGAGGCGGGATTAGAACCCACCACCTCTGACTCCCAAGCCCAGGCTCTTTCCATTAAGCCACGTTGCTTCTCAGTCAATCGATGCTACTTATTGAGCGTTTGCTGGGTGCACAGCACTGTGCTGAGCGCTTCATGCCGGTGCTCCGTTATCGTTGTTGGGGCTGGAAAAGCCGGTTGGGGGGAATTGGACCCTGGAGGGTAAGGAGAAGCAGAAACTGAAACCAACCCGATTTGCTTGTATCTACCCCAGCGCTTAGTACAGTGCCTGGCACATAATAAGCGCTTAACAAATACCACAAATATTATTAATAGTATTATTATTAAGCCACAAATATATGTCTCCCCCTTCTAGACTGTGAGCCCGTTGTTGGGTAGGGACCGTCTCTATACGTAGCCGACTTGTACTTACCAAGCGCTTAGTACAGTGCTCTGCACACAGTAAGCGCTCAATAAATACGACTGACTGAATGAATGAATACCTGCTCTCCCTCCTCTTCAGACCGTGAGTCCCATGTGGATCAGGGTTTCTGTCTGAACTGATTGTATTGAATAATAAGAATGATGGTATTTGTTAAGCGCTTACCAGGTGCCAAGCAGTGTTCTAAGCGCTGGGATAGATACAAGGTGATCACGTTGTCCCACGTCGGGCAGTCTTCACCCCCATTTCACAGATGAGGGAACTGAGGCCCAGAGAAGGGAAGTGACTGGTCCAAGGTCACACAGCAAAGTGACTGTGAGCCCGTCTCTATATGTTGCTGACTTCTACTTCCCAAGCGCTTAGTACAGTGCTCTGCACAGAGTAAGCGCTCAATAAATACGATTGAATTAATGAATGAAGTGGCAGAGGCGGGATTAGAACCCACGACCTCTGACTTCCAAGCCTGGGCTCTTTCCACCAAGCCACGCTGCTTCTTTTGTATCTAACTCAGCAAAGAAGGCAGTGTCCAGGATACAATAAATCCTTAGCAAATACCACTTTTATTATTTATTAGTGGTATTTGCTAATTAGTGGAGGTGAGGAAGACAGTGGCAGAGAAGCAGCAGGGAAATGGGAAGCAGCGATATGAAAAACCGGAGGAAAAGTTCCCCAGAAGGAAGATGGCAAATAGACAACCTTTTTCCTCATGATTTTTCTTTCAGTCTCTCTGCTGTTACCAGGGGGAATTTTCCTAACGGCTTTCCCATTAATATAGAATCCACATTCAAGGCCTAGAGGTGGTAGTTGAGGAGAAAAGTGTGTGAAAGAGGACACTGAAGGGAAATAAAAAACCGCT
Organism: Tachyglossus aculeatus; assembly: GCF_015852505.1. NCBI lineage: Eukaryota > Metazoa > Chordata > Mammalia > Monotremata > Tachyglossidae > Tachyglossus > Tachyglossus aculeatus. The sequence continues at coordinate 36,941,064 of NC_052073.1, forward strand.
GGAAGGAAAAGAATCGTGTTAACGGAAAAATGGAACTGTTGAAAGAGCACAGGAAAACATTAAGCTGCTCATTAGTCCACAGAGCAGACATTTTTCATTTCTACCGTTTAAGCGGTTTTCCTCGGTGGAGATTCTGAACCTGCGTCCAAAGGGTAGTTCGGCTTTGGCGAGTCCGAGGTTGGAAATCTGCATCCAAGCCCTTGTGGAAGCAGAGGAGCAGCGTGATTTGGTGGAAAGATCCCAGGTTTGGGAGTCAGAGGTCGTGGATTCTAATAATAATAATAATAATGACATTTGTTAAGCGCTTACTATGTGCCAAGCACTGTTCTAAACGCTGGTGGGGGGGGGATACAAGATAATCAGGCTGTCTCACGTGGGGCTCACAGTCTGAATCCTCATTTTACAGGTAAGGTAACTGAGGCCCAGAGAAGTGAAGTGACTCGTCCAAAGTCATACAGTAGACAAGTAGGGGAGCCGGGATTTGAACCCATGACCTCTGACTCCCAAGCCCGGGCTCTTTCCACTGAGCCACGCTGCTTCCCTTGAGCTCAGCTCCGCCACTTGTCAGCTGTGTGACTTTGGGTAAGTCACTTCACTTCTCTGTGCCTCAGTTCCCTCATCTATAAAATGGGGATGAAGACTGTGAGCCCCACCGGGGACAACCTGATCACCTTGTGTCTACCCCCGCGCTTAGAACAGTGCTTAGCACATAGTAAGTGCTTAACAAATACCATCATTATTATTATTATTATTTTGGTAAGTCACTTAATAATGGCATTTATTAAGCGCTTACTATGTGCAAAGCACTGTTCTAAGCGTTGTGGAGGTTACAAGGTGATCAAGTTGTCCCACGGGGGCTCAAAGTCTTCAACCCCATTTTACAGATGAGGGAACTGAGGCACAGAGAAGTTATGTGACTTGCCCAAAGTCACCCAGCTGACAGTTGGCAGAGCCGGGATTTGAATCCATGACCTCCGACTCCAAAGCCCGGGCTCTTTCAATCAATCAATCAATCAATCAATCAATTGTATTTATTGAGCACTTACTATGTGCAGAGCACTGTACTAAGCGCTTGGGAAGTCCAAGTTGGCAACATATAGAGACGGTCCCTACCCAACAGTGGACTCACAGTCTAAAAGACTGGGCCACGCTGCTTCTCAAGTCATTTCACTTCTCTGTGCCTCAGTTCCCTCATCTATAAAATGGGGATTAAGACTGTGAGCCCCACGGGGGACAACCTGATCACCTTGTATCCCTCCAGCGCTTAGAACAGTGCTTGGCACATAGTAAGCGCTTAACAAATACCATCATCGTCATTATTATTATTATTGGTGGTGGACTGGTTCCATTAGACGGTCAGATCTTTGGGAACAGGGAACGTGTCCAACCAACTGCATTGTTTTCTTCTCTCCCAGGCGCTCAGTACAGCGGCCTGCGCATCCTAGGCGCTCCATAAGTACAATCGATCGATCGATTAGACGGGACCATGTGGACAACTTGCTTCCTGCTCTTCCCCGTCCTGGCGGCTCCAGCTTGGGGTGACCCCGGTGTCCGTCTGAGGCTTGGGGTGGATTTCATGAATCGGGGTGAGTGAACCCCTCGGCCTTCGGCAGCCGATCTAAAGTCCAGCTCCAATTCCTTCATTCCATCGGATTTATTGAGAGTTTTCCTGTGGGTAGAGCACTGGACTGAGCGCTTGGGAAGTACAAATGGGCCACAATCAATCAATCAATCAATCATCTTTATTGAGCGCTTACTGTGTGCAGAGCACTGGAGTAAGCGCTTGGGAAGTCCAAGTTGGCAACGTATAGAGCCGGTCCCTACCCAACAGTGGGCTCACAGTCTAGAAGGGGGAGACAGAGAACAAAACAAAACATATTAACAAAATAAAATAAATAGAATCATATATAGGTATATATAATATATAAATAAATAAAATAAAATATGAATAAAATAAGTAGAATTATATATATTACATATAGATATATAAATATATGTATATATTTACAGTAAGTGTGAACATGATGGATTGATTGGTAGATTGCAAGTGCGTTGCGGGAAGAGATAGCGTCAGTTAATTCTGTTGGACTCTCCCAAGCGCTTAGAACATTCCTCTGCACATGGTAAGCGCTCAGTAAATACGACTGATTGGTAGATTGTAAACTCCTTGAGGGGCGAGATTATAGCAACTAACTCTATTAGACTCTCCCAAGCTCTTAGAACAGTGCTCTGCACATGGTAAGTGTTCAATAAATACAATTGATTGGCAGATTATAAGCTCCTTGAGGGCAGTGATCATGTCAACTAACTGTACTGGACTCTCCCAAGGGCCAAGAAGTGGGGATTAGAACCCAGATCCTTCTGACTCCCAGCCTGGACACAACTAACATGGAGTCAGTCTGGTCTGGAATCTGCTCCCGGAAGAGGGTAGGGTAGGGGGTGGCTTCCTGTTCACTGTAATAATAGTAATAATTATTACTACTAATAATTAATAATTATTAATTATTATGGGATATAATAATCCCAACTCTGCCACCTGCCTGCTGTGTGACCTTGGGCAAGTCACTTAACTTCTCTGAGCCTCAGTTCCCTCATCTGTAAAATGAGGATTAAGACTGTGAGTGGGACAACCTGATCACCTTGTAACCCCCCAGCACTTAGAACAGTGCTTAGCACATAGTAAGTGCTTAACAAATACCATTAATAAATAATAATAATAATAATAATAATAATAATAATAATAATAAAATAAAGGCAGAGATAACCCCCTAAAGAATCCGGGCCCGGGAGTCCGAGCCCCTGGGTTCTAATCCCGCCTCGGCCCCCTGCCTGCCGCGTGACCTTGGACGAGTCCCTTGCCTCCGTTTCAATCAATCAATCCCTCGCTGGTATTTATTGAGTGCCTCCTGCTTGCAGAGCACTATACTAAGCGCTTGGGAGGGTTTCCTCATCTGTAAAATGAGGATGAAACCCCAAGGATCGGTTCCGTCCGGATCACGCCCAGCCTAAGGCCTCCGGTTCTTCTGGCACAGCGCTCAGCGCCCAGTGGGAGCTTAATGGACGCCACCCCGAGGATTGTTAACTCTTGGGGTCTTTGGGAATGGGATTTCAGCTGTCCAGGATGCCATGGATGAAAGTCAGGTTCTTCAGAAAATGGCCGCAGAAGCCAGCAAGAAGACTCCGGGGGACAAAGCCATTAAAGGCATCTCAGGGTGAGCTAGACAAACCCGCCTTCGACTGGGGAGGGTCTAGACTATGTATTGAGCACTTCTTGGGTCCAGGGTACTGTACTGAACGCTTGGGAGAGTCCAGTACAACACAGCAGATACATTCCCTGTCCACAGATGAGCTGGCAGTCTAGAGGGGGAGGCAAATCAGTGGTATTTAATAATAATAATAATAATAATGTTGGTATTTGTTAAGCGCTTACTATGTGCCAAGCACTGCTCTAAGCGCTGCGGTAGATACAAGGTGATCAGGTTGTCCCACGTGGGGTTCAGTCTTCATCCCCGTTTTACAGATGAGGAAACTGAGGCCCAGAGAAGTGACTTGTCCAAAGTCACACAGTTGACAAGGGGTGGAGTCGGGATTAGAACCCACAACCTCTGACTCCCAAGCCCGGGCTCTTTCCGCTGAGCCGCGCTGCTTCTCTAAGTGAGCGTTTACTACGGGCAGGGGCTGTGTCTATTTATTATTATATTGGACTCCCCCAAGAGCTTAGTACAGTGCTTTGTACACAATAAGCTCTCAATAAATACGATCGAATGAATGAATGAAAGGACAGGGATGAATCAATCAATCAATCGTATTTATTGAGCACTTCCTGAGTAGAGAGCACTGTACTGAACGCTTGGGAGAGTCCAGTACAGCAGAAGTGGTGGAGAAGCAGCGTGGCTCAGTGGAAAGAGCCCGGGCTTTGGAGTCAGAGGTCATGGGTTCAAATCCTGCCTATGCCAATTGTCAGCTGTGTGACTTTGGGCAAGTCACTTAACTTCTCTGGGCCTCAGTTTCATCTGGAAAATGGGGATTAAGACTGTGAGCCCCCCGTGGGACAACCTTGTAACCTCCCCAGCGCTTAGAACAGTGCTTGGCACATAGTAAGCGCTTAAAATAAGCGCTATAAAAAATAAATGCCATCATTACCATTACCATTACCTATTCCCTGCCCACAAAGAGCCGAATGGGGAGACAGTCATTATTAAGCAACCAATCAATCAGTGGTATTTAGTGAGTATTTACTTTGTGCAGAGCACTGTACTGAGCGCTTGGGAGAGTCCAATACAACAGCAGCGTGGCTCAGTGGAAAGAGCCCGGGCTTGGGAGTCAGAGGTCGCGGGTTCTAATCCCGGCTCCGCCGCTTATCAGCTGTGTGACTCTGGGCAAGTCGCTTCACTTCTCTGGGCCTCAGTATCCTCATCTGGAAAATGGGGATGGAGACTGTGAGCCCCACGGGGGACAACCTGATTGTCTTGTATCTACCCCCAACAGGGGACAACCTCATCACCTTGTAACCTCCCCAGCGCTTAGAATAGTGCTTTGCACATAGTAAGCGCTTAATAAATGCCATTATTATTATTATTATTATTATTATTATTATTATTATTATTACTACTACTACTACTATCCCTGCCACAATAGTTGACGGTACTATGATGGTTTATAGGAGTCCCTAAAACGGTGTGTGTTGGGAATAGGAGGCTAGGCCCATGATTTTGGTGTATTGGACTCTCGCAAGCGCTTAGTACAGCGCTCTGCACCCGAGGAGCGCTCAGTACATAGGACTGACTGACCATCTCTGTCCCGGCTATCGGCAGGATAGCGGTGAAAGGCCTCGGGGCCCCGATCATCACCCTGGAGTTTCTGCCCGGAGTGGGGATTTTCCAATGCGTGTCCACGAAAATCTTCATCAGCGGAAAGAGGTGAGAAGGTGGAATCAGATCCCCTGAAGCCCCGAAGCCCGCTGGAAAAATCCCAAAACTGGGATCTTGGTCATCTTATTATTATTATTTTTTAACAGTATTTCCTGATCATTCAATCGTATTTATTGAGCGCTTACTGTGTGCAGAGCACTGATAATGGTATTTGTGCTCAGTGGAAAGAACCCGGGCTTGGGAGTCAGAGGTCGTGGGTTCTAATTCCGGCTCCGCCACTTGTCTGCTGTGTGACTTTGGGCCAGTCGCTTCACTTCTCTGGGCCTCAGTTCCCTCATCTGTCAAATGGGGATTAAGACTGTGAGCCCCCCGTGGGACAACCTGGTTTACCTTGTATCCCCCCAGCGCTTAGAACAGTGCTTCGCACATAGTAAGCACTTAACAAATACCACAATTATTATGGTTATTATTCTCTGTGCCTCAGTTACCTCCTCTGTAAGATGGGGATGAAGACTGTGAGCCCCACGTGGGACAACCTGCGTTTAGAACAGTGCTTGGCACGTAGTAAGCACTTAACAAATACCACAAGTATTATGATTATTATTCTCTGTGCCTCAGTTATGTTATCTCCTCTGTAAGATGGGGATAGCAGTGTGAGCCCCTCGTGGGACAACCTGATAACCTTGTATCTATCCCAGCGCTTAGAACAGTACTTGGCACATAGTAAACGCTTAACAAATACCATTATTATTATTATTGTTATTATTAAGTGCTTACTATGTGCCAAGCACTGTTTTAAGCGCTGGGGTAGACACAAGGTAACCAGGTTGTTCCTCGAGGGGCTCACAGTTTTAATCCCCATTTTACAGATGAGGTAACTGAGGCACAGAGAATAATAATCATTATCAGTTAACCAGTTTGTGCTCGGGGATTCCTGTGGATTGATTGTTTGGAGAAGCAGCGAGGCTTAGTGGAAAGAGCCCGGGTTTGGGAGTCAGAGGTCGTGAGTTCTAATCCTGGCTCCACCACTTGTCAGCTGTGTGACTTTGGGCAAGTCACTTCACTTCTCTGGGCCTCAGTTTCCTCATCTGGAAAATGGGGATGAAGACTGTGAGCCCCACGCGGGACAACCTGATGACCTTGTATCTATCCCAGCTCATAGACGCTGGAGGGAGAACGTGGATCCCCATTTTACAGTTGAGGAAACTGAGGTCCGGAGGAGTGAAGTGAGTTGCCCACGGTCACACAGCAAACAATGAGCGGAGCTGAGATTATTTCTGATCCCCTTCTGATTCCCAGGCCCGGGATCTAATAATAATAATAATAATGATGATGATGATAGTATTTGTTAGACGCTTACTATGTGCAAAGCACTGTTCTAAGTGCTGGGGGGATACAAGGTGATCAGGTTGTCCCACGTGGGGCTCACAGTCTTTATCCCCATTTTACAGATGAGGGAACTGAGGCCCAGAGAAGTGAAATGACTCGCCCAAAGTCACACAGCTGACAAGCGGCGGAGGCGGGATTAGAACCCACGACCTCTGACTCCCAAGCCCGGGCTCTTTCCACTAAGCCACAGTGCTTCTTGGCTAGAGCAGTGCTTAACACATAGAAAGCGCTGAACAAATTCATTCATTCATTCAATCGTATTTATTGAGCGCTTACTGTGTGCAGAGCACTGTACTAAGCGCTTGGGAAGTACAAATTGGCAACATAGAGAGACGGTCCCTATCCAACAACGGTTACCATCATTATTATTGACGGGAAAAGGTTTCAAGCGGAAGAGAAGCAGCGTGGCTCAGTGGAAAAGAGCCCGGGCTTTGGAGTCAGAGGTCGCGGGTTCAAATCCCAGCTCTGCCACTTGTCAGCTGTGTGACTTTGGGCAAGTCACTTCACTTCTCTGGGCCTCAGTTCCCTCATCTGTAAAATGGGGATGAAGACTGTAAGCCCCACCTGGGACAACCTGATTACCTTGTATCTACCCCAGCGCTTAGAACAGTGCTTTGCACATAGTAAGCGCTTAACAAATACCAACATTATTATTATTATCCGAGGGGAGTCCTTGGAAAACTTATTTCTTTCCCTTCCCTGCAGCTTTATGGGGGGAAGGATGGAAATTTCTCTGGTGTTGAATATCACAGCCACGGACAGACTGCTGATGGACAACGACACCAGACTCCCCGTTTTTCAGAGCGAAGGTTGTGTGGTGATTCTGGTCAGCGTCAAGACCAACCTTCCCAGCAAGTGAGTTTCCATCCCTCTTACCTCATGGTGGACGGTGAGTGTGTCCTTGGGTAAGCGTTTAGTACAGTGCCTGGCACATAGTAAGCGCTTAACAAATACCATTATAACTATTATGACAGGAGGGTACTTCAGCGTGGACGGTGTGGTGATTGTGTGTTTATAATAATGGTGTTTATTAAGCGCTTACTATGTGCAAAGTACTGTTCTAAGCGCTGGGTTCTATAGAATAATAATAATGATGGCATTTGTTAAGCGCTTACTATGTGCGAAGCACTGCTCTAAGCGCTGGGAGGATACGAGGTGATCAGGTTGTCCCACTTGGGGCTCACAGTCTTAGAGAAGCAGCGCGGCTTAGTGGAAAGGGCTTGGGACTCAGAGGTCGTGGGTTCTAATCCCGGCTCTGCCACTTGTCAGCTGTGTGACCTTGGGCAAGTCACTTTGCTTCTCCGTGCCTCAGTTACCTCATCTGCAAATTGGGGATAACACTGTGAGGCCCACGTGGGACAACCTGATCACCTTGTATCTACCCCAGCGCTTAGAACAGTGCTTGGCACATAGTAAGCGCTTAACAAATATTAACATTATTATTATTATTAAACCCCATTTTCCAGATGAGGTAACTGAGGTCCAGAGAAGTGAAGTGACTTGCCCAAAGTCACACAGCTGACGATTGGCGGAGTCGGGATTTGAATCCATGACCTCTGACTCCAAAGCCCGGGCTCTTTAAACTGAGCCACGCTGATTCTCTGCTGCTTCTCATCTTATATGATGGGAGATTGCCTGAGGAAGCCTTATTCATTCATTCAATCATATTTATTGAGCGCTTACTGTGGGCAGAGCACTGTACTAAGCGCTCGGAAAGTACAATTCGGCAACAGATAGACACAATCCCTACCCAACAACGGGCTCACAGACTAGAAGGGGGAGACAGACAACAAAACAGAAAAAGTAGACTTTATTATGGGTTCTCGGATAATGGGAGAATACTTATGATGGACGGTGAGATGATTGTGTGTGGGGTTTTCTTTTTGAAGTTTTTTTAAGCGCTTACTATGTGTCAAACACTGTTCTGAGTGCGACAGTTGGTACAAGGTAATTAGGCCGGACACAGTCCCTGTCCAGCTTGGGGCTTCCAGTCTAAGTTGGAGGGAGAACGTGGACTCCCATTTTACAGTTGCTGTTTCTCGGATGTTGGGAGATTATGGGAGAATATTTTATAATGGACAGTTATATTAGGTGTTCTCAGAAGACAGGTGATGACATGAAAATACATTATAATGGACCGATAGATTGTGTATTCTAGGATGAAGGGAAATTATGGGAGGATATTTTATCACTGACAGATTAGGTGTCCTCAGATGATGGGAGAGTACAGAAGAATGCATTATAATGTGTGGTTATAGTGTGTATTTTTATATAATGTTTAGTTTATAATGTTATATAATGGTTATATAATGTACTGTTACAACATTTAATATGTTTTATATAATGCTTAGAACAGTGCTTTGCACATACTAAGCGCTCAATACATGCCATTATTATTATTATTAATGTTGGATTGCATCCTAATGTTAGACTGCATCATAATAAATTATAATATATGGATTCATTCATTCATTCAGTCGTATTTATTGAGCGCTTACTGTGTGCAGAGCGCTAAGCGCTTGGGAAATACAAGTCGGCAACATCTGGAGACGGTCCCTACCCAACAACGGGCTCACAGTCTAGAAGCGGGAGACAGACAACAAAACAAAACATGTGGACAGGTGTCAAGTCATCAGAATAAATAGAAGTAAAGCTAGATGCACATCATTAATAATATAAATAGGATCAATCAATCAATCATATTTATTGAGCGATTACTGTGTGCAGAGCACTGTACTAAGCGCTTGGGAAGTACAAGTTGGCAACATATAGAGACGGTCCCTACCCAACAGTGGGCCCACAATCTAGAAGGGGGAGACAGACAACAAAACAAAACATATTAACAAAACAAAATAAATAGAATAGATATGTACAAGTAAAATAGAGTAATAAATATGTATAAACATATATACATATATGCAGGTGCTGTGGGGAGGGGAAGGTATAGGATAGTAAATATGTATAAGGATGGATGCATGATGCGTGGATGTATCATGTATTTTCATATACTGTTGCATTATCACTGTGGGCAGGGAATGTGTCTGTTATTGTATTGTACTCTTCCAAGAGCCTATAACAGTGTTCTGCACACAGTAAAAGCTCAATAAATACGATTGATTGATTGATTGATTGATTTCTGGAAAAGTAAGCTTTGCTTTTTGGAGCCTTCTCATCTGCAATTTTTGGGGGGCGTTCTTGAATTCCCCCCTTCTAGACTGTGAGCCCGGTGTTGGGTAGGGACCGTCTCTATAATGTTGCCAACTTGTACTTCCCAAACGCTTAGTCCAGTGCTCTGCACACAGTAAGCGCTCAATAAATACGATTGAATGAATGAATGATTCCTGCTGTCCATTCACATTCATAACTTCATTCACTAATGCACCTATCTCTTGCGTTCTGATCTAGCGTGCTTCCCAAAATGGTGAATAAATTTCTGGATAGCACCCTCCAAAAAATGCTTCCCACCCTGGTAAGTCTGGTGTGATTTCAAGCAATCAATCAATGGTATTTATTGAGCACTTACTATGTACATTCATTCATTCATTCATTCATTCAATCGTATTTATTGAGCGCTTTCTGTGTGCAGAGCACAGGACTAAACGCTTGGGAAGTACAAGCAGAGCATTATACTGAATTCCAATACAACAGAATTAGCAGACACGTTCCCTGCCTGCCCATAAGGAGTTTACAGTCTAATAGAAATAAACATACGGTCGGCTGTCCAAGGGGAAGGGAGGATGGGGCTTGAAATTTTAACTGAATTTTCAATTTGAATCTTACCAAATGAGGAAACCAAGGCACAGAGAGGTGATGTGACTCACCCCAGGTCACCCAGCAGGCCCTTGGCGGAGCCAGGATAATAAAATCAGTCAATCAATCATATTTATTGAGCGCTTACTGTGTGCAGAGCACTGTACTAAGCGCTTGGGAAGTACAAGTTGGCAACATATAGAGACATTCCTTACCGAACAGTGGGTTCACAGTCTAAAAGGGGGACTTGGTAATAGTATTTGTTAAACGCTTACTATATGCCAGACACTGTACTAAGCACAGGGGGAGATACAAGCTCATCAGGTTGGACCCAGCCCCTGTCCCCCATGGGGTTCACAGTCTTCATCCCCGTTTCACAGACGAGGGAATCGAGGCACGGAGAAATGAAATGACTGGCCCAAGGTCACAGAGCGTTAGAAATCCCCTCCCCACTCTCAAACCCCTAAACCTGGAGCTTAGACGGGAGAGCAGTGTGGCCTAGTGGATAGAGCCTGGGCCTGGGAATTAAGGGAGCTGCGTTCTCATCCCGCCACTTGTCTGCTGTGTGACTTTGGCTAAGTCACTTCACTTCTCCGGGCCTCAGTTCGCTCATCTGTAAAATGGGGATTAAGGCTGTGAGCCCCACGTGGGACAACCTGATCTCCCTGTATCCTCCCTAGCGCTTAGAACAGTGCTTTGCACATAGTAAGCGCTTAACAAATGCCAATTATTATTATTATTATTATTATTATTATCCAGGCCTCGGTTTCCTCCTCTGTAAAATGGGGTTTCCATCCCCATTCTCCTCTCCCCTCCTACTCAGTCCGTGAGGCCCTTGTGGGACGGAGACTGTGTCCAACCTGATGATCGGGTATCTCCCTCTGTTGCTTAGCACAGTGCTTGGCACATAAGCGCGGATCTTCCAGGCCAGAAAGACCTGGATTCTCATCCTGGCTCCGGCGCTTATCCGATGGGTGACCTTGGGCAAGTTACTTCACTTCTCTGGGCCTCGCTTCCCTCATCTGGAAAATGGGGGTGAAGACTGAGCACCAAGGGGGACAACCCGATGACCTTGTCTCTACCCCAGTGCTTAGAACGTTGCTTGGCACATAGTAAGCGCTTAACAAATACCATTATTATTATTATTATTAGCTCGTATCTACCCCAGCACTTAATACATTGCGTGACACATAGTAAGTGCTTGACAAATACCGTCATCATTATTATTATTATTGCCAAATACCACTATTATTGTCGTTATTATGGTCATCATTATAATTATCAATCAATCAATCGTATTTATTGAGCGCTTACTGTGTGCAGAGCACTGTACTAATTACTATTAATGATAATAACGATAATAATAAGAAGAAGGAATCCTTAATGCTAGACTAACCCCTGGCCCGGGCTTTCTTTCTTTTGCAGCTGTGTCCTGCTATTGATGTAGTCCTGAAATACGTGAACAAGAAATGGGAGACTCTACAAAGTGTGTTGGGCTGGGGTCAATTCAACACTTTTTTCCCTTCCAAGACCCTCCCCGCGCCCCCCCCCCCCCCGTCAGGGACCTTAAAACTCTGATTTTCTTATAATCATAATGATATTGGTATTTGTGTCAAACACTGTTAGTATGTGTCCAACACTGTTCTAAGCACTGGGGTAGATCCGAACTAATCAGGTTGGACGCAGTTTCTATCCCCATTTTATAGACGGGAGAACTGAGGGAAGTGAAGTGACTCGCCCAAGGTCACACAGCAGACGAGGGGAAGAGCCGGGACGATAACCCAGATCAATCAATCAATCGCATTTATTGAGCACTTACTGTGTGCAGAGCACTGTACTAACCCAGATCATCATCAATCTTATTTATTGAGCGCTCACTATGTGCAGGGCACTGTACTAAGCGCTTGGGAAGTGGGCTCTGCCTGCTAGGCCTCACTGCTTCCCCTCTTCGACCCCGCTGCATGGAAATGTTGATCGTCTAATGGATGTGGAACACTGTACTGAATACCTACTGTGTGTACTGTTAACTGCCGAGTGCAGAGCACTGTACTTAGTGTCTGCCCTGGGCAGAGCACTATAGAGGCCAGCCTCAGAGTGGAGAGCACTGGACTGCCTATTAATAATAATGGTATTTGTTAAGCACTTACTATGTGCAAAGCGCTGTTCTAAGCGCTGGAGGGATACAAGGTGATCAGGTTGTCCCACGTGGGGCTCACAATCTTACTCCCCATTTTACAGATGAGGTAACTGAGGCACAGAGAAGTGAAGTGACTTGACCAAAGTCACACAGCTGACAATTGGCGGAGCCGGAATTTGAACCCATGAACTCCAAAGCCTGGGCTCTTTCCGCAGAGCCACGCTGCCTATTGTGTGCAAAACACTATATTGGACAGTTGCTGAGTGCAGAATGCTGTACTGAGCGCCTTCGGTATTCAGAGCACTGAACTAAGTGCCTACTGAATGCAGAACACTCAATTTATCAACTGCTATTATTATTATTATTACTAGTGTGTGATTGTGAGCCCCATGCAGGATCATCATCATCATCATCATCATAATGGCATTTATTAATCGCCTACTATGTGCAAATCACTGTTCTAAGCGCTGGGGTAGATACAAGGTAATCAAGTTGTCCCACGTGGGGCTCACAGACTTAATCCTCATTTTCCAGATGAGGGAACTGAGGCCCAGAGAAGTGAAGTGACTTGCCCAAAGTCACACAGCTAAGTGGCGGAGTCGGGATTCGAACCCATGACCTGTGACTCCAAAGCCCGGGCTCTTTCCACTGAGCCACGCTGATGCTCACCAGGCCTGCTTATTGTTCTTTTTATTGTCACTGGGTGCCTGTGTGTGTCTTGTGTGTTTCTGAGCAGCTCCGATTCCAGTGGGCGAGACAGGGAACGTCACCTACTCTGTGCAGAGCGCTCCGCTCACTATGCCTGCTTACATCCAAGTGGAGCTCAGTGTAAGTGTCCGGCTGGGTGTGTGGGGGGCGGTGGGGAGGTGGTCTCTGGGGTAAACTCTTGTCTCTCTACCTTCTCTCCCTCCTGCTTTCATTCATCCAGTTGTATTTATTGAGCCGTTTTTATTCATTCTACAATATAATAATAATAATGGCATTTGTTAAGCGCTTACTATGTGCCAAGCACTGTTCTAAGCGCTGGGGAGGATACGAGGTAATCAGGTTGTCCCACATAATGATAATGATAATGATGGCATTTGTTAAGCGCTTACTATGTGCCAAGCACTGTTCTAAGCGCTGGGGAGGATACGAGTTAATCAGGTTGTCCCACATAATGATAATGATAATGATGGCATTTGTTAAGCGCTTACTATGTGCCAAGCACTGTTCTAAGCGCTGGGGTGGATACGAGGTAATCAGGTTGTCCCACATAATGATAATGATAATGATGGCATTTGTTAAGTGCGTACTATGTACCAAGCACTGTTCTAAGCGCTGGGGAGGATACGAGGTAATCAGGTTGTCCCACATAATAATAATGGTAATGATGGCATTTGTTAAGCGCTTCCTATGTGCAAAGCACTATTCTAAGCGCTGGGGAGGATAGGAGGTAATCAGGTTGTCCCACATAATAATAATAATAATGATAATGATGGCATTTCTTAAGCGCTTACTATGTGCCAAGCACTGTTCTAAGCGCTGGGGAGGATACGAGGTAATCAGGTTGTCCCACATAATGATAATGATAATGATGGCATTTGTTAAGTGCGTACTATGTACCAAGCACTGTTCTAAGCGCTGGGGAGGATACGAGGTAATCAGGTTGTCCCACATAATAATAATGGTAATGATGGCATTTCTTAAGCGCTTACTATGTGCCAAGCACTGTTCTAAGCGCTGGGGAGGATACGAGGTAATCAGGTTGTCTCACATAATGATAATGATAATGATGGCATTTGTTAAGCGCTTACTATGTGCCAAGCACTGTTCTAAGCGCTGGGGAGGATACGAGGTAATCAGGTTGTCCCACATAATGATAATGATAATGATGGCATTTGTTAAGTGCGTACTATGTACCAAGCACTGTTCTAAGCGCTGGGGAGGATACGAGGTAATCAGGTTGTCCCACATAATAATAATGGTAATGATGGCATTTCTTAAGCGCTTACTATGTGCCAAGCACTGTTCTAAGCGCTGGGGAGGATACGAGGTAATCAGGTTGTCTCACATAATGATAATGATAATGATGGCATTTGTTAAGCGCTTACTATGTGCCAAGCACTGTTCTAAGCGCTGGGGAGGATACGAGGTAATCAGGTTGTCCCACATAATGGTAATGATAATGATGGCATTTGTTAAGCGCTTACTATGTGCCAAGCACTGTTCTAAGCGCTGGGGAGGATACGAGGTAATCAGGTTGTCCCATGTAATGATAATGATAATGATGGCATTTGTTAAGCGCTTACTATGTGCCAAGCACTGTTCTAAGCGCTGGGGAGGATACGAGGTAATCAGGTTGTCCCACATAATAATAATGACGGCATTTGTTAAGCGCTTACTATGTGCAAAGCACTGTTCTAAGCGCTGGGGAGGAATACAAGGTGATCACATTGTCCCAGGTGGGGCTCATAGTCTTAATCCCCATTTTCCAGATAAGATCACTGAGGCTCAGAGAAGTGAATTGACTTGCCCAAGGTCACCCAGCAGACATGTGGGGGAACCGGGATTAGAACCCATGACTTCTGACTCCCAAGCCCGGGCTCTTTCCACTGAGCCGTGCTGCTCCTCTCCCAGTCTTGATCCCCATTTTGCAGATGAGGGAACTGAGGCCCAGAGAAGAGAAGTGCCTCGCCCAAAGTCATACAGCTGACAAGGGGCGGAGTTGGGATTCGAACCCACGACCTCCGACTCCCAAGCCCGGGCTCTTTCCACAGAGCCATGCTGCTTCTCAATATGTATATTTGTACTTATTTATTATTCTATTTATTTTATTAATGATGTATATATACCTATAATCTATCGATGCCTGTCTAATTGTTTTGTTTTGCTGTCTGTCTCCCCCTTCTAGACTGTGAGCCCGTTGTTTGGTAGGGATTGTCACTAAGTGTGGCCGAATTGTACTTTCCAAGCGCTTAGTACATTGCTGTGCACACAGTCGGCGCTCAATAAATATGATTGAATGAATGAATGGAGCAAACACATTCCCTTCCCTCTAATGCCAACCTAGAATAATAATAATAGTAATAATTATAATAATAGAGAAGCAGCGTGGCTCAGTGGAAAGAGCACGAGCTTTGGAGTCAGAGGTCATGGGTTCAAATCCCGGCTCTGCCAACTGTCAGCTGTGTGACTTTGGGTAAGTCACTTAACTTCTCTGTGCCTCAGTTACCTCATCTGTAAAATGGGGATTAAAACTGTGAGCCCCCAGTGGGACAACCTGATCACCTTCTAACCTCCCCAGCGCTTAGAACAGTGCTTTGCACATAGTAAGCGCTTAACAAATACCATTATTATTATTAATAATAATCAGGGGTATTGGTTAAGTGCTTTTACTATGTGCCAGGCACTGTACTAAGCGCTGGGGTGGATACAAGCAAATTGGGTTGGATACAGTCCCTATCCCACGTGGGGCTTACGGTCTTCATTTCCCATTTGACAAATGAGGAAACTGAGGCACAGAGAAGGGAGGTGACAACGCAAAGTCACACAGCGGACCGGTGATGAAGCTGGGATTAGAATCCACGTCCTCTGTCTCCCAGGCCTGGTTTTTTTCCACTAAGCCACGCTGGTCCCCTCGTAGTGTTAGCAGAACTACTTATTGAGAGGTGAGGCACTGTACTAGATGCTTGGGAAAGTCCAAAACGTGAAAGAGACATGTTCTTTGCCTGCAAACAGCTTCCATTTTCCACCAGGCTGTTGTGTTTATTCTCAAGTCAGAAGCCGCGTGGATAGTGGATAGAGCCCAGGCCCGAGAGTCAGAAGGACCTGGGTTCTAATTTCACCACTTAGCCGTGTGACTTTGGGCAAGTCACTTCCCTTCTTTGGGCCTCAGTTCCCTCAACTGTAAAATGGGGATGAAGACTGTGAGCGCCACGTGGGACATGGACTGTGTCCAACCCGATGAACTTGCATCTACCCCAGTGCTTAGTACAGTGCCTGGCACAGAGTAAGCACTTACTAAATAACACACACACACACACACACACACACACACACACACACACACACACACACACACACACACACACTAAAGTCCAAGGGCCCAAGCCATTTTCTCTCATTCTCCAGCCCACAGTCCAGGCGGAGTCAGGCTCCCCGATGAAAATTCCGGATGACGGAGTGGTTCATATTCCAGAAGGCTTTGCACCAGGCTCTTCCCAAATTATCCTGTCTCCGGCTTTCTTCAAGGCCGGGTTCCTTCTCCTGAAAAACTCCTTCAACGTGGACGCTGTGAGTTAGTCCCGCGGAGTTGGGTGGAGGGGGAGCTTCTTACATTTAGGCCTCGAGCTCGTCTATCTCCCTGCCGATCCCTCGCCCACTTCCTACCTCCGGCCTGGAATGCCCTCCCTCCTCATATAATAATAGTCAGCTGTGTGACTTTGGGCAAGTCACTTCACTTCTCTATGCCTCAGTTGCCTCATCTGTAAATTGGGGATGAAGACTGTGAGCCCCCCGTGGGACAACCTGATCACCTTGTAACCTCCCCAGCACTTAGAACAGTGCTTTGTGCATAGTAAGTGCTTAATAAATGCCATTATTATTATTATTACTAAGCGTTTGGGAGAGTCCAATTCAACAGAGTCAGTAATGATCCTTGCCCACGAGGAGCTGATGACCTCGCAATCCATCAAAGGTATTTATTGAGGGCTTTCGGTGTGCAGAGCACTGTTCTAAATGCTCGGGAGAGTCCAATACAAGAGAATGGGTAGTCAGGTTCCCTGCCCACAACCAGCTGACAGTCTAGAAGGGGTTCGAAGGATTTTCCCACCTCTCAGCCTCTGAAGATGAGGGTGAAGTTGAGCGCGCTCCCTAAAATGTCAATGAAGCCAACTAAAAGCCTCCTGCAGTTCCACGGGACGGTGGCCTTGTTCAAATCGGCGCCTTCGCCCCTCGTTGTCCTGAAAACGGTGAGTGATGGGGAAAATCTCCAAGGCAGCACCGGGAATCGGGAAGGGGAAAGGCCACGAGAAGCAGCGTGGCTCAGTGGAAAGAGACCGGGCTTGGGAGGCTGAGGGCATGGGTTCAAATCCCGACTCCGCCACTTGTCAGCTGGGTGACTTTGGGAAAGTCACTTCACTTTTCTGGGCCTCAGGGACCTCATCTGGAAAATGGGGATGAAGACTGTGAGCCCCACGTGGGACAACCCGATCACCTTGTATCTCCCCCAGCTCTTAGAACAGTGCTTGGCAAGTAGTAAGCGCTTAACAAATGCCATCATTATTATTATTAAAATGAGGATTAAGACTGTGAGCCCCATGTGGGACAACCTGATTACTTTGAATCCCCCCCAACCCAGTGCTTAACAGTGCTTGGCAAAGAGTAAGCACTTCACAAATGCCATTATAATTATTAAAATGGGGATTAAGACTGTGAGCCCCACGTGGGACAACATAATTACTTTGTATTCCCTCCCCCCAGCGCTTAGAACAGTGCTTGGCACATAGTAAGCGCTTAACAAATACCTTCATTATAAAGGCCACAACTCTGGGGGCAGGGGATGCCCAGGATGACCCCTTAGGAGCACTGTCTTTTTCCTCTCCTCTCCTTCTCCATCATCCGTGAAAAGAGCATGGGTTTGGGAGTCAGAGATCATGGGTTCAAATCCCGGCTCTGCCAGTTGTCAGCTGTGTGACTTTGGGCGAGTCACTTCACTTCTCTGGGCCTCAGTTCCCTCATCTGTAAAATGGAGATTAAGACTGTGAGCCCTCCGTGGGACAAGCTGATCATTCATTCATTCAATCGCATTTATTGAGTGCTTACTGTGTGCAGAGCACTGTACTAAGCGCTTGGGAAGTACAAGTTGGCAGCATATAGAGACGGTCCCTACCCAACAGTGGGCTCACAGTCTAGAAGGGGGAGACAGAGAACAAAACAGAGCATATTAACAAAATAAAATAAAAAGAATAAATATGTACAAATAAAATATATGAATAAATAGAGTAATAAATCTGTACAAACATATATACATATATACAGGTGCTGTGGGGAGGGGAAGGAGGTAAAGGGGGATGGGGAGGGGGAGGAGGAGGAGAGGAAGGAGCGGGATCAGTCTGGGAAGGCCTCCTGGAGGAGGTGAGCTCTCAGTAGGGCTTTGAAGGGAAGTAGGGCTTTGATCACTTTGTAACCTCCCCAGCGCTTGGAACAGTGCTTTGCACATAATAAGTACTTAATCAATGCCACCATTATTATTATTATCTGTGCTCTAGGATCAGCGGTGGCCGCAGGGAGAGGGAAGAAAGAGGCCATCTTCATTCCATCGTATTTATTGAGTGCTTACTGTGTGCAGAGCACTGTACTAAGAGCTTGGAAAGCACAATTCGGCAACAGAGACAGTCCCTACCCAACAATTTTATTTATTTTACTTTGTTAATATGTTTTGTTCTGTTGTCTGTCTCCCCCTTCTAGACTGTGAGCCCGCTGTTGGGTAGGGACCGTCTTTATATGTTGCCAACTTGTATTTCCCAAGCGCTTAGTACAGTGCTCTGTGCACAGTAAACTCTCAATAAATATGATTGAATAATGATAATAATAATATTGATGGCATTTACTAAGCTCCTACTATGTACAAAGCACTGTTCCTCTCCCCCTCGTCCCCCTCTCCTTTCCCCCATCTTACCTCCTTCCCTTCCCCACAGCACCTGTATATATGTATATATGTTTGTACATATTTATTACTCTATTTATTTATTTTACTTGTACATATCTATTCTATTTATTTTATTTTGTTGGTATGTTTGGTTTTGTTCTCTGTCTCCCCCCTTTTAGACTGTGAGCCCACTGTTGGGTAGGGACTGTCTCTATATGTTGCCAACTTGGACTTCCCAAGCGCTTAGTACAGTGCTTTGCACACAGTAAGCGCTCAATAAATACGATTGATTGATTGATTGATTGTTCTAAGCGCTGGGGAGGTGATCAGGTTGTCCCACGGGGGGCTCACAGTCTTAATCCCCATTTTCCAGTTGAGGGAACTGAGGCCCAGAGAAGTGAAGTGACTTGTCCAAAGTCATCCAGCTGACAAGTGGCGGAGCCGGGATTTGAGCCCATGACCTCTGACCCCAAAGCCCGCGCTCTATCCACTGAGTCACGCTGCTTCTCATGAATGAATGAATGAAGGGGCTCACAGTCTAGAAGACTTGGATGGAGTCTGGGGGTGTGGGAAAAGGGGCTCCCGGATCAGCGGATTGAGGGGGCCTGTCTTGGTTTTCTACCCACAGCGCTTCAACTTGGGGGTTCAGTTTTCCGCCACAAGCGACAGGGTGCGAATGACCTCAGCTTTGGACAGGTATACTGGCCTCCATTTTCTCCCTGGCCTCCCTGCCTCCTGTCTCTCCCCACTCCAGTCCACACCTCGCTCTGCTGCCGGGGTCGTTTCTCAACAAAAACGTTCAGTCTACGTCTCCCCACTCCTCAAAAACCTCCAGGGAATCCTCTAGACTGTCAGCTCGTTGTGGGCAGGGAATGGGAATGGAGAAGCAGCGTGGCTCAGTGGAAAGAGCACGGGCTTTGGAGTCAGAGGTCAGGGGTTCAAATCCCGGCTCCGCCAAATGTCCGCTGTGTTACCTTGGGCAAGTCACTTAACTCCTCTGAGCCGCAGTTACCTCATCTGTAAAATGGGGATTGACTGTGAGCCCCACGTGGGGCAACTTAATCACCTTGTATCTTCCCCAGCGCTTAGAACAGTGCTTTGCACATAGTAAGCGCTTAACAAATGCCATTAAAAAAATGGGTCTCTTGTATTGTTCTGTGGACTCTCCCAAGCATTTAGTACAGTGTTCCGCACACAATAAGCGCTCAGTACATACCATCGACTCACTGCCTGCCCCTTCTCTGCAGCAGACAGAAACTCCTCACCTCTAGACTGTCAGCTCCTTGTGGGCAGGGAACGGATCTAGAAGCAGCGTGGCTCAGTGGAAAGAGCCCGGGCTTTGGAGTCGGAGGTCATGGATTCAAATCCCGGCTCCGCCACTTGTCAGCTGTGTGACTTTGGGCAAGTCACTTCACTTCTCTGGGCCTCAGTTCCCTCATCTGTAAAATGGGGATTAAGAGTGTGAACCTCCCGTGGGACAACCTGATTACCTTGTAACCTCCCCAGCGTTTAGAACAGTGCTTTGCACATAGTAAGCACTTAATCAATGCCATCATTATTATTATTATCCGTGCTCTAGGATCAGCGGTGGCCACAGGGAGAAGGAAGAAAGAGGCCATCTTCATTCCATCGTATTTATTGAGCGCTTAATAAATCCCATTATTATTATTATCTAGCAACTCTGTTGGTTTGAACTCTCCCAAGTGCTTAGTACAGTGCTCTGCACACAGTAACCACTCAAATCATGTGTATTTTTAAATGGCATTTATTAAGCGCTTACTATGTGCACGGCACTGTTCTAAGCACTGGGAAGGTTACAAGGTGATCAGGTTGTCCCACGGAGCGCTCACGGTCTTAGTCCCCATTTTACAGATGAGGGAACTGAGGCCCAGAGAAGTGAAGTCTTCTAGACTGTGAGCCCACTGTTGGGTAGGGACCGTCTCTATATGTTACCAACTTGTACTTCCCAAGCGCTTAGTACAGTGCTCTGCACACTGTAAGCGCTCAATAAATACAATTGATTGATTGATTGAAGTGACGACTAAAGTCACACAGCTGACAATTGGCAGAGCCGGGATTTGAAACCATGACCTCTGACTCCAAAGCCTGTGCTCTTTCCACTGAGCCATGCTGCTTCTCTATTTGTACATATTTCCCTATTTTATTAAAGAAATAAAATATAGCTATATTCTATTTATGTTATAGATTATAATATATGTATATATAGATCATATATTCTATTTATTCTGATGGTATTGACGTCTGTCTACTTGTTTGGTTTTGTTGTCTGTCTCCCCCTTCTAGACCGTGAGCCCGCTGTTGGGTAGGGACCGTCTCTATAAATTACCGATTTGTACTTCCCAAGCGCTTAGTCCAGTGCTCTGCACACAGTAAGCGCTCAATAAATACGATTGATGGAATGAATGAATGAATGAAATCTCGGGCAAGTCACTTCACTTCTCTGTGTCTCAGATACCTCATCTGTAAAAGGGGGATTAAGACTGGGAGCCCCCCGTGGGACAACCTGATCACCTTGTAATCTCCCCAGCGCTTAGAACAGTGTTTTGCACATAGTAAGCGCTTAATAAATGCCATTATTATTATTATTATTACTCAGACCTATTAACCTGTCTCCCATTTCTTCCTTCTCCTCAGATCTCCTCATTTTTCGGTGGCTTCTTCCTCCAAGCGGGGTTTGGATGTAAGTTCTCCTACTGATTGACGAGGGGCACCGGGAACAGAGACTGTGGAAAAGTTTTGGGAAGGAGGCTCAGGACAGAGGGGCTGGGAAGACACTTCCTTGGTCAATCGATCAATCCATCCATCAGTGGCATATAGTAAGCGCTTACTGTGTGCAGAACGCTGTACTGAGCGCTGGGGAGAAGTCCACTGTAACAGTTGGCGGACGAATTCCCCGTCTATAATAATAATAATGATGGTATTTGTTAAGCGCTGACTATGTGCCAAGCACTGTTCTAAGCGCTGGGGGAGATACAAGGTTGCCCCCCCGTGGGGCTCCCAGTCTTCATCCCCGTTTTCCAGATGAGGTCACTGAGGCACGGAGAAGTGAAGTGACTTGCCCAAAGTCACCCAGCTGACAAGTGGCGGAGTCATCATCATCAATCGTATTTATTGAGCGCTTACTAAGTTCAGAGCACTGTACTAAGCGCTTGGGAAGTACAAATTGGCAACATATAGAGACAGTCCCTACCCAACAGTGGGCTCACAGTCTAAAAGGGGGAGAAAAAGTCGGGATTAGAACCCAAGTCCTCTGACTCCCAAGCCCGGGCTGTTGCCACTAAGCCACGCTGCTTCTCAGTTATAACGAGCTGTAACGGATTTACAATTAAACAGTGCTATTTCTTGAGCGCTTACTGTGTGCAGAGCACTGGATTCGAGCGCCTGGGAGAGTCCAATACAGCAGAATTAGGAGACACGTTCCACCTGCATTCTTTGAGCTCGTTGTGAGCTGGGAATGCAGCTGTTTATTGTTACATTGTACTCTTTCAAGAGCTTTGCATAGTGCTTTGCACACAGTGCTCAATAATAATAATGGCATTTATTAAGCGCTTACTATGTGCAAAGCACTGTTCTAAGCGCTGGGGAGGTTACAAGGTGATCAGGTTGTCCCACGGGGGGCTCACAGTCTTCATCCCCATTTTCCGGATGAGGTAACTGAGGCCCAGAGAAGTGAAGTGACTTGCCCAAAGTCACCCAGCTGACAATTGGCGGAGCCGGGATTTGAACCCATGACCTCTGACTCCAAAGCCCGGACTCTTTCCACTGAGCCACGCTGCCTCTCAATAAATACGATTGAATGAACGAATGAATTTTGAAGGATGGTTTTATTTTATTTATTTATTTCTGTGGTGCTTGTTCATTCATTCATTCATTCAATCGTATTTATTGAGCACATCCTGTGTGAAGAGCACTGTACTAAGCGCTTGGGAAAGACAAGTCAGCAACATATAGAGACGGTCCCTACCCAACAACGGGCTCACAGTCTAGAATTAAGCGCTCACTATGTGCCAAGCACTGTACCAAGCACTGGGGTTGAAAGAAGCTAATCCAGTTGGACACAGTCCCTGTCCCACAGAGGGCTCACCGTCTTCGATCCCCATTTGACAGATGAGGCAACTGAGGCACAGAGAAGAGAGGCGACTTGCCCAAGGTCACACAGCCGAGAAGTGGCGGAGCCGGGATTAGAACCCAGGTCCTTCTGACCCCCAGACTCGGGCTCTATCTGCTAGGCCACGTCGCTTCTCGCAACACCCAACATCGCGCATCGGTAGTATTTACTGAGCTCCCATTCTGTGCAGAGCACTGCGCTAAGCGCTAGAGAAGCAGCGTGGCTCAGTAGAAAGAGCCCGGGCTTTGGAGTCAGAGGTCATGGGTTCAAATCCCGGCGCCGCCAGTTGTCAGCTGTGTGACTTTGGGCAAGTCTCTCTGCCTTAGTTACCCCATCTGTAAAATGGGAATTAAAACTGTGAGGCCCATGGGGGACAACCTCATCGCCTTGTATCCCCCAGCGCTTAGAACAGTGCTTTGCACATAGTAAGCGCTTAATAAATGCCATTATTATTATTATTATTATTATTGGGGGAGTAAATTAGAATTAGTAGACACGATCCCTGCCCTCAAGGAACTTACGGTTTGGTGGGAGAGACACAGTAAAAAAATTCCAGGTAGGAAGGCGAAACTAGAGGCGGAGGGGAGCGAGGTGTCTATCAAATGTTCAGCCGATTCAGAAGTGCTAAAGTTGCGGTAAGGAATAAAACACGGTGTGAACATGAGAAATTATCAATCAATCAATCAGTTGCGTTTATTGAGCGCTTACCTTGTGCAGAGCGCTGTACTGAGCGCTCAGGAGAGTCTGCTACAGCAGTTGGTAGACATATTCCCCTACCCACGACCAGTTGACAGTGTATCAGGCAAACGTAGGTATTTATTGAACAGTTACTGAGTGCAGAGCACTGTACTAAGTGCTTGGAAGAGTCCGACACAACAATCAATCGATAGTATTTATTGAGTGCTTCCTATGTCAGAGCACTGTACTAAGCGAATGCAATAGAACGAGCTGACAGCCTAGAGAGGAAGACATATTCATATGTCTATTCATATGAATAAATAAGTAATTTATAATGTAGAATTTAAAGATTTGTGCACAAATGCTGTAGGGTTGGTTTTGGGGATGTCCAAAGGTCACAGATTCAAGTGCAAAGACAACGCACTGTTTATTGTTATATTGGACTCTCCCAAGCGCTTAGTACAGTGCTCTGCACCCGATAAGGTGCTCAATAATACGATTGACTTGAATGAATGAATGAATGATGCGTGTTCTAAGAAGGACTGCCATTCTAGAGGGATTAAGCAGCGTGGCTCAGTGGAAAAGAACCGGGGCTTTGGAGTCAGAGGTCATGGGTTCAAATCCCGGCTCTGCCAATTGTCAGCTGTGTGACTTTGGGCAAGTCGCTTCACTTCTCTGTGCCTCAGTTACCTCATCTGTGAAAAAAATGGGGATTAAGACTGTGAGCCCCTTGTGGGACAACTTGATCACCTTGTAACCTCCCCAGCGCTTAGAACAGTGCCTTGCACATAGTAAGTGCTTAATAAATGCCATTATTATTATTAGTAGTAGTAGTATTAATCAGGGGAGGCCTCCTGGAGGAGATGGGCTTTTAGTTGGGCTTTGAAGATGGCAAGAATGGTGGTCCTCCAAATGTGTAGGGGTCAAAGGTGAGAGAGAGGAGAATGAGGCTCGGGGGATAGATCTCCCCGTTAGATTGTAAATCCCTCAAGGGCCTGGCGAAGTGGACAGAGCCCGGGCTTGGAAGTCAGAAGGTCCTGGGTTCTAATCCCGGCTCTGCCACTTGTCTGCTGCGTGACCTTGGGTAAGTCACTTCCCTTCGCTGGACCTTAGTAACCTCATCCGTAAAATGAGGACTGAGACCGTGACTGGGACTGGGACTGGGTCCAAATCTATTTTCAGTGCTCAGAACAGTGCTTGGCACATAGTAAGTGCTTAACAAATACCATTATTATTATTATTATTATTATTAAGAGCTTACTGTTTGCCAGGCACTGTACTAAGCGCTGGGGCAGATACACGGTGATCAGTTTGTCCCAGGTGGGGCTCACGGTCTTAATCTCCATTTTCCAGATGAGGGAATTGAGGCACAGAGAAGTGAAGTGACTTGCCCAAAGTCACACAGCAAACAAGTGGTGGAGCCGGGATTAATAATAATAATGGCATTTATTAAGTGCTTACTATGTGCAAAGCACTGTTGTAAGCACTGGGGAGGTTACAAGGTGATCAGGTTGTCCCACGGGGGGCTCACAGTCTTAATCCCCATTTTCCAGATGAGGGAACTGAGGCCCAGAGAGTGAAGCGACTTGCCCAAAGTCACACAGCAGGTAAGTGGCAGAGCCGGGATTAGAACCCACGATCTCTAACTCCAAAGCCCGGGCTCTTGCCACTAAGCCACGCTGCTTCTCTTACCAAATACTACCTCTGTTGGGCTCCCCCAAGGATTCAGTACAGCGCTCAGTACATAGTAAGCGTTCAATAAATACCATGACTAATTGATCTCCGGGCCAAGGCTGGACCTCAGATATGGAGTTGGGACAGAGGCAGCGCAGAGAGTCCAATACAGAGTCCGAGTCCAAAACCAACCTTACAGCATTTGTGCACAAATCTTTAAATTCTTCATTATAAATTATTTATTCGTATGAATGTCTGTCTTCCCCTCTAGGTTGTCAGCTCGTTCTATTGCATTCGCTTAGTACAGTGCTCTGCCATAGGAAGCACTCAATACATACCATCGATTGATTGTTGTATCGGACTCTTCCAAGCGCTTAGTACAGTGCTCTGCACACAGTCACCCCCAGAGCCCCCCCAAACCTCGGTTTATTGACCTGCATATCTCTCATTTTCAGAAGAGGAAACTGAAAGGACTCCTCATCCGCTCGATCCGGACTGTCTACGTGCCGGCTGTCAATGGTGAGGGCGGGAGGATGGGGAGGACGCGCGATTGGCTTGGAGTCAGAGGTCCTGGGTTCTAATCCCGCTCCACCACTTGTCTGCTGCGTGACCTTAGACAAGTCACTTCACTTCTCTGGGCCTCACTTGCCTCATCTGTAAAATGGGGATGAAGACTGTGAGCCCCACGTGGGACAACCAGATTACCACAGCGCTTAGAACTGGGCCTGGCACAGAGTAGGCCCCTAACATTCATTCATTCATTCAGTCGTATTTATTGAGCGCTTACAGTGTGCAGAGCACTGGACTAAGCGCTTGGGAAGTCCAAGTTGGCAACATAGAGAGACGGTCCCTACCCGACAGCGGGCTCACAGTCTAGAAGACAAATACCGTTATTATTATTATTATCAATCAATCAATCAATCGTATTTATTGAGCGCTTACTGTGTGCAGAGCACTGTACTAAGCGCTTGGGAAGTCCAAGTTGGCAACATATAGAGACGGTCCCTACCCAACAGTGGGCTCACAGTCTAAAAGGGGGAGACGGAGAACAAAACCAAACATACTAACAAAATAAAATAAATAGAATAGATATGCACTGGTAAAATTAATAAATAAATAGAGTAATAAATATGTACAAACATATATACATATATATATATAATATGTAATTGTTATTGTTGTTATTATCACCCAAGATCCTGGATCCCAGAAGGCGCTGGTTGGCTTGTTCCCTGTGAACCTGGTTGGCCGGATCCTTGAGGATTCTGCTTGACTATAACCCTGGGAAGGCTAGTTGGAGGGATCCTTGGGGATTCCGGTTGGCTAGACTTCCAAGGATGCTGGTTGCCTAGGTCACCACGGCTGCTGGTTGGCTAGATATTTGGGGATTCTGATTAATAATAATAGTAATGATGGTATTTGTTAAACACTTACTATGTGCCAAGCACTGTACTAAGCGCTGGGGGGGATACAAGGTGATTAGGTTGTCCCACGTGGGGCTCACGGTCTTCATCCCCATTTTACAGATGAGGGAACTGAGGCCCAGAGAAGTGAAGTGACTTGCCCAAAGTCACTTCAAGATCACAAAGTGACTTGATTGGCTAGAACACCGCAGATGCTAGTTGGCTGGATCCCTAGGGACTCTTGTTGGCTGGATCCTTGAGGATTTTGGTTGGCTGGATCCCTTAGGACTCTGGTTGTCTAGATCCTTGAGGATTTTGGTTGGCTGGATCCCTGAGGACTCTGGTTGGCTAGATCCTGGATTCCTGAGGACTCTGGTTGGCTGGATCATTGAGGAATTTGGTTGGCTGGATCCCTGAGGATTTTGGTTGGCTGGATCCCTGAGGATTTTGGTTGGCTGGATCCCTGAGGACTCTGGTCGGCCAGATCCTGGATCCCCAAGGACTCCGGCCGGCTAGATAATAATAATAATGATGATGATGGTGGCATTTATTAAGCACTTACTATGTGCAAAGCACTGTTCTAAGTGCTGGGGAGGTTTCAAAGTGATCAGGTTGTCCCATGGCGGGGGGGCTCAAAGTCCTAATCCCCATTTTCCAGATGAGGGAACTGAGGCCCAGAGAAGTGAAGTGACTTGGCCAAAGTCACACAGCTGACAATTGGCGGGATTTGAACCCGTGACCTCTGACTCCAAAGCCCGCGCTCTTTCCATTGAGCCACGCTGCTTCTCCTAATCTTCAGGGGATACTGGTTGGTGATGGTGATGTCCCTTTGTCCACTCCAGGGGCTCTTCAATCCGGATTTCCGCTTCCCCCCGTCTTGGCCACCAACTACTCAGTGTCAGAGCTGTCTGTCATTCAGGTGAGTAAGAGACAACCCACCAGTAGCAGTCGTAGGAGTGGAGGAAAGAGTCGGTAGTAGTGGTAGACGCAGCAGTACTGGTAGTAGTAATGGTGGTTACTACTAGTGGCAATAATAATAACAATAATAATAATGGTATTTGTTAAGTGCTTACTACGTGCAAAGCACTGTTCTAAATGCTGAATGATATTTGTTAAGCACTTACTATGTGCCAGGCACTGTTCGGGATACAAGGTATATATTGTTTGTACATATTTATTACTCTATTTATTTATTTATTTATTTATTTATTTATTTTATTTGTACCTATTTATTCTATTTATTTTATTTTGTTCATCTGTTCTGTTTTGTTCTCTGTCTCCCCCTTCTAGACTGTGAGCCCACCGTTGGGTAGGGGCCGTCTCTATATGTTGCCAACTTGGATTTCCCGAGCGCTTAGTCCAGTGCTCTGCCCACAGTAAGCGCTCAATGAATACGGTCGAATGAATGAAGCGGCGGAGTCGGCATTTGAACCCGTGGCCTCTGACTCCAAAGCCCGTGCTCAATAACAGTGATGTTTATTGAGCACCAACCGGTTGCAGCACACTGTACTAAGTGCCCCCTCAGCTCAGGATGGAAACTTACTTCCTCTGTGTGTGTGTGTTTTTCCTGTCAGAACGCCCTGGTGCTCAATTTGCAAACGACATGAACCCTGAAGGACGTCCAGAGGAGAGAAACCAGCCCCCCCAAGACAGTGGCTCCCTCCTCTTTCCTGCCTCAACGTCCCTCTCCCCCCACCCCCATCAGACCGGGATATTGGGGGGTGGTCCCCCTTGCTTCCCGGAGAGGTCCTTTCCACGTCCCACCGCCCCCCGAGGTTTGATTTCTGAGGTCTGTCTGTTTATTGTTATATTGGACTCTCCCAAGCGCTCAGTACAGTGCCCAGCACGCGGTAAGCGCTCAATAAATACGATTAAATGGATGAATGAACGGATTTCCTCGCCTTCTTTCGGGGAGCTGGGGCCGGGTGTCGGTCAGGAGGACCATCGGGTCTGGGATAGAACAATTCCGCTTCCAGAACTTTCTCTGCGTCCTTCGGAGGAGTCCCAGCGAGTTGGGGGGCTGGGGGCTGGGATACTTCTGGTGTCATTCAATCAATCAATCGGTGCAGAGTGCTGTGCTAAGCGCTTGGGTGAATTCAATGGAGTTAGAAGACAGGATCCCTGCCCTCGTCAAGGAATTTCCAGTCCATCAATCAATAGCGTTTATTGACTTCCTGCTGTGTGGAGAACACTCTACTGAGCACTTGGGGGAGTCCAATAGACAGTAGACGTGATCCCTGCCCTCATCAAGGAGTTTCCAGTCCATCAATCAATAGCGTTTATTGACTTCCTGCTGTGTGGAGAACACTCTACTGAGCACTTGGGGGAGTCCAATAGACAGTAGACATGATCCCTGCCCTCGTCAAGGAGTTTCCAGTCCATCAATCAATAGCATTTAT
Organism: Tachyglossus aculeatus; assembly: GCF_015852505.1. Classification (NCBI taxonomy): domain Eukaryota; kingdom Metazoa; phylum Chordata; class Mammalia; order Monotremata; family Tachyglossidae; genus Tachyglossus; species Tachyglossus aculeatus. The sequence goes on from NC_052073.1 coordinate 36,970,125, forward strand.
TGACTTCCTGCTGTGTGGAGAACACTCCACTGAGCACTTGGGGGAGTCCAATAATAATAATAATAATAATAATAATAATAACAATAATAATAATGGCATTTGTTAAGCGCTTACTATGTGCCAAGCACTGTTCTAAGCGCTGGGGGGATACAAGGTGATCAGGTTGTCCCACTTGGGGCTCACAATCTTAATCCCCATTTTACAGATGAGGCAACTGAGGCTCAGAGAAGTGAAGTGACTTGCGCAAAGTCACCCAGCTGACAAGTGGCAGAGCCGGGATTTGAACCCATGACCTCTGACTTCCAAGCCCGGGCTCTTTCCACCGAGCCACGCTCCCCATCCCCCCCGCCCTACCTCCTTCCCCTCCCCACAAAACCTGGATATATGTTTGTATAGATTTATTACTCTATTTATTTTACCTGCACATATTTACTATTCTATTTATTTTATTTTGTTAATATGCTTTGTTTTGTTGTCTGTCTCCCCCTTCTAGACTGTGAGCCCGTTGTTGGGTAGGGACCGTCCCTAGATGTTGCCAACTTGGACTTCCCAAGCGCTTAGTACAGTGCTCTGCACGTAGGAAGCACTCAATAAATACGATTGAATGAATGAATGAATGAATGAATGCAAAGCACTGTTTTAAGCACTGGGGGGGATCCAAGGTGATCAGGTTGTCCCACGGGGGGCTCACAGTCTTCATCCCCATTTGACAGATGAGGTCACTGAGGTCCAGAGAATAATAATAATAATAATGTTGGTATTTGTTAAGCGCTTACTATGTGCCAAGCACTGCTCTAAGTGCTGGGGCGGTTACAAGGTGATCAGGTTGTCCCACGGGGGCTCACAGTCTTAATCCCCATTTTACAGATGAGGTCACTGAGGCCCAGAGAAGTGAGGTGACTTGCCCAAAGTCACACAGCTGACAATAATAATAATAACAATAATGATGGCATTTATTAAGCGCTTATTATGTGCAAAGCACTGTTCTAAGCTCTGTGGAGGTTACAAGGTGATCAGGTTTTCCCACGTGGGGCTCACAGTCTTCATCCCCATTTTCCAGATGAGGGAACTGAGGCCCAGAGAAGTGAAGTGACTTGCCCAAAGACACACAGCTGACAAGGGGCGGAGCCGGGATTAGAACTCACAACCTCGGCCTCCCAAGCCCGGGCTCTTTCCACTGAGCCAAGCTGTGAACCCCAAGTGGGACAGGGACTATATCCAACCCAATTATCTTGTGTCTCCCCCAGCTCTTAGTACAGTGCCTGGCACTTAGTAAGCGCTTAACAAATACTTTTATTTTATATTTTATTTTGTTAATATGTTTTGTTGTCTGTCTCCCCTGTCTAGACTGTGACCCTGCTGTTGGGTAGGGACCGTCTCTATATGTTGCCAACTTGGACTTCCCAAGCGCTCAGTACAGTGCTCTGCACACAGTAAGGGCCCAATAAATACGACTGAATGAATGAATACCAAAAAAAAAATTGGCTTTATCCCTACGCCGAGAAGGGAATGAGACTCATCTTGACAGTAAGCTAAGGCTAAGACCCTTTGTGGCTTCCTTCTAAGACGGCTTCTTGACAGTCGTCACGACGCCCATTTCCAATCCCCGTAATTCCTTATCCGATATCGATCCCCTCCATCGCTCCCCAGGAGGAAATGGTTTGGTGGGATGGGGCCAGAAACCGCAATTTTCTTCCGACACCCCGCTCCGAAGGGGGTCTTCCCCCTGAGTCTCCTTTGACACTTCCTTCCCTCCTCCTCTCGGAGGGTTGGGTACATAAGGGGCACGACTGGGAGTTTTCCTTCGGAAGCAGCAGCTGCGGAAAATTAAAGATCGTTAGGACCGCAGTCCTGGTAAGTTGAGTTTTGCCAGATCAGGTGTCCGGGTGTTGGGAGACTCAGTTTCCCCGTCCGTAAATGGGAATGTTGTTGGTTGCGTTGAAAGATGGGAAACAGAGGACGCGGGGTTGGCAGGCCCTTCCTTTCATTCGGCCTTATTTGTGGAGTGCCTGCAGAGCACTGTGCTAAGCGCCTGGGAGAGTACAGTGTAACAATAAAAAGACACAATCCCTGTCCACCAGGAGCTGACAGTCTTGTGGAGGCTGGAGGAGGAAGGCAGGGGGGCCTAATGGGTAGAGCCCGGGCGCTGGGAGCCGGAAGGATCTGGGTTCTAATCCTGGACACTTAGACACTAGTCTGCTGTGTGACCTCGGGCCAGTCACTTCGCTTCTCTGGGCCTCGGTTCCATCACGGGGATTAAGACCGTGAGCCCCATGTGGGACGTAATGAAGGGTGGCATGTATTAAGCGCTTCCTAGGTGTCAGACACTATACGAAGCTCAGGGAGGGGAATACAAAGCACAGTCCCTGTCCCACATGGGGCTCACAGTCTTAATTCCCGTTTTCCAGATGAGGAAACTGAGGCCCAGAGAAGTGAAATAATAATAATAATGACATTTGTTAAGCACTTACTATGTGCAAAACACTGTTCTAAGCGCTAGGCAGGATACAAGGTGATCAGGTTGTCCCACATGGGGCTCACAGTCAACCCCCATTTTCCAGATGAGGGAACTGAGGCCCAGAGAAGTGAAATAATAATAATAATGACATTTGTTAAGCACTTACTATGTGCAAAATACTGTTCTAAGCGCTAGGCGGGATACAAGGTGATCAGGTTGTCCCACATGGAGCTCACAGTCAATCCCCATTTTCCAGATGAGGGAACTGAGGCCCAGAGAAGTGAAGTGACTTGCCCAAAGTCACCCAGCTGACAAGCGGCGGAGCCGGAATTAGAACCCATAACCTCTGACTCCCAAGCCCGGGCTCTTTCCACTGAGCCACGCTGCTTCGCTAATGACTCGCCCAGGGTCACACAGCACAGATGTGGCGGAGCTGGGATGAGAACCCAGGTCGTTCGGACTCCTAGGCCTGCGTTCTACAGATAATAATAATAATGGCATTTATTAAGCGCTTACTATGTGCAAAGCACTGTACAGATCGACTAAGCGCTCAGTACATACCACTGATGGACTGATGGGTCTTCTTCACAGGTGCCCTAGTGGAAGATGGGGAGAATCTGGTTCATCGTCTGCTTCTGCGGCCTCCTCTCTCCCTCTCACGGGCTCCTGGAGACCGTAGGAAGCGTCGCTCGGCTCGATAAAGATGAATTAGAAAAGGGTGAGGGTTTCCAGGCTCCCCCCAACCCTAGTCTGCTGCGTGACCTTGGCCAGGTCACCTCACTTCTCTGTGCCTCAGTTGCCTCATCTGTAAAATGGGGATGAAGACTGTGAGCCTCACGTGGGGCAACCTGACGACCTCGTATCTCCCCCAGCGCTTAGAACAGCGCTTGGTACATAGTAAGCGCTTAACAAATACCATCATCATCATTATGATTATTCTCTGGGCCTTGGTTCCCTCATCGGGAAACCTTTTATCTTACTTGATTACCTTTAATCTACTCGAGCGCCTAGAAGTAAGCGCTTCACAAATACCACAGTTATTATAATTATTCTCTGTGCCTCAGTTACCTCACCTGTAAAATGGGGGTGAAGACTGTGAACCCCACGTGGGACAGGGGCTGTGTCCAACCCGATTACCATGTATCTCCCCCAGCTCTTCGAACGGTGCCTGTCCCAGAGGAAGCGCTTAACTAATAGCACAATTATTAGTATCCTCATCATTATCATTCTCCATGCCTCACTCACCCCACCTGTAAAATGGGGATTAAGACCCTGAGCCCAACCCGATTAGCTTGCATCTCCCCCAGCTCTTAGCATAGTGCTTCGTACATAGCAAGCACTTCACAAATAATGGCTCAGTGGAAAGAACCCGGGCTTTGGAGTCAGAGGTCATGAGTTCGAATCCCAGCTCCACCGCGTGTCTGCCGTGTGACCTTGGGTAACTTCTCTGAGCCTCAGCTACGTCATCTGGAAAATGGGGATGAAAACTGTGAGCCCCACGCGGGACAACCTGATCGCCTTGTATCCCCCCCAGCGCCTAAAACAGTGCTCTTTGCATGTAGTAGGTGCTTAACAAATGTCGTAAAAAAATACCACAATTTATTATTATTATACCAGCGATCGGTCGGTTGATGGGTAGGAGAGAAGCATCCAGGGGGATTTCATGGTGGGGTTGTTGGGGGGTCCGGGGGGGGGATTAATTCTCTGTATCCCTCATTTCAGCCATCCAGAATTCCCTGGTGGAGGGACCCCTTCTTCAGGGAGTCCTGGGGACTGTGACATCGGTGAATTCGGGGTTGATCGGAAGCAACGGCATCTTGGGAGGCGGAGGTCTCCTCAGCACCGGGGGCCTGTTTGAGGTTCTGGAAAACCTCTCCGGGTCAGTTCGTCCATTGGTCTTATTTACTGAGCGCCTGCTGTGAGCAGAGCGCTGTGCTGAGCGCTTGGAGAGTCCAGTATAACAGAGTTAGTCAATCGCATTTACCGAGTGCTTCGGGCATGCCGGGCACTGGACTAAACTCACGGGGGTTGGGTAGGGACTGTCTCTATATGTTGCCAACTTGTACTTCCCAAGCGCTTAGTACAGTGCTCTGCACACAGTAAGTGCTCAATAAATACGATTGATTGATTGACAATATTCATTCATTCATTCAATCGCATTTACTGAGCTTAGAACAGTGCCTTGCACATAGTAAGCGCTTAACAAATGCCATCATTATTATTATTATTGTTGAGCGCTTACTGTGTGCAGAGCTCTGTACTAAGCGATTGGGAAGTACAAGTTGGAAATAGCTCAGTGGAAAAGAGCACGGGCTTTGGAGTCGGAGGTCTTGGGTTCAAACCCCGGCTCCGCCAGTTGTTAGCTGGGTGACTCTGCGCAAGTCACTTCACTTCTCTGGGCCTCAGTTACCTCATCTGTAAAATGGGGATTAAGACTGTAAGCCCCACATGGGGCAACCTGATCACCTTGGAACCTCCCCAGCGCTTAGAACAGTGCTTTGCACGTAGTAAGCGTTTAATAAAATGCCCTCATTACAAGTTGGCAACATATAGAGTCAGTCAGTCGGTCAAGCCTGTTTATTGAGCGCTTGTTCTGTGCAGAGCATGCTTGGGAGAGTCCAATATATGAGAGTTAGTCAATCATACTGTGAGCCCACTGTTGGGTAGGGGCCGTCTCTATATGTTCCCAACTTGTACTTCCCAAGCGCTTAGTACAGTGCTCTGCACACAGTAAGCGCTCAATAAATGCGACTGAATGAATGAATCATACTTATTGAGCGTTTACAGGGTGCAAGAGCTATGGTCTGGGACTGGGGATGAATCAAAAAAACAGGTCACGGCAAGGCAGAAGGGAGTGGGAGAAGAGGAAAGGAAAGGGGGGAGACAGACATCACAAATTCAATCCATCATTAAATCCCGTCAGATCGACATCGCATCACTAAAATCCATCCTTTCCCCTCCATCCAAACAGTTCCCTCAGCTAATCCTCTCCCACCTTGATTGTGACTGTATCAACCACCTCTCTGACCTCCCTGCCTCCCGTCCGTTACTGAGCACTTAGTCAATCTGTAGAAGGCAGGCCTGGGAAGGAAAACGATCCGGGTTCTCATCCCGGCTCCGCCACTTGTGTGCCGTGTGACCTTGGGCCAGTCATTAGAGAAGCAGCGTGGCACAGTGGAAAGAGCCCGGGCTTTGGAGTCAGAGGTCATGGGTTCCAATCCCGCCCCTGCCAATTGTCATCTGTGTGACTTTGGGCAACGTCTCTGGGCCTCAGTTCCCTCATCTGGAAAATGGGGATGAAGACCGTGAGCCCCACCATGGGACAACCTGATCACCTTGTAACCTCCCCAGCGCTTAGAACAGTGCTTTGCAGATAGAAAGCACTTAATAAATGCCATTATTATTATTATTATTAAAGGAGGGCTTAGGCTGGGAAGGCCTCTGGGAGGAGGAGATGGGCCTTCAGTAAGGCTTCGAATGGGGGCAGAGAATCGTTGGCTGTGGGATTTGAGGAGGGAGGGTGGTCCAATCAATCAATCAATCATATTTATTGAGCGCTTACCGTGTGCAGAGCACTGTATTAAGTGCTTGGGAAGTACAAGTTGGCAACATATAGAGACAGTCCCTACCCAACAGTAGGCTCACTGTATAAAAGGGGGAGACAGAGAACAAAATCAAACATACTAATAAAATAAAATAAATAGAATAGATAGGTACAAGTAAAATAAATAAATAAATAAATAAATAGAGTAATAAATATGTACAAACATATATACATATATCCAGGTACAGTGGGGAAGGGAAGGAGGTAAGATGGAGGGGATGGAGAGGGGGACGAGGTGGGGAGGAAGGAAGGGGCTCAGTGTGGGAAGGCCTCCTGGAGGAGGTGAGCTCTCAGTAGGGCCTTGAAGGGAAAGCCTGTTGTGGGCAGGGAGTGTCTCTCTTTATTGCTGAATTGTACTTTCCAAGCGCTTAGTACGGTGCTCTGCACACAGTAAGCACAGCATGGCTTGGTGGAAAGAGCACAGGCTTTGGAGTCAGAGGTCATCGGTTCAAATCCCGGTTCTGCCACTTGTCAGCTGTATGACCGTGGCCACTTCACTTCTCTGGGCCTCAGTTACCTCATCTTTAAAGTGGAGATTAAGACTGTGAGCCCCACAACCTGATAACCTTGTAAACTCCCCAGCACTTAGAACAGTGCTTTGCACATAGTAAGTGCTTAATAAACGCCATTATTATCATTATTATAATTAATAAATACAATCGAATGCTCTCCATCCCCCCTGCCTTACCTCCTTCCCTTCCCCACAGCACCTGTATATATGTATATATGTTTGTACCTATTTATTACTCTATTTATTTTACTTGTACATATTTATTCTATTTATTTTATTTTGTTAATATGTTTTGTTTTGTTCTCTGACTCCCCCTTCTAGACTTTGAGCCCGCTGTTGGGTAGGGACCGTCTCTATAGGTTGCCAACTTGTGCTTCCCAAGCGCTTAGTCCAGTGCTCTGCACACAGTAAGCGCTCAATAAATACGATTGAATGAATGAATGAATGAATGCGAGAGAGGAGTCAAGCACTATGCCAAAATTAGCTCACATCTCCCCCAGTGCTCAGTACAGTGCCTGGCACATAATGAAAACTGAACAAATGTCATAAAAAGCAAACAAAGAAGATAGAACAGTGCTTTGCACATAGTAAGCGCTTAATAAATGCCATTATTATTATTATTATTATTATTATTATTATTATTAAGATACCACTAAAAAAAGAGTGAAAGAACTGAACGCTCTCCTTCTGTCTCCTCCTTGTGTCTCCTTCACTTTTGGGGTGACATTTTTGGGCCCCCTTCATCCTGTCTCCTCCACTTTTGGGGTGCGACTTTTTGGACTCCTCCCCAACCCACAGTTTGAAGATTGAAGAGCTGGTTCTTCCCAAAATATCTCTGAAACTGCTGCCCGGAATTGGAATCCGCCTCAACCTAGAGACCAAAGTGGGGTTGAATGGAGGCGGGTGAGTTGGGGGTGAGGGGGGTGGGACCCCGGGGGTCCCCGGGATGAGCTCCTGGCGGGTCGGCCTGGGTCCCGAGCCCAGCTCCTGGCAAGAACGGGCAGCGCTTGCAGCGGGAGGGATTGAGGTTAGATTTTGGGATGAAGGCTGAGGACGGGGATGGGGGCCCAGGCCCCTGGGGGGTCTGCTCCAGCTGGGCGTCGAGGTGAACGTGTCCTCCAAACTGGCCCTGGGCGTGAGCGAGATGGGGACCCCCATTCTGGTCCTGAAGAGCTGCGGGACTCTCTTGGGACACATTTCCATCTTCTCTGGGTATGTATCACGCTCCAGGGGACGTGGCCTGTGGGGGAATCACCTCCGGGACCCCCAATCCACCCCCGACCCACCCCCGGGACCTCCCCAGCCCATCCTCTGTCCATAACAATGATGATATTCATTAAGCGCTTACTATGTGCTCGGCACTGTACTAAACGCTGGGGTGGGTACAAGCAAATCGCGTTGGACACGGTCCCTGCCCCACGTGGGGCTCACAGCCTCCATCCCCATTTTCCAGATGAGGGAACTGAGGCCCAGAGAAGGGAAGTGACTTGCCTAAGGTCACACTTCAGACAGGTGGCAGAGCGGGATTCGAACCCAGGTCCTTCTGACTCCCAGACTCGGGATCTACCCACGAGGGCATGTTGCTTCTCTGGCTCTTCTCTTCAGTCTCTTCTAGACTGTGAGCCCACTGTTGGGTAGGGACCATCTCTATATGTTGCCAGTTTGTACTTCCCCAGCGCTTAGTACAGTGCTCTGCACACAGTAAGCGCTCAATAAATACTATTGATTGATGGATTGATTGGCCCAATCCAGCCCACCCCTCGAACCCTCAGCCCCCCCCCACCTGGTGATGTGTGACCTCGAGCTAAGCACTGAACCTGTCTGGTCCTCTACCCAATTGCTTGTGAAATACTTGGAGTCATCCAACTCACCGGAATAACCTCTTCCTGTTAATAATAATAATAATAATGGCATTTATTAAGCGCTTACTATGTGCAAAGCACTGTTCTAAGCGCTGGGGAGGTGACAAGGTGATCAGGTTGTCCCACGGGGGGCTCACAGTCTTCATCCCCATAATAATAATAGTGATGGCATTTATTAAGCGCTGACTATGTGCCAAGCACTGTTCTAAGCGCTGGGGAGGTTACAAGGTGATCAGGGTGTCCCACGGGGGGCTCGCAGTCTTCATCCCCAATTTCCAGATGAGGGAACTGAGGCCCAGAGAAGTGAAGTGACTTGCCCAAAGTCACCCAGCTGACAATGGGCAGAGCCGGGATTTGAACCCAGGACCTCTGACTCCAAAGCCCGGGCTCTTTCCACTGAGCCACGCTGCTTCTCTGTTCTGCCTCCTCCTTCGACCGTGAGCCCCACATGGGACAGAGACTGTGTCCGACCTGGTTAAATCTTTTCTCCCCTAACACTTAGTACAGTGCCTGGCACGTAGTCAGCGCTTAACAAATATCATTTAAAAAAAAGGAAGAGAGAATCAAAGAATCAAACATTTTCTCTCCATCCTGCCTCTTCCTTGGGTCTCCGTCACTTTTGGGGTGCTAATAATAATAATAATAATAATAATAATAATAATAATAATAAAAATAAAATTCAATGCCTATTTTGCTTGGATCCAGACTGGTTCCTTATCCTGTGCTGAAATTAGTGGAACACACACTCTTCCAAGTTCTTCCTAGACTGGTGAGTTTCCCCACCTGTGCACCTAAAGCCCTGAAGTTAGCAGTAGGAGTAATACCAGTTTTTATTGAGCATCTACTGAGTACCCTGCACTATACTAAGTGCCTTGGAAAGTTCACCCCCAAAATCAGCCTGGTTCCCTGCCCCCAGAAAGCTCCCACTTAAATCGGGAAGACAGTCATGAAAAATTCACATCCAGTAGCTGTAGCAGTAGTGATAGTGTACTAAGCGCTGGGGTGGATTAAGCGCTTAGTACAGTGCTCTGCACACAGTAAGCGCTCAATAAATACGATTGATTGATTGATTGGATTCGAGCAAATCGGGTTGGACACAGTCCCTGTCCCACGCGGGGCTCACAGTCTCCATCCCCATTTTCCAGATGAAGGAACTGAGGCCCAGAGAAGTGAAGTGACTTGCCCAAGGTCACCCAGCAGACAAGAGTGGCAGAGGCGGGATTAGAACCCATGACCTCCTGACTCCCGGGCCCGGGCTGAAGCCCCTAGTAGTAACAATAACAGCGGGAGAAGCAGGGTGGTTTAGTGGAAAGAGCCTGGGCTTGGGACCCAGAGGTCGTGGGTTCTAATTCCGGCTCCGCCACGTGTCAGCTGCGTGACTCTGGGCAAGTCACTTCACTTCTCTGGGCCTCAGTTCCCTCATCTGTAAAATGGGTGTGAAGACTGTGAGCCCCACGTGGGACAACCTATCTCGCATCTTCCCCAGCGCTTAGAACGGTGCTTGGCACATAGTAAGCGCTTAACAAATGCTATTATTAGTAGTAGTAGGAGCAGCAGTTGGGTTTCTCAAGAGCTGAAGGGCTAACGTCCAAGCACTGTGCTAAACGCTGGGAAAGTCGCGGACCGGAGAGCAGCAGCTGTACTGTGAGCCCACTGTTGGGTAGGGACTGTCTCTATGTGTTGCCAATTTGTACTTCCCAAGCGCTTAGTACAGTGCTCTGCACATAGTAAGCGCTCAATAAATACGATTGATTGATTGATTACTGGGTGACCCAGCCCCCGGCCCCCCGGGGGAGTTGGATGAAATTGTTCCGCAGGTCATCCCAAACTGAGCCCCCTTTTTCCTCTCCTCCTTCCCATTCCCTCCGCCCTACCTCCTTCCCCTCCCCACAGCACCTGTCTATATGTCTGTACAGATTTATAACTCTATTTATTTTCCTTGTCCATATTTACTATTCTCTTTATTTTGCTAATGAGGTGCATCCAGCTTTATTTCTATTTATTCTGATGACTTGACACCCGTCCACGTGTTTTGTTTTGCCGTCCGTCTCCCCCTTCTCGACTGTTGTTGGATAGGGACCGTCTCTAGAGGTTGCCGACTTGGGAGTTCCCAAGCGCTTAGTCCAGTGCTCTGCACACAGTGAGCGCTCAATAAATGCGATTGAATGAATGAATGAATGAATTGGAGTGGTTTGGGGGCCTCCCACCTCCTCTCCGCACCTCCCCAGTGACCCCCAAAACTTGGACAGATAGATTTTCCCTCTTCTCTCCCGCAGCTGTGTCCGGTGGTGGACAGTGCCCTGAGCGTTGTGAACGAGTTGCTGGGGGCTGTTCTCTGTAAGTGGTTCCCTTTGGGTGCTCACTAGGCACCCAGCGCTGTGCTAAGCACTGTGCTGGACACGCTACGATCAGATCTGTCGCAGTCCCTGTCGTCCGCCATCTGTGGGGGAGGGAAGGCAGGGTTTGAATCCCCCATGATCCGACCCTGCGTGTCAGAGAGGTTAAGTGACTTGCCCAAGGTCACCCAGCAGACGAGTGGCGGGGAGGGGATTAGAACCCAGAACCCACTTGGCCTAGTCCTGGGGTAAGAGCAGCTGGTCCAGTTCTGAGGTCGGAGCAGCAGGATGGAACATTATATCCAGTCCAGAGCTAGGAGTAATAATAATAATTATTATGATACATGGGTAAGCGCTTACTATGTGCCAAGCACTGTTCTAAGCGCTGGGGTAGATACAAGTTAGGTTGGACACAGTCCCTGTCCAACAAAATCTCACCCTCTTAGTCCCCATTTTACAGATGAGGCAACGGAGGCCCGGAGAAGTGAAGTGACTTGCCCAAGGTCACACAGCAGGATTAGAACCCTTGACTTTCTGACTCCCAGGCTGGTGCTCTCACTACCGAGCCATCAGAGGACTGTAATAATAATAATGATGATGGTATTTGTTAAGCACTTCCTACGTGCAAAGCACTGTTCTAAGCGCTGGGGTGGATATAAGGTGATTAGGTTGTCCCACGTGATGCTCACAGTCTTCATCCCCATTTGACAGATGAGGTAACTGAGGCACAGAGAAGTTAATAATAATAATAATAATGGTATTTATTAAGCGCTTACTATGTGAAAAGCACTGTTCTAAGCGCTGGGGGGATACAAGGTGATTAGGTTGTCCCACGTGATGCTCACAGTCTTCATCCCCATTTGACAGGTGAGGTAACTGAGGCACAGAGAAGTTAATAATAATGATGGTATTTGTTAAGCACTTACTATGTGCCAAGCACTGCTCTAAGCACTGGGGGAATACAAGGTGAGCAGGTTGTCCCACGTGGGGCTCACGATCTTAATCCCTATTTTACAGATGAGGTAAGTGAGGCACCGAGAAGTGAAGTGACTTGCCCACAGTCACACAGCTGACAATTGGTGGAGGTGGGATTTGAACCCATGGCCTCTGACTCCAAAGCCCGGGCTCTTTCCACTGAGCCAGTCCTGGAATAGCAGCGGCTGGCGGAGCACTGTAGCCAGTCCCGGGAGCGGGAGCAGCTGGTGGGAGCACTGGGGGGGGGGGTGTCGGGGGGCAGGGGGGCAGTTTTATTTTTTATTTTATTTTATTTTATTTTATTTTGTTAGTATGTTTTGTTTTGTTCTGTCTCCCCCTCCTAGACTGTGAGCCCACTGTTGGGTAGGGACCGTCTCTCTATGTTGCCAACTTGTACTTCCCAAGCGCTTAGTCCAGTGCTCTGCACACAGGAAGCGCTCAATAAATACGATTGATTGATTGATTGATTGATTTCTCTGAGTTTCCCTCTAGGTTTGGTGCCGATGGGGGCCCTGGGGAGTGTGGAATTCACCGTGGCCGCCATCCCCCTAATCCAGGACCAGTACATCGAACTGGACATCTCGGTCCGTCCCGGCTCAGCCCCCTCCTACTCATCCCGGGGGGGTCCACGTGAGCCCCCCCTGCCCCCCGGGAGACTTCCACTTTTCCCACGAGCGTTGGAAAAGGGGGCTGGGGTGGCCCGGCTGAACCAGAGCCTCCCTGGGAGAAGGAGACAAAGATGCTCGGGATGCTTCGGTCTCCCTTAGCGACGGCCCTCGTTGCCTAGCAACCCCGCCGTGGTCCACGGGGGAGGCCGATTCTGGCAACCGGTTCGGAGGGGGGTCCAGGGGAAAGATCCCACCTCTCTTTCCCCTCCAGCCCATCGTCAGGAACGTGGCGGGGGATTTGATCGATCTTCCCCAGCCCCACGAGGCCTCGGAACCCACCGAGACCCCCGAGCCCGTCTCTCTCCCCCCAAAAGAGGACCACACATCTCAGGTGACCGTCCCTGTCTACCTCTTCTCCGCCGTCTTCACCCTCCTCCAGTCGAACGGGGCCCTCAACCTGGACATCAACGAAGACTTGGTAGGTCGTCTGAGGATTTAGAACTCCGGGCCGGCCCAATTCCTCATCCTTTCTGGTATTTGCTGAGCGCTCACTATGTGCAGAGCACTGGACTGAGCGCTTGGGAGAGCCCGATGCATCAGAGTTGGGAGACACGCTCCCTGCCCACAACAATCTGAGAAGCAGTGTGGCTCAGTGGAAAGAGGCCGGCCTTTGGAGTCAAAGGTCAAGGGTTCCCAGCTCTGCCAAATGTCAGCTGTATGACTTGGGGCAAGTCACTTCACTTCTCTGGGCCTCAGTTCCCTCATCTGGAAAATGGGGATTAAGACTGGGAGCCCCCCGTGGGACAACCTGATCACCTTGCAACCTCCCCAGCGCTTAGAACAGTGCTCTGCACATAGTAAGCGCTTAATAAATGCCATTATTATTATTAACAATCAATCCATCAGTGATATTTCTCCATCAGTAGAGAAGCAGCGTGGCTCGGTGGAGAGAGCCCGGCCTTTGGAGTCAAAGGTCGTGGATTCTAATTCCGACTCTGCCACTTATCAGCTGGGTGACTTTGGGCAAGCCACTTCACTTCTCTGGGCCTCAGTTCCCTCATCTGGAAAATGGGGATGAAGACTGTGAGCCCCACGTGGGACAACCTGATCACCTTGCATCTATCCCAGACTGTGAGCCCCACGTGGGACAACCTGATCACCTTGTAAACTCCCCAGCGCTAAGAACAGTGCTTGGCACATAGTAAGCGCTTAACAAATGCTATTATTATTATTTATTATTATTTACCCTCTCCGGAGACTTTGTCGTCTGTGAATTGGGGAAAGGCAGACTTCAGCCTCGCGTTGGACAGAGATCGTGTCTTATCTCATCATCCCAGATCTAATAATAATAATAATGATAACATTTATTAAGTGCTTACTATGTGCAAGGCACTGTTCTAAGCACTGGGGAGGTTACAAGGCAATCAGGTAGTCCCACGGGGCACTCACAGTCTTAATCCCCATTTTACAGATGAGGTAACTGAGGCACAGAGGAGTTAAGTGACTTGCCCAAAGTCACAGCTGACAGTGGATTTGAACCCATGACCTCTGACTCCAAAGCCTGTGCTCTTTCCACTGAGCCACACTGCTTCCCTATCTAGTCCACAGTCAAGCAGGTTGGCCGGGCTTCATAAATGCTATTGCTGTCATTTTTTATTAATAATAACATTAAAAGTATTATTTTTATTACTATCAGGGGGAGCATATATCCTCTCTGAAAGTCCCTGCCTGCCTCTACCAGACTTTACCACTCAATACTACTCAATGCTCAATACTCTGCACACAGTAAGCGCTCAATAAATACGACCGTGGTAGAGAGGCAGCGTGGCATAGTGACAAAAGCACAGGCCCGGGGGTCAGAAGGGCCTGGGCTCTAATCCCTGTCTGCTGTGTGACCTTGGGCAAGTCATTTCGCTTCTCTGTGCCTCAGTTCCTTCGTCTGTAAAATGGGGATGAAGACGGCGAGCCCCATGTGGGACAAGGGCTGCGTCTAATCGGTTTGCCTTGTATCTCCCCCAGCGTTTAGAACAGTGCCTCCTACATAGAAAGTACTTACTGAATACCACTATTATCATCCCTACAGGTTCCCAGCCGAATTGCTCTGACCACCACCGCTCTGGCCTCCGCGATTCCTGAAGTTAGTGACCCTTCCTCTAACTCCCCTCCAGATCTTCCGTCACCCCTGCAGACCCTCTCCCGGAAAATTTCTAGGCCGGGGGAAGCAGCGTGGCTCAGTGGCTTTGGAGTCAGAGGTCATGGGTTCAAATCCCGACTCCGCCAATTGTCAGCTGGGTGATTTTGGGCAAGTCACTTCATTTCTCTGGGCCTCAGTGACCTCATCTGTAAAATGGAGATGAAGACTGTGAGCCCCCCGGGGGACAACCTGCTCACCTCATAACCTCTCCAGCGCTTAGAACAGTGCTTTGCACATAGTAAGCGCTTAATAAATGCCAGTATTATTATTATTATTATGAACTGAAAGACCTCTGCAGACCTTCTGGCCTGGAATGCTCTCCCTCCTCATATCTGACTGACAATTGCTCTCCTCCTTCTTCCAAGCCTTATTGCAAGCCCGTCTCCTCCTCCAAGAGGCCTTCCCTGATTACGCCCTCATTTCCTCATCTCCCACTCCTTTCTGCGTCGCCCTGATTTGCCCCCTTAATTCGCGACCCCCCAGCCCCACACCACTTGTGTACTGATTCATCTCTTATTCATTTATATTCATGTCTATTCTATGTCTATGTCTATACATATATTCATGAGAAGCAGCGTGGCTCAGTGGAAAGAGCCCGGGCTTTGGAGGCAGAGGTCATGGGTTCAAATCCCGGCTCCACCAACTGTCAGCTGTGTGACTTTGGGCAAGTCACTTCCCTTCTCTGTGCCTCAGTTCCCTCAACTGTAAAATGGGGATTAAAACTGTGAGCCCCCCGTGGGACAACCTGATCACCTTGTAACCTCCCCAGTGCTTAGAACAGTGCTTTGCACATAGTAAGCGCTTAACAAATACCATTATTATTATTATTATGTTTGTCTCCTACTCTGGGTTGTCAGCTCCTTGTGGGCAGGGAATGTGTCTACCAACTATGTCATATTGGACTCTCCCAAGCGCTTAGTACAATCAATATCACTGATTGATTACAGTGCCTGGTACATAGTAAGTGCTCAAAAAAGGCTATAATTATTATTTTTATTATTAGACTGCCAGCTCATAGTGGGCAGAGAATGTGTCTACCAACTCTGTCATATTAGACTCTCCCAAGAGCTCAATACAATTTCTGCGCACAGTAAGCGCTCAGTAAATACCACTGATTGATTGACTGTAAGCTCATTGTGGGCAAGGGATGTTTCCACCAACTATCAAACAATCGTATTTATTGAGTACTTACTGTGTGCAGAGCACTGTGCTAAGCGCTAGGGAGAGTCCAATAGAACCACAAACAGACACATTCCCTGCTCACAACGAGCTTGCAATCTAGAGATCGATCAATCCGGGGTATTTATTGAGCACTTACTGTGTGCCCCCGAAGCCAACAACCTCCTCCCGTCCAACTGAGAAGCAGCGTGGCTCAGTGGAAAGAGGCCGGGCTTTGGAGTCAGAGGTCATGGGTTCAAATCCCGGCTCCGCCACCTGTCAGCTGTGTGACTTTGGGCAAGTCACTTCACTTCTCTGTGCCTCAGTTCCCTCATCTGTCAGATGGGGATGAAGACTGTGAGCCCCCCGTGGGACAACCTGGACACCTTGTAACCTCCCCAGTGCTTTAGAACAGTGCTTGGCGCATAGTAAGTGCTTAATAAATGCCATTATTATTGTTATTATTACTTCTCCTCCCACAGGCTCTGGGGAATTTGCCCCCAGACCAGAAACTCCTGCTCACATTGAGGGTCAAGAAGAGCCCCGAAGTCACCCTAGAGAAGGACAAAGCCACCGTGTCCATCCCCGTGTCCATCGAAGTCCTGGCCGGCTCCCAGTTCGAAGTTGCCGAATCCCTGTTCGTCCTGGATTCTGTATGTGCGGTGTGGACGTTCCGGATTTCTTGGGAATGGGAATGGGACCGGCCCAGGGCAGGTCTTAGAGCTTGGGGTTGGAGGGGACTGGCTGCGGGGGCTGATTGACTTTTGTGTCAATCTTCTAATTATAGGACGTCAGGTTGAACGCACAGTTGAGCCCCTCTGCTGCCATGTTACACATCGCCTTGTCCCTGGAAAGGTAATTGTACCAGAAAGTTGGGACCCCCGGGGGGTTGAAAGATCAGCCTGTCGTTCAGCAAGCAGCAGGGGAAGCAGTGCGGCCTAGTAGCTACAGCGGGCCCGGGAGTCAGAAGAACCTTTCATTCATTTATTCATTCAATCGTATTTATTGAGCACTTACTGTGTGCAGAGCACTTGACTAAGTGCTTGGGAAGTACAAGTCGGCAACATATAAAAATAATAATAATAATAATTCATTCATTCAATCGTATTTATTGAGCACTTACTGTGTGCAGAGCACTTGACTAAGCGCTTGGGAAGTACAAGTCGGCAACATATAATAATAATAATAATAATAATTCATTCATTCAATCGTATTTATTGAGCGCTTACTGTGTGCAGACCACTGGACTAAGCGCTTGGGAAGTACAAGTTGGCAACATATAGAGATGGTCCCTACCCAACATGGGCTCACAGTCTAGAAATAATGGTATTTGTTAAGTGCTTACTATGTGCAAAGTACTGTTCTAAGCGCTGGGGAGGTTACAAGGTGATCAGGTTGCCCCATGGGGGACTCACTGTCTCAATCCCCATTTTACAGATAAGGTAACTGGAGGCACGGAGAGAAGCAGCGTGGCTAAGTGGAAAAAGCCCCGGCTTTGGAGTCAAGGGTCATGGGTTCATATCCCAGCTCCTCCAATTGTCAGCTGTGTGACTTTGGGCAAGTCACTTCACTTCTCCGTGCCTCAGTTACCTCATCTGTAAAATGGGGATTAAGACTGTGAGCCCCCCTGTGGGACAACCTGATCACCTTGTAACCTCCCCAGCACTTAGAACAGTGCTTTGAACATAGTAAGTGCTTAATAAACGCCATCATTATTATTATTGCCCAAAGTCACACAGCTGACGGTTGGCAGAGCTGGGATTTGAACCCATGACTTCAGACTCCAAAGCCCGGCTCTGTCCACTGAGCCACGCTGCTTCTTGTGGAGATGGTCCCTACCCAACAGCGGGCTCACAGTCTAGAAGGGGGAGACAGACAACAAAACAAAACATGTGGACGGGTGTCAAGTCGTCAGAACAAATAGAATTAAAGCTAAATTCATTCATTCATTCAATCGTATTTATTGAGTGCTTACTGTGTGCACAGCACTGTACTAAGCGCTTGGGAAGTACAAGTCGGCAACAGATAGAGACGGTCCCTACCCAACAACGGGCTCACAGTCTAGAAGGGGGAGACAGGCGAAAAAACAAAGCATGTGGATGGGTGTCAAGTCATCAGAACAAATAGAATTAAAGCCAAGTGCACATCATTAACAAAATAAATAGAATAGTAAATATGGACAAGTAAACGGTTCCCATCCCGGCTCTGCCACCGGCCTTCTGTGTGACCTTGGGCAAGTCACTTCCCTGGGCCTCAGTTCCCTCCTTTGGAAATTGGGATTAAGATTTTGAGCTCCACGTGGGACACGGACTGTGTTCAACCTGATCGTCTTGGGACTCCCACAGCGCTTAGAACAGGCCCGTCACACAGTAAGCGCTTAACAGATACCATTAAAAAAAAAGCATTGAAGGAGGAAGACTGACTCCTTCCAGGGCAACCAACTCTACTGCGGAGCAGTGAACTGAGCGCTCGGTTGAGTCCAATCTAACAGAATTTGCAGACACTTTCCAAGCTCGTAACGGGCTGACAGTCTAGAGATGAGATTATAGTCTGGAAGAGGTGGGATTTTAGGAGGGCTTGGAAGATGGGGAGGGTGGGATGGTCTGGTGGATTTGAGGGTGGGAAGGGACAGAATTCCAGGCAGGGTGGGGGGAAGAGGGAGGCGGACACTTTATGGATTTTCCTGTCGGAAAAATAATGCCAAGGGCCTCTTTTGTTTTTTCTAGACTCACCGCCAAGCTGGCTTCCACTGACAAGGTCTCTTTTGATGTGAGTAGATATCTGTGTGTGTGTGTGTGTGTGTGAATCAATAATAATAATAATAATAATAATGACGGCATTTGTTAAGCGCTTGCTATGTGCAAAGCACTGTTCTAAGCGCTGGGGGGGATACAAGGTGATCAAGTTGTCCCACCTGGGGCTCACAGCCTTAATCCCCATTTTACAGATGAGGTAACTGAGGCTCAGAGAAGTTAAGAGATTTGCCCAAGGTCACACAGCAGACATGCGGTGGAGCAGGGATTTGAACCCGTGACCTCTGACTCCAAAGCCCGGGCTCTTTCCACTGAGCCACGCTGCAGCGAACAAGGGGTGGAGCAGGATTAGAACACAGGTCCTTCTGATTCCCAGGCCCGGGCTCTAGCCACTAGGCCACACTGCTCTCTAGTGTATGCGTGCGCAAGTTGTGTGTGTGTGGGGGGTGTGTGTATATGGAGAAGCGGCATGGCTCCGTTGAAAGAGCCCGGGCTTTGGAGTCAGAGGTCATGGGTTCAAATCTGGGTGACTTTGGGCAAGTCACTTCACTTCTCTGGGCCTCAGTTCCCTCATTTCATTCATTCATTCATTCATTCAATCGTATTTATTGAGTGCTTACTGTGTGCAGAGCACTGGACTAAGCACTTGGGAAGTCCAAGTTGGCAACATCTAGAGACGGTCCCTACCCAAAAGTGGGCTCACAGTCTAGAAGGGGGAGACAGAGAACAAAACAAAACATATTAACAAAATAAAATAAATAGAATAAATATGTATAAGTAAAATAAAGAGTAATAAATATGTACAAACATATATATATATATTTATTCATTCACTCATTCAATCGTATTTATTGAGCACTTACTGTGTGCAGAGCACTGTACTAAGCGCATGGGAAGTCCAAGTTGGCAACACATAGAGATGGTCCCTACCCAACAGTGTGCTCACAGTCTAGAAGGGGGAGACAGAGAAGAAAACAAAACATACTAACAGAATAAAATAAATAGAATAAATATGTACAAGTAAAATAAATAGAGTAATAAATATGTACAAACATATATATATTCATTCATTCATTCAATCGTATATAAATACGATTTATATACAATAATGAGCGCTTACTGTGTACAGAGCACTGTACTAAGCGCTTGGGAAGTACAAGTTGGCAACATATAGAGATGGTCCCTACCCAACAGCAGGCTCACAGTCTAGAACGGGGAGACAGAGAACAAAACAAAACATATTAACAGAATAAAATAAATAGAATAAATATGTACAAGTAAAATAAATAAATAGAGTAATAAATAGGTACAAACATATATACATATATACAGGTGCTGTGGGGAAGGGAAAGAGTTAAGGCCGGGGGGATGGGGAGGGGGAGGAGGGGGAAAAGAAGGAGGGGATCTGTAAAATGGGGATTAAGATAGTGAGCCCCATGTGGGACAACCTGATCACCTTGTATCCCCCTGGCGCTTAGAGCGGTGCTTGGCACATAGTAAGCGCTTAACAAATACCATTATTATTATTATTATTATTATTATATGTGCTGTCATTGGGATGGGGGTCAAGGGGCAGAGGTTGTTTGCAGAGTGTCAGTGAAGCCAGGAATGGATAAAGTTTCCAGGAGAAGGAGGTGGTCCGCAGTGTCGAAGGCAGCCGAGCGGTGGAGGAGGATGAGGATGGACTGTGAGCCTGCTGTTGGGTAGGGACCGTCTCTATACGTTGCCAACTTGGACTTCCCAAGCGCTTAGTACAGTGTTCTGCACACAGTAAGCGCTCAATAAATACGATTGAATGACTGGATTGGAGGCTCTTGGGTATGGAGAGAAAGAGATCAGCGGTGACCTTCGAGAGGGCGGTTTCTGTGGAGCGAAGGGGACGGAAACCAGATCGGAGGGGGTCGAGGAGAGAATCGGAGGAGGGGAAGTGAGGGGAGACGACTCGCTCAAAGACTAGGGAGAGGAATCGTTGAAGAGATGAGGCCATAGCCAGAAGGACCGTGGGGTCAAGGGAGGGTTATTTGAGGATGGGGAGACATGATCTCCTCAACTCTAGCCTGCAAGCCCATTGTGGGCAGGGAATGTGACTGTTTATTAGTGTAGAGAAGCGGCGTAGCTCAGTGGAAAGAGCCTGGGCTTTGGAGTCAGAGGTCAGGGGTTCAAATCCCAGCTGTGCCACTTGTCAGCTGGGTGACTTTGGGCAAGTCACTTCACTTCTCTGGGCCTCAGTTCCCTCATCTGGAAAATGGGGATGAAGACTCTGAGCCTCCCGTGGGACAACCTGATCACCTTGTAACCTCCCCAGTGCTTAGAACAGTGCTTTGCACATAGTAATCACTTAATAAAGGCCATTATTACTATTGCTACTATTCTAGACTGTGAGCCCGTTGTTGGGTAGGGACCGTCTCTATATTTTGCCAACTTGTACTTCTCAAGTGCTTAGTCCAGTGCTCGGCACACAATACACGCTCAATAAATACGATTGAATGAATGAATGAATGGACTCTCCCAAGTGCTTAGTACAGTGCTCTGCACACAGTAAGCACTCAATTCATTCATTCATTCAATTGTATTTATTGAGCGCTTACCGTGTGCAGAGCACTGTATGTATGACTGACTGAATAACGGCATGGCTGGAGAAGCGGCATGGCTCAGTGGAAAGAGCCCGGGCTTTGGAGTCAGAGGCCATGGATTCAAATCCCGGCTCCACCAATTGTCAGCTGTGTGACGACTTCGGGCAAGTCACTTCACTTCTCTGTGCCTCAGTTCCCTCATCTGTAAAATGGGGATTAAGACTGTGAGACCCCAGTGGGACAACCTGATTACCTTGTAACCTCTGCAGCACTTAGAACAGTGCTTTGCACATAGTAAGCTCTTAATAAATGCCATCATTATTATTATTAAGAGAATGGTGGGAGTAGCGGAGGAGGAGGTGGTGATGATTTCTCTCCCAGGGAAAATGGGGGGCTGGTTACCATGGGGTGTCTTGGACCTGGTGGGGCCTGAAATGGACTGGACTCTTCTTTCTCTTCCTCAGGCATCCCTTCTGGAAGAATGGCTGGGTGACATCTTCAGGACCTCCTACGTGCCCAAGATCAATGGTATGGACACCGTGACTCCACCACTCCCCTCCCCTCTTCCTCTTTCTCCTCCCCTCTCGCTTTGGGCAAGCCACTTCACTTCTACGTGCCTCAGTTTCCTCATCTGTCAAATGGGGATGAAGACTGTGAGCCCCCCGTGGGACAACCTGACCACCTTGTATCCCCCCCAGTGCTTAGAACGCTGCTTGGCACATAGGAAGTGCTTAAGAAGCAGCATGGCTCAGTGGAAAAGAGCCCGGGCTTTGGAGTCAGAGGTCATGGGTTCAAATACTGACTCCATGAATTGCCAGCTGTGTGATTTTGGGCAAGTCACTTCACTTCTCTGGGCCTCAGTTACCTCATCTGTAAAATGGGGATGTAGACTGTGAGCCCTCCGTGGGACAACCTGATCACCTTGTAACCTCCCCAGTGCTTAGAACAGTGCTTTGCACATAGTAAGCACTTAATAAATGCCATTATTATTATTACTATTATTAATAAGAAATACCATTATTATTTTTATTACTATTATTATTATTATTATTATTCTTATTATTAGTCCCTTTCCTCTCCCCTTTCTTCCCCTCTCTCCTCTCCCCTTCCCTACTGGGGTGATGAATCCTGGAATGGATCCAGTTTGGGAGTGGAAGGAAGAGTTTCCAACCCTGGATCTTCCCTGGAGACTTTGGTGGTTGTGTAGGGACAGTCAATAGTACTTATTGAGCACTTACTGTGTGCAGAGCACTGTACTGAGCGCTTGGGAGAGTCCAATGCAACAATAAACAGACGCAATTCCCTCTCCACAAGGAGCTGACAGTCTAGAGCCAGAGGCAGACATAAACAAAAATAAATAAAATGACCGATCTGGACATGGGCTGGGAGGGAGGATGAAGAAAGGGAGCAAGTCAGGGCGACACAGAAGGGAGTGGGAGAAGAGGAAAGGAGGGCGCAGTCAGGGAAGGCCTCTTGGAGAAGGAGGTGGGCCTTCAGTAAGGCTTTGAAGCCGGGGCCGAGTCAGGGATGGTTTGTGTGAGGTAGAGGGGCAATGGGGGGCTGTTTCCTGTTTTCCAATGTTTTTCCCTCTTGTTTATTGCAGCACACTTAGAAGTGGGGATCCCTCTGCCCAGGGTTCTGGCCGTGAATTTCTCGGGGGCAACGGTGGACATCATCGACGTAAGGGTCTTCTCCGCCCACTTCACCCCCTTAGCTGGGGTGACGTGACCCCAGAGGGCAGCCGCTCTCTGCCATCTTGTCACCATCGTTTTAGCGAAGGGGATTCTGTGCCGCTCCGAGCCCAGGCCGGGCCTGGGACCCCGATAAATCATCGTGGAGGAGGGGGTGGGCACTACCCATTCTATAAGGAAAAACCCAGAAGGTGGGATGGGGGTGGGATGGGGGTATAATGAGGGTGGGGGGGAAGTCGATTCGCTCCATCACCCAAGATAAAATATCCTCAACCATCTTCAAACAACTACTGCCACTACCACCAGTCACGGGTTCTCATCCCGGCTCTGCCAGTCCTCTGCTGTGTGACCTTGGGCAAGCCACTCCACTTCTCTGTGCCTTGGCTCCCTCCTCTGTAAAATGAGGATTATTCATTCATTCATTCAATCGTATTTATTGAGCGCTTACTGTGTGCAGAGCACTGGACTAAGCGCTTGGGAAGTACAAGTTGGCAACATATAGAGACGGTCCCTACCCAACAGTGGGCTCACAGTCTAAGAGACTATGAAGATTATGACCATAAGCTCCACATGGGACAATCTGATCACCTTGTATCCCCTCCAGCGCTTAGAACAGTGCTTTGCATATAGTAAGCGCTTAACAAATGCCATCACCATTACTATTATTATTATTATTATTATGTGGGACAGGGATTGTGTCCAACCCGATTATCTTGTATCTTCCCTAGCACTTAGAACAGTGTCTGGCCCAGATTAAGCGCTTAACAAATGCTATTATTATTATTATTATGTGGGACAGGGACTGTGTCCAACCCGATTAGCTTGTATCTTCCCTAGCTCTTAGAACAGTGCCTGGCCCAGAGTAAGCGCTTAACAAATGCTATTATTATTATTATTATTATTGTTATTATGTCTCCCCATTTTCCCTTCCAGAATGCAGTGCTGCTGACAGTGCAGTCCAGTGGTTAGAGGACAGTGTGTCCACATCTCCTCGCTTGCTGGGGGTAGGGGGAAGAAGACCCCAGAAGCTTCATTTTCCCCATCCTGATCACCCAATCTTCCCCCTTAGCCCCCTCACAAGCCCTCCCTGCTCTGGGGATGAAAGACTTTGGATGCCATCACAATCAATGGCATTTATTGAGCGCTTACTGTGTGTAGAGCACTGTTCTGAGTGCTTGGGACAGGAAAATGCAACAATAAAGGCTTTATTTACTTCCTTAGCATCCCCCTGGTCTTCCTCACCATCTCCCCTCTCCGACGTGCAAACTCTTTTTTTTATGGTATTTGCTAAACGCTCACTCTGTGTCAGACACTGTACTAAACGCTGGAAGCAAATACAGAAGTGGAAATAGATAATATTGATTCATTTAAGACTTCACTCATTCGATCGTATGCATACTGGGTGCAAAGCACTGAACTAAGCACTTATGGGAGCACACTAGAACAACAAACTGACACATTCTGTGCCCACAACGAGCAGATATTCTTGTTGGGGTTTGGGTTATTTTTTGTTGTTTCTTTTAAGGTATTTGTTAAGCACTTACTAAGTACCAGGCACTGTACTAAGCGCTGGGGGAGAGACAAGTGAATTAGGTTGGACGCAGACCCTGTCCCACATGGGATTCACAGTCTAAGTAGGAAGGAGAACTGGAGAATCGAGGCATGGAGAAGTCAAGTTACTGGTCCAGGGTCATACTGCAAGCAATTTGCAGAGCTGGTAATAAGGACAATGATAATAGTAATAATAATAATAATAATAATAATAATAATAATAATAATAATAATAATAATAATAGTAATGATAACAGCAACCTGATCCAGATCCTGGGAGTCCGAGGATCTGGGTTCTAATTCTGGCTCTGAGAATTGCTTGCTGTGTGACCTTGGGCAAGTCACTTACCAGCACTTCAGTCTCTTGTTCTCCAACCCGATTTGCTTGTATCCACCCAGCGCTTAGTACAGTGCCTGGCACATAGTAAGTGCTTAACATACATTTATCTTTATTATTATTACCAATCCAAGGGCAAACCACGATATTCAAGTGGATTATCCTTCATACAGATTAACCGGGGCATTTTCCTTTTTTTCAAACTCTCTCCCCATCCTCCTGGCTCACCAGAGAGAGAGAAAACACCCCTCCTCCCGCCAACAATTTCCAACACATTTTCTCTTTTAAGCCTTCCACCTCGACTACCAGGATTTTCCCCCTACCCCTTCGATTGGGATTTCTCCGGGAGATAAAGCAGACTTCCCGGAGTCCCCAGCCGGGGGATAAAGCAGGCTTCCCGGAGTCCCCAGCCGGGGATAAAGAGACAGGATGGGGTGTTGTTATTTCACTGGCAACCCCCCTTGTCCGTTGTTCCCTCTCTAGGAGCTCCAACTCCTAGGAAGCATCCAGACCAGGAGCAGACACAAAGAGTCATGGACATACTATCCCTCCCTCTGGGCTCCTAAGCCGTAAATTTGTGTATTTTGGCTCTCTTGCCGGCTCGATCATGTTCCCGAGGTCAAGCCTCTTTAAAGGGGCTTTAATCTCCAGGAAATATTCTTCCGGAGAGAGTTGGGGTGAACTTGCCCGGCCCGTCGAAGGTTTGTCAAGGGATCTGAGGCTACTGGCTTGGATTTTTGGCTGTGGTCGTTCTCCGGGCCTGTGTCGGGGAGGACAGCCGTGTGGACACAAGACGGCTCAAGGGTTTCCTGGGATTTCATCCAGACCCTGGATGGATATCTTAGTGTGTCCCATATTCCTGGTCTTGTAACCTTTTAAGCCGCGGTAGGCCCAGATTTCCGTGGGTCCAAAACATCCAGCGCACTAAAAAAGCAGCACAGTCTAGTGGCTAAATTCGGGCCTGGGTTCTTATCCCGGTTCTGCCACTTGTCTGCTGTGTGACCTTGGGCGAGTCACTTTACTTCTCTGGATTTCAGTTACCCCATCTGTAAATGGGGATTAAGACTATGAGCCCCATGTGCAACAGGGCCTCGGTCCAACCCGATTTGCTTGTATCTACCCCAGCGCTTACTATAGTGCCTGGCACAGAGTAAGCGCTTAACAGATACCACAGTTATTATTATTATTAGGTCTACAAGTCCCCAAATTCCAGATTTCCACATGCTCCATAATTCTGTAGTCCCACACGTCCCATAATTCCCTAATTCCATGCACCCATAATTCCTTAGGCCCACATGTCCATAATTCCATAGCTTCACACACACTCCATAATTCCACAGAGCCACGATTCCATGATTCCATAATCCCATGATTCCATAGTTCCATTTGTCCCATAATTCCATGCATCCCATAATTCCTTAGACCCACATGTCCCATAATTTCATAGTTCCACACACCCCACAATTCCATAGTTCCAGGCATCCCATAATTCCAGTCATGTATCCTATAATTCCATAGTTTCACACATCCCATAATTCCATGCATTCCATAATTTCTTAGGCACACAGGTCCCATAATTCTATACTTCCACATGTCTCATAATTCCATAGTTACACACCTCCCATAGAGCCACACATCCCCTAATTACATAGTTCCGCACATCCTAAAATTCCAAAGTTCCACATGCCCCATAATTCCATGGTACCCTAGTTTTCAACAGTCCACCTGAAGGGGAATTAAACTCGACTCCAGCCAGATTTCAATCAGTCGCTCAATCAGTGCTATTTACTGAACACCTACTTTGTGCAGAGCAAAAAAAACAGCCCTTTGGAAAGAGCATCAGAGTCAGTAGACACCATCCCTGCCCACAAGGAGCTTACAATGTAGCGATCAGTCAATCAGTGATGTTTATTGAGCACTTATTGTGTGCAGGGCGCTGTACTGAGCACTTGGGAAAATACAATATGATAACATCGGTAGACGCGATCCCTGGCTTCAAGGAGTTTCCAGTCTACTGTGTGCAGAGCACTGTACTGAGTGCTTGGGAGAGCCCAATAAGATAAGAAGACATGATTCAGGCCCTCCAGAAACTGACAGTCTACTGAGCAGAGTACTGTACTAAGCGCTTGGGAGAGTCCAATACAATAGAGTTGTGAGACATGTTCCCCACCTGTCCAGGCTTTCAATGCAATGAAGACACATCTCTCCCAGAGCGTTCCTAGGTGCCAAACATTCATTCATTCATTCAATCGTATTTACTGAGCACTTACTGTGTGCAATGCACTGCACTAAGCGCTTGGAAGAGTACAATGCAACAAGAAACGGTCACATTCCCCATCCTCAATGAGCTGACAGTCTAGAGAAACAGTCTAGAGAAGCAGCGTGGCTCAGTGGAAAGAGCCCGGGCTTGGGAGTCGGAGGTCATGGGTTCAAATCCTGGCTCTGCCAATGGTCAGCTGTGTGACTTTGGGCAAAGTCACTTAACTTCTCTGTGCCTCAGTGGCCTCATCTGTAAAATGGGGATTAAGACTGTGAGCCCCTCGTGGGACAATCTGCTCACCTTGTATCCTCCCCAGCTCTTAGAACAGTCCTTTACACATAGTAAGCACTTAACAAATGCCATCATCATTATTATTATTAGAGGGGAAGGCAGACATGAGGAGAAATAAATAAATGAGGATGTGGACATGAGCGGTGTGGGGCTGGGAGGGGGGAGGAAGAAAGGGAGCCAGTTGGGGTGATGCAGAAGGGAGGAGGGAGAAGAGGAAAGGGGAGGCCTCTTGAAGGAGGTGGCTTTGAAGGGGAGATAGTAATTATCTGTCAGCTCTCTCCTCCTTCCTCTTCTTCCATGCCCCATCCAAACTGGTGGTCCACCTGTCCAATAGGTTCTATCCCTAGTGAACCGCCTTCCCATCCCCAACTCTCTCTGGAAGCGGGGTGACCCTGGACAGGACTTCCAGAAGCTAAGAATCCAGCCGCCGGGTTAAGTAGGGGTTTACGTGACACCCAGTGGGATGGCTGATATTCGGCTAATCGGCCGGGGGCCGGAATTAACCAGAAACCACAAAGAATCCAGGGCTTCTTCCTTCCGAGCCGAGCTTCTGTGGATGATGGGGAGGGGTTGAGGGGGTTTCTGCTCACCCACGAGGGGGTGGTCCCAGGATATAAAGAGGCCGCTCTGGTTCGGGCCAGACTCAAGGGAGGCGAAGGGCCGGTCTTGGTTTCAAGAGGAGCCTGCTGACATCTCACTGGAGTAAGAAGGGTCTCGTTCACCTCGGGGGTCGGGGTGGGGGGAGAAGGGAGGGAAGAGGGAGTGAGAACACAGAGAGAGGAAGGTTAGAAAGGGGAGGAGAGGAAGAAGGGGATGGGGAAGACAGAGGAAAGGAAGCAGAGAAGGGAGAAAGGGGAGAAAAAGAGAGGGGGACAGAGAAGGAGAGAGGGAAAGGAAGCAGAGGGGGAGAGAGAGAAAGAAGACAGAGGTAAAGGAGAGATTTGAGTGCTTACTGTGTGCAAAGCACTATACTAAGAGCTTGATCACTGTACTAAGTGCTGGAGATGGAGAGGGAGAGAGAAAAAGGAAGCAGAGAGAAAGAAGAGAAAAGAGGGAAAGGGAGAGGAGAGGCAGAGAGGGAGAGGGAGAAAGGAAGAAGAGAGAGGAGAGAAAGAGACCCAAAGGGAGAGAGAGAAAGGTAGCAGAGAGGGAGGACAGAGAGGGGAAGAGGGAGAAGAGACAGTGAGGGAGAGAGAGAAAGGAAGCAGAGAGAGGAGAGAAAGGGGGGAGAGAGAGGGGAAAGAAAAGGCAGAGAGGAAGTTAGGAAGGAAGCAGAGAGGAGAGAAAGAGAGGGAAAGAAGGAGAGGAGAGAAAATCGAGAGAGGAAGAGAGAAAGAGAGAGGAAGAGGAAAGGAGAGAAAAGAGTGAAGAGGGAGAAGAGAGAAACGACAGGGAGGGAGGGAGAGAAAGGAAACAGAGAGGATAGAAAAAGAAGGGAAGAAGGAGAGGGGAGAAAATCCAGAGAAGAAGAAAGGAAGCAGAGAAGAGAGAAAGAGAGGGGAAGAGGAGAGGAGAAAAAGGGGTGAAGAGGGAGAAGAGGGAAGGGACAGAGAGGGAGAGAAAGGAATCCAAGAGGAGAGAAAGAGAGGAAAAGAGGGAGATGAGATAAAAGACAGTGAGGGAGAGAGAAAGGAAGCAGAGAGGAAAGAGAGGGGTTAAGGGAGAGGAGAGAAAGAGGAAGAAGAGGGAGGAGAAGACAGAGAGGGAGAGAAAGGAAGCAGAGAGGAGAGAAGAGTCAGAGAGAGAGAGGAAGTAGAAGGGAGAGAAAGGGGATGAGAGAGGTGGCGAGGGGAATAGGGAAGGAGAGAGAGAGAGGAAGCAGAAAGCAGCGAAAGTGGGAAGAGAGAAAGAGAAGCAGAGCCTGAAGGGGAAGAGAGAGGGAGAGGTGAGAAAGGAAGGTGAGAGAGAAAAGTAGCCGAGAGAGAAAGAGGGGAAGAGAGAAAGAGGGGAAGAGAGAAAGGAGAGAAGAGAGAGAAAGAAAACAGAGAGGGGAGAAAGAGGGAAAAAGGGAGAGGAGAAAAGGAAGGAGAGAGAGAAAGGAAGCAGAGAAAAATAGACAACAGCGAGGGAGAGAAGAGAAAGGGGAGAGAGAGGTAGGGGTCATGGAGGGAGAGATAAAGGAAGCAGAGAGAGGAGAGGAAGAGAGAGAGGAGAAGAAGAGAGAGGAGAGGGGACAGAGGGAGAAATGAAGGAGAGAGAAGAGAAAGAGGGAAAGAGAATGGGATAAAAGAAGGAGAGAAGAGAGAAAGGGGAAGAGGGAGAAAGGAAGAAAAGAGAGAGGAGAGAAAGAGGGTAAGAGAGAGGGGCCTCAGGGAATAGGGAAGGAGAGAGAGAAAGGAAGAAGAAAGGAGCGAAAGAAAGTGGGACGAGAGGAAGAGAAGCAGAGCCTGAAGGGGGAGAGGGAGAAGAGAGAGGGAGAGGTGGGACAGGAGGGTGAGAGAGAAAAGAAGCTAAGAGAGAAAGAGGAGAAGAGCTAAGGGGAGAAAGGAAGCAGAGAGAGAAGAGAGAAAGAGGGGAAGAGAGAAAGGAGAGAAGAGAGAGAAGAAAGCAGAGAGGGGAGAAAGAGGGAAAGAGAGAGAGGAGAAAAGGAAGGAGAGAGAGAAAGGAACCAGAGAAAAATAGACAACAGAGAGGGAGAGAAGAGAAAGGGGAGAGAGAGAGGTAGTGTTCATGGAGGGAGAGATAAAGGAATCAGAGAGAGGATAGGAAGAGAGAGAGGAGAGGAAGAGAGAGGAGAGAAGAGACAGAGGAAGAAAGGAAGGAGAGAGGAGAGAAAGTGGGAAAGAGAATGGAATTAAAGGAGAGAGGAGAGAAAGAGGGGGAGAGGGAGATAGGAAGCAAAGAGAGAGGAGAGAAAGAGGGTAAGAGAGAGGGAGAAAGGAAGCGGGGGGGGGGGAAGAGAGGGAGAGGAGAGACAGGAGGGCGAAAGAGAAAAGAAACAGAGAGAGGAAAGACAAGGCGGGAAAGAGAGGGGGCAGGGAGAGAGAGAAGCAGAGAGGAGTGAAAAAGAGGGGAAGAGAGCAAGGAACAGAGTGAGAGTGAGAGGAGAGAGGAAGGAGAGAGAAAAAATGCAGAGAGAAGAGAGAAAGAGGGGGTAAGGGAGGAGGGTCAGGGATGGAGAGAGAAAGGAAGCAGAAAGAGGAGAGACAGGGGAAGGAAACAGAGACAGAGGAAAGGTGAGACAAGATGGAGAGAGAAAGGAAGCAGAGATAGAAGATAGAGAGAGAGGAAGGGGAAGAGGGTGGCAGAGAGGGAGAGAGAAAGGAAGCAGAGAGAGGAAGAGAGAGGAGAGTCAAGAAGGAGAAAGGGAACACAGAGAGAGGAAAGATAAGGAGGGAGAGAGAGAAAGGAAGCAGAGAGCAAGAAAGGGGACGAGGGAGAGGAGAGACAGGAGGGGGAGAGATAAAGGAAGCAGAGAGAGAAAACGGAGAGGAAAGGGGGATGAGAAAGGAGAGAGAAAGGAAGCAGAGAGGAGAGAAAAGGGGGAAGAAAGATGGGGAGGAGAAACAGAGGGAGAAAGAAGGAAACAGAGAGGAGAGAGAGGAGAAGGAGAGGAGAGATGGAAGGAAAGAAAGGAAGCAGAGACAGGAGAGGAAGAGAGGTGGAGAGAGGAGACATGAAGGGAGAGAGAAAGTAAGTAGAGAGAAAAGAAGATAAAGAGGGGAAGAGAAATAGAGGGAAAGAGGAGAGAAGAGAGAGGGAAAGGAAACAGAGGAGAGAAAGAGGGGATGAGAAGGTAGAGAAAAGAGACAGAGAAAGGAAACAGAGAGAGAGGAAGAGAGTGGAGAAAAGAGACACAGAGAGAAAGGATACAGAGAAAGAGGAGTGTAGAGGGGAAGAGAGACAGAAGGGGAGTGGGGCATGGGGGGAGAGTGGAAGCAGAAAGGGAGGAGAGAAAGAATGAGGAAGAGAGAGAGGAGAGGGACAAGAAGGGAGAGAAAAGGGATCAGAGAGGAGAGAAAGAGAGGGAAAGCGAGGGAGATGAAAGACAGGGAGGGAGATTAAAAGGAAGCAGAGTCCCTCTGAGGAGAGAAAGAGAGGGGAGGACAAAGCCGGGGAGAGGCGACACAGGGAGGGAAAGAGGAAAAAATGGGGAAAAGAGAAAGGACAGAGAAAAGAAGGGAGAGAAAGAAAGGAAGAGAGAGGAGAGGAGAGAAAGCGAGAGGAAGAGGTGGGCAGGGAGGGCCAGAGGAAGCAGGGAGAGAGGAGAGGAAGAGAACATGGAGTCCAAAATGATGTCCTTTGCTCAGCCTTGAGAGGTGGTCCCCTGAGGAAGTGTTGGGTTGGAGGTCTCTGCTTGGAGCCCCAAGGTGGGGTAGGGACCGTGTCCGATCGGATCCTACCTTCCCCAGCGCTCAGCTCAGTGCTTAGCACCTAATAAGTGCCTGACAAGCACCGGCGTTATCGTTAGAAGTATTAGAGAAACAGCGTGGCTCTGTGGAAAGGGCACGGGCTTTGGAGTCAAAGGTCATGGGTTCAAACCCTGACTCTGCCAACTGTCAGCTGTGTGACTTTGGGCAAGTCACTTAACGTCTCTGGGCCTCAGTTCCCTCATCTGTAAAATGGGGATTAAGACTGTGAGCCCCACGTGGGACCACCCGATTACCTTGTATCCCCCCCGCAGCGCTTAGAACAGTGCTTTGCACATAGTAAGCACTCAATAAATGCCATTATTATTTACGGAGCACCTACGGTGTGCCGAGCACTGTACTGAGCGTCTGGGAGAGTAAAGTAGAGTTGGCAGGCGCGATTCCTGCTGTCAAGTAGCTGACAGTCTACGGTGGGCATAGCAGTGTGCTGAACGCTTGGATCATGGCCCTCCAGGAGCTTATTGAACGCTCATTCCATTCGCAGGGGCCGGAGCTATGGGGTGGAAAGCCTTTTGCCTGGTGACGTGGAGTGGACTCCTCATTTCCGCTCAGCCTCAGTTGGGAACGAACACCGTCTTCAGGGTCAACAAAGATGTCCTAAGTAACGGTCAGTCGAGCGGGGAACTGGTTGTTGAGAAGCAGAGCCCGGGCTTGGGAGTCTGAGGTCATGGGTTCAAATCCCGGCTTGCCAATTGTCAGCTGTGTGACTTTGGGCAAGTCACTTAACATCTCTGTGCCTCAGTTCCCTCATCTGGAAAATGGGGATTATTATTAATAATAATAATAATAATAACGGCATTATTAAGACTGTGAGCCCCACGTGGGACAACCTGATCACCTTGTATCTCCCCCAGCGCTTAGAACAGTGCTTGGCACATAAATACCATCATCATTATTACTATTTATTATTCTGCCGTTCTGGGAGTGTGCTTTTTGCGGCATTTGTTAGGCGCCCACTACATGCCAGGCACTGTACTAAACACTGGGGGAGATACAAGATCAGCGGGGGACAGTCCATGTCCCACATTCTAATAATAAGAGTGGTATTAAGCGCTCACTACGTGCCAGGCACTGTACTAAGCGCTGGGGGAGAGACATGATCATCGGGTTGGACACAGTCCATGCGTGGCTCAGTGGAAAGAGTCCGGGCTTGGGAGTCAGAGGTCATGGGTTCTAATCCCGGCTCTGCCACTTATCAGCTGTGTGACTTTGGGCAAGTCACTTCACTTCTCTGGGCCTCGGTTCCCTCATCTGTCAAATGGGGATGAAGACTGGGAGCCCCACGTGGGACAACCTGATTACCTTGCATCTCCCCCAGTGCTTAGAGCAATGCTTGGCACATAGTAAGCACTTAACAAATACCAAAATTATTATTACTATTATTATTATCATAATGACAATTGCGGTATTTGCTAAGTGCTCACTATATGCTAAGCACTGTACTAAGTATTGGGGGAAATATAGAGCTAATTCATTCATTCTTTCATTCATTCAATCGTATTTATTGAGAAAGGACAATTCAGCTAATCAGCTTGGACGCTGCGGAATTGTACTTTCCAAGCACTTAGTACAGTGCTCTGCACACAATAAGCGCTCAATAAATATGGTGGAATGAATGAAGGACACAGCCCACGTGGGATTCACAGTCTTAACCCCATTTTACAGATGAGGGAACTGAGGTCATACAACAGACAAGCGACGGAGTGGGATTAGAACCCAGTTCCCTCCGACTCTCCAGCCTGGGCTCTAACCATTAGTCCACAGAGGCGTACGGAGGGGAATGGTGCCCTCCTTGTCCTGGAAGGGATTTTCCTGGTCCCTGCCGAGTCAAATTCCCGGGACCAGATACCCGATGACCAGGGATTTGCGTTCCAGTGGGCAGCCCCCCGTAATTCCCTGCTTCCCGACGAGTCAGGGAGAAAAACGGCATTTCGGAGAAAGCCATCCTGTCCCAACATCCAGAATCTAGCCTCGAGGATGTTCACAGGATGTAGGGAAAATTCCTTCATCCATCTGACTGAGCACTGAACTGAGCACCAGAGAGAGTAATGATGATGGCATTTATTAAGCGCTTACTATCTGTTCTTTAATAATAATAATGGCATTTATTAAGCGCTTACTATGTGTAAAACACTGTTCTAAGCGCTGGGGAGGTTACAGGGCGATCAGGTTGTCCCACGGGGGGCTCCCAGTCTTCACCCCCATTTTCCAGATGCGGTCACTGAGGCCCAGAGAAGTGAAGTGACTTGCCCAAAGTCACACAGCTGACAATTGGCACAGCCGGGATTTGAACCCATGACCTCTGACTCCAAAGCCCGGGCTCTTTCCACTGAGCCACGCTGCTTCTCTTAAGAGTAGGTAGACGCAAACCTTGGTCCCCAAGGAGCTGATGAAAGAAATAGTACAGAACACTATACTGAGCACCAGGGAGAGTTCTGGAGAGTAGGTCAGTCAATCGCACTTACTGAGCGCTCAGTGACTGCAGAGCACTATACTAAGCGCTTGGGCGAGGACACTGTAGTGATACAACAGACACATTCCCTGCCCACAATGATCTTACCCTTGTCTCCCAAGGAGCTGATGCTCCATGACGCGCAGGACACTGTATTGAGCACCAAGGAGAGTCCAGTATATCCTTCCTTGTCTCCCAAGGAGCTGACGATCCATGATGCTCAAAACACTGTACTGAGTGCCAGGGAGAGTCCAGTACATCCTTCCTTGTCTCCCAAGGAGCTGACGATCCATGACGCTCAGAACACTGTACTGAGCACCAGGGAGAGTCCAGTATATCCTTCCTTGGCTCCCAAGGAGCTGTAGATCTACAATGTGCAGAGCACTGTACTGAGCACCAGAGAGAGTACATAGACATTATTTTTCCGTGGCTCCCAAGGAGTAGACAGTCTTCAATCTACAGGAGAAGAAATTCTTCCTCTAAGCCTTCAGCTCATTCATTCAATCCTACTTATCGGATGCTTACTGTGTGCAAAGCACTGTACTAAGCGCCTGGGAGAGGTCGATACAACAACAGACAGACACCTTCCCTGCCCACAACGAGCTCACAGTCTAGAACTCACAGTCAGCTCATCGTGGGAAGGGAACGTGTCTACCAACTCTGTTGTACTGGAGTCTCCCAAGCGCTTAGTCCAGCGTCCGTGCACAGGAAGTGCTCAATAAATCGTGGCTCAGTGGAAAGAGCCCGGGCTTTGGAGTCAGAGGTCACGGGTTCAAATTCTGACTCCGCCAATTGTCAGCTGGGTGGCTTTGGGCAAGTCACTTGACTTCTCTGGGCCTCAGTTCCCTCATCTGTAAAATGGGGATTAAGACTGTGAGCCCCCCCCCCCCCAACACCATGGGACAACCTGATCACCTTGTAACCTCCCCAGCGCTTAGTACAGTGCTTTGCACATAGTAAGTGCTTAATAAATGCCATCAATCTCTGGGCCTCAGTTCTCTCATCTGTAAAATGGGGATGAAGACTGTGAGCCCCATGTGAGACAACCTGATCACCTTGTATCCTCCCCAGTGCTTACAACTGTGCTTTGCACATAGTAAGCGCTTAACAAATGCCATCATTATTATTATTATAATTATTAATAAATACCACCGATTGATTGATTCTCAACAGCTCAGGGCCCAGAAAGGAAGGCGGGAGTTTCCCGAGTGGCCCAGTGTAGGAGGGGAAACTGTGCCCTCAGTTTCCTCCCTACCCACTGCGTTTCCCTTTGGGTCGGCGGAGGGAAAGAAAATGGGAAAAGTCCCCCTCATCGGAGGTCACTGAACAATCAATCAATCAATCGTATTTATTGAGCGCTTACTGTGTGCAGAGCACTGTACTAAGCGCTTGGGAAGTACAAGTCGGCAACACATAGAGACAGTCCCTACCCAACAGCGGGTTCACAGTCTAGAGGAACAGTTGGGGTTTGGCTGAGGGGTGGGCTGGGGGCTGGGGAAGGGGAAGGAACTGTGAGCCCACCTTCTGGACTGTGAGCCCACTGTTGGGTAGGGACTGTCTCTATATGTTTCCAACTTGTACTTCCCAAGCGCTTAGTACAGTGCTCTGCACACAGTAAGCGCTCAATAAATACGACATTGATTGGTTGATCCCACACTGACCCCGTCTCCTTCATCTACAGCAATTTCAGGCTCCCTGCAGCAAGAAGACGTCCTTCAGTCCGCCCTGAGAGATGCACCCCTTGGGAAGGCGGGGGACGATGGAGGGGGGCCCCTCCTCGGGGGTCTTCTAGGGGGAGGGGGAGGTGGAGGGGGCCTTCTGGGGGGTCTTCTGGGAGGGGGAGGGGGAGGAGGAGGGGGAGGCCTCTTGGGTGGCGGCGGAAGTAGCGGTGGTGGGTTGTTGGGGGGTGGCGGGGGCGGTTTATTGGGAGGTGGTGGTGGTGATAGTGGTGGTGGTTTGTTGGGGGGTGGGAGTAGCGGAGGCGGGGGTGGCTTGTTGGGGGGCGGTGGTGGTGGTTTGTTGGGCGGTGGTGGTAGTAGAGGTGATGGCGGTGGTTTGTTGGGAGGCGTTGGAGGTGGTTTGCTGGGGGGTGGCGGTAGTAGAGGCGATGGTGGTGGTTTGTTGGGGGGCGTTGGCGGTGGTTTGTTGGGGGGCGGTGGTAGAGGTGGCAGGGGCGGTGGGGGTGGGGGTGGGCTTTTGGGGGGCGGGGGAGGTCTTCTGGGAAGGCGAGCCGAAGTCCCCAGAGGCGCCGGTGGCGTTCCCTATAACGACTTCCACGTCCACGGCCGTCCGGCGCAGACGTCCAACGGGAACCAGCTCGGGGGGAAGTACAGATATGGGACCATCGAATCCCACATCAGCCCGGCCCAGCTTGGGGGCAACTACCGCTACGGCGAGATCCTGGAGGCCGACGGACGCGTCCGTCCCAGGCGGCTGGGGGACTCTTCTGGAGGCCGGGGGACCTACCGGCAGGCCGAGATTCCGGCCGGGCCGGAACTGCTCCCAGGAGAAATCCCAAGGGGGGTGTCCACCGGCGCCTTGGGTCCCGGCGGCGTCCTCGGTGCCGGAGGGATTTTGGCCAACGAGGGCATCTTGGCGGGGCAAGGAGGCCTGCTCGGAGGCGGGGGGCTCTTGGGGGACGGAGGCCTGCTCGGAGGAGGAGGAGTTCTCGGCGTCCTCGGAGAGGGAGGCCTCCTCAGCACGGTCCAGGGAATCACGGGGTGAGGAGAGCTGGGGGTCTCGGCCGCATGGGGAGGGTGGGGGGCTTCTTGGGGCTTGCGTGGGCCAGTGACCCTTCTGGATTATGAATTTTGGGCCTCTAGCCTTCTGAACTACGACATTCTGGGCTTTGGCCTACTGGTCCCTAGGTTTCTGGCCTCTCTCTCTCTCTCTGGACAACAAATCTCAGGACTTTTGGGCCCTCTGCAGACCCCAATCTAGGGGAGTCAAGCTAATCACCCCCAAAGACAGCAGCTACAGGGCTTTGGTGGAGCTGAGCGTCTTGCAGGGGCAGGAGAGACTCCCCCCCGGGGTTGAGACGTGGCGGGGATGGCGGGGTGACTCCCTTCTTGTCCATTCGGAGCGGCTTAGTCCAGTGCTCTGCACACAGTAAGCGCTCAATAAATACGATTGAATGAATGAACTACCTCATAACCACCCCTCCCTCTCGTCCGCCCCAGAAGCCCAGAGCCCAGACAGAGCGCGATAGACGCCTAATCGAAACGGCGGCCTCGGGCCTTCGAAAGAGCAAAATTCCGCCCCCATTCCCAGGCCCAAGGAAGCTCCTTTGCAAAAGACCGTGGGAAGGGGAGCAGGAAACCTAGAGATCGATCCACCCGGGGCGGCGGTGTGAGGGGGGATGAATCGGAAATCGGGGGGTGCCGGGGTGTCCCGGCCCTCCACTCCCACGTGTCCGTCCACCAGGCTGCGGATCGTGGAGCTGACGCTGCCCAAAGTGTCCGTCAGGCTCTTGCCCGGAATCGGCGTCTATCTGAGCCTCTACACCCGCGTGGCCATTAACGGGAAGAGGTGAGTGGCCGTGACCCAATCAATCCATCAATCAATCAATCAATCAATCAATCGTATTTATTGAGCGCTTACTGTGCGCCGAGCACTGTACTAAGCGCTTGGGAAGTACAAGTTGGACCCATGACCCAGAACGGGAGGAGGGTGTGCTTACTATAACAACTTGTACTTCCCAAGCGCTTAGTACAGTGCTCTTCCCACAATAAGTCAATAAATACGATAGAATGAATATAACAACAATAATAATCATTATTATTATTATTCTGTACTATAATCAGCATCAACAACGGAGAAGCAGCGTGACGTGGTGGCTAGAGCCCGGGCCTCGGAGTCCCAGAAAGTCACGGATTCTAATCCCAGCTCCGTCGCCGGTCTGCTGTGTGACCTTGGACAAGTCGCTTTACTTCTCATTGCCTCAGTTCCTTCATCTGGAAAATGGGGGTAGAGACTGTGAGCCCTCAATGGGACAGGGACCGTGTCCAACCCGATTGGCTTGGCTCTACCCAAGCATTTATTAATAATAAGTATAATAATAATGGCATTTATTAAGCGCTTATTATGTGCAAAGCACTGTTCTAAGCGCTGGGGAGGTTACAAGGTGATCAGGTTGTCCCACGGGGGGCTCACAGTTTTAATCCTCATTTTACAGATGAGGTCACTAAGGCACAGAGAAGTTAAGTGACTTGCCCAAAGTCACACAACTCACAATTGACAGAGCCAGGATTTGAACCCATGGCCTCTGACTCCAAAGCCCGGGCTCTTTCCACTGAGCCACGCATGCTTGGCACATAGTCAGCCCTTAATAATAATAATAATGGCATTTATTAAGCGCTTACTATGTGCAAAGCACTGTTCTAAGCGCTGGGGAGGTTACAAGGTGATCAGGTTGTCCCACAGGGGGCTCACAGTCTTAATCCCCATTTTACAGATGAGGGAACTGAGGCCCAGAGAAGTGAAGTGACTTACCCAAAGTCACACAGCTGACAATTGGCAGAGCCGGGATTTGAACCCATGGCCTCTGACTCCAAAGCCCGGGCTCTTTCCACTGAGCCAAGCGTGCTTGGCACATAGTAAGCTCTTAACAAATACCATAATTATTATCATTCTTATTATCGTGATTATACCTAAGTACTTAACGACAATAAAAATGATGATGCTTATTATTATTAATAACCATGATCATTATCATTATTACAGTCCTCTGACTGTCATCTGACTGACAAGCAGCATGGTTCAGTGGAAAGAGCCCGGGCTTGGGAGTCAGAGGTCATGGGTTCTAATCCCGGCTCCGCCGCTTGTCAGCTGTGTGACTTTGGGCAAGTCACTTCACTTCCCTGGGCCTCAGTGACCTTCTCTGTAAAATGGGGATGAAGGCTGTGAGCCCCACGTGGGACAACCTGATCACCTTGTATCCCCCCCAGCGCTTAGAATCAATCAGTCAATCAATCGTATTTATTGAGCACTTACTGTGTGCAGAGCACTGTACTAAGCGCTTGGGAAGTACACGTTGGACAGTGCTTTGCATATAGTAAGCGCTTAATCAATCTATCAATCAATCAATCGCATTTATTGAGCGCTTACTTTGTGCAGAGCACTGTACTAAGCGCTTGGGAAGTCCAAGTTGGCAACATATAGAGACAGTCCCTACCCCACAGTGGGCTCACAGTCTTAACAAAAGCTATCGTTATTTATTTTATTATCTTGTTGCGGGCAGGGATCGCATGGGTGGATGCTGCTGTTTCTCACCCGCCCAGGCGCTCAGTACAGAGCTCTGCACGTAATAAGTGCTAAGTGAATATGATTGCTCGTTTGATTATTATCACCATGATTATTTCTGATCCGGGGGAAGGGACGGGAGCCTGCTGAACTCTGAGGTTTGGATTTCTCCCCCTTTTCTCCTCCAGTCTCGTCGGGTTCCTGGACATCGCCGTGGAGGTGAACATCACAGCGAAGGTCCGTCTGACCATGGATCGGGCTGGCTACCCCAGGCTGGTCGTTGAGAGATGTGATACCCTCCTCGGGGGCATCAAGGTTAAGCTCCTCAGAGGGTAAGCGATGGATAACGGGTAGACCCCGCGCTTGGGAGTCAGAAGGACCTGGGTTCTAATCCTCACTGCGCCACATAGTAACAACAATGATAATGGCATTTGTTAATAATAATAATTATCACATAATTAATATCAATTAATTAACATAATTAATATAATCATCACTATATTGTTAATTATAATTGATTATAAT
Source organism: Tachyglossus aculeatus (assembly GCF_015852505.1). NCBI lineage: Eukaryota > Metazoa > Chordata > Mammalia > Monotremata > Tachyglossidae > Tachyglossus > Tachyglossus aculeatus. The sequence continues at coordinate 37,009,875 of NC_052073.1, forward strand.
AATCATATATAACTATCACATACCATATAATGATAATTAATTAATTAATTATGATTAATTATAATGATCATATATTTACATACAATCATCATATATTATATAATGACATAATGGTAATTAATTAATTAATTATATCAATTATAATTAATTGTAATAATTATATATTATATATGATTATCATATATTATATACTCATATAATGATGATTAATTAATTAATTATAATTAATTAATTATAATTAATTATAATGATTATATATTCACATACAATTATCATATATTATATAATGATAATTAATTAATTATATCAATTACAATTAATTATAATAATTATATATTTATATATAATTGTCATATATTACATACTTATATAATGATAATTAATTAATTGATTAAAATTAATTATAATGATTGTCTATTCACATACAATTGTCATATATTATATAATGATATAATGATAATTAATCAATTACATCAATTATAATTAATTATAATAATTATATATTTATATATGATATCATATATTATATAATTATATAATGATAATCGATTAATCATATTAATTATAATTAATTATTATAATTATTATAATAATCGTTATATATTATTGATATATTATTGATATAATAATAATAATTTGTTAAGCGCCGAGTTCTAATTCTGACTCTGCTGCATAGTAATAATAATGGCATTTGTTAAGCGCTTACTATGTGCAAAGCACCGTTCTAAGCGCTGGGGAGGTTACAAGGTGATCAGGTTGTCCCACGTGGGACTCACAGTCTCCATCCCCATTTTACGGATGAGGGAACTGAGGCCCAGAGAAGTGAAGTGACTTGCCCAAAGTCACCCAGCTGACAAGTGGCGGAGTCGGGATTTGAACCCACGACCTCTGACTCCAAAGCCCGGGCTCTGTTCACTGAGCCACGCTGCTTCTTAGAGAAGCAGGGTGGTCTAGTGGGTAGAGTCCGGGCCTGGGAGTGGGAAGGAGCTGGGTTCTAATCCTGCTCTGCCACAGACTTGTGGATCTTGGGCAAGTCACTTCACTTCTCTGGGCCTCAGTTCTCTCATCTGTAAAATGGGGATTGAGATTGGGAGCCCAAAGTGGGACAGGGATTGGGTCTGACCTGCTTAACTTGTATCTACCCCCTGCTTAAAATAGTGCTTGGCACATAATAAACGTTTAACAAGTACCATAATTATTATTATGAGGATGAGGATGGGATTTGCTAAGCACTTACTATGTGCCAGGCACTGTACTAAGCGCTGGGGTGTTGTTCTTGTTGCCGTTCATGGTATTTGTTAAGTGCTTACTAGGTGCCAGACACTGTGCTAAGCGCTGGAGTCTTGTTGTTGTTGTTTATGGTATTTGTTAATGGCTTACTGTGTGCCAGGCACCGTACTGAGCGCTGGGCTGCTGTTGTTGTTCTTTATGGTATTTGTTAATTAATAATAATAATAATAATCATGATGGCATTTATTAAGTGCTTACTATGTGCAAAGCACTGTTCTAAGGGCTGGGTAGGTTACAAGGTGGAAAGAGCCCGAGCTTTGGAGTCAGAGGTCATGGGTTCAAATCCCAGGTCTGTTAAGTGTCAGCTCTGTGACTTTGGGCAAGTCACTTAACTTCTCTGTGCCTCAGTTACCTCAACTGTAAAATGGGGATTAAGACTGTGAGACAACCTGATCACCTTGTAACCTCCCCAGCGCTTAGAACAGTGCTTTACACATAGTAAGCGCTTAAAAAATGCCATCATTATTATTATTATTATCAGGTTGTCCCACGTGGGGCTCCCAGTCTTCATCCCCATTTTCCAGATGAGGTCACTGAGGCCCAGAGAAGTGAAGTGACTTGCCCAAAGTCACCCAGCTGACAAGTGCCGGAGCTGGGATTTGAACCCATGACCTCTGACTCCAAAGCCTGTGCTCTTTCCACTGAGCCATGCTGCCTCTCCTAATTGGTTACTCTGTGCCAGGCACTGTACTGAGCGCTGGGCTGCTGTTGTTTGTTGTTGCTCTTTATGGCATTTGCCAAGTGCTTACTATAATAATAATAATAATAATAATAATAGCATTTATTAAGTGCTTATTATGTGCAAAGCACTGTTCTAAGCACTGGGGAGGTTACAAGGCAATCAGGTTGTCCCACAGGGGGCTCACAGTCTTAATCCTCATTTTACAGATGAGGGAACTGAGGCACAGAGAAGTGAAGTGACTTGCCCGAAGTCCCCCAGCTGACAATTGGTGGAGCCGGGATTTGAACCCATAACCTCTGACTCCAAAGCACATGCTCTTTCCACTGAGCCATTATGTGCCAAGCACTGTACTAAGCGCTGGGGTGGACACAAGATCACCCGGTCGGACATGATCCCCTTCCCACGCGGGGCTCACAGTCAAAGGGGGAGGGAGAACAGGGGGGTCGACGCCCCATTTTACAGACGAGGGAACTGAGGCCCAGAGAGGTGAAGTGATTTGCCCGAGGTCACACAGCAAAATGACTGAACCTCCTCCTTATCTTTACATCCTTTTTCTCCTTTTCTGTCTCCTCTTTCTCTTTCTCCCGCTGTCTCCCTCTGTCTCTCCATCTCTCTCTCCCTCCCTCTCTCTTTCTGTCTCTCTGCCCCCTCTTCTAGACTGTGAGCCCACCGTTGGGTAGGGACCGTCTCTCTATGTTGCCAACTTGGACTTCCCAAGCGCTCAGTACAGTGCTGTGCACACAGTAGGTGCTCAATAAATACGATTGATTGATTGATCTCTGTGTCTCTCTCCCCGCAGGCTGCTTCCCAACTTGGTGGACAACCTGGTGAACAGGGTTTTGGCCAACGTCCTCCCGGATGTGGTGAGCCCCGGGGCCAGTGTGGGGCGGGGTGAGGATTCCTCATCATCATTATCATAATTAGAATTATAACGATAAAAATTCCATGTAGGAACCACTTTCTATGTGCCGAGCACTGTACTAAACACTGGATACTTACTATGGGCAACTTGAAGATCGGGATCACCCCTCCCGGCTCCCCGAGGGGCAGTGAGGCCTAGTGGCTAGAGGCCGGGCCTGGAAGCCGGAAGACTTCGGCTCTCATCCCGGCTCTGCCAATTCATTCATTCAATCGTATTTATTGAGCTCTTACTGTGTGCAGAGCACTGTACTAGGCGCTCGGGAGAGTCCATTAGAACAACAAACACATATTCCCGGCCCACGATGAGCTCACTTTGGCTAAAGCGGGGGCTTGGGATTCAAAAGGACCTGGATTCCCATCCCCGCTCTGCCACATGTCTGCCATGTGACCTTGGGCGAGTCAGTCAGTCATATTTATTGAGCCCTTGTGGTGTGCAAAGCACTGTACTAAGCGCTCGGGAGAGTCCACTATAACAACAAACACATATTCCCTGCCCACGATGAGCTCACTTGGGCTAAAGCCGGGGCTTGGGATTCAAAAGAACCTGGATTCCCATCCCCGCTCTGCCATATGTCTGCTGTATGACCTTGGGCGAGTCAGTCAGTCATATTTATTGAGTCCTTGTGGTGTGCAAAGCACTGTACTAAGCGCTCGGGAGAGTCCACTGTAACAACAAACACATATTCCTGGCCCACGACGAGCTCACTTTGGCTAAAGCTGGGGCTTGGGATTCAAAAGAACCTGGATTCCCATCCCCACTTTGCCACTTGTCTGCCGTGTGACCTTGGGCGAGTCAGTCAGTCATATTTATTGAGCCCTTGAGGTGAGTAAAGCACTGTACTAAGCGCTCGGGAGAGTCCACTATAACAACAAACACATATTCCCGGCCTACGATGAGCTCACTTTGGCTAAAGCTGGGGCTTGGGATTCAAAAGAACCTGGATTCCCATCCCCGCTCTGCCACATGTCTGCCGTGTGACTTTAGGTGAGTCACTTCACTTCTCCGGGCCTCAGTTCCCCCATCTGGAAAATGGGGTTAAGATAAACTTCCTCCATCGGTCTCTCCCCCATTTTTCCCCCTTAGCTCTGCCCCTTGGTGGATGTGGCCCTGGGCCTCGTCAATGACCAGCTGGGCCTCGTGAACTGTAAGTATGGCCACCTTCCTTCTCTCCCGGCCAGCGATCCCCCCTCGGACCCCCTTCCCATCATCATCATCATCCATCGTATTTATTGAGCGCTTACTGTGTGCAGAGCACTGTACTAAGCGCTTGGGAAGTCCAAGTTGGCAACATAGAGAGACAGTCCCTACCCAACAGTGGGCTCACAGTCTAAAAGGTGGGCTCACAGCTCGCCCCACGGGGAGGGGGCATCTAATTCTCGTCCCACTTGGCTGGACGGAGGGGAGTTTCAAGGTGGCATTGACCAGCGGGTTGTTTGTGGGGCGGCGCGGCGTACTGAGCGATTGGAAAGCACGAGGCCCGTTCATTCATTCATTCAATCGTATTTATTGAGCGCTTACTGTGTGCAGAGCACTGTACTAAGTGCCTGGGAAGTCCAAGTCGGCAACTTATAGAGACGGTCCCTACCCAACAGCGGGCTCACAGTCTACAAGGGGGAGCCCGTTCTTGCCAGGGGCTGCCATTTGTCCCTGGCAGCTGGCCGTGGCTACCTCTAGCCGGCTACCAAGGAGAAGCAGCGTGGCTCAGTGGAAAGAGCCCGGGCTTTGGAGTCAGAGGTCATGGGTTCGAATCCCAGCTCCGCCACATATCTGCTGTGTGACCTCGGGCAAGTCACTTCACTTCTCTGGGCCTCAGTTCCCTCATCTGTAAAATGGAGATGAAGACTGTGAGCCCCCCCGAAGGACAACCTGATCACTTTGTAACCTCCCCTGCGCTTAGAACAGTGCTTTGCACATAGTAAGGGCTTAATAAATGCCATTATTATTATTATTTTCTGGGCCTCAGTTCCCTCATCTGGAAAATGGGGATGAAGACTGTGAGGCCCCAGGGGACAACCTGATCACCTTGTAACCTCCCCAGAGCTTAGAACAGTGCTTTGCACATAGTAAGCGCTTAATAAATGTCATTATTATTATTATTATTATTATTATTATTATTATTCTCTGGGCCTCAGTTCCCTCATCTGGAAAATGGGGATGAAGACTGTGAGGCCCCAGGGGACAATCTGATCACCTTGTAACCTCCCCAGTGCTTAGAACAGTGCTTTGCACATAGTAAGCGCATAATAAATGGTATTATTATTATTATTATTATTATTATCATTATTATAATTCTCTGGGCCTCAGTTCCCTCATCTGGAAAATGAGGATGAAGACTGTGAGTCCCCCGGGGGACAACCTGATCACCTTGTAACCTCCCCAGTGCTTAGAACAGTGCTTGGCACATAGTAAGCACTTAATAAATGCCATCATTATTATTATTATTATCATTCTCTGGGCCTCAGTTCCCCATCTGGAAAATGGGGATGAAGACTGTGAGCCCCCCGGGGGACAACCTCATCACCTTGTAACCTCCCCAGCGCTTAGAACAGTGCTTGGCACATAGTAAGCGCTTAATAGATGCCATTATTATTATTATCATTATTCTCTTAGAGAAGCAGAGCGGCCTAAGTGGATAGAACCCCGGGCCCGGGAGTCAGGAAGATCTGGGTTCAAATCCCGGCTCCACCACTTGTCTGCTGGGTGACCCTGGGCAAGTCACTTCACTCCTCTGGGCCTCAGTTCCCTCATCTGTCAAACGGGGTTAAAGACTGTGAGCCCCACGGGGGACAGGGACCGTGTCTTACCTGATTAGTTTGTATCTCCCCCAGCGCTTAGTACAGTGCCTGACACAGAGCCAGGGCTTATTAAAACAAAACCAAATCCTCTCTGGGCCTCAGTCCCCTCATCTGTAAAATGGGGATGAAGACCGTGAGCCCCACGTGGGACCGGGACCCGATGAACCCGTGTCCCCCTCAGTGCTTAGAACAGCGCTTGGCACATAGTAAGCGCCTAACCAACGCCATCATCATCATTCTGCAGCTCTGGTTCCGCTTGGCATTCTGGGAAGCGTCCAGTACACTGTCTCCAGCCTCCCACTGGTGACCGGAGAGTTCCTGGAGCTGGATTTAAACGTGAGCGACGGAAATCCCAACTCTTCCTTGGGAGATGGGGAGGCAGAAAAGGCTCCTTTCCCCTTCCCCTTCCCTAACCATCCCCTCATTCATTCATCCACTCATTCAATCGTATTTATTGAGCGCTTACCGTGTGCGGAGCACTGTATTAAGCGCTTGGGAAGTCCAAGTCATCAACATATAGAGACGTCCCTGCCCAACAACGGGCTCACAGTCTAGAAGGGGGAGATGGATGACAAAACAAAATATGTAGAGGGTGTCAAAATGATTATTATTATTAAAGAACAGATAGGCTGTACTAAGCGCTCACAGAGCACTGTACAGGACACCCCTGCGACTGGCACGGGCCTGCGTGTCTCCGTCCCGTCCTTCACAGACGCTGGTCGGCGAGGCCGGGGGTGGGCTCATCGACTACCCCCTGGGCGTGCCAGCCACCGTCCCCCAGCCTCCGATGCCCACCTTGCCACCCATGGGAGAATCCACCAATTCCCAACTGGGAATTTCGGTCGCCTTCCTGAGTTCCGTCCTGAAGCTGCTCCAGAAGAACGGGGTGTTGAACATCGACATCACCGACGGCATGGTGAGAGACCCAGGCCCGGGACCCCCAGGGACCCCCGCTGCACCCCCTGCCCCTCGACCCTTTTGGGATCAATCAGTTGTATTTATTGAGCGCTTACATTCATTCATTCATTCAATCAATCGTCTTTATTGAGCGCTTCCTGTGTGCAGAGCACTGGACTAAGTGCTTGGGAAGTACAAGTTGGCAACATATAGAGACGGCCCCTACCCACTCACAGTCTAGAGTGTGCAGAGCACTGTACTAAGCGCTAGGGAAAGTGCAATACAACAGAGTGGGTAGAAATGACCCCTGCCCACAAAGAGTTAACAGTCCATCCATCAGTGGTATTTATTGAGCGCTTCCTGTGTGCCGAGCACTGGACTAAATGCTTGGGAAGTACAAGTTGGCAACATATAGAGATGGTCCGTACCCACTCACAGTCTAGAGTGTGCAGAGCACTGTAGTAAGCGCTAGGAAAAGTGCAGTACAACAGGGGGTAGAAATGACCCCTGCCAACAAAGAGTTAACAGTCCATCCATCAGTGGTATTTATTGAGCGCTTCCTGTGTGCGGAGCACTGGACTAAATGCTTGGGGAGTACAAGTTGGCAACATATAGAGATGGCCCGTACCTACTCACCGTCTAGAGTGTGCAGAGCACTGTACTAAGCGCTAGGGAAAGTGCAATACAACTGAGTGGGTAGAAATGACCCCTGCCCACAAAGAGTTTACAATCCATGCATCAGTGGTATTTATTGAGCGCTTCCTTTGTGCAGAGCACTGGACTAAGCGCTTGGGAAGTACAAGTTGGCAACATAGACAGTCCCTGCACACTCACAGTCTAGAGTGTGCAGAGCACTGTATTAAGCGCTAGGGAAAGTGCAATACAACAGAGTGGGTAGAAATGACCCCTGCCAACAAAGAGTTTACAGTCCATCCATCAGGGGTATTTACTGAGCGCTTCCTGTGTACAGAGCACTGTATTAAGTGCTTGGGAAGTGCAAGTTGGCAAAATATAGAGACGGTCCCTACCCACTCACAGTCTAGAGTGTGCAGAGCACTGTACTAAGCACTAGGGAAAGTGCAATACAACAGAGTGGGTAGAAATGACCCCTGCCCACAAAGAGTTTACAGTCCATCCATCAGTTGTATTTACTGAGCGCTTCCTGTGTACAGAGCACTGTACTAAGTGCTTGGGAAGTGCAAGGCGGCAAAATATAGAGACGGTCCCTACCCACTCACAGTCTAGAGTGCAGAGCACTGTACTAAGCGCTAGGGAAAGTGCAATACAATAGAGTGGGTAGAAATGACCCCTGCCTACAAAGAGTTTACAGTCCATCCATCAGTGGTATTTATTGAGCGCTTCCTGTGTGCAGAGCACTGGACTGAGCGCTTGGGAGAGTCCAATATGAAAGAGCAGGTAGACATGTTTCCCGCCTGCTCTTGGGTTGGGGGGGGGGGAGGGGGTGAACCCTGACCTCTGACCTCTGACCTCTGACCTTTCCTTCTTACAGTTTGAAGAGCTCCCTCCTCTCAGGACGTCCACTCTGGGGGCTCTGATCCCCAAGGTGAGCCGGGACCGTCGTGGGTTCAAATCCACCACTTGTCAGCTGGGTGACTTTGGGCAAGTCACTTCACTTCTCTGGGCCTCAGTTCCCTCATCCGTAAAATGGGGATGAAGACTGTGAGTCCCACGTGGGACAACCTGATCACCCTGTATCCCCCCCAGCGCTTAGAACAGTGCTTGGCACATAGTAAGCACTTAACAAATATTCATTCGTTCGTTCAATCGTATTTATTGAATGAATTGATTTAGAAAAGCAGCGTGGCTCAGTGGAAAAGAGCATGGGCTTTGGAGCCAGAGGTCATGGGTTCGAATCCCAGCTCCGCCACGTCTGCTGTGTGACCTTGGGCAAGTCACTTCACTTCCCTGGGCCTCAGTTCCCTCATCTGTAAAATGGGGATGAAGACTGTGAGTCCCACGTGGGACAACCTGATGACCCTGTATCCCCCCCCCAGCGCTTAGAACAGTGCTTTCCACATAGTAAGCGCTTAACAAATGCCATTGTTATTATTATTATTGAGCGCTTACTGTGTGCAGAGCACTGGACTAAGCGCTTGGGAAGTCCAAGTTGGCGACATATAGAGACGGTCCCTACCCAACAGTGGGCTCACAGTCTAGAATCAATCAATCAGTCGTATTTATTGAGCGCTTACTGTGTGCAGAGCACTGTACTAGGCGCTTGGGAAGTACAAGTTGGCAACATATAGAGACAGTCCCTACCTAACAGTGGGCTCACAGTCTAGAATCAATCAATCAATCGTATTTATTGAGCGCTTACTGTGTGCAGAGCACTGTACTAGGTGCTTGGGAAGTACAAGTTGGCAACATATAGAGACAGTCCCTACCCACCAGTGGGCTCACAGTCTAGAAGACTAGTCACTAGTCTAGAAGGGGGAGATACCATTATTATTATCATCATCAATCGTATTTATTGAGCACTTACTGTGTGCAGAGCACTGTACTAAACGCTTGGGAAGTACAAATTGGCAACATATAGAGACAGTCCCTACCCACCAGTGGGCTCACAGTCTAGAAGACTAGTCACTAGTCTAGAAGGGGGAGATACCGTTATTATTATTATCATCAATCGCATTTATTGAGCACTTACTGTGTGCAGAGCACTGTACTAAACGCTTGGGAAGTACAAATTGGCAACATATAGAGACAGTCCCTACGCAGCAGTGGGCTCACAGTCTAAAAGAGAAGCAGCATGGCTTAGTGGAAAGAGCCCGGGCTTTGGAGTCAGAGGTGGTGGGTTCAAATCCCGGCCCTGCCAATCAATCATTATTATTATTATTATTTCCCGGGCGTTTCCAGGTCTTCCAGCAGTATCCGGAATCCCGGCCGCTGACGATCAAGATCACGGTCCCCGAGCCCCCGACTGTGACCCTGCAGAAGGACAGGGCTCTGGTGAGAGTGCTAGCCAACGCGGAGGTCGAGGTGGACCAGCCCAACGACGTCGTGACCACCATTTGCCTCCTGGATGTGGTGAGAGGCCAGGGCCGGGCGAAGCCCACGGGGACGGAGATCCTTCTCCCTTCCACCCCCTCTGTCAATCCAACGGGGGGCTTTATTGAGCGCTTCCTGAGTGCAGCACGCTGGGCCTCTCCTCATTCATTCATTTAATGATGGCGCTGGGGAGGTTACAAGGTGATCCGGTTGTCCCACGGGGGGCTCACAGTCTTAATCCCCATTTTACAGATGAGGCCACTGAGGCACAGAGAAGTTAAGTGATTTGCCCAAAGCCACACAGCTGACAATTGGCGGAGCCAGGATTTGAAAGCCCATGCTCTTTTCACTGAGCCACGCTGCTTCAATCGCATTTATTGAGCGCTTACTGTGTGCAGAGCACTGGACTAAGCGCTTGGGAAGTACAAGTTGGCAACGTACCCAACAACGGGCCCTACCTCCTTCCCCTCCCCACAGCACCTGTATATATGTTTGTACAGATTTATCACTCTATTTATTTTACTTGTCCATATTTACTATTCTATTTATTTTGTTAATGCTGTGCATCTAGCTTTATTTCTATTTATTCTGACGACTTGACACCCGTCCACGTGTTTTGTTTTGGTGTCCGTCTCCCGCTTCTAGACTGTGAGCCCGCTGTTGGGTAGGGACCGTCTCTATATGTCACCAACTTGTACTTCCCAAGCGCTTAGTACAGTGCTCTGCACACAGTAAGCGCTCAATAAATACGATTGAATGAATGAATGAATGAATGAATGAGCTCGTTGTTGGGTAGGGACCGTCTTTACATGTTGCCAACTTGTACTTCCCGAGCGCTTAGTACAGTGCTCTGCATGCAGTAAGCACTCAATAAATACGATTGAATGAAGGAATGAATGGACTGAATGGTTGGAAGAGTCTGATCCAACAGGGTAGGCATGTTCCCTGCCCACAAGGAGCTGACAGTCTAGAGAATAATCAATCAATCAATGGTATTGATTGAGCGCTTACTGCATGCAGAGCACTGTACTGAGCACGTGGGAGAGTCCAGTACAACAAAATCAATCAGTCAGTGGTATTTATTGAGTGCTTACTGGGTGCAGAGCACTGGACTGAGTGTCAGGAGGGTTGTCGGGGGGAGGCCAGTACAACAGAATTAGCAGACAGCTTATTTTATTAATGATGTGCATCTAGCTTTATTTCTATTTATTCTGATGACTTGACACCCGTCCACATGTTTTATTTTGTTGTCCGTCTCCCCCTTCTAGACTGTGAGCCCGTTGTTGGGTAGGGACCATCTCTGTATGTTGCCGACTTGGACTTCCCAAGCGCTTAGTACAGTGCTCCGCACACAGTAAGCGCTCAATAAATACGACTGAATGAATTGAATGAATGAATGAATCCCGGATGGCAGGAGGAGGCCGTCAGGAGGTGGGAATCAACTGACTCCCCATTCCCATATTCCCTTTCACTCTTCCCCACTTTCTCTTCCCAGGAGCCCGAACTTCTGGCCACTTTTTCCGTGAAGGATGATAAACTGATGATCAGCACCAAGCTGGAAAAGTAATAATAACAACGGTGGTGTTTGTTAAGCGCTTACTATATTCCAAGCACTGTACTAAGCGCTGGAGGAGATACAAGGTCATCACGGGAGTCACGGGCTAAGTAGGAGGGACACCAAGGATTGAATCCCCATTTTGCAGATGGGGGGACTGAACTATATTCCAAGCACTGTACTAAGCGCTGGAGGAGACACAAGGTCATCCTGGGAGTCACGGGATAAGCAGGAGGGAGGCCAGGGATTGAATCCCCTTTTTGCAGATGAGGGGACTGAGGCTCCAGAGAAGGGAAGTGACTTGTCCAAAGTCACACAGCAGGCAGGAGGTGATTAGGCCTAGGATTGGAAGCCAGGTCATACGGCTCCCAGGCCTGGGATCTATCCGCTATTCCGGGATGCTTCCCCTAAATACGAGAGTTTCTTCTACATGGCTCTTGTTCCCGGCTCCAACATCAAGTGATCCATCAGTGGTATTTATTGAACACTTATCACGCACAGGGCTCTGTACTGAGCGCTTGGGAGAGGACAGTACAACAAAGTTGGTAGACACATTCCCTGCCCACAGAGAGCCTGCAGTCTGGAGGGGGAGACCGACATCAATAGAAATAAATGAATTATAGATATTTAAATAAAAATGATAACATTCATTCATTCAATCCTATTTATTGAGCGCTTACTGTGTGCAGAGCACTGTACTAAGCACTTAGCACTGTACTAACAATTATATATTAATATAATTTAATTCTATTAAACTATATTATAATCATAAATTATATTATGTAAATTATAATATATAAATCATATTAAATTTATATAGTTAAATATTTACTGCACCAAGCACTGTTCTAAGCTCTGGGGTATATACAAAATAATCAGGTCAGACACAGTCCCTGTCCCCCCATGGGGCTCACACCTAGGTAGGATGGAGTCGAATTGAATCCCCATTTTACAGATGAGGAAACTGAGGCCCAGAGAAGTGAAGTGACTGTCTTAGTGGAAAGAGTCCGGGCCTCCAGAAGGACCTGGGTTCTAATCCCAGCCCCGCCACTGTCTGCTGTGTGACTGTGGGCAAGTCACTTCACTTCTCTGGGCCTCAGTGACCTCATCTGGAAAATGGGGATTGAGACTGTGAGCCCCACGTGGGACAGGGACCCGATTAGGTTGTATCCATCTCAGCGCTTAGTACAGTGTCTGGCACGTGGTAACCAATATCCTAAAAGATGAATGAATGCAGTTGATGATGATGTTGGAAATTCTTCTCTTTCAAAGGACCTCCCTGACCTTGAAGACGTCAAATGTCGGAAATTTTGATGTGAGTTGCCTGTTTCAGTTTCCCAAGGAAAAAGGACAGGAAGCCGGGATCCCTAGGGGAGAGTTCAGTATTGCCCTGGGAATTTTTTTGTCCTGGAACCAGAGAAGTGTGTGTGTGTGAGTGTGTGTCTGTGTGCATTTGTGTGTTGTGTGTGTGTGAGGGAGGAGGTGTTTGGAGTCCAGGGAGATGCGTGAAAGTCTCGGAAAAAAAGTGGGGAGGACAGCAGGGGAGAAGGAGGGACAGAAAGATAAGGCTGAGAAAGAGAGATGGAGAAAGGTACAAAGAGAAAGATGGAGGCAGAAAGACAGAGAGAAACAGAGGAAGATGGAGAGAGAGAGAGGAGGAGGAGATGGAGAGAATGAGAGAAAGACAGAGAGACAGAGAAATGGAGAGAGCGGGGAAAGACAGGGACACAGAAACAGGAAGATGTAGAGAGTGGGAAAGAGAGAAACAGAGGAGAGAAAAACATGGACAGAAAGAGAGGAAGATAATAATGATAATAATGGCACTGATTAAGCACTTACTATGTGCAAAGCACTGTCCTGAGTGCTGGAGAGGTTACAAGGTGATCAGGTTGTCCCACGGGGGGCTCACAGTCTTCATCCCCATTTGACAGATGAGGGAACTGAGGCCCAGAGAAGTGAAGTGACTTGCCCAAAGTCACACAGCTGACAATTGGCAGAGCCGGGATTTGAACCCATGACCTCCGACTCCCAAGCCAGTGCTTTCCACTGAGCCACGCTGCTTCTCTAAGATGGAGAAAGAGAGGGGAAAAGAGTAAGAGAGAGGAAAGATGGGGAGACAGAAAGACAGAGAGAAACGGGAAGATGGAAAGAGAGCGGGAGAGAGGGAGAAAATGAGAGAGAGAAAAATGGAGGAAGGTGGAGAGAGAGGCAGAGAAAGAGAGGGAGATAGAAAGAAACAGGAAGATGGGGTGAGAGGGAAAGAGAAAAAGGGGAAGAGAAAGACAGGGAGACAGAGAGAAGAGAAAAACAGATGAAGATGGAGAGAGGGGGAAAGAGAGGGAGAGAGAAATTCAGGGAGACAGAGAGGCAGGGAAAAAAGGAGGAAGATGGAGACAGAGGAAAAGAGAGAAAGATAAGAGAGAGGGAGAAAGACAGGGAGACAGAAACACAGAAAGAAATGGTGAAAGATGGAGAGAGGGAAAGAGAGAGGGGGAGAGAAACAGCGAGATGGAAAGACAGATGAAGATTGAGAGAGAGAAAGACAGAGACAGGCAGATATATAGAGAGAGAAAGAGAGAAGGAGAGAGATAGGAAGAGAGAGAGAATGACAGAGAAAGGGGGGAAGAATGAGAGATGTAGCAGGGAGATAGAGGAATATGAAGAAAGGGAGAGAGAAAAACAGAGACAGAGGAAGAGAGGATGATGGAGAGAGAGGGAAAGAGGGAGGGAGACAGATGTAGATGGAGAGAAAGAGATAAAGAGAGAGACAGAGAAACAGAAAGATGAAGACAGGCGGATGAGAGATAAAGGGAAAGAGAGGGTGAGAGACAGGGAGACAGAGCAGGGGAAGATGGAGAGAGAGGGGAAAAGAGGGAGAGAGGAAGAGAATGACAGAGAAAGACAGAGGCAGAGAGACAGAGAGAAATAGGAAGATAGAGAGGGAAGGAGAAAAAGAGAGAAGGAGAAAGACAGGGAGACAGGGAGAAAGAGAAGATAGAGAAAGAAGGAAAAAGAAAAAGAGAGAGAACGACAGGGAGACAGAGAAAAGAGGAAGATGGTGACAGGAAAGAGAAAAAGAGAGGGAGAAATGGAGAAACAGGAAGATGGAGAGAGGGAAGGAGAGAAAGAGTGAGGGAAAGACAGAGAGACAGATGGAGATGGGGAGAGAGAAGGAGACAGGGAAACAGTGAAAGACACAGGCAGGTATAGATGGAGAAAGAGAGAGACAGAAAGAAAGAGAGAGACAGGGGGTCAGAGACAGAGGAAGATGGAGAAAGAGGGGGAAAGAGAGGGAGATGGTGAAAATGAGAAAGACAGGGAGAGACCAATGTAGATAACTGAGAGAAGGAAAGAGAAAGAGAGACAGAGAAACGGAGAAAGACTGAGACAGGCAGATGTAGAGAGAATGGGAAAAAGAGAGAGTGTGAGAGAGAAAGATAAGAAGATGGAGAGACAGAAGGAAAGAGAAAGAGAGGGAGAGAATGAAAGATGGGGAGACAGAGAGGAAGAAAAAGACAGCGTGAGAGGGAGAGAAAGAGAGACACACAGTGAGAAAGAGGGACGAAAAAAGAGGCAGAGAGAAGACAGAGAAAGAGAGGGAAAGAGAAAGAGAGAGAGGAGGAAAGAGAAAAAGATGGAGAGAGAGAAGGAGAGAGAAAGGGAGGAGGCAGAGACAGAGAGAGACAGAGAAGACAGAGAAGGGGAAAGAGAAAAAGACAGAAAGGGAAGGAGAGAGAAAGAGAGAAGGAGACAGAGAGAGACCAGGGAGAAGGAGAGAGAGATAAGATGACAAAGAGAGGGAAAGAGAAAGAGAGAGAAGCAGAAAGAGAAAAAGGCAGAGAGGGAAGAAGAGAAAAAGGGTGAAGGAGACAGAGACAGGGAGAAGAAATAGAAGGAGGGGGAAAGAGAAAGGGATAGAGGTGGAAAGAGAAAAAGGCAGAAAGGGAAGGAGAGAGAGAGGGAGGAGGAGACAGAGACAGAAAGAAGAAGACAGAGAAGGAGAGGGAAAGGGAAAGGGACAGAAGCGGAAAGAGAAAAAGATGGAGATTGAAGGAGAGAGAAAGGGAAAGACTAGGGAGAAGGAGAGAGAGACAGAAAAGAAGACAGAGGGAAAGAGAAAGGGAGAGAGGCAGAAAGAGAAAGAGAGGGAAGGAGAGAAAGAGGGAGAAGAGACAGAGACAGAGAGAGATGTGGGAGATGGACAGAGAGAGAGACTGTGTGAGAAAAATAATCTCTTTTGAAGACTTGTCTTTAAATCACGCTTTTCTCCCCTCAAGGTCTCAATCATGGAACTTCTAGTCCGAAAGATCTTCAAGCTGGCATTCCTGCCAGCCATGAATGGTAAGGCAAGACTCCCAGCGGCTGAGAGAGCCCGGGGCCGAGAGTCAGACCACCTGGGCTCTCATCCCAGATCCTCCACTGTCCGCTGTGTGACATTGGGCCTGTCACTTCGCTTCTCAGGGCCTCCGTTTCCTCATCTGTAAAGTGGGGATCACTTCTAGACTGTGAGCCCGCTGTTGGGTAGGGACCGTCTCTATATGTTGCCAACTTGTACTTCCCAAGCGCTTAGTACAGTGCTCTGCACACAGTAAATGCTCAATAAATATGATTGAATGAATGAATGAATGAATGTGTGACTTTGGGCAAATTTTCTGTGCCTCAATTCCCTCATCTTTAAAATGGGGACTAAAACTGTGAGCCCCACGTGGGACAACCTGAACACCTTGTATCTACCCCAGCGCTTAGAACAGTGCTTGGCACATAGTAAGCGCTTAACAAACACCATTATTATTATTATCATTATTATTATTGTTATTATTATTACCGGATCTCCCTTCCCTCTTAGATTGGGAGCTATTATTATTATTATTAATCGTATTTATTGAGCGCTTACTGTGTGCAGAGCACTGTACTAAGAGCTTGGGAAGTAAAAATTGGCAACATATAGAGACGGTCCCTACCCAACAGCAGGCTCACAGTCTAGAAGCTGTACAGGATTAGGTCCATCTCACTGCCTTCTAGTCACCATAATCAATCAATCCATCAGAGGTATTTATTGAGCGCTTACTGTGTGCAGAGCACTGGACTAAGCTCTTGGGAGAGTGCAATAGAACAGAACTGGTAGAAATGTTCCCTGCCCACAACAAGCTGACAGTGTAAAGGGGGAGACGGACGTTAAAAGAAATGAATAAAGGATGGATCTGGAAGTAAGGGCTGTGAGGCTGAGGGAGGGATGAATAAGGGGGATAAATCCAAGGGCAATGAGGTTACGGAAGGGAGAGGGAGGAGAAGAATTGAGGGATTAATCTGGGAAGGCCTCTTGGAGGAGGTGTGATTTTAATAAGTCTTCAAATTTGTGGTGGGGATTAATAGACAGCTTAGCACTCAACACTAATAATAGTAATAATAATAATGGTATTTGTAAAGCACTTACTATGTGCCAGGCACTGTACTGAGCTCTGGGTAGTGACTAGAGCCTGAAGGTCATGGGTTCTAATCCCAGCTCCGCCACTAGTCTCCTGTGTGGCCTTGGGCAAGTCACTTCACTTCTCTGGGCCTCAGTTACCGCATCCGTAAAATGGGGATTGAGACTGTGAGCCCCATGTGGGACAGAGACCGTGTCCAATCCAATTTGTTTGTAACCACCCCAGCGCTTAGTACAATGCCTGGCATATAGTAAGCGCTTCACAAATGCTATTATTATTTATTATTATTACTACAAGGAAATCTAGTTGGACACTTCCCTCTCCCCCGTGGGGCTCACGGTCTTCTAGACTGTGAGCCCTCTGTTGGATAGGGACCATCTCTATATGTTGCCAACTTGTACTTCCCAAGCGCTTAGTACAGTGCTCTGCACACAGTAAGTACTCAATAAATACAACTGAATGAATGACTGAATCCCCATTTTCCAGATGAGGGAACTGAGGCCCAGAGAAGTGAAGTGACTTGCCCAGGGTCAACCAGCAGACAAGTGGAGGAGTGGAATTAGAACCCATGACCTTCTAACTCACAGACCGTGATCTATCCACTGGACTGTCAGCTTCTTGTAGGCAGGGAACGTGGCTACCACCGTGGCTACCAATTCTGTGGGTTTGGACTCTCCCAAGCGCTTAGTACAGCACTCAGAAAATAGGATGGCTCGGTTGGGCTAACCCCCTAGGGTGACCACAAGCCCGCAGAAGGGGAACCGGCCCCTCTATTTGACCCCAGGGCCTTAGGTCCTAAACTTTCCACCCCCTTGGCTTTCGGACGGATGAGCCGGGGGTCAAAGTTCGAAGGTCAAGAGGGACCGCTCAGTTACGGGGAGGTTATCCGCGTTGCGAGGTGAATAACGGAGCGCTCGTGTCCTCCCTCCAGCCATGCTGGGGTCCGGCGTCCCCCTCCCCAAGCTCCTGAACATCGACTTCACCAACGCCAACATCGACGTCCTGCAGGTGAGGTGTCCGGCCGGCACTGAGGGTCCCGAGGGTCGCGTTGGGTGGTCCTGGCTGGGGTTGGGTGGCCGAGGGGTTGGTCCCGGCCTCGCCCTGGCTTCCCCTCCTTGGCTCACTGACCCTCGTGGGTTTGTGGGGGGCCGTCCTACCCTCCTCTCCCTCCCCCCAGGCTGGGTTGAAGTCATTTCACTTCTCCGGGCCTCAGTTCTCTCATCTGCAAAATGGGGATGCAATCCTTTTGTTTTGTTCTGTTTTGTTCTCTGCCTCCCCCTTTGGGACTGTGAGCCCACTGTTGGGTAGGGACTGTCTCTAGATGTTGCCAATTTGTACTTCCCTAGCGCTTAGTACAGTGCTCTGCACATAGTAAGCGCTCAATAAATACGATTGATGATGATGATGATGATGATGATGATCTATTCTATTTATTTTATCTATTCTATTTTGTCTTTTTAAAATCTATTTTATATATATATTTTATCTATTCTATTTATTTTATTTGGTTAGCATGTTTGGTTTTGTTCTCTGCCTCCCCCTTTTAGACTGTGAGCCCGCTGTTGGGTAGGGACTGTCTCTATATGTTGCCAATTTGTACTTCCCAAGCGCTTAGTACAGTGCTCTGCACATAGTAAACGCTCAATAAATGCGATTGATGATGATGATGATGATGATGATCCCTGTTCTCCCTCCTACTTAGACTGCAGGCCCCATATGGGACCTGATAATACTGTATCTACCCAGCGCTTAGTACAGTGCTTGGCAGTGTGGCTCAGTGGAAAGAGCACAGGCTTTGGAGTCAGAGGTCATGGTTTCAAATCCCGGCTCTGCCACTTGTCAGCTGTGCGACTTTGGGCAAGTCACTTCACTTCTCCGGGCCTCAGTTCCCTCATCTGTAAATCAATCAATTAATCAATCGTATTTATTGAGCGCTTACTGTGTGCAGAGCACTGTACTAAGCGCTTGGGAAGTACAAGTTGACAACATCTAGAGACAGTCCCTACCCAACAGTGGGCTCACAGTCTAAATGGGGATGAAGACTGTGAGCTCCCTGTGGGACTCCCAGCGCTTAGAACAGTGCTTTGCCCATAGTAAGCACTTAATAAATGTCACTGTGAGCCCCCCGTGGGACAATCTGATCACCTTGTAACCTCCCCAGTGCTTAGAACAGTGCTTTGCACATAGTAAGCACTTAATCAATGTTGTCATTTATTCTTCAGTCTTCTAGACTGTGAGCCCACTGTTGGGTAGGGACTGTCTCTATGTGTTGCCAACTTGTACTTCCCAAGCGCTTAGTACAGTGCTCCGCACACAGTAAGCGCTCAATTCATACGATTGAATGAATGAATGTCATTATAATTATTATTATTGGCACATAGTAAGCACTTAACAAACACCGCAGTTATCAGTTCACCTCTCTCTCAAAGTCTTCTTCTGGAAAATGGGGATGAAAGACCTAATTAACTATAACTAGGGTATTTTTTAAGTGCTTACTATGTGCCAGGCACTGTTCTAAGCATTGGGTAGATAGGAGATAATCGGGGTGGACACAGTCCCTGTCCCACATGGGGCCCACAGTCTAAATAGGAGGGCAAACTGGAGAACTGTACATATTTACTATTCTATTTATTTTATTTTGTTAATATGTTTTGTTTTGTTGTCCGTCTCCCCCCCTTCTAGACAGTGAGCCCACTGTTGGGTAGGGACCGTCTCTATATGTTGCCAACTTGTGCTTCCCAAGCGCTTAGTACAGTGCTTTGCACACAGTAAGCGCTCAATAAATACGACTGAATGAATGAATGAACTGAAATACAGAGAAGCGAAGGGAGTCGACCAAGATCACAAAGCAGACAAGCGGTGGAGGCTGGATTAGAACCCAAGTCCTTCTGATTCCCAGGCCGGGCTCTATCCACTAGGCCACACTGCTTCCCTCACCCCCTGAGACTGCGAACCCCATGTGGGCCAGGGACTTAGTCCAGTGCTCTGCACACAGTAAGCGCTCAATAAATACGATTGAATGAATGACTGTACCCAATCTGATCATTTTGCCATCAATCAATCGTATTTATTGAGCGCTTACTGTATGCAGAGCACCGTACTAAGCGCCTGGGATATATCTCCCCCAGGGCTTCACCCAGGACTCGTCTCGGAGTAAGCGCGCGATGAGTGCCATCGTGATTTTGAGTTTTTTTTAATTCCCTTTAGGACCTCCTCGTGTTGAGTACGTAATTCAGAGAAGCCTCCGGGACCCTCATGGGGCAAGCCCCCAGCCCCCAAGAAGAAACCCCTCTATAATCACGTGTTTGGAAACCATCAAGCGCTTAGTACAGTGCTCTGCACACAGTAAGCGCTCAATAAATACGATTGATTGATTGATCAAACATATCAGTCTGCAAGGTCACGCCAAGGTTATTCCCTGTTGGTGGTCGAAGAGGAGGGGGTCTCTGGCTTGAAATTCCCTCCCCCTTCGCCTCCGGCAGACGATCACTCTCCCTACTTTCAAAGCTTTATTAAAAGCACATCTCCTCCTCCAAGAGGCCTTCCCTGACTGAGTCTTCATTTCCTCTTCTCCCACTCCCTTCCGCGTCACCCTTGCACTTGGATTTGCTCCCTTTATTCCCTCCTCCCTCAACCCTATAGTCCTTATATCCAGATCCACCATTAATTTATTTCTATTCATGCCCATTGCCCCCCTCTAGACCGTCAGCTCGTTGCGGGCAGGGAACGTGTCCGTTTACTGTCCTTTCGGACTCCCCAAATAATAAAAATAATAATAATAATAATACTGGTATTTGTTAAGCGCTTACTATGTGCCAAGCACTATTCTAAGCGCTGAGGTAGATACAAGGTAATCAGGTTGTCCCACGTGGGGCTCATAGTCTTCATCCCCATTTTACAGATGAGGTCACTGAGGCACAGAGAAGAATAATAACGGCACTTATTAAGCGCTTACTAGGTGCAAAGCACTGTTCTAAGCGCTGGGGAAATTACAAGGTGATCAGGTTGTCCCACGGGGGGCTCACAGTCTTAATCCCCATTTTAGGATCAGGATAAATGCTTGGATTAACGGGGTAGCAGTTTGGATGGAGAGGATAGGGTGGATTTTAGCAACATTGTGAAGATGGAACCGACAGGATTTAATGATGGATTGAGTATTTGGGTTGAATGTGAGAGAGGAGTACAGATTTATTACTCCATTTATTTTCCTTGTACATATTTATTATTAATAATAATAATGATGGCATTTATCAAGTGCTTACTATGTGCAAAGCACTGTTCTAAGCGCTGGGGAGGTTCCAAGGTGATCAGGTTGTCCCACGGGGGGCTCACAGTCTTAAACCCCATTTTACAGATGAGGGAACTGAGGCACAGAGAAGTGAAGTGACTTGCCCAAAGTCACGTAGCTGACAATTGGTGGAGCCAGGATTTGAACCCATGAGTTCTGACTCCAAAACCCGTGCTCTTTCCACTGAGCCACGAGTTCCTCATTTTTTTCATGGCATTTGGTAAGTGCTTACTATGTGACAGGCACTGTACTAAGCGCTGGGGTGGATACAAGGTAATCAGGTTGGACACTGTCCCTGTCCCACGTGGGGCTCATGGGCTTCACTCCCATTTTACAGAGGATAATGATGATGATGATGATGATGATGGCATTTATTAAGCGCTTACTATGTGCAAAGCACTGTTTTAAGCACTGGGGAGGTTACAAGGTAATCAGGTTGTCCCATGTGGGGCTCACAGTCTTAATTCCCATTTTACAGACGAGGGAACTGAGGCCCAGAGAAGTGAAGCGACTTGCCCAAAGTCACACAGCTGACACTTGGCGGAGCCGGGATTTGAACCTATGACCTCTGACTCCAGAGCCCAGGCTCTTCCCCCTGAGTCACGGGAACTGAGGCCCAGAGAAGCGAAGCCACTTGCCCAAAGTCACCCAGCAGATAGGGGGTGGAGACGGGATTCGAACCCAGGTCCTCAGACTCCCAGGCAGGGGCTCTATCCACTAGGCCACACTACTTCTCTAAGAAAAATAAAATGACTGGCCCAAGGTCACCCAGCAGACAAGCAACGGAGCCGGAATGCAAACCCAAGCCCTCTGGCTCCCAGCCCCGTGCTGTGTGACTTTGGGCAAGTCACTTAACTTCTCTGGGCTTCAGTTCCCTCATCTGTAAAATGGGGATGAAGACTGTGAGCCCCACGTGGGACAGTCTGATCACCTTGGAACCTCCCCAAGCGCTTAGAACAGTGCTTTGCACATAGTAAGTGCTTAATAAATTCCACTATAATAATAATAATAGTAATTATTATTATTATTATTATTACCCACTAAGCCACACTGCTTCTCTGAGGGCAAACGGGCGAGAAATGATGGAAACTGGAGGATTTGGGTTTGTCTTGGCAGGGGAGGGGGATGAACGGAGCTTGTGAGATTTTGGGACTAGAGTCAGAACCCCTTTGGGGAGGGGAGGGAAATCAGGATATCCTGAAGTGCCCTTCCTCTAGAAACGGGGAGAGGAAGGGGGAGAGAGGCAGGATCAGCAGGAGAAAGCCCGAGGAGAAAAATAATCATCTAAACCATCACTTTGGTATTTGTTA
This sequence comes from Tachyglossus aculeatus, assembly GCF_015852505.1. Taxonomy (NCBI): domain Eukaryota; kingdom Metazoa; phylum Chordata; class Mammalia; order Monotremata; family Tachyglossidae; genus Tachyglossus; species Tachyglossus aculeatus. The sequence goes on from NC_052073.1 coordinate 37,032,049, forward strand.
AGCGCTTACTTCACGTCACACACCGTTCGAAGAGCCGGAATGGGTACAAGTTCATCAGATTGGACCCAGTCCCTGCTCCACGTGGGGCTCCCAATGATAATAATCATAAGTTGGGTAGGGACCGTCTCTATATGTTGCCAACTTGGACTTCCCAAGCGCTTAGTACAGTGCTCTGCACACAGTAAGCGCTCAATAAGTACGCTTGATTGATTGGCTAATAATAATAATAATAATGATAATACCAATAACGGTGATGGTAGTATTTGTTAGGCACTTACTTTGGGCCAAGCTCTGTGTGTGACCTTGGGCAAGTCATTTCACTTCTTTTAACCTCAGTTCCCTCATCTGTAAAGTGGGGATTAAGACTGTGAGCCCCACGTGGGACAACTTGATCACCTGGTATCCCCCCCAGCGCTTAGAACAGTGCTTTGCACATAGTAAGCACTTAACAAATTCCATTATTATTATTATTATTATTATTGATTTGCACATAGTAAGCGCTTAATAAATGCCATTATTATTATTATTGTTTGTTAAGTGCTTACTACGTGCCTAGCACTGTACTAAGCGCTGGGATAGGTACAATGATGGTATTTGTTAAGTGCTTACTATGTGCAAAGCACTGTTCTAAGCACTGGGGCGATACAAGGTGTTCAGGTTGTCCCACGTGGGGCTCACAGTCTTCATCCCCATTTGACAGATGAGGGAACTGAGGCCCAGAGAAGTTAAGTGACTTGCCCAAAGTCACACAGCTGACGATTAGCACTTAGAACAGTGCTTTGCACATAGTAAGCGCTTAATGAATGCCATCATTATTATTATAATTGGCGGAGCCGGTACAAGTTCATCAGGTTTCTCTGTGCCTCAGTTCCCTTATCTGGAAAATGGGGATGAAGACTGTGAGCCCCCCGTGGGACAACCTGAACACCTTGTAACCTCCCCAGCGCTTAGAACAGTGCTTTGCACATAGTAAGTGCTTAATAAATGCCATCATTATTATTATTATCATCATCATTATCATCATCAATCGTATTTATTGAGCGCTTACTGTGTGCAGAGCACTGTAGTAAGCGCTTGAGAAGTACAAGTTGGCAACATATAGAGACAGTCCCTACCCAACAGTGGGCTCACAGTCTAAAAGGGGGAGGCAGAGAACAAAACCAAACATACTAACAAAATAAAATAAATAGAATAGATATGTACAAGTCAAATAAATAAATAAATAAATAAATAAATGGAGTAACAAATATGTACAAACATATAAACATTATTATATTATCAGGTGGGATACAGTGTCTGTCCCACGTGGGGACCACAATAATAATAATAATAATTATGGTATCTATTAAGTGCTCACTCTGGGCCAGGAACTGTTCTAAGCGCTGGGGGAGATGCAGGATAATTCATTCTTTTGTTCATTCAGTCGTATTTATTGAGCGCTCACTGTGCGCGGAGCACTGGACTAAGCGCTTGGGAAGTACAAATCGGCCAACAATGGGCTCGCAGTCTAGAAGGGGGAGACAGACAACGGAACAAAACAAGTAGACAGGTGTCAATGCCATCAGAATAAACAGAATTACAGCCAGGTACACCTCATTAATAAAATAGAGTAATAAATATGTACAAATAAAACACATAGAGTAATAAATAAATTTACCATGTGGCAAGCGCTGTACTAAACGCCGGGAGAGATGCAAAACCATCGGGTCGGACACAGCTCCTGTCCCACACGGGGCTCACAGTCCAAGGGGGAGGGAGAACAGGGATTGAACCCCCCAGTTTACAGATGAAGGAACTGAGGTACAGAGAAGTGAAGTGACTCGTCCAAGGTCACACAGCAGGCATGTCAGTGAAGCCAGGATTAGAACCCAGGGCCTCTGACTCCCAAGGGAACGGAGAGTGATTTCATCACTGACTCAAGGAACGGGTTCTGGGTGCAATCAATCGTTCAGTAGTATTTATTGAGCACCTACTAGAGAAGCAGCGTGGCTCAGTGGAAAGAGTCAGGGGTCATGGGTTCAAATCCCAGCTCCGCCAATTGTCAGCTGTGTGACTCTGGGCAAGTCACTTAACTGCTCTGTGCCTCAGTGACCTCATCTGTAAAACGGGGATTAAGCCTGTGAGCTCCCCATGGAACAACCTGATCATCTTGTAACCTTCCCAGCACTTAGAACAGTTCTTGGCACATAGTAAGCACCTAATAAATGCCATTATTATTATTATTATTACTATGTGCAGAGCATTGCACTAAGCGCTTGGGAGAGTCCGATACAACAGAATTAGCAGACACGGGGACTAAGGCTGTGAGCCCCATGTGGGACATGGACTGCGTCCAACCTGATGAGCATGTATTTCCCCCAGCGCTTAGTACAGTGCTTGCCACATAGCCGATGTGTGACAAATGCCATTATAAATAAATGAAAGAATGAATAAATATATTAATTAATTAATAAACACCATTGATTGGTAGCCTGTCAGCTCTTTGTGGGCAGGGATTCATTTAATTGTATTTATTGAGGGCTTACTGTGTGCAGAGCACTGTACTAAACACTTGGGGATCTACCAACTGTGCTGTACTGGACTCTTCCAAGCACTTAGTACAGTGCTTTGCATGCAGAAAGCGCTCAATACATACCATCGATTGACTGGCATTTTTATTGGGTCAGAACACCCGGCAAAGAGAATGAAAAAATCCCCTCTAATGACTGATGCCAAGATAAAGATGTCGTTTGTTAATAATAATAATGATGGTATTTGTTAAGCACTTACTATGTGCAAAGCACTGTTCTAAGCGCTGGGGAGGTTGCAAGGCTGTGTGACTTTGGGCAAGTCATTTAACTTCTCTGAGCCTCAGTTACCTCATCTGTAAAATGGGGATTAAGACTGTGAGCCCCCCGTGGGACAATCTGATCACCTTGTATCCCCCCCCCAGAGCTTAGAACAATGCTTTACGCATAGTAAGCGCTTAACAAATGCCATCATTAATGAATCAATTAATTAATTAATTGCCCAAAGTCACACAGCTGACAGTTGGAGAAGCAGCGTGGCTCAGTGGCAAGAGCCCGGGCTTTGGAGTCAGAGGTCATGGGTTCAAATCCCGGCTCTGTCAATTGTCAGCTGGGTGACTTTGGGCCAGTCACTTCACTTCTCTGGGCCTCAGTGACCTCATCTGTAAAATGGGGATTAAGACTGTGAGCTCCCCCGTGGGACAACCTGATCACCTTGTAACCTCCCCAGAGCTTAGAACAGTGCTTTGCACATAGTAAGCGCTTAATAAATGCCATCATTATTATTATTATTATTACTGACTGCGCTGTATTGAACTCTTCCAAGCACTTAGCACAGTGCTCTGCAAACAGAAAGCTCTCAATACATACCATTGATTGATTAGCGTTTATACTGGGTCAGAACGCCCCGGAAAAGAGAACAAAAACATCCCCTCTAATGACTGATGCCAAGATAATCAATCAATCAATCAATCGTATTTATTGAGCGCTTACTGTGTGCAGAGCACTGTACTAAGCGCTTGGGAAGTCCAAGTCGGCAACACATAGAGACGGTCCCTACCCAACAGCGGGCTCACAGGCTAGAAGGGGGAGACGGAGAACAAAACCAGACATACCAACAAAATAAATGATATCGTTTGCTCATGATAGCAAATAGCGCGAACGCCTAGCACGGTGTTCTGCACATAGTAAGCGCCCAAATAATCCCGACTGAATGAGTGTCTGAATGAATGAGGCCCCGGAGCCTGCTGTTTTCCAAAGAGGGGCACAGATACCTTGGGAAATTCTGACTTTGACGGACGGGTGACCTTCCGATTGCCTTTTCGAAGCTGACGTGACTCTTGGATTTAAGCACTGGGGCTTTGACTATCAGATAAGGAAAATGTGTTTTCGGAAGGATCAGGATGCGAAACAGAACTGTCAGGATTTTCCCTCTAGGGACTTTTCAACTCCAAGATCCAGCTGGGATTTAAGTGTCACTGACAAAGTATAAACTGTCCTTGTTTCATCCAGGGACTGTGGTTTGGCAAGAGGGACAGAGAAAGAAGCCCGGATGGAAACTGACAATAATCACAATTGAGGTACTTGTCAGGCATTTACTATGTGCCGGGCACTGTACTGAGCGCTGGGGTGGTTATGAGCAAATCGGGTTGGACACGGTCCCCGTCCCACACGTGGGGCTCGCGGTCTCAATCCCCGTTTTACAGAGGAGGAAACTGAGGCCCAGAGGAGTGAATAATAAGAATAATAATGGCATTTATTAAGTGCTTATAATAATAATAATGGCATTTATAATAATGATAATAATAATGATGGCATTTATTAAGCGCGTACTATGTGCAAAGAACTGTTCTAAGCGCTGGGGTAGATACAAGGTAATCAAGTTGTCCCACGTGGGGCTCACAGACTTAATCCCCATTTTCCAGATGAGGGAACTGAGGCCCAGAGGAGTGAATAATAAGAATAATAGTGGCATTTATTAAGTGCTTATGATAACAATAATGATGGGATTTATTAAGCGCTTACTATGTGCGAAGCACTGTTCTAAGCGCTGGGGTAGATACAAGGTAATCAAGTTGTCCCACGTGGGGCTCACAGACTTAATCCCCATTTTCCAGATGAGGGAACTGAGGCCCAGAGAAGTGAAGCCCAAAGTCACACAGCTGACAAGTGGTGGAGCCGGGATTTGAACCCATGACCTCTGACTCCAAAGCCCGAGCTCTTTCCACTGAGCCATGCTGCTTCTCTAATAATGGCGTTTATTAAGCGCTTATAATAATAATAGTAATGGCATTTATAATAATAATAATAATAGCGGCATTTGTTAAGCGCTTACTATGTGCAAAGCACTGTTCTAAGCGCTGGGGAGGTTACAAGGTGATTAGGTTGTCCCACATGGGGCTCACAATCTTAATCCCCATTTTCCAGATGAGGGAACTGAGGCACAGAGAAGTGAAGTGACTTGCCCAAAGTCACACAGCTGACAACTGGCAGAGCTGGGATTTGAACCCATGACCTCGGACTCCCAAGACTCCCAAGCCCGGGCTCTTTCCACTGAGCCACACTAAGTGCTTACTGTGTGCAAAGAAGTGTTCTAAGCGCCGGGGAGGTAACAAAGTGATCGGGTTGTCCCATGGGGGGCTCACAGTCTTCATCCCCATTTTACAGATGAGGGAACTGAAGGCACAGAGAAGTAAGTGACTTGCCCAAAGTCACACAGCTGACAAGTGGCGGAGCCGGGATTTGAACCCACGACCTCTGACTCCAAATAATAATAATAATGATGGCATTTATTAAGCACCTACTATGTGCAAAGCACTGCTCTAAACGCTGGGGAGGTTACAAGGTGATCAAGTAGCCCCACGGGGGGCTCACAGTCTTCATCCCCATTTTACAGATGAGGTAACTGAGGCTCAGAGAAGTTAAGTGACTTGCCCAAGGTCACCCAGCAGACGTGGCGGAGTCGGCATTCGAACCCATGACCTCTGACTCCAAAGCCCGGGTTCTTTCCACTGAGCCACGTTGCTTCTAATCCCGGCTAGGACACCTGTCTGCTGTGTGACTTTGGGCAAGTCACTTCACTTCTCTGGGCCTCAGTTCCCTCATCTGGAAAATGGGGATGAAGACCGTGAGCCCCTCGTGGGACAACCTGATTACCTTGTACCTACCCCAGCGCTTAGAACAGTGCTTTGCACATAGTAAGCACTTAACAAATACCAACATTATTATTATTATTAATAATCCCGGCCCTGGCATTTGTCTGCTGGGTGACCTTGGACAAGTCACTTCACTTCTCTTAGAGAAAAAGCGTGGCCTAGTGGAAAGAGCCCGGGTCTGGGACCTGGGTTCTAATCCCGGCTCCGTCCCGCGTCTGCTGGGTGACAACCTGATCACCTTGTAACCTCCCCAGCGCTTAGAACAGTGCTTTGCACATAGTAAGTGCTTATTATTAATATTACTTATTACTCTATTTATTGATTTATTTTACTCATCCATATTTATTCTATTTATTTTATTCTGTTAATATGTTTTGTTTTGTTCTCTGTCTCCCCCTTCTAGACTGGGAGCCCACCGTCTCTCTATGTTGCCAACTTGGACTTCCCAAGCGCTTAGTCCAGTGCTCTGCACACAGTAAGTGCTCAATAAATACGATTGAATGAATGAATGAATAATAAATGCCATAAACGCGTCTGCAGGGTGACCTTGGGCAAGTCACTTCTCTGCTCTGTGCCTCATTCGCAAGGTGGGGATGAAGACTGTGAGCCCTGTGTGGGACAGGGACTGTGTCCTATCTGATTAATTTGTTTTTATTTGTATTCCCCCCCTGCCCTACCTCCTTCCCCTCCCCACAGCACTTGCATATATATATGCAAGTATATATTTGTACAGATATAAGTACATACATATTTGTACGTATATATTTGTACGTATATAAATATGTATATTTGTTATATATATTTTTATTTATTTATTTGTACGTATATTTGTACGTATATATTTGTACATATATATACGTACAAATATTTGTGCGTATTATTTGTACGTATATTTGTACGTATATATACGTACAGATATTTGTACGTATATATTTGTACAGATTTATTACTCTATTTATTTTACTTGTACATATTTACTATTCGATTTATTTGGTTAATAATGTGCATTTAGCTTTAATTCCATTTGTTCTGACGATTTGGACATCCGTCTACACGTTTCGTTTTGTCGTCCGTCTCCCCCTTCTAGGCCGTGAGCCCGTTGTTGGGTAGGGACCATCTCTCTACGTTGCCGGCTTGGACTTCCCAAGCGCTCAGTACAGTGCTCTGCACACGGTAAGCGCTCAATAAATCCGACTGAATGAATGAATCTATCCCAGCGCTTAGTACGGTGCCTGGCACATAGTAAACACTTACCAAATGTCATTTAAAAGAAAACAATCCCTGTTCTCTCTTCTGCTTAGACTGTGAGCTCATGTGGGATTGGGACTGTTTATTTTACTTGTACGTATTTACTAGTCTATTTATTTTGTTAATGATGTGCATCTCGCTTTATTTCTATTTATTGTGATGACTTGACACCCGTCCGCGTGTTTGTTTTTGTTGTCCGTCTCCCCCTTCTAGACTGTGAGCCCATTGTTGGGTAAGGGACCGTCTCTATCTGTTGCCATCTTGTACTTCCCAAGCGCTTAGTCCAGTGCTCTGCACACAGTAAGCGCTCAATAAATACGACTGACTGACTGAATGAATGACTGTGTCCAACCTGATGATCTTGTATCAGCGGGGCTCAGTGGAAAGAGCCCGGGCTTTGGAGTCGGAGGTCATGGGTTCGAGTCCCGGCTCCGCCAATTGTCAGCTGTGTGACTTTGGGCAAGCACTGCACTTCTCTGGGCCAAAGTTCCCTCATCCGTAAAATGGGGATGAAGACCGTGGGCCCCACGGGGGACAACCTGATCACCTTGTAACCTCCCCAGCGCTTAGAAAAGTGCTTTGCACATAGTAAGCGCTTATTATTAATATTACTTATTACTCTATTTATTGATTTATTTTACTTGTCCATATTTATTTTATTCTGTTAATATGTTTTGTTCTCTGTCTCCCCCTTCTAGACTGTGAGCCCATTGTCTCTCTATGTTGCCAACTTGGACTTCCTAAGCACTTAGTCCAGTGCTATGCACACAGTAAGTGCTCAATAAATATGATTGAATGAATGAATGAATAATAAATGCCATTATTATTATTATGCCAGTGCTTAGCACAAAGTTTGGCCCCTTCTCGCCATCGACCCCTTTCCCACGTCTTCCCCCCGGTGTACAAGTCCCCCTCTCCATATACACCAGACCCCTGCTCTCTCGCTCTCTCTCTCCACCTTCAAACCCTTATTAAGGTCACACTTCCTTCAAGAGGCCTTCCCTGATTTAACCCTCTTTCCCCAGCTGCCCCACAACCCTTATGTCCACATCTTGAAATTATATATTATCAATTATCTATTTAGCAGCGTAGCTCAGTGGAAAGAGCCCGGGCTTTGGAGTCAGAGGTCTTGGGTTCAGATCCTGGCTCTGCCAGTTGTCAGCTGGGTGACTTTGGGCAAGTCGCTTCACTTCTCTGGGCCTCAGTGACCTCATCTGTCAAATAGGGATGAAGACTGTGAGCCCCCCGGGGGACAACCTGATCACTTTGTACCCCCAGCGCTTAGTACAGTGCTTTGCACATAGTAAGCACTTAATACATGCCATTATTATTACTATTATTAATGTCTGTCTCCACCTCTAGACTGTAAGCTCATTGTGGACAGGGAATGTATCTGGGAATTTCCAAATCCCTACATCCCCCATGGGTCGAAGAATGGACCTGCCCAATGTTCTGCTTTCTCCCTCTACCCCCTCCCACCCCATATGATAATAATAATAATAATAATAATAATAATAATAATAATAGCATTTGTTAAGCGTTTACTATGTGCAAAGCAGTGTTCTAAGCTCTGGGAAAGGATTCAAGGTGATCAGGTTGTCCCACGTGGGGCTCACAGTCTTCATCCCCATTTTACAGATTAGGGAACTAAGGCCCAGAGAAGCAAAGTGACTTGCCCAAAGTCACACAGCTGACAACTGGTGGAGCTGGGATTTGAACCCATGACCTCTGACTCCCATGCCCGGGCTCTTTCCAATGAGCCAAGCATGGCATAGTGGCTAGAGCACAGACCTTAGAGTCAGAAGGCTGTGGGTTCTAATCCCGGCTCTGCCGTTAGTCTGCTGTGTGACCTTGGGCAAGTCACTTAACTTCTCTGTGCCTCAGTTACCTAGTCTGTAAAATGGGGATGAAGACTGTGAGCCCCACGTGGGACAAACTGATGACCTTGTGTCTACCCCAGCACTTAGAAGAGCGCTTGGCACACAGTAAGCACTTAACAAATACCCTAATTAGAGAAGCAGCCTGGCTCAGTGGAAAGAGCTCGGGCTTGGGGTTCTAATCCCAGCTCCGTCACTTTCATTCATTCATTCATTCAATCATATTTATTGAGCGCTTACTGTGTGCAGAGCACTGTACTAAGCGCTTGAGAAGTACAAGTTGGCAACATATAGAGACGGTAGCGACCCAACAGTGACCCAACAGTCACTTGTCAGCTGCGTGACTTTGGGCCTGTCACTTAACATCTCTGGGCCTCAGTGACCTCATCTGGAAAATGGGGGTGAAGACTGTGAGCACCACGTGGGACAACCTGATCAGCTTGTATCTCCCCCAGTTTTTACAACTGTGCTTGGCACGTAGTAAGCGCTTAACAAATACCATCATTCTTCTTCTTATTATTATTATTAGACTGTGAGCCCACTGTTGGGTAGGGACTGTCTCTATGTGTTGCCAATTTGTACTTCCCAAGCGCTTAGTACAGTGCTCTGCACATAGTAAGCGCTCAATAAATACGATTGATTGATTGATTGATTGATTATTCCAAGAATTTTCTCTCATCCCTGAAGGACCATTTTCCCCACAGGGCTATCCATCACGTCCAGTGACCTGACCAAATTATGGAAACCTCTCCCACCCAATTCCCCTTCACCCGGATGCCAGGCTTAGCCAACCCAAAGCAGCCACGGCCTCCAAACTTCCCTTTCCTTTGTCACTCAGACGGAGAATTCCTCCTCGTCCCATCTCCTCCACTGATAATTATTGATATTGGAGAAGACCCCGAATGGCTCCCAACCATGCCTGCAGTCCAAATAGTGATCTTGGCTTCCTGAGCTTTCCCTCCTCCATCTCGGAGCGGGTTTGGGGAGGTATTTATGGGGTGAGCATTCTCCCAAATCTTTCAACCAAACGGAGGAAGAGGAGAAGAAGCAGGTCGGAGTAGGGTAAGAGCAACCGCTGATGTCCAGAGCCGTAATTTATTTATTCGTATTAATGGCTGTCTCCCGCTGAAGACTGGAAGCTCATTGTGGGCAGGGAATTTCATCGGTTCTGTGGTTATATTACCTTTCCTCTAGCTCTTAGTACAGCGCTCTGCACACAGGAAGCGCTCAGTAAGTATGACTGGTTGATGGGCTCAACCCTGTTGGGTTGTCCCAAGTGTTTCACGTGCCTCGTGGCCCAGGTAGATAGATTTAAGGGCTGGGAGTCAGAGGTCCTGGGTTCTCATCCCGGCTCCGCCACTCGTCCGCTGTGGGACCTTGGACAAGTCACTTGACTTCTCTGGGCCTCAGTTCCCTCGTCTCTAAAATGGGGATGAAGACTGTGAGCTCCACGTGTGTCCAACCTAATTAGCTTGCATCTCCTCCAGCGCTCAGATCAGTGCTTGGCCTGCAGTAAGTGCTTAATACTTTATAAATATCATCACCCGTGCCTCAGTTCCCTCATCTGTAAAATGAGGATTAAGACTGTGAGCCCCACATGGGACAACGTGATCACCTTGCATCCCCCCAGCGCTTAGAACAGTGCTTTGCACATAGTAAGCGCTTAACAAATACCATCATCATTATTATTATTACTGGGAGAGTCCAATACAACAGAGTTGGTACGTAGGTTCCGTCTTTCATCTTCATTCAATCGTGTTTATTGAGCGCTTACTGTGTGCAGAGCATTGTACTGAGCGCTTATCTTTTAGACTGTGAGCCCACTGTTGGGTAGGGACTGTCTCTATGTGATGCCAATTTGTACTTCCCAAGCGCTTAGTACAGTGCTCTGCACATAGTAAGCGCTCAATAAATACGATTGATTGATTGATTGATTATCTTCTCCCTGGGTCAATGTGATCTCCCAAATGTTTTCCCTTTCCTTCCGATTTTCCAGATTCTCCACAGGCAGAGGGAAAAGATGTTTCGGTTTTGCGGCCTCGTTGTCTTGTGCGGCTTCTTCGCCACGACTTTGTCCACCGAGATCTCCACGAGTGAAATCGTTGGGAGTAAGTTGACACCCCTCCTTGACTTACCCTGGGATGAAGAAGCGATAGGGTATAAAAATGTGGATACAAGTGTGAGGGGGAAGGGAGTGTAGTGAGACCCCCCTATCAAAGCTTAGGTGATGAAAAATTGCCGAAGTGGCAGTTGGGGAGGGAAATAAGGTGGGAAATGAGAGACGAGTCAGGGAAGGCTTCCTGGAGGAAGCGTAATTTTTTTAGGAGGGATTCTTAGGTCAGGAGAGCGGCCATCTGTCAGAGACGAAGGAGGAGGGAATTCCGGGTGGGAGGGAGGACGGGAGCAAGGGTCAGAGAGATAATAATAATAATAATGATGGCATTTATTAAGCACTTACTATGTGCAAAGCACTGTTCTAAGTGCTGAGATGAGATCGAGTCACGGTGAGCACGGTGGAGAAGGAAAGTGTGGGAACTGTGTGGGAACAGAGGAGCAGTGTGGCTCAGTGGAAAGAGCCCGGGCTTTGGAGTCAGAGGTCATGGGTTCAAATCCCGGCTCCACCAATTGTCAGCTGTGTGACTTCGGGTGAGTCACTTCACTTCTCTGGGCCTCAGTTACCTCATTTGTAAAATGGGGATGAAGACTGTGAGCCCCCCGTGGGACAACCTGATCACCTCGTAACCTCCCCAATGCTTAGAACAGTGCTTTGCACATAGTAAGTGCTTAATAAATGCCATTATTATTATTAACTGGGGTGCAGATTATTAACTGGGATCTAGCACCTTAAAGGTGATGGTGAGGGGTTTCTGCTTGATCCGGAGAGGGTTGGGATGCAGTCGGAGATTTTTGAGGAAGGCTGTTTTAGGAAAGAATGAACTGGGCGGAGAGAGAGCTGCAGACTGGAGAGGGGAGAGGCCGGAGGCAGGGAGGTCAGCGAGGAGGCTGAGGCGAAAATCGAGTCAGGAGAGGATGAGGGATCGGACCAGTGAGGTGGACAATGAGGGAGGGGTTGATTCTGGAGCTGATGTGGAGAAAGAAGCTGAAGGGAAGGAGGGATTATCAATTCACTTAAGTGCTTAGTACAGTGCTCTGCACACAGTAAGCGCTCAATAAATACGATTGAATGAATGAATGAATTCACCAAATGCCTACTGTGGGCTTTCTGAGGGACAGACGAATAATAATAATAATAATAATAATAATGATGATGGTATTTGTTAAGCACTTACTACGTGCCAAGCGCTGTTCTAAGTGCCGGGGTAGATACAAGTTTATCACATCATCCCACGTGTGGCTCACAGTCTTAGTCCCCATTTTACAACTGAGGCCCAGAGAAGTGAAGTGACTTGCCCGAAGTCACGCAGCTGACAAGTGGCAGAGCCGGGATTCGAACCTCTGACCTCCGACTCCCAAGCCCGGGTTCTCCCCACTGAGCCACGCTGCTTCTCTATTGGTATTTGTTAAGCGCTTACTATGCGCCCAGCACTGGGGTAGATACAAATCCCGGCTCTGCCAACTGTCAGCTGTGTGACTTTGGGCAAGTCACTTCACTTCTCTGGGCCTCAGTTCCCTCATCTGTAAAATGGGGATGAAGACTGTGAGCCCTCCGTGGGACAACCTGATCACCTTGTAACCTCCCCAGCGCTTAGAACAGTGCTTTGCACATAGTAAGCGCTTAATAAATGCCATCCTTTTTATTATTATTATACAAGGTTATCAATCAGGTTGCCCCACATGGGGCTCACAGTCTCCATCCCCATTTTCCAGATGAACGGAGGCACAGAGAAGTGAAGTGACTTGTCCAAGATCACACAGCAGACAAGTGACAGAGCCAGGATTAGAACCCACGACCTCTGGCTCCCAAGCCCGGGTTCTTGCCACTAGGCTATGATGCTTCTCTACAGGAGAGAAAGAGAGAAGGAGAAAGAAATATCCTCACATCTTTATCTTCTGTCTCCCCTCTTTTCCTCCTCTGCTATTTTCTCCCGCTCTCCTTCCCGTTCAACTTAATTCCCGGCGTCCCTCTGTTTCCGGCTTGCAAAAATCATGGCGCGACAGGGAATTCGGTCACGATAAAACAAACCGAGCTAGGAATGACTCCTTCGGCCATCGTCTGATCCCCACCACCACCCCGGGAATATTTTTCAGAAATTCAGCAGGAGCTTGATGACAACAACCTGCTAAATCAGCTATGGAACGCTCTCCGGCCGACGAGAATCCTGAGTTCCGCGCTGGGCCTCTTGAATAAAATCGTTGAGTAAGTGGGACCAGGGAAGAGGTGCTCGACGTTCTCCTGTGGGAGACGGGAGGGCGGTGGTCATTTCGGTGGGATCTGTGCCTTGATCATCATAATGATAATGATTATGGTATTTATTAAGCGCTTATTATGTGCCAAGCACTGTTCCAAGCGCCGGGATCGATACAAGGAAATCAGGTTGTCCCACGTGGGGCTCACAACTTGATCCTCTCCATCCCCTGGGGTGCCCCCTCAGGGAGCTGGGACTCTGAGCTGTATTTACTGAGCACCTTCTGTGTGGGGAGCACTGTACTAAGCGCTTGGGAAAGACCAATAGAGTTAGAAGAAACCACCCCTTTCCTCTACGAGCTTAGAATCAATCCTATTTACTGAGCATCTGACTCAGTAGTACAGTGCGGTACACTGTGCTGAGCACTTGGGAAAGGCCAATAGGGTGGGTAGACCCAATCCCTTTCCTCTAGGTGCTTAGAATCAATTAATAAGAATGATAAGGATGGCATTTATTAAGCGCTTACTATGCGCAAAGCGCTGTTCTAAGCGCTGGGGAGGTTATAAGGTGATCAGGTTGTCCCGGGGGGGCTCACAGTTTTAATCCCCATTTTACAGATGGGGTCACTGAGGAACAGAGAGGTGAAGTGACTTGCCCAAAGTCACACAGCTGACGGGTGGCGGAGCCGGGATTTGAACCCATGGCCTCTGACTCCAAAGCCCGGGCTCTTTCCACTGAGCCACGCTGCTTCTCTTAATTGATCGTTTATTGAACACTTAGAGGGAGCAGAGCACTGTACTTAAGCATTAAAGAGTTAGACACAATCCATGCTCTTCAGGGAGTTTAGTCCAGGGAGTTTAGTCCATTCAGTCCATCAATCAATAGTATCTACTGAGCACTTATTGGGTGCAGAGCACTGTACTAAACGCCTGGGAGAGGACGATAGAGTGAGTAGATCCGACCCCTGCTCTCAAGGAGCTGACGATCTACCCATTATGTTACCAACTTGTACTTCCCAAGCGCTTAGTACAGTGCTCTGCGCACAGTAAGCGCTCAATAAATATGATTGAATGAATGAATGAATCTACCCATCAATTAATAGTATTTATTGAGCACTTATTGCGTGCAGAGCTCTGTACCGAGCACTTGAGAGAGCCCAGTACAAAGGAGTTACTAATTATTATTAAGCGCTTACTACGTGCTAAGCACCATTCTAAGCACTGGGGTAGATACAAGGGAATCAGGTTTAGCCCATGTGTAATCCCCATTTTACAGATGAGGTAACTGAGGCACAGAGCCGATAAGTGGCAGAACTGGTCGACACCTTCCCTGCCCACAGTAAGCTTACAGTCCAGAGGACAATCGGTTGTGTTTATTGAGTCCTCGCTGTGTGCTGAGCACTGTACTCGTGGCTCAGTGGAAAAAAGGCCGGGCTTTGGAGTCAGAGGTCATGGGTTCAAATCCCAGCTCTGCCAACTGTCAGTTGTGTAGTACAAGTACAAGTACAAGTTGTGTAGCACAAGGACAAGAGAAGCAGCGTGGCTCAGAGGAAAGAGCACGGGCTTTGGAGTCAAGAGGTCGTGGGTTCAAATCCCACTCCGCCACTTGTCTGCTGTGTGACTTTGGGCAAGTCACTTAACTTCTCTGGGCCTCAGTTCCCTCATGTGTAAAATGGGGATTAAGACTGTGAGCCCCACGTGGGACAACCTGATTACCTTGTATCTACCACGGCGCTTAGAACTGTGCTTTGCACATAGTAAGCGCTTAACAAATACCAACATTATTATTATTATTATTGTGTGACTTCGGGCAAGTCGCTTAACTTCTCTGTGCCTCAGTTCCCTCGTCTGTAAAATGGGGGTGAAGACTGTGAGCCCCCCACGGGACAACCTGGTCACCTCGTAACCTTCCCAGTGCTTAGAACAGTGCTTTGCACATAGTAAGCGCTTAATAAATGCCATCATCATTACTAAGCGCTTGGGAGAGAACAGAGTTGGCGGACGCGTTCCCTGCCCACAAGGAGCGGGCAATCTAGTGGGGGAGATGGATATTAATAGATATAAATGAATGAGGGATGTGGTCGTAAGCGCTTTTGGGGGGGATGAAGGGGACAGATCTGGTTTGGGCCGGAAACCAGATGGCGGACGGATGGTGTCCTCTCTCCGACCAGCATAGATATCACGGCGGTCGACCAACTTCCGCTCCAAATCCACACCTCGGATGACGGAAAGCAGGCTTCCCTGAGGATTCCCCTCAACCTCACGTTGGACATCGAATCGTAAGTCCCGCTGACCCGTTTCGATCTCCATCAGACAATCCACCCATCGATCGGGGGGTTCCTGGGGCGCGGGGGTCTCCCGTCGGGCCGGAATGGGATCCGCCGCGTCGATCGAGAGCTTCCTGCGGCCATGGCCTCCTCCTCTCGGGCTGGGATGCGGCTAGTAACGTCCGTTGCTAAAAACTACTGCTTCGACGGACAACACTGCCTTTTGATGGTATTTATTAAGCGCTTACTAGGCGGCAGGCACTGTACTAGTCACTACGGGAGATACGAGCGAATCAGGTTGGGCCCGATCCCGGTCCCAATGGGGCTCTTAGTCTTCATCCCCATTTTCCAGACGAGGGGACGGAGGCGTGGAGAAGTGAAGTGACTCGCCCAAGGTCACACAGCTGCCCGAATGACGTTTAAGGAAGCCGGTATTTGTAAAGCGCTTACTACGTGCCAGGCACCGTACTAAGCGCTGAGGTAGATCCAAGCTAACCGGGTTGGACGCAGTCTCACGTGGGGATCACGGTCTTCATCCCCATTTTACAGATGAGGGAACTGAGGCCCAGAGAAGCGACGTGACTGGCCTAAGGTCACACAGCAGGCAGGGGATGGAGAGGGATTAGAACCCAGGTCCGGCTGTTTCCCAGGCCCGGGGTCTAGCCTGCACTACTCTCACCTCTTCCTCCCCCTTAGAAGTGATTTCGGGTGGTTCTTAGAGACAGGTGACACTATTTAATAATAATAATAATAATAATAATGGTATTTGTTAAGCGCTTACTATGTGCAAAGCACTGTTCTAAGCGCTGGGGGGATACAAGGTGATCAGGTTTTCTCACGTGGGGCTTGCAGTCTTAATCCCCATTTTTACAGATGAGGAAACTGAGGCCCAGAGAAGTGAAGTGACTTGCCCAAAGTCACCCAGATGACAATTGGCAGAGCAGGGATTTGAACCCGTGACCTCTGACTCCAAAGCCCGGGCTCTTTCCACTGAGCCACGCTGCTTCTCTCTGTATGAATATTGCTATTTATAATAGCAATGATAATAATAATAGTACTTGTTAAGTGCTTACTATGTGCCAAGCACTGTTCTAAGCGCTGGGGTAGATCCAAGGTCATCAGGCTGTCCCAAGTCTTAATCCCCATTTTACAGATGAGGTAACTGAGGCCCAGAGAAGTGAAGTGACTTGCTCAAAGTCACCCAGCTGACAATTGGGGGAGCGGGGATTTGAACCCGTGACCTCTGACTCCAAAGCCCAGGCTCTTTCCACTGAGCCACGCTGCTTCTCTCTATATGAATATTGCTATTTATGATAGCAATGATAATAATAATAGTACTTGTTAAGCGCTTACTATGTGCCGAGCACTGTTCTAAGCGCTGGGGTAGATCCAAGGTCATCAGGCTGTCCCAAGTCTTAATCCCCATTTTACAGATGAGGAAACTGAGGCCCAGAGAAGTGAAGTGACTCACCCAAAGTCACCCAGCTGACAATTGACGGAGCGGGGATTTGAACCCGTGACCTCTGACTCCAAAGCCCGGGCTCTTTCCACTGAGCCACACTGCTTCTCTCTGTATAAATATTACTATTTATAATAGCAATGATAATAATAACAGTACTTGTTAAGCACTTACTATGTGCCAAGCACTGTTCTGAGTGCTGGGATAGATCCAAGGTCATCAGGCTCCCCATTTGACAGATGAGGTCACTGAGGCGCCGAGAAGTGTAGTGACTTGCCCAAAGTCACACAGCTGGCAAGTGGCGGAGCCGGGATTCGAACCCATGACCTTCGATTCCCAAGGCCGGGCTCTTTCTGCTGAGCCACGCTGCTTCTCTATTTGTGAAGTGTCTACACTGAGGTAGAGGAAAGAGAATTGAGTCAGACCCACACAAGGGCTCATGATCTAACAGAAGCGGCTGGGCCTAGACAAAATAATAATAATAATAATAATAATAATGATAATGGCATTTATTAAGTGCTTACTATGTGCAAAGCACTGTTCTAAGCGCTGGGGAGGTTACAAGGTGATCAGGTTGTCCCACCAGGGGCTCACAGTCTTCATCCCCATTTTACAGATAAGGGAACTGAGGCCCAGAGAAGTTAGGTGACTTGTCCAAAGTCACACAGCTGACAATTGGTGGAGCCGGGATTTAAATAATAATAATAATAATAATAATAATAATAATAATAATGGTATTTATTAAGCGCTTACTATGTGCAAAGCACTGTTCTAAGCGCTGGGGGGGTACAAGATAATCAGGTTGTCCCACGGGGGGCTCACAGGCTTCATCCCCATTTTACAGATGAGGGAACAGAGAAGTTAAGTGACTTGCCCAAAGTCACCCAGCTGGCAGTTGGCGGAGTCGGGATTTGAACCCATGACCTCTTTTAGACTGTGAGCCCACTGTTGGGTAGGGACCGTCTCTAGATGTTGCCAACTTGTACTTCCCAAGTGCTTAGTACAGTGCTCTGCACACAGCAAGCGCTCAATAAATACGATTGATTGATTGATGACTCCAAAGCCCGGGCTTTTACCTTTGAACCACGGTGCTTCCACATCTGAAAACATCCGGATCTGGGAGTCCGAAGACGTGGGTTCTAATCCCGCTCCGCCACCCGTCTGCCGTGTGACCTCGGGCCAGCCGCTTCGCTACTCCGGGCCTCCTTTCCCTCATCTGTGAAATGGGGATGAAGACCGTGAGCCCCACGGGGGACAGGGACCGCGCCCGACCTGATTAGCTTGTCTCTCCCCCGGCGCTTAGTACAGTGCCTGGCACGTAGTAAGCGCTTAGCCGATACCTTGAAGAGATAATCGATACGGTTGGGTCTCCTGTCTTTCCCAGGGCTCTGATAGGGCAAATAGTCCAGGCTAACTTCCTTCTGGACGTCGTCGCGGAGGCGAAATACGTCTGCGATGAAGTCGGGTGCAAACTGGTCGTTGAGACTTGTCAGCAGGATCCCAGCAGCATCCAAATGCATATCCTGGATGGGTCTGTACTGAACGTCCTTTTGGGCTTCCTCGGGCCGCGGTCGCGATTGGGCGGTGGAGCAGCGTACTGAGCGCTGGGGAGAGTCCAGTGGCGGCGGTACTCACGATCCCTGCCAGCAAGGAGCTGACAATCCACCAACGACAACACGGGTGGTATTTATTGAGCGCTTCCCCTGTGCAGAGCACTGTACTGAGCGCTCGGGAGAGTCCAATAGATGTGATAGTCACAATCCCTGCCCGCAAGGGGCTGACAATCCACCAACGACAACATGAGTCGTATTTATTGAGCGCTTCCCGTGTGCAGAGCACTGTACTGAGCGCTCGGGAGAGTCCAGTAAATGTGATAGTCACAATCCCTGCCCGCAAGGGGCTGACAATCCACCACCAACAACACGAGTGGTATTTATTGAGCGCTTCCCGTGTGCAAAGCACTGTACCGAGCGCTCGGGAGAGTCCAATGGAGGTGGTACTCACGATCCCTGCTCGCAAGGAGTTGACAATCCACCAACGACAACACGGGTGGTATTTATTGAGCGCTTCCCGTGTGCAGAGCACTGTACTGAGCGCTCGGGAGAGTCCAATAGATGTGATAGTCACAATCCCTGCCCGCAAGGGGCTGACAATCCACCAACGACAACATGAGTCGTATTTATTGAGCGCTTCCCGTGTGCAGAGCACTGTACTGAGCGCTCGGGAGAGTCCAGTAAATGTGATAGTCACAATCCCTGCCCGCAAGGGGCTGACAATCCACCACCAACAACACGAGTGGTATTTATTGAGCGCTTCCCGTGTGCAAAGCACTGTACCGAGCGCTCGGGAGAGTCCAATGGAGGTGGTACTCACGATCCCTGCTCGCAAGGAGTTGACAATCCACCAACGACAACACGGGTGGTATTTATTGAGCGCTTCCCGTGTGCAGAGCACTGTACTGAGCACTTGGGAAAGTCCAATGGAGGTGGTACTCACGATCCCTGCTTACAAGGAGCTGACAATCCACCAACAAAAACACGAGTGGTATTTATTGAGCGCTTCCCGTGTGCAGAGCACTGTACTGAGCGCTCGGGAGAGTCCAGTAGATGTGATAGTCACAATCCCTGCCCGCAAGGGGCTGACAATCCACCACCAACAACATGAGTGGTATTTATTGAGTGCTTCCCGTGTGCAGAGCACTGTACTGAGCGCTCGGGAGAGTCCAATGGAGGCGGTACTCATGATCCCTGCTTACAAGGAGCTGACAATCCACCAACAAAAACACGAATGGTATTTATTGAGTGCTTCCCGTGTGCAGAGCACTGTACTGAGCGCTCGGGAGAGTCCAGTAGATGTGATAGTCACAATCCCTGCCCGCAAGGGGCTGACAATCCACCACCAACAACACGAGTGGTATTTATTGAGCGCTTCCCGTGTGCAAAGCACTGTACCGAGCGCTCGGGAGAGTCCAATGGAGGTGGTACTCACGATCCCTGCTCGCAAGGAGTTGACAATCCACCAACGACAACACGAGTGGTATTTATTGAGCGCTTCCCGTGTGCAGAGCACTGTACTGAGTGCTTGGGAAAGTCCAATGGAGGTGGTACTCACGATCCCTGCTTACAAGGAGCTGACAATCCACCAACAAAAACACGAGTGGTATTTATTGAGCGCTTCCCGTGTGCAGAGCACTGTACTGAGTGCTCAGGCGAGTCCAATAGATGTGATAGTCACGATCCCTGCCAGCAAGGAGCTGACAATCCACCAACGACAACACGAGTGGTATTTATTGAGCGCTTCCCATGTGCAGAGCTCTGTACTGAGCGCTTGGGAAAGTCCAATGGAGGTGGTACTCACGATCCCTGCTTGCAAGGAGTTGACAATCCCCAACAAAAACACGAGTGGTATTTATTGAGCGCTTCCCGTGTTCAGAGCACTGTACTGAGCGCACGGGAGAGTCCAATAGATGTGATAGTCACAATTCCTGCCCGCAAGGGGCTGACAATCCACCAACGACAACACGAGTGGTATTTATTGAGCACTTCCCGTGTGCAGAGCACTGTACTGAGCGCTCGGGAGAGTCCAATGGAGGCGATACTCACGATCCCTGCTCGCAAGGAGCTGACAATCCAATAACAAAAACACGAGTGGTATTTATTGAGCGCTTCCTGTGTGCAGAGCACTGTACTGAGTGCTCGGGCGAGTCCAGTAGATGTGATAGTCACGATCCCTGCCAGCAAGGAGCTGACAATCCACCAACGACAACACAAGTGGTATTTATTGAGCGCTTCCCATGTGCAGAGCACTGTACTGAGCGCTCGGGACAGTCCAATGGAGGCGGTACTCATGATCCCTGCTCACAAGGAGCTGACAATCCACCAACAAAAACACGAGTGGTATTTATTGAGTGTTTCCCGTGTGCGGAGCACTGTACTGAGCGCTCAGGAGAGTCCAGTGGAAGCAGTACTCACGGCACCTGCCCGCAAGGAGCTGACAATCCACCAACGAAAACACAAGTGGCATTTATTGAGCACTTCCCGTGTACAGAACACTGTACTGAGCGCTCGGGCGAGTCCAATAGATGTGATAGTCACGATCCCTGCCAGCAAGGAGCTGACAATCCACCAACGACAACACGAGTGGTATTTATTGAGCGCTTCCCGTGTGCAGAGCACTGTACTGAGCGCTCGGGAGAGTCCAATGGAGGCAGTACTCACGATCCCTGCTCGCAAGGAGTTGACAATCCACCAACAAAAACACGAGTGGTATTTATTGAGTGCTTCCTGTGTGCAGAGCACTGTACTGAGCACTCAGGCGAGTCCAATAGATGCGATAGTCACAATCCCTGCCCGCAAAGGGCTGACAATCAATCAACTGATGTTTATTCAGTTATTATTATTATTAAGCGCTTAGTACAGTGCTCTGCACACAGTAAGCGCTCAATAAATACGATTGATTGATTGATTCAGCGCTTACTGTGGTGTGCAGAGGACTATACTGAACGCTGTGCCTGCTTATTGTTCATTCATTCACTCATTCAATCGTACTTATTGAGCGCTTACTGTGTGCAGAGCACTGTATTGTTGTATTGTCCTCTCCCAAGCGCTTAGTACAGTTCACGGTAAGCGCTCAATAAATACGATTGAAGATTGAAGACGCCCAGGCCCGGATTTTTTCAACTAGGCCTCACTTCTCGCCTCAACCTTTAGCATAGTCAGTGGATATCCAGGCTCGGACGGATATTCAGGCGGCTTCCGACGACCTCGCGTCTCCCCCATTCCCCGCTTCCCGGCTTTTCTTCCCATCCAGGATCCTCCCGACTTCAATCCAAACCCTGTTGGACAAAATACTTTCCCTCCTGACGGACAAATTGCCCACCCTCCTCGTGAACACCGTAAGTCCAAGCTTTTGGGGAGGCACGTGACTGTTGAGGGTAATAATAATCAATCAATCAATCAATCGTATTTATTGAGCGCTTACTATGTGCAGAGCACTGTACTAAGCGGTTGGGAAGTACAAAATGGCAACATATAGAGACAGTCCCTACCCAACAGTGGGCTCACAGTCTAAAAAATAATAATTATTAAGGTATTTGTGCTTGGCACTGTTCTAAGCGCTGGGGGAGATCCAAATTAATTGGGTTGGGCCCACGTGGGGCTCGGGCTCTTATCCCCATTTGACAGATGAGGGAACTGAGGCCCAGAGAAGTGAAGTGACTTGCCCAAATCCGGTGAGCGGTGGAGTCGGGATTAGAACCCATGACCTCTGACTCCAAAGCCCGGGCTCTTTCCACTGAGCCACGCTGCTTCTCACGTGGGGTGAACAGTCTAAAGGGAAAGAACGAATGTACAAGGAGAAGCAGCATGGCGTAGTGGCTAGAGCCCAGGCCTGGGACTCAGAAGGTCACGGGTTCTAATCCTGCTCCTCCACGGGTCTGTTGCGTGACCTCGGACAAGTCACTTCACTTCTTTCTATGCCTCAGTTCCCTCATGATGGTATTCGTTAGGCGCTTCCCATCAAGATCCTCAGCCCGGATAGGGTCCCCTTCAGGTATCGGAAAATTTGTCTCATCCCAGCAACTCTTCCCTGATTCCTGCTTGCTTTTTTCTCTCCAGGCATGCCCGATCATCAACAAAGCTCTTGAGGAATTGATTCCCTATTTCCTACCGGAGGTTTCGGGTAAATTTCCCTCTTTCCTTACCCTTTTCATCCCCCTCCAACATCCCAAAACCTGGCTTGGTCACGGCGGGGGCACCGGGGCATCACCGGAACACAACTCTCTATACTTTCGGGGGCTGGGGTGAAATGGGGGGGGTATCACAGCTTGAGGAGAAGAGATATAATAATAATAATATAATAATGATAGCATTTGCTTCATTGATGGCATAGTAAGCGCTCAATAAGTGCCATCATTATTATTTGCTTTGCACATAGTAAGCGCTTAATAAATGCCATCATTTTATCCAGCGCTTTGAACAGTACTTTGCACATAGTAAGCGCTTAACAAACGCCATTATTATTATTATTATTATTTATTAAGCGCTTACTATGTGCAAAGCACTGTTCTAAGCGCTAGGGAGGTTACAAGGTGATCAGGTTGTCCCAGGACGGGGGTCACAGTCTTAATCCCCATTTTACAGATGAGGTCACTGAGATATCTCTCGTGGAAGATCTTCCCAGAGAAAAATAGAATAATAATAGCATTTGTTAAGCGCTTACTTAACAAAGAGCCCGGGACCGGGAGTTAGAAGGTCGTGGGTTCTAATCCTGGATCCTCCACTTGTCTGCTGTGTGACCTTGGGCAAGTCACGTTACTTCTCTGGGCCTCAGTTACCTCATCTGTGAAATGGGGATTGAGACTGTGAACCCCATGTGTCCAACTGGATTTGCTTGTATCCACCTCAGCGTTTAGTACAATGCCTGGCACATAGTAAGAGCTTGGCTCAGTGGAAAAGAGCCCAGGCTTTGGAGTCAGAGGTCATGGGTTCAAATCCCGGCTCCGCCACTTGTCAGCTGTGTAACTTTGGGCAAGTCACTTAACTTCTCTGTGTCTCAGTTCCCTCATCTGTAAAATGGGGATGAAGACTGTGAGCCCCCCCGTGGGACAACCTGATCACCTTGTAACCTCCCCAGCGCTTAGAACAATGCTTTGCACATAGTAAGCGCTTAATAAATGCCATCAACCCCCCCCAAAAAACCCACCTTGATTACTATAATTATTAAGTGCATGGGGGAGGGAAAAGATCATCAGATGGGACCCAGGCCCCCATGGGCCCTCCAGTCTAAGATGAAGGGGAGACTGGGATTGATTGACTCATTTATTCAGTCGTATTTATTAATAATAATAATGATGGCATTTATTAAGCGCTTACTACCTTCAAAGCACTGTTCTAAGCGCTGGGGAGGTTACAAGGTGATCAGGTTGTCCCACGGGGGGCTCACAATCTTATTCCCCATTTTACAGATGAGGTAACTGAGGCCCAGAGAAGTGAAGTGACTTGCCCAAAGTCACCCAGCTGACAATTGGCCGAGCCGGGATTCGAACCCATGAACTCTGACGCCAAAGCCCGGGCTCTTTCCACTGAGCCACGCTGCAATTTATTGAGCTCCTACTGTGTGCGAAGCACTGTAGTAAGAGCTTAGTAGAGTACAATAGAACAATAAATGGACACTTTCCCTGCCCGGATTGAATCCCTGTTTTACAGAGGAGGAAACTGAGACACCGAGAAGCTGACTTAATAGTAATAGTGGTATTTGTTAAGAGCTTACTATGCGCCAGGCACTGTTCTAAGCGCAAGCAAATCGGGTTGGACACAGTTCCTGTCCCCCGTGGGGCTCGCAGCTCCTGATCCCCATTTTCCAGATGAGGGAACTGAGGCCCAGGAAGTGAAGTGACTTGCCCAAGGTCACACAGCAGACAAGGTGTGCAGCCGGGATTAGAACCCAGGACCTTCTAACGTCCAAGCCCGGGCTGTACCCACTAGGCCGCACTGCTTCGTGCTGAGGCGAGACACTACACCCCACTAGCCCCCAGATCGATCGTGACCCCAGACCTCAAGATTGGGGTGGCTGGGGGTCTTGGAATGATGGACTCCTGGTCCCTTAGACCCCAGGGGGTTGGGGAGAGGGGTGGATTTCCCCTTTTGGGGTGTATTTGTGGGAAATCGGAGAGAGAGGGAGTGCTCCAAGTAGTCCTGGAGGTTGAGGCGACCTCTTTCATTACAGCCAAACCAGTCGTGTGAAGGTGAAGAGGGTTCTGGAAGGTCGGAGACCAACAGGTACGTGCGGATTTAGGTTAGATCGTGAGACCCTCCCTCTCCGAAAACACCCACAGGAAACCCGAACGCCGTGGGCACTGTACTGAGCGCTTGGGAGACGGCAAGAGTAGAATTAGCAGCATGTGGTTTTTCCTGTGGTATTTAAGCGCTCACTACGTGCCAGACACCGTACTAAGTACTGGAGTAATAATAATCGTGATATTTATTCATAATGACATTTGTTAAGCACTTGCTATGTGCAAAGCACTGTTCTAAGCGCTGGGGAGGTTACAAGAGGATCAGGTTGTCCCATCGGGGGCTCACGGTCTTAATCCCCATTTGACAGATGAGGTCACTGAGGCCCAGGGAAGTGAAGCGGCTTGCCCAAAGTCACACAGCTGACAAGTGGCGGAGCCGGGGTTTGAACCCATAATAATAATAATAATAATGATAGCATTTATTAAGCGCTTACTATGTGTGAAGCACTGTTCTAAGCGCTGGAGAGGTTACAAGGTGATCAGGTTGTCCCATGGGGGGCTCACAGTCTTAATCCCCATTTGACAGATGAGGGAACTGAGGCACAGAGAAGTGAAGTGACTTGTCCAAAGTCACACAGCTGGCAATTGGTGGAGTCGGGATTTGAACCCACCATTTCTGACTCCGAAGCCCGGGCTCTTTCCACTGAGCCACGCTATTAAGCTCTTACTAGGTGTTAGTCCCTGTCCTAAGCACTGGTGTAATAATAATAATAATAATAATAATAATAGAAATAATAGTAATAATAATAATAATAATACTTGTTAAGCACTTACTATGTGCAAAGCAGTGTTCTAAACGCTGGGTAATCAAAATAGTGCCTAGCACCCAGTAAGTACTTAACAAATACTACAATTATTATTTCACCAGCTTTTAGAACAATGCCTGGCTCATAGGAAGCTCTTAACAAATACCACCATTATTATAGTTAGAGCTTAAATACCACTGTTATTATTATTATTACTTCTACTACAATTACTCTATTTCCTTTCAGGGGAGTCTCTTCTTACATTTTGCTCTCTTGCTACAGTAACTTCACGGAATCCGACTTGAACTTTGGCTGACTGTTGAACCGATTTAGTTTTTCAGGGTCCCAACCCCTGCAATACGGTTCAGAGCAGAAAAACTGTCTGGATTTTGAGGGATTTGATTCCAGCGCCCGAGGCAAAAATTATACCTTAACTGTGAACCTCCCTAGTGACACTGTATTTTCTAGACCTCCTCCTCCACGAATAAACCTTGCATTTTCTCTGCATTTTATGTTGTCGTTTTTTCCTTTTTGGTGACATTAGACTTCCTCCTCCTTCACCATTCGTTCAGTCACTCGTATTTATTGCGCGCTTACTGTGTGCGGAGCACTGTACTAAGCGCTTGGCAGAGTGCAAGAGGGCAATAAAGGAGACACATTCACTGTCCACAAAGGTTTAGAGGGGGAGACGGGCATCAGTGTAAAGAAATTACGGATGTGGACAAAAGTGATGTGGGGCTGGAAGGGGGGATGAAGAAAGGGAGTGAGTCAGGGCGACGCAGAAGGGAGTGGGAGAAGAGGAAAGGAGGGTGCAGTCAGGGAAGGCCTCTGGGAGGAGAGATGGGCCTTGGATAAGGCTTTGAAGCAGGGGAGAGTCATTTTCCATGGGATTTGAGGAGGGAAGGCCTTCCAGGACAGTAGCAGGACGCGGGCGAGAGGTCGGCGGCGAGATAGACGAGATGGAGGCCCAGGGAGAAGGTTTGCAGAGAGGAACCAAATGTGAGGCTGAGTTGGAGTAGGAGAGTAGGAATTAGAAGCCGGCGGCGAGGAGCGCGCCAAAGA